>NW_026622974.1:36553050-37289717 GCF_023065955.2 Ursus arctos | reverse complement strand
GTACATAGAAAATCTTTGTAGATAAAAGCAAGGCTTGTTAAATGATATGAGGGTAAGATTTTAATATACCAAATGTAACATTCTTAGTTGCCTTTAGTTTCAGAGGCTTGTAAGACTTCCTCATGACCATCATAACAGGCCTTGCTTTTGTCGTATTTTGTGGCTGAAAAAGCAGCCTTGCTTCTTCAGATATTGTAGTTATTTGGATGTATAATAGTTTAGCAAGATGTTACTTTTGTAAGACATCAGATGTTCAAAAAAAGTGCATCCGAACTTGTACTAAATACTGCAGTGTCCCTTTATAAAAAGTCAGACTAAAACTGACAATTGTACAGCAAAGCCTGACATTTGGATATTTTGAAGTTTTTTCATAAATCATAGAAATTAGTATATGGCTGTAGTTTAGCTTTTTAGGTAAAAGGTATGTTTCATTAGTGCATTTCTTATTGCTGATCACTGCAAAAATGTGAATCAGCTTTCCATTTCTTATGCAGGTCATGATAACTTGTAGAATAGAGTACAATCATTTGTGCTATGTTTTTAATTTTCTAAAGCACCTTGATGACAGTGAGTGTTCAGTGGTGAAGCATCCTCTCTTGAATCACCCTCAAAAAATTTTTGCCAAGTCCTAAATTGATAGCTTAAAGTCAAAAGTGAAATTATAGTTTAATTAGGACTTGGTATAAAGAAATCCCTTTTCCCCTTCCCCAAAGGGATACTGCAGTTATATCACATACCCAATAGGCACCACGATGAAGATCAGAGCTTATTATACTTAATTAAGGTTTTATACACACCAGTTCCCCCAGTAAATGCAAATTTAACAAAATTAGACATGTCATATGTTCAAAATGCTCATGGCAAACAATCATTTTGCATTCCTGCAAATAAAATTGTTTTATACTGTAAGCTGGAGGCGAGTGTAACTTATTTTTGTAATAAAGTTTTTATTTTTTTTATGTGTCATTAATATAAATGTGTGTTAGTGTAGAAATATTCTGGTTTAAAAACTTAGAATTGCACACATTTCAGTATGTTTATTTGTACTTACATAATTTTAGAATAGTGGTTGCCAATAGCCTGTATGTTTCACATTAATTGGTTTTTTTATGTTACCTTAATAAACCGTTTTAGTATGTTGTATGTCAGTTACTGGGATAGCTGGGACATAGAGTGTAATTTAAAATTTGTCAATAAGTATTCATTGGAATATATGTAAATGTGCCTTGCCGGTTATTGAAACTTACCTACAAAATGAGTATGGGGTGACAAAAATTAGTTCCTGGTGCTTAACGAAACTTTCTGCCACTGATTTTATATATTACCCCGTGCTTTTTTAAAGTACATCTCTTTCAAATCTTAGTGTAAGTTTGAGGGCTACACAAAACATTTACATTTCATTCTAACATATAATGAGTATAATAGGTTGTGGAAAGTGGGTAAACTAAATGTAGCCTTCAGTAAAATTGAATCTCAGTGTAATCTTTGGTGCTGGTGTTTCCCAGTTCCAAGGAGTTAAATGATCCCATCAAAGAGGTCATTGCCATGCCTATTGGCACTTTACTGTCATAACCCTTTTTTAAGGGACACTGTCAAGGTGTTTAAGTTAATTCTCAGAATTATTTGTTGGGATTTTAGGACGGGTTTGTTTGACTTAAGTAAGAACTGCATTGTCAAAGTTGAAAGATGAACATTTTTGTGAGTTCACAAATGTGTTCTTGAAACATATTATGGAGCTGTGGGTTTCCAAGACTATTTGGCATTCTTAGTTTGGGGATTTGGGAGGGAAAACGATGATATAAAGAAATTGTGAAGAATTGATGGGTAATGTAAACAGTGGTGATGAAATATATACACACTCAAGTGAAATTACTTGACAGTGTTCATTTGAATAACTTTGAATTCAAGCCATTATAATTACTTTTAAAATTAAATATCATTTGCACTGTTCTGATAATGGGTGCAGTTTTTGAGCAATATAATCAGAGCTAAATATGCATGTAGTGATTAGTGATGTGAACAATTAAGTTCTGAGAAGAAATACTAACTGGTATTTTCAAACTTAAATTTCTGTAGTAAAATCAGCATCAAACTCTTATCAATAAGAGATCAAGGAAAACAGGCAATGCATATAAACATACTTTTGAATGTTGTGTGGCCTATAAAGCAATAATGCAATTTATATGGAATGTCATGGGATATGAGAAATGGAAATGCAAAAATAACTAATCCTTAGTAAAAATGTCAACATGTTAAAAGGGGAATGTTAACTAATGTAGGTTATTGCTATTTGTGATTTGTTTATGGGTTCTTGGCTTTGACAGCTTCAAAGAATGGACAGATGACAAGTTAAAAGAAATTTTGTATATATTGTCAAGGAATGGGTCTTAAATCCAAGAGTCAAGTCCCTTCCTTGGGGTGAAAAATGTATCCTTAAAGCATTCTGATTGTTAAACAAGAAACTTGAGTTACCTAAACAAACAGACGCAAGATTTTGTTTCTGCAGACTACTTGGCAATCAAAAGTGATCATCAATTTAGTTAATCAGTTTTCAGAAAGTTGCTTTGTGAGAAAATTGTGTTACATATATTTTCCCAAACATGCTTTTTGTGGAAGATTTTTCAGCCATTGCAATTGAATAAGATATTAGAAATGAATGGGGGTTGAGCACAAAAAGAGCGGTTGCACACTCATGATGGTGGTTGTAGCATCATGAGAAATTTATCAATTACTGCAAGTCTGACTTAACAGAATATAAACATTTTCCTCATGATAAAATAGGAACTTAATAGGAATGGATTGATGGGGTGATCTCGGGTATTTACTTGTATGTATTTGGAAAGACAGTATCAGGATGAACACATTCTAGATGGGCAAAATTGTCACATTCAGGACAGCTTTTTTTTTGACTGCTAAGCCGAAGTCACTGTTGACTACAAACGTAGCAGAAGATCACCTTGTTATTACAGAGTAAGCCATGTCTCTACTTTAAGGGGAGAAATTAAGTGTAGAAGGACTTCATGCATTTAGGAGAGGGAGCTAACCCTAGAGTAAATGTTTGCTCAGATCCCTACAACTTCAGGAATACCCACCATGTTCATTTTCTCCCCAGTGATATAGTCCATAAAATTTCTGACCATAGGAATTCAGTGGTGGGTATAAAATGAATGAATAAAAACCCTAAGTAACAATACATACAATGAACAGACTTGTGAGGGTGATGTTTTAAAGTGTAGCATTTACTCAGTGATACCACTCAATAGGGCACGCCACTACTTTTCTTAAGATGCTAATTATAAACCAACGTTCAAAGACACTTTTAACTGTGGGCAAATTAATAGATGGACTTTTTGGTCTGTCACTTTTTTAAAAAGTACTTAAATGTAAGTTCTATTAGAACCACAGTCTGCCTTCAGTAATATACATAAAATATTTCTCAGGACCAGAAGCATCCAGTTGGAAAAACCATCTTTTTTACGAATGCATAACAGTATTATAACTAATGCTCTGGTCCAAGATTAGGTTTTTAATGATTTTAACAGTAGTCTGATAAATATTTAGAAGTCTGGCATTGAGAAACAAAAGCTTGTACCTGACTAGTACTTTTATTTAAAAGAAATATTAGTTCTCTTAGCTTATTTAAATTGTCTCTTACATTTATTTATCCATAGAATTTATATTTATTTCATTCCTTTCATCTCACTGAAAACAAACTGTCTGCAGGCTCTTTGATTTGGATTAGATGTGTGAAGTACTGTCTTTTGCCAAAAACCTCAACTTACCTGTTCTTTTTAACGTAGTGGGTTTGTGCTTGTTTGGAGATCAGTTCAAAAAACTATCTGTACTATCTGTACTGCCTCTGATGTTAAGATTTTATGTATAGCATAAGGAAGCTAGCTCTGACTATATTTTCCTAAGAATAAAGACCTATTTTTGTAGCATGTCTTAGGATCTCCAGGAGTCCAAGAATTATTGTGGGTGTCCTCCATTTCATCGTTTTTCACTTAACAGCTTTTGAATAGACACTTGGAATCTTTAGAGCTCTTCACCTTTTGATTATCTGTACATTCAAAGTAACTAGCCAATGGTAAAAACAGATTCCCCAAGATCCCTAATTCAAGCACATGATGGGGAGATGTAAACATACAGTGTTGGTCTTCACTTATTTTTAATTGGTGAAAGTATTCTGTGGTCACACACATGCCAGTGGATGAAGAATGTAATGGTAATTTGGTTCTTTTCTGGGAACATACCCTACCATGCCATGTTCTTCCATTCTCTATCATGATCTTTCTCTCTCTGAAGGTTTGGAAATGATTGAGGTTGCAAGTAATTCAGGAGAGTGAACAAATGGATCTGTTTTAATAATAAAATGTTGAACATTTAGATGACTGCTAATGAGGTTAGGTAGATAAACTCAGCTTAAAATGGGGTCCATTAAACTAAGTTGGCAAATCATCAAAGAATGGGAAACTTGTAAATACATCTAAAGGGTTTGGCTCATAGCCCTAGAATTTCTCGGCGGGTAGGGGGCAGCTAACGGTAATTTTGGCCACTTCATCCAGACAAAAATCCTTTTAGAAGGTCACTTAGTAAAGAATTTAGTTTGTATTTAGGATAACCAAAATTTATTTTAGTGAAAAGCTTTTGTCTTTTCAGAGCAGTCATGGAAGTTTTATACCTGAAAGATTCTGGTTCACCGCTAGGGCATTTTGAAAAACCATTTGCATTGCAGAGACCAAACTATACTTTGTTGAAATAAGACTGCTGAATAAGACTTTGAGGGATCCTCATAAACCGTTTTGGGAATTAGTGTCTTCACATGTTAGTTTCCTGGAATGTGTTTCTAACATAACCAGTAAACTTAGTAGAATCAAGGTTATTTTAGAATAATTTACTACAGGCTTCAGTGAATATCTGACTTTTCACTTTGTAAGGTGGTTTAAAACAAGTTCTAATTTGAGGGGAGCCTTTATAAGGCTGCTATCTAATGTTTATGAAGTATCATTTCTTGACTTCTTAGGCTTTCAGTCCATATTCTGAAAAGATTTTTAGGGCAAAATATTGCTTTGGAGACAATTTTAGGATGTCTAAGGGAATTGGTTCTCTTATGTCATTTTTGAACTACAGCCAATTTTTACTTCAGGGTTAAAGGCTAGGGGTTTTGTTATAGACAAGCTATAACCACAGATGAAAGAATATGGGCTTGTTCATAATATAAAATTTGTAAAACAGTGTAGATTTCAAAATCTGGTTTTCTGAGTGTAGAAACATACAGCATACCAGAAAAGTTCTAACATTACATCTAATGTGGCTCTTTTAATGCTGTTTAAGTTCAAATAAGATGAAGGAAATTTGAATAATTATGGCATTTGTGTAATAATACTTGCTGTTGAACATAGGTGTCCCAATTTTTTCCTATGGGGATTAGGAAATGTCTGTACTGCATCATTTGAACACAAAATAGATAAAACAAGTAGGCTCCGTATGCAATGTGGGTCTTGAACTCAGGAGTCCTGAGGTCAAGCAGTTGGATGCTCTGCTGACTGAGCCAGCCAGGTGCCCTTATTTTTATGTCTTGAGGAAAGAAACGTCTTCGTTTTTAAGAGTGTTATCTTTAATATGTTAGTATTTATGTCACTTTAATTGGAAGGCTCAGGAATTTGGCTTCTAAAATTGCTTTAACTTCCCATAACATGTCATGAAAAATTGTAAAAATATATACTAAATTGTCTTGGTATATTCTGTATTTGGAATGAGTGGTGGAAAGCCAAAAGTAATGAGCAGTATGTCAAAGGCCATCTGTAAAAATTGGTAGAATACATTTTCCAGTTCTCTGCAGCCACATGCAAATGTACACAGTTCAGGTTGGCAAAATTTAGTATCTCCTTTGCTTTTTTTCTTGAAATAGTAAAAGTCCACATGAATTTGCACACATTGAATTCTTAATCAGGTACGTTTTCCTTTATGAACCCTGTAATTTCAGATTGATTTATAAATAGAATTAAAATATGATGAAAAAGCTTTTCTAAAGTTGTATCATGAGAAATTTTAGTTGCTTTCTTGATTTCCTGAAGATCGTTTAGCAGTTAGGACGGCATCAGCCATATTAAGGACCCCAGCAGCAGATCCTGTAGTCACTTCAGTTTCTTTAGTTTATCTTTGCCTATCTTATCATCAGTCTGTTTAAGTTGCTAGTTACTCAGTTTCTTCTCTATCGTTTCTTTTGCCTTTTAGGATGGAAGCTCCTTCAGGGCAGGGAAATATGAATTAATGGTATTAGGCATTTAAAAATCAAATATTTTTCAGTTTGGTGGAAAGTTAATTTGCTGAATTAGGCTTATTTGTGGCTTGCCAACTTGAAAAAGGAATAAAAAATTTAAACGACTGAATATACACTGTAGAAAGCTTTTTAAAATGAGCATGTAGTGCTAGGGATCACTGGGTGGGCTTGGCTCAGGTCTTGATCCCAGGATGAGTCCCGGCCTCCTTGCTCAGGAGGGAGCCTGCTGCTTGCTCTGCCTTCTCTGCCTGCTGCTCTCCCCACTTGTGCGGGACCCTCTCTCTCTGACAAGTTTTTAAAAAAATGAGCATGTAATGCTAATGTTTTAAGTAAATTAGGTTCATGAAGATTCACATTTAAATTGTACGTCTGACATTTTTAAAAAATCAAAATTGGAAGTTAAGAGAACAGTTGGCCTTGTGATACATATAAAAACCAATTTTGGGGGCGCCTGAGTGGCTCAGTCAGGTGTCTGCCTTTAGCTCAGGTCGTGATCCCGGGGTCCTGGGATCGAGCCCTGCATCAGGCTCCCTGCTCCCTCTCCCTCTGCCTGCTGCTTCTCCCTGCTTGTGCTCTCTTTCTGTCAAATAAATAAAATAGTAAAAAAACGCTTAAAAAAAATACTGTAATTACTACAACCCACCTTAGCAATTTTCCTTTATGCTGATGTTCAGCTTAATTCTAAGTTGCTGAATGAAACAGCATCCAACTACAACCCTCTTTGTAAGGAAGGAGTACTTTAAGATTGAATTCTTGTTTTCTAGTGAAGAGTAGTTTTGTTTTTTTAATATTTGAGAGAGAGTGAGTATTTGAGGGGTGGGATGATAGGAGAGGGAGAAGCACACTCCCCGCAGGGAGCAGGGAGCCCAACTCCTTGAGATCAAGACCTGAGCCAAAGGCAACCACTGAACTGAATGAGCCACCCAGGAGCCCCTGGTTTTAAGTTTGTAAAATTTGTATAAGCTTTTTTTGCAGAGAGGGTAAGTGATGATATCTGAGAAAAGCATGAAGGCTAGGTATAACTCTAAAGTTATAGTTAAGTTTTAAATTCTTGAAAAAAGATATTTCTAATCCTTACTGTATTCCAAAATAACTTCGAGCCATGGTTGCATCTGTATGAATAATTGTGTTTACCTTTCATTTGGTAGGTTGTTGAAGGTAAATCACTTGAAGAGGGAGGCTCTGAATTGAAGGTAGCATCTCACTATGATGTATCTGTAACTCCTGGTTTGAGTAGCGGAGAAAGGTGTTATTTATGTTCATATATGCTTAGTTGACATTTTAGCTTGAGAGTACAAGATGTATACTTTGAGAACAGGAGATAGTACCCAATGTGAAATAGCATTCAAATAGCACGGAAAGTCTGCATTTCTGCTCACATTCTATCTGATTTACAGAGATGACTCCTTTCTTTAGTTCTTACAGTGGTTACTGTTTACATCTCTCTAGATTACTGAATTCAAGCAGTATTTACCCCTTGTGAGGAGTTTAGCTTATACTAGTTCTCCTTTTGCTGAACTATTTTAGATTTAGTTGATTACCTTTATTACTCAGAGTAAACTGCACTTAAGCCTCTGCTTACACCAGTTTTAGTGTCTGTTTGCTCCTCACTATTTAAGGAAGGAGCACACTCAATATTTTGCTGCTTTTTCATCTCCCAATTCCCATTATCTTGTCTGTTGTCAGGTTTATGACACTTTATAACTGATTATTTTGCCTCTAGACTGAAGATAGATAAAATGAAGCATTTATAATGGATAATTTATTTAGATTCAAAAGTAATCCTATTTTGACAAAACCTGCGTCCTTTGGAAGGCAAAATACTAAGGTAGAGATAAAATGAATTAATGGTCCTTCATTTGTTTAGGTTCATGCCATTGCTAAAACATGAACCATGACTTTAATTTTTTTCTTGAGTTTCTAATTACCTTTCTTTTTGCTAAGCTCTTTGGGTTATTTAATCCTATTTAATGCTCTGTATACTCGTGTCTATGAACTCCTGTCATACTAGAATTCCCTTTGCACTCCATTGCTGGGTTCCACTGTTCATAGGTTACATAGCTCCCTCTTAGATTCTCTTCTGTCTTGCTGCAGTATGTTCTCTAGTAATATTGTCAGAAAAGTTACATAAACTGTAAACAATTCTGCATACTGGAAAATGTTTCACCCTCGCTGTTGATTGACAGTTCGGACATAGGATTCTAGATAAAATATTCTTCTCCATCAGAACTTTGGAGGTATCACTACGTTGTTTAGTCTTAGAAGTTGCTTGAATGTCATTCTTACTTTGTGGGTAATCTTTTTTTCTTACACATTCAGATTTTTTCTGTTACTTGGTTTTCTAAAGTTTCATGATCCTGCATAGGTTTTCATTTATTTTGTTTTTTCACTTGAAGTCTTAAGGGTTTCTTAGTTGCTGAGAATTTTGTTTTCCAGTTTTTTTAGTTTTTCTGCTTGCTTTTTGGAGCTTGGATTGAAAGAATTGGACTGGATTAATTGTCTTATGTTTAAACTAGTTTCTTCATTACTAGCTTTTTACACTTTATAGGAAATTACCCCCCCACTCCTTCCAGAACATATATTGCCCTGGGGCACCTGGGTGGCTCAGTTGGTTGGGCGTCTGCCTTGGGCTTGGGTCATGATCCTGGAGTTCTGGGATGGAGCCCTGCATTGGGATCTCTGCTCTGTGGGGAGTCTCCTCCCTCGGCCCCTCCCCCTGCTCCTTCTCTTCCTCTGAAATACATAAAATCTTTAAAAAATATATCGTCTAAATTTCAGCAATAGAGCAGTCTGTTCTTATATATAAACTATCTTGCTCATTCTTGAATTCTGAAAAATTTTAAAAAAGTTACGAGTTACAGGATGTGTTGAAATATTAGTTCACTTTGGTTATTTATTTTTTGTGCCTCTAATTTTTTTCAAATGTTTGGTGGTTCTTTATTATTCATAGTTATGAAAGAAGGATTTGATGAAAGTAGTCTGGTATTACAGATGGCTGACTCTAAGTGCTGCGTGCGTGAGAACATCATAAGGACTAACAGGCTTTATTTTAGCTTCCTTGGGAGCAGGAAGGCAAGTAGGGGTTCTCCCATGCCTGAAAGAAGAGTGCCTGATTGCAGGAGTCCTGACCCCTATCAGCCAGATTATTTGTTGTGGGGAGGGGGATAGATCCTGAAAGCAGCCTCACAACCCTCAGTCACCACCTAATTTCTTCCCTTTTCACTTGCAACCTGGAGGTCTCACCTTTTCCTTCCCACTCGTCTCTTCCATGAAAAATGGCTCCTCTTTCTTGTAGCCTTGTAAGTGAGAAATTAATATGAGCCTTAGTTCTTCATCTTTTCTACCTAAATTATGCAACTTAGGATAAAAAGTGCTACTTTTAAATGGAACTGGGTAGTAAAATACAAGAATATGTGTACATTATTTTGAATTTATTAGAAGAAACCATCTTAATCTGTATTACACATTCATGTTAACGGCTCGTTTAAATTGTCTAGGAAAAGTTTGAATAAGTCTTAACTGGAAAAGAGAACACCTAGCATGCTAAAAGGGTACATAGAAGATAATTTGTGACTAAAGATGCAAATTTAGTGACATTCTTAAGTGGGCAAATTTTGAAGGCCTTTTGGGAATAGTAAAATGGGTTTTGTCTTAGCGTATAATTTCTGAACATTTAAAGAGAAACCACTGAGGAGTAAATTTGCCTTTCCATTTATATTTAACACAGCTACCTTTGTATATGCTATCTTACCTGGTAACAAGACTACATTCCTTATTTTGGTAGAGATCTCTCAAACCTACGTTTACCAGAGGTGATGAGAGTTTGTGGAATGTATTCTTTCATACTTCTGTTATATGCTCTGCTAATTAAAGAGTCTATAAATCCTTTAAAATTTTTCCACATAAAGGCAATTCAGACATCTTAGATCATTTTGGCTATTCTTAATAAGCACTCCTTCCTGGTATTAAAACATTGGGTTTTATGATACCAAAAATTAGCTGATACCATGGGAGAAAGTGACTTTTGAGGTTTTTGGTACCAAAAATCTCAGCTAATTTTTAAAAAAAATCTTAGCTAATTTTAATGGCAGTAGTAGTATCTGGACACACACCCACACACACCCACATACCCCAGGAAACTGAAGAGGAAAATAAAGCTTCTTAACTCTAGTATACCTAGACCCATTCAGTAAAATTGGACATAAGACATGCTAATCTCTTGTATTCATATGGCTTCCTCATTCTAGTAAGTTTGATGTTAGTGCATGTGTGTGTATGTGTATTTATATATTACACTTACACAAATACAGGTTGCTCAACCAAATTTGTGTGCATTAATATAGTCACTGTTTCAGTGTTTTAGATAGTTTTAATTCCCAATAGTTATAGGCGAAGAAAACGAAAAGTATTTCTTCCTAATCATTGAGGTCTTTAATGAGGGTACTATGTACAAATGTAATATAATGTCTTTGGTCCTGGGTAAAAGAGATTATATTAAATCCTGATGTTTTTCCAGCTCTCAACATTCTATAAGGTACAGCTTTTGGTTTTGGTAACATTCTACCCCAGAGGATTTTTTATTTCCTTTCATTCATGCTTCTGTTAAGGATTAGTTTGACAAAATAGGAAACATTACATTAAAAGAGTTCATTTATACTGTAATCAGCAGGTAATACCTTACCTGTATGAACATTTTCTGGAATATTTTTGTAATCCTTACTCTTTGAGGGGGAGACAGTAGGATGCTTATTTCTCTTAGAGGTAGGGAAACTTTGAAGTCTGTCTCTATTCTGAGGAAGAAAACTGTATCAAGCTCAGTATAGTTCACAGAGCATTATTCGAGTTATCCCCCAAATGCCTAAATTACTGTGTTAATATCACACTAGTATGGAGGTAGCCTGAATCACCTAGATGTCCACTAATATTTGAGCAACATGGATCTCCTTATGTGGTAGTAACTTTTTTAATCTTCAGAATTCGTGTTCACTTATCTCAGGTCTCTTAGTTCTATAGTTCTAGGCAAAACACATTTGGTATAATGCTAATATAAATGAACCTGTTCAGGAAATAAAAGTCCATATAAGTCCTAAACCAACCTCCCAAATTTGCTTTTTTGCTAGTTCAAATGTTTTCTAAAAATTGTAGGGCTAGCATATAATCCAAAATAGCATAAGGGTTCACCTGAGCACCAGCAAATCCCCTCCCCCACCCCTTGCCCCAGTAAATGGTCTTTAGGTAGAAACCGTGCATTTTTCAGGATAAAGCATTTTATTGCACATTTTTCTAAGTAGCTTGGCGGTTTTGGAATGATACCCTTTTAGGTTGATTTTCTTCTCCTCTCTACTTTAAATAGCTGTTCACAGGATACCAGTAGCCTGATATGAAAATTATCTTTTTAAAAAGCTTTGACCTGTAAGTTATTTGTTACGCTGAATTCTTGGAAAGTTTTTTTTTTTTTCTTACTTTTCCTGGTTCTCTAATCTCTGATCAGCTCATTCTTAACCTGTCCTCTTTTAAAACTGTACTTGTCTCCTTGATCTCATCTACAGCCACAGCTTCATATCACATCTATGTGGACTCCTGTTTTCCTGTGCAGGCTTGATTATTCTGTGTTATGTGCAGGTCGGCATTTCAGCTGTCTATTGTGCACAGAGTGCTCTGCTCTGTCAGTGATTGTGTCCTGTTAATTTCTCTTTTCACGTCCAGCTGCACTGATCATTTCCCATTACTGAATAGGCCTGAAATGTCCTCTCTCACCAGGAAGTTCAGGTCTGACTGAACTTCATATTTGTTTTAAGTGAATATCTTAAATGGTCCTTAAAGACCGCATTTACAAGTGGCACATTTAATTATAATGGCTTGCCACATCCGTATCTAGAGTCTACCACAGCTCCAGCTCGACCTTCTGTCCTTACCTTTCATTATCTGTATCTGTAAACTGCTTGTCTTGCCTATCCCTGGCTCATTTTTCGTTCTACACCGCAAAGCCAGTCCCTCAAACAAAACTCCACTTCAGCTAAACTAGTAAAGTTCTCTTGCTGTAGGTACTTTAAACTATCAACAAAGTATCCCTCGGGAACATATACAATCAGGAGAACATCAAGATAAAACTCCTGCCTTTGGCTTTCTGGAGTTTAAATAGGGCTACTAGGTAATTTTTCTTCCTTGTGCTATGGGTTTGTAACATAGCTATATGAGTCAAAAACCAAAATTTACCAACCCCTGCTTAAAGGTAACTAGGAGCAAAACCATGGTTTTAAAACATCTGGCCACATTTGGAAATCCGATGTTTTGGGGCACCTGGGTGGTGCAGTGGGTTGAGCGACTCTTGCTGAGGTTGTGATCTCAGGGTCCTGAAATCAACCCTGCTTCGGGCTCTGCTCAGTGGGGAGTCTGCTTGAATTTCTGTCCCTCTGCTCCCCCCATCACTCGCTCACTCTCAAATAAATAAATCTTTTAAAAATAGTCTGATGTTTCAATGCTTTGTAATTAATTACAAGAATCTTCAGGATTATTTAAATTATATTATTGCTGCTATTCTTCAAATTCATTGTTAAGAGTGTATGTGTTAATTGCAATTTCCTATCCTCCACCATGATCAATAACAGTTTGACAGGGCTGAATAAACAGGATTAAACCAATTTAAGAATAATACGTGATGTGCTATCAATCTTTGAAAACTCAAGACATGGAAAGGACTATATTTAGATAGGGATATTTCTTGGAGAACATTTCTTCTTAGCCCCAAGAAATAAAGTAAGCTAATCTATTTTATTATTTTAACTGGAAATAGAATAGACCTGTTCTCTGAACATGTGGAACCAAGTTCTTAGTTACATTGAATAAATAAGGCTGTATCTCAGACTTTGCACAGTTGAAGAGTATAGGCCATATGACTTTCTGATAGTGTTTAAAATTCAAACTGTTTTAAAATCCTGTTTATGTGAAACTTACAAATTTAAAGAAACCTAAAGAAACCTAAATTTAAATGGTAACTGCCTTTCAGTATATAGGGGATATTTTCCAATTAAATTTTTAAAATAATTTCCAAATTTTCCTTTTCTACTTGGATATACCGTATTGAGTCTTTTTCTCTTTCTTCCTTCCTTTCCTTCCTCCCTCCCCTTTCCCTTTCCCTTCCCTTCCCTTTCCTCCCTTTTTCTCTTCTCTTTCTTTCTTCCTTCTTTCTTTCTTTCTTTTTCTTTCTTTCTTTCTTTCTTTCTTTCTTTCTTTCTTTCTTTCTTTCTTTCTTTCTCTTTCTTTCTTTCTTTCTTTCTTTCTTTCTTTCTTCTTTCCTCCCTCCCTCCCTCCCTTTTCTTTTTTCTTTCTTTCCTTTTTTCTTTCTCTTCTTTTTTCCTTCCTTCCTTCCTTCCTTCCTTCCTTCCTTCCTTCCTTCCTTCCTTCCTTCCTCTCTTCTTTTCCTTTCATTTTATTTATTTGACAGAAAGAGCATAAGCAGGCGGAGTGGTGGGCAGAGGGAAAGGGAGAAGCAGGCTCCCCGCTGAGCAAGGAGCCCAATGCGGGGCTGGATCCCAGGACCCTGGGATCATGAACTGAGCCTAAGACAAATGATTAACTGACTGAGCCACCCAGGCACCCCTGTATTGTTTCTTTTTTTAAAGAACATTTTAAGTAATCTCTATGCCCAACGTGGGGCTTGAACTTAACAACTCCGAGATCATGAGTTGCATGCTCTATTGTCTGAGCTGGCCAGGCACCCCAGGTTTATTTTCTTAGAGCTGGTATCAAGTTACCAAAATAGGAAAGGCTTTTTTTTAGGGAAGATAAAAGTTGATTTTTAGTCCTGTCTAGACTTGGAATTGAAGTATCAATATTAGTGATTTTCACAATTTTGAACCATGCCTAGTTGCATGGTGGTTTATAGGTACCATATAAAAATGCTGTTTGTTGGTTTTTGTTTTTGTTTTTTAATTTTAGTGAATAGCCTACCTAGAGGTAAGGGGAAGGATGGCAAAGCCTTTCCAAAATACTTTCAGAAGTTACTGAAGTCAGTTGAAAGCTATATTTAAATACCTGAATACAGTTAGCATTTTTCTTTTTATGAAAGGAGATCAGTGTATCTATAGTTAACACGAGACATAAGGCAGAATGTTTTACTTACTTAAAGGGTAAGTTTAAAAGTAGACAAGAAAAACATTGGCCATCTTATACAATATAATGATGGTGTTAGAATTAATGTGCCTTTTCCAGTCTTTAATATTTATCAACAGGCAGGTGAGTATAGTTTTCAGGTTTTTTTTTTTTTAAAAGATTTTATTTATTTATTTGAAAGAGATAGAGACAGCCAGCGAGAGAGGGAACACAAGCAGGGGGAGTGGGAGAGGAAGAAGCAGACTCACAGCGGAGGAGCCTGACGTGGGGCTCGATCCCATAACGCCGGGATCACGCCCTGAGCCGAAGGCAGACGCTTAACCGCTGTGCCACCCAGGCGCCCCTAGTTTTCAGTTTCTAATCAGTTATGAAAAAATTGACATTTTCTGAAGTTATGACCAACTACCTAGTTCCATGAAAGTGAGGTTTGAGAAGACTGCTATTCTATCGTGTCTTAGAAATAAGATGACAAATATTAAATGCTTTAATTTTTTGGTGCTAAGGTGTAATGAGACTTCCCAGAATTCCGTGGTCAAAACAGCTCTTTTACCCAGAGAGGATCTATTTGAGCCACTGATTCTATAAAGTTGTAGTCCTTCATATCTTCCCATTGGAGGTTTTACTTCATGGCCACACAAAAAGGGGGGGTTAAATATGAAAGTAATAGCTGCATTTTTTAAAAAAGATTTTATCAGAGAGAGAGTGCACAAGCAGGCTCCCTGCTGAGCAAGGAGCCCGACATGGGACCTTTCCCAGGACCCTGGGATCATGAACTGAGGTGAAGGCAGAAGCTTAACCAACTGAGCCACCCAGGCTTCCTTGCATTTTTAACTTCTCAAACTCTCACCCATAAAAAATCCCATAATACTCTTCCTTGAATTACTCTCCATTTTAATTCCTTTTTTGAAAACCAAGGAAAGGAACATTTCTTAAGACAGTTTAGTGGCTCCTTTAACAGATATTCTATCCAGAGGTTGATACATAGGGGTAGGTTGTGTGTGGGGGACATTATGAAATGTAAAGTTAAGACTGGGGTGCCTGGGTGTCAGTTGGTTAAGGGTCCAACTCTTGGTTTTGGCTCAGGTCTGGTTCTCAGGGTCATGAGATGGGGCTCCATGCTCAGTACAGAGTCTGCTTGAGATTCTCCTCCCTCTGTCCCTCCCACTCAGGCTCGCTTTCTCTCGCTCTAAAATGAATAAATCTTAAGACTAAAAATAACATTATGAATGCCACAAAAAGGTAAAATATGAATCTTGATGCTTTGGGACACAGTGGGGGAAAACAGGTTTGGGAATGACAATCCTGTTCCAGGAGAGCACGTTCCAAATTATAGGAGGCATCTGAGAGGGAGAGACTGAAATGGCCCCGAGGGGTAATGTATATGTATTCATCTATCCTTTTCCTGATCCACTTATGCCATGCAGATCATGGCCCTCAACAGTTAAATTTTAGTGTATATTCTGGGTCATTAGAATTAAGTAGGCCTAACTACTGGGATTCAGGTATTTAACACCATCGTTTCAAGCTCCTGAAGCAACATAAGCAATTTGTGCAGTTTGCTGGTGGGGTTGGGAGAAACAGGTTTAATTGGAAGCGTTTTAAATACTTAACATGACCTACTGCTGCATGAGTTGTGAAAATTAAGTGAAAGCAAAGAGATAAATCCTAGTCTTTGCTCAAATTATTGTCTTCCCTGATTCTCACTAGTTGAAAATTTTTCTTTCCCATCTTTTGTCATTAAAAAAAACTATTATAGCCTTTAAATATAAACATGACCTGTATTACACATTTTCATGTGTCACATGTCTCCATTAGATTGTACGCCTTTGGAGGTCAGAAAAACGCATCTAAATCATTGTACCTGCCACCACATCTAGTACAGTGCCTTATATTTATTTGCTAATTCAATAAATATTCATTAAAATAATGGAGCTTTTATTGGATTGTAGTAACGATGTTTGAGCCCTTTAGATGAATCCATTATCGAACATTTTTTACTTTTTATAGTTTGAAAATGTATCCCTGGCATACATAGTAATTGTGGCACTTATCTAAAATTTATACATTTAATTGTACTGGCTCGCCACAGCTAACATTAGTCTGGAGCAGCACTATCCAGTAGAAATATAATGTAAACCACTTATGTAATTTGAAAATTACATTAAAAGTTTAGTAAAATTACATTAATGTAGCCACATTATAGAAATAAAAAATGAGGGGCGCCTGGGTAGCGCAGTCGTTAAAGCGTCTGCCTTCGGCTCAGGGCGTGATCCTGGCGTTCCGGGATCGAGTCCCACGTCAGGCTCCTCCGCTGGGAGCCTGCTTCTTCCTCTCCCACTCCCCCTGCTTGTGTTCCCTCTCTCGCTGGCTGTCTCTGTCAAATAAATAAATAAATCTTTAAAAAAAAAATAATAAAAAATAAAAAATGAGATTAATATTTTTAGCTCATTATTTTGAAAAATCACATTTTTAATTGTTTTAAAAATTGAGACAACTTACATTATTTTCATGTGAAGTCTGATGTGTATTATACATTTACAGCACATGTCTATTCAAACTAGCCAAATTGTAAATTTGCTCACTAGACACATAATGGTCAGTGGCTACTTTATTGGACAGTGCAGGTCTAGAACTTTAAGGGCAGGCAGTGAATCTCTTTGGACCTATCTCTTATGAGGTTATCAGCTGTGATTTCAGGTCATTGTCATTTTAGGTTATTATCCAAATAAAGGTAATTGGTTTGACTGCTTTTCTCACATTCATGGATTCATACAATAAGAAAAGTTTTGTATTAAGCACTGTATAAAGACATTGAATAAGCACTTTCCACCCAATTTAATCTCTAAAACTTCTGAAGAAAGATCTCTGTTTTAGAGTTGAGGATGCAGGGGTTGAGGTAGATCCAGTTAACTTTGCCCAATGAAATACTGTTAGTAGAAGGTAGAGCTGGTTTCAGAATCAGGATTGATTATGAATATCCCATATCCCTGCTTGAAGTTCAAAACTTTTAATACAAGTTTGTAAAAAAAAAAAAAAATTCAAGCTCTGTGTATGTGTTAAAGTGGATACTAGACCATAAGGTTAAAGAGAAAACATCCAGTAAAATAAAAAGTTATTTTATTTGATGAGGTCTGCAGCAACAGTAAATATTTTTCTTGCTTTAGGTGTGGATTTTAAATAACTTTTTTTTTTTAAGAATTTATTTATTTGACAGAGAGCAGAAGCCAGGGGGAGCAGCAGGCAGAGGGAGGAGGCTCCCCACTGAGCAAGGAACCTGATGCGGGGCTGGATCCCAGGACCCTGGAATCATGACCTAAGCTGAAGGCAGACACTTAACCGACTGAGCCACCCAGACACCCCTAAATAACTTTTTATAGCAGAAATTTTCGTTTTTCCTGTTTCTAAGCATAATAATATGAAAATTTAAATTATTCTAATTGCCTCTACTAAGAAACTGTAAAAGTCTAAGAGAAAAAGTCTAAGTTGCATTTCCAAAGATGTCTAATTTGAACAGGAAACATTTTATCTTTTAAATGTACTGGTTCTCAGTGCAAAGTTGAACAGTAATTTCAGAACAAGCCTTTAAGGAAATAAACAAAAAGGATGGGCAATATAACTTCACAGAAAGTTTAATAAAAGTAATTTGCCTTAGTATTAAGTACATGGTAGGCTCACCCGTTATTTATACTTTAATGTGCCCTAGAATGTTCATATAAACAGGGGGTTCTAGATTAATTCAGACGATTAAAAAAGGCAGCAAAAGTGAAATCAGTATACTAATACTGTGTACCCTAAAACATTAAAAAAAGCACTAAGTTTTCCAGTGATGTTACACAATATTTTAAATGGTTTAATCAGAAATGGTACAGCATGAGTACATTTGTGATGTTAGTTTAGACAATACCTCATTAGGACCAGTGAAATGTTATATACCGCTGTGGGATTGTTAAACCATAAATCTGACACTATGTATCATGTTCTTACCCTTTGATCAAGCAACGGTATTGATGTTGATCCTAAAAAAATAATTAGAAATGTGTACAAATTTGATAGAAAATGGTAATAATCATTATGTCAATGAAATTAAATAGCATTAATAGAATAGTTTAAAGACGGTACATTCTGAAGGAAAATAATGCATCATTAAAGACCTATTCATAATAATATGGGAAAAAAGTCATGAAACCGTACATGCACCATTTAAAAAAATTTTCTGAACATGTCTGTCTCTGCACTTTGGAGAGTAAGACCCTAAGGAAATAAAAATGACGCGCCGGCTCTGGGGTTAGGACGACTTCAAAGCCCGGGTTTGCAGGCCGCAGGGTTCCGAGACGCTCCTTCCCGCGGGGAGCCCAGCTGGGAGACGGGGACAGCAGAGCACTCGTACCCTGACGTGCGGAGGTCAAGTGTTCAGCGCGCCGCCCAAGTAAGTTTTACTTGTTACGCTGTCTTCCTGCAGGTCTCGGAGTGGCGGAAAATAGAAAATTAACATTCAGAGACGGGATGACTGAAGCGAGAGCTCCGCGAGAGAGAGGGATTTAACCCGACTTGCCAACTTGCCCCGTCCACACGCTTGGATTCGGACGAGGCCCGCGAGGGCGCGCTGACCTGGGCGCTCCTCGCCCGCGAGCGCTCAGAACACGCTTTCGCAAGGGCGGCGGCCGCTGGGTTCGACGCCCACATTCCGGAAGTACTTTCCTCAGCCGCTCCCCCACCCCCGCCAAACAAGGACGGAGTCGTCCCCGTTCTCTCGGGGGCGTCGCGGAAAGCTCGCCCGGTCCCCATCCGGAGCAGAGCCTACGCGGACAAGGCGTGGGGAGCGGCGGGGGCCGCGACCGCGCACTGCGTCCTCCGCCGGCCCGCGTCCCAAAGCCTACAGTCCCAGCGGCCCCGCGAGCTCGGCCGTCCGCACGCAGGGCCTGGCGGCTGCGGGACCGCAGCGTCTCCCGTGCTCGGGCACAACCGTCTCTCTCTCCTCCGCGGTACAGGCGGCTACTGGTTGCTGCAGCGTCCCCCTGACTTCCGGAGAAGGCCACTCTGCAGGGGCTCCCGGCCCTTTGTGGGAGACGGCGCGCGAGCCTGGTCAAGAGGGCGGAGCGAGGGGACGCGCTGGGTCTCGCGCGGGGTGACGACCTCGGGCACGCCTTGCGGCCGTCCCCTCGGCCGGCGGCGGCGGCGAGGGGGAGGGGGCGGGGCCGCGCATGCGCGGCGGGGCCTTGGGCGGGGCCTTGGGCGGCTGCAGCCGGCGGACGGTCCGCCGGTCGGCGGCTGTGTGGCTAGCCGCCGGGCCGGCGGGGCGGAGACGCGGGAGGTTGATGGGGGTCGCCTCGACCTCGGCCTCCGTCGGTAGCGCAACTCCAACCACGCCCACGGAGATGGTGTCCTGGGTGCGGACGGTGGGGGAGAAGCTGAAGCAGCGGCTGCGGCTGGACGTGGGTCGCGAGATCTGCCGCCAGTACCCGCTGTTCTGCTTCCTGCTGCTCTGCCTCAGCGTCGCCTCGCTGCTCCTCAACAGGTAACGCCGCAGCGCGGAGCCGGCGGGCGGCTGCTCCGCGAGGCTGCGGACGGGGGCCCGTGGTGCTTCGCTGTGCGGACACCGCCCGGGCCGCGCAGCTGCAGCGCTTGGGGCCGGCGGCGAGGCCTTGGGAAGCTCGGCCTCGGGGAGCTGGGCGGAGCGGCTGCGCCCGGAAGTGCGAGCGGGGGCGGGGTGCGTTCCAGTGCCCCCTTTCCTCAGGCCAGGTCTCCTGAGACAGCTGGCCCTGATTCTTACCTACTTTTCACCGGCTTCTTAAAACCCGGTGCTCCATCATCGCATTTTCGGAGGAGTGTAATCTGTATGTGCGTCCCAATTTGAGACCTTGCAGGGGCGGTCCAGTCAGCTGACGGAGGCGGGTTCCAGGTTCTGTAGCCGCCCCGGTTTCGGGCCGACTCCCCTCGCTCTCACCACACGCATGCGCACACACAGGCACACAGTCTTACAGCCGAAGGGCGCGCGCGCACACACGCAGGCAGTCTTACAGCCACAGCACGCACACAGGCACGCATTCTTAGAGCCGAACGGTGCTCACATATAGTTTTGCAGCCGCATTGCGTGCACACACACGCACACCCACAATTTTACAGCTGAAGGGCTCACACGTAGTCTTACAGCTGAAGCGCACACACGTACACACGATCTGAACAGCCGCAGTGCGCAAACGCACAGTCTTAGAGCCGAAGGGCGCGCGCGGGCGCGCGCGCACACACACACGCACACACACACACACAATCACAGTCTTACAACTGAAGCATATACACGTGCTCACAGTCTTAGAGCTGAAGCGCGCGCAAGCACAAT
Source organism: Ursus arctos (assembly GCF_023065955.2). Classification (NCBI taxonomy): domain Eukaryota; kingdom Metazoa; phylum Chordata; class Mammalia; order Carnivora; family Ursidae; genus Ursus; species Ursus arctos. Next base: position 37,268,985 of record NW_026622974.1, on the reverse strand, counting down.
CATGCAGTGGAAGCATGTACACCTGTGTGCAGACATGCGCATGATCTTGCAGCCCAGGCGCACACACTCTTCCAACTGAAGCACACACGCTCACACATAGTCTTGTTAGCCGAAGCTTTCCCCAAAGGGTGGTTGGTTAAAATGGATGATCGTAAAGATTTGTTGAAGCCAGAACGCAAAATAGTACCTGTTTCAATATCTCTAGAATATTCTAAAAGGGAAGATTGAAAGTTAAAATTGATAAATTCAGTTGACATTTTGAAATGGGAAGGTTCTGTTCCTGAAATAAATTCGATTTCCTTCAGTTAGCTATTTCCACAAATGGTAACGATGAAACAGGTAGTAGAGGAGAACTTTTCCTTCAGATTACTTCCACATTTGCTTTTGGTGGAAAGAAGTCTGAGACACTTGTCAGCAACAGCATCTACATCATATATATATATATATATATATATATATATATATATATATATATTTTTTTTTTTTTTTTTTGATGTTTTGAACATGAAACCGACTCTACTCTTTGTTTTGGGGTGGTTGATCCCTGAGGATAGGAATGGGAAAGTATTCACCAAGAATTTGGTGATTTAATTTTGCTCTAAGGTAACCATTTCCTGTGACTGTTGGAGCTGAATTTTTCACCTACCCATTTTGCTTTCTTATTAGTTGACTCTGGGTTAATATAATATTAGGTTTAAATAGCAATTGATATTTTACTGGAAAATGTGCTTTGATTGTGACAGTAAGATGTTTGATTTTAGGAACATGGAGGAAGGGGAATCCTTAACAGAGGGAAATGAATTACTAAGTACTTGCTTTCTGCTATCTGAAAGGTATTCTAAACTAGATGAATAGCTTTAGTATGAAAGATAGCTAAACGTTTTGTGATTACTAAGTTTTGTCCAGGAATTCTTACCCTATCTCTTTTGGTAGGTCGGTCTGTTTAGGTGTCCAAGGTAGGACATGCAAGATCAGGTTGAACTAGATTTCTGAAGTTGCCTACTTAATTATAGTGTCTAGTGTTCTTTGTTGTTAAGAAGTCATAGGATATCATCTGATCTCTACCCTGTACCTTTTTTGTATTATGCAAAGAAAGAAGGATATAATACATCTCTGAGTGGTTGGATTTATGAGTGAAATTGTTTTTTGCATACATTTTTTGGTATTTTCCTTTATTACTGTTGAAAGCAGCAAAAGTGACCTTAAACATGATAGAACTGTCTAAAAGAATGGTTAGGTACCCTGGGGTGCCTGGCTGGCTCAGTTGGTAGAGCATGGGATTCTTGATCTCAGAGTCATGAGTTCAAGCCCCATGTTGGGGGTAGCGTCTACTTCAGAATAAAAATAAATAAAATAAATGGTTAAGTATCTTTTTCTAGGAAAAAACTTTTGGAAGGTGCAAGACAGAGTATATAGTGTGCTTTTCAGTGTGCTGTGTGATTTTCTTTAGAATATGTGTGTACATTCATATGTATATACACGTATGATTATGTAGGCTTTGTCTATCTCTGGAAGATTGTTATACAAGAAAATGTAGTCCGTTCTGGGAGTGGGGAATATGAGGCACATCTATTCAGAAATTTAAAAAGAAAAAATATATATAATATAAAAAATAGAAACATTAGGGGTATAATAATGAAATTAGAAATGAGAAGATAGGCTTAATTCATACCATCAATAAATGATTTCTTGGAGCACCTGGCTGACTCAGTCAGAAGAACATGCAACTCTTGATGTTGAGGTTGTGAGTTTGAATCCCACGTTTGGTGTATAGATTACTTAAAAAAGAATCTTAAATGATTTTTTTTTTTTTAAGATTTTATTTATTTGACAAAGAGGCAGCAAGAGAGGGAACACAAGCAGGGAGAGTGGGAAAGGGAGAAGCAGGCTTCCCGCTGAGCAGGGAGCCCAATGCGGGGCTCTATCCCAGAACTCTGAGATCATGACCTGAGCCGAAGGCAGATGCTTAATGACTGAACCACCCAGGCGCCCCTTAAGTGATTCCTACACAGGCATTTCACCAGCTAGTTTTTAGAAATAACTTTAAAAGAAATTTTCAATTAAAATATTTACTGGTTAATATGGAGATTTGGAGCTTTCCTTCTATATGGTTAAACTTAGACTAATACTCCTTTTCAAAATTATTAAAAAAAATTTTTTTTTTAAATTTTAAGTAGGCTCTATACCCATTGTGGGGCATGAACTCATGACCCTGGGGTCAAGAGTCATATGCTCTGTGGACTGAGCCAGCCAGGCACCCGAGATTAATTTTTTCTTTTATAGTGTTGAAACTTTAAATCCTGAAGATCTTTCAAGGTATTATTTAGTATATTAAATTTTTCTTTCAATATGAATTAAGATCACGAATCTTTTTTTTTTTTTTTAAGATTTTATTTATTTATTTGAGAGGAGAGAAACGGAGATAGCAACAGAGCAAGAGAGGGCAAGAACGGGGAAGAGAGGGAGAAGTAGCCTCCCTACTGAGCAGGGAGCCTGATGCAGGCAGCCAAGTGCCCCAAGATTATGAATCTTATCTGTGGAAAGAGAAATGTCTAAGTTTTGGCTATTATAAATGATTTGTGGGAGGAATAGAGTAACATACTTTATATATTTCAAATTATTTGTGATATCACTGTTACAGTATTGTTAGGGAAAGCTAGGAGCATAGATGCATTTACTAATAGTAGTGTTGAATATTTGAGTGTTATAATAAGGAATATTTTAAGTTACATGCTAGTAATAATGGTAATAGTAATAATAGCTAACACTTTGCGAGTGTTTTGTTTAGCCCAGGTGTAGCGTTAAGAGTTTTCTTTGAGGGGCGCCTGGGTGGCTCAGTGGTTAAGCATCTGCTTTCGGCTCAGGGTGTGATCCTGGGGTCTTGGAATCGAGTCCCGCGTCAGGCTCCCTGCTCTGGTGGGAGCCTGCTTCTTCTTCTCCCACTCCCCCTGCTTGTGTTCCCTCTCTTACTGGCTGTCTCTCTCTGTGTCAAATAAATAAATAAAATCTTAAAAAAAAAAAAAAAGAGTTTTCTTTGATTATTGAGGCAATTTATTGTTGTGGTTGAAAGTTATGAATCTGAGCTTCAATGTAAGAATTTGATTCTGCCTCCCCCATTAATCAGTTATGTGCCTTTAGATAAGTGATCTAACTTTTATCTGTCACAGTACACTCATCTGTAAAATGGTGATAATACTAGTATTTACATTATATGATTATTTTGATGATTAAAGGATTAATACGTTGAAAGTGTTTCAAATGGTGCTCAGGACATAGAACATAGTCTTATAAATGTTAGCAGTTATTTTTGTCTCATTTGTTCTAGCACCCCAGTACACTCCCTTGTCAGTAACCTCAGTCACCGTTGATCAGTTTTGCTTGTTTTTGAATTTCATTATCAATGGAATTATATGGTCCTCTTGTACCTGGTTTCTCTCAACTCTTGAGATTTGTCCATATTGTTGTCTATGTCAGGACTTAAGTCTCTTTTGTTATTGTGCAGTATTCCACTGGGAATATGACATACTTTGTTTATCCATTCTTCTGTTGAAGGGCATTTTACTTGTTTACAGTTTTTAGCTGTTATGAATAACGCTGCTATGAATATTCTTATGTATATATAGTTCTTTTGATAGACTTATTTATTTTGGGTAGATGCACGTGGATGGAAATGCTTAGTCATAGTATATGTATTTGTTTAACTTAACTGGATACTGCCATATAGTTTTACAAAGTGGTTGTACTAATTTACACTCCTGTCAAAACATTTGACTCTTCTGATATTGTCTGTAGGTTTGGTTTAGTCATTTTAGTACATAAATAATGGTAGCTCATTGTAGTTTTGATTAGTTAATTGTAGCTTAATTGTTAGCTCTGGTCATCATGTTGTACATTACATCCCTAGTACTTATTTATCTTCTTGGAAGTTTGTACCTTGACCACCTTCCTGCAATTTCCTCTCCCCTATGCTCCACCTCTTGTAACCACAAGTCTGATCTCTTTTTCTGTGAGTTTCTTTTTTTTCCTTAAGATTTTACATATAAGTGAGATCATACACTATTTTTCTTTTCTCTGTTTGACTTATTTCACTTAGCATAATGCCCTTAAGGTCCATCCATGTTGTCCCAAATGGTAGGATTTCCTCATTTTTTGTGGCCAAATATTCTTTTGTGTGTGTGGGTGTATATATACACAACACAGTTTCTTTGTGTATTCATTTGTCGATGGACATTTAGGTTGTTTCCATAATTTGGCTGTTGTAAATAATGTTACTGTGAACATGGAGGTACAGATATCTTTTTGAGTTAGTGTTTTTGTTTCCTTTGGATATTTTCCCAGAAGTGGAATTGCTGAATTATATAGTAGTTTTATTTTTAACTTTTTAGAAATCCTCCAAACTGTTTTCCATAGTGGCTGTATCAATTCACATTCCCTCCAATAGCACAAAAGCATTCTCTTTTCTCCACATCCATACCAGCATTTGTTATTTCCTGTCTTTTTTAAAAATATTTTTGAATTTTTAAAAAGACTTTATTTGACAGAGAGAGAGCGTGCACAAGCAGGGGGAGCAGCAGGGATAGGGGAGAAGCAGGCTCTCCACTGAGCAGGGAGCCCAATGCAGGGCTCAATCCTAGAATCATGACCTGAGCCAAAGGCAAACACTTAACCAACTGAGCCATCCAGGCGCCCCTATCTCTTGTCTTTTTGATGATGACCATTCTATCAGGTGTGAGGTGATATCTCATTGTGGTTTAAATTTGCATCTCCCTTATGACTAGTGATGATGTTGAACATATTTTCACGTACCTGTTGGTATTTCATATAACTTCTTTGGAGAAATGTGTATTTAGGTCCTCTGCACACTTTTTATTATTATTATTTTTTAACCAGCAAAATGGGTTTGTTCAGGAATAGCAGAGCAATGGCAATTGCTGTGGGAAACCAGAGACAGCCTGAAGATCAAAGGAGAGGAATGTAACTTAATAGAGAAAAGGAGGAGGATGGGAGGGTCTTCTTTGAATAAAAGTCCATTGGAATAAAGGGAGAATGCAGGGTGGTGGTAGTTTTTCATTGCTTGAGTTGTGGTATACTCTTATTTGCTGGGCTTGTTGCTGTGCAAGAAAAATTTCTTCCTCTTGCTGGAGTAGTAAAGTAGGCTTCTTCCTGTTGGAAGTGCAAGGTCGCCCCCAGTTGTATGAATTCTTTGTGTATTTTGGATATTAACACCTTATCACATTTATGGTTTGCAAATATTTTTTTGCATTTCATCCATAGGTTGTCTTTTTACTTCATTGATCGTTCTTTATTCTTTAAATTACCACAACTGGCTTACATACACTTATACCATAGTATGTGACAGGCTATTCTAAGCACTTTTGTGATCTTATTTAATCATCATAACAATTTTGAGTTATTGTTGCCTCATTTTATAGAGGACCAAACAAGACTCCGAGAGGTTAATTTGCATTGTGTCATAGTCAGAATTTGAACCCAGACAGACTCTAGGATGTCATATATTTTGTTCCCAAACTTCTTAGTTCTCTTTCTTCTGTTAATTTTTCTCTTCCTATAACAATACCAGATTTTTTTTTTTTTTTTTTTTTTTGAGTATGGTTAAGTTTCACAGTGTGGTTTTGTATCTGCTAGGACAAATTCTAACTCTTGGCCCTTCTTTTCCAAAGCTGGCACAGCTCTTTGTAAACCTTTATTTTTGGGACTCCTGGGTGGCTCAGTAGGTTAAGCGTGTGCCTTCAGCTCTGGTTATGATCTGAGCGTCCTGGGATTGAGCCCTGCATCAGGCTTCCTGCTCAGTGGGGAGTCTGCTTCTCCCTCTCCCTCTGTGTGCTTGTGCGTGCTCTCTCTCTCTAAAATGAGTAAATAAATCTAAAAATAAATAAATAAATAAGCCTTTATTTTCCCTATATATTTTATTTTATTTTTTATTTATTATTTTTTTAAAAGATTTTATTTATTTATGTGACAGACAGCCAGCGAGAGAGGGAACACAACAGGGGAGTGGGAGAGGAAGAAGCAGGCTCCCAGCGGAAGAGCCTGGAACGCCAGGATCACGCCCTGAGCTGAAGGCAAACGCTTAATGACTGCGCTACCCAGGCGCCCCTCCCTATATATTTTAGAATGAATATGTCAAATTTCTCAAAAGATTGAGCTGGAATTTTGATTGTAGTTTTTATTTTATCTATTGTCACATAACAAACCATCTCCAGAATTTGTGGTTTAAGTCAACAACATCTAATTTGCTCACAGAACTGTAATTTGGGCAGAAGTTGGTGGGTACAGCTAATCTCTATTCACTGTGCATCATCAGCTGGGCACCATGAAGGCAGGGGGCTAGAATAGTAATTGTTGGCTTGTTATTCACGTATGTGACAGTTGATGCTGGTTGTTGACTGTGATCTCAGCAAGACTATAGGCCAGAACCTGTATGTATGGTCTTTACGTGTGGCTTTTTTCCCAACGTGGTGCTGGCTTGCAAAAGTGAGCATCTTGAAAAAGAGAGCCTGCTGGAAGCCATACCATTTTATGACCTAGTTTTGGAAGTTAGGCAGCTTCACTTCTGCTACATTCTCTTAGTTGTAGAGTTATTAAGGCTAACCCCTATTCAAGGGGAAGGAAATTAAATTCCTGTTTTGGTTTGAAGAGTGTCAAAGAATTTGCAGTCATATTAAATACCACCACAGTATTATTACTTTGTAAATTAATCTGGGTAGAATTTATATCTTTACTATTTTTAAAGGTTTCATCTGTGAACATAAGTAATCTCTCCATTCATTCAGATCTGTCCTTGTGTCTTTTTAATTGCCTTTTTTTTCATTTAAATAAAGTTTATTATGGAATATTTTAAACATACATAAAATAAAATTAGAATTGTATAATGAAACCTGTTAAGTATCTGTCACCAAGCTTAAAAACTATCAGCTCAAGTCAAATATCAGCCCCCTATAATTATTTTGAAGCAAATCCCACAGGACATATTTTATCTATAAACATTAAAAATTTCAGTATGTGTCTCTTAACTGATAAATCCTTTTTTTCTTACATAACCATAATACCAGTTCACATCAAAAAAAGGTAATTTCTTAACATCATAAAATATCCATTCAATGGTCAGATTTGCCTGAATTTGCTAGAATTCCCCCCATCATTTTGTGATAAAAAAAATTTTAAGCATACAGGGGCGGGGCGCCTGGGTGGCACAGTGGTTGAGCGTCTGCCTTCGGCTCAGGGCGTGATCCCAGCGTTATGGGATCGAGCCCCGCATCAGGCTCCTCCGCTGTGAGCCTGCTTCTTCCTCTCCCATTCCCCCTGCTTGTGTTCCCTCTCTCGCTGGCTGTCTCTGTCTCTGTCAAATAAATAAATAAAATCTTTAAAAAAAAAAAAAAATTTTAAGCATACAGCAATGTATGAATTTACAATAAATGACCAGTTATGTACTGCCTAGATTTTACCATTAACGTTTTACTGTACTTTCACATACTTTATCACGTTTCTATTGCTTCATCTGTAGTGAATCTTATTTGTAAACAGCTTTTTACAGTTAATCAAATTAAGATCCTACTATGGTCTTTTAATTTGAGAGCTACCTCCCCTTCCCATACATCCCACTTTGTTTTAACCTTGCAATTCATTTTTTGAAGAAACAGGGCCATATGTTTTGTGGAGTTTTTTTATAGTCTGGCTTTTGTTGACTGCATCCCTGGGGTGTTGTGCATATGTTCTTTTCCCTTTCTGTTCCCTGTAACTCGTTAGATCAAGAGGTATCCTTCTTTGATTTTTTTTTCTTCTTTAGTCTATGATGGCGTAGATTTAAAGATAATGAGCTATTTAAAAACGCCTTTCTTGGGGCGCTGGGTGGCGCAGTGGTTAAGCGTCTGCCTTCAGCTCGGTGTGATCCCAGCGTTCTGGGATCGAGCCCCACATCAGGCTCCTCCACTGGGAGCCTGCTTCTTCCTCTCCCACTCCCCCTCCTTGTGTTCCCTCTCTCACTGGCTGTCTCTCTCTGTCAAATAAATAAATAAAATCTTTAAAAAAATAAAATAAAATAAAAATAAAACCGTCTTTCTTATGATGTATTATTCTTTATTTTATGATATACTGTTAGTTTTAGTACTAAAACTTTAATATTAGATACTAATATTTTATTTAGTATTTAGTAAGTAAAATAGACGTAATGATTTTCTTATATTGTCTGATTTGGGAATTAAAATTATATTAGTCCTTTTAAATTAGCAGCTTTTTCTCTTTTTTTTCCCCCCTGAAGTCATCTATATAGGATAGGGATTATCTGTCTCATTACAGTTTGGTAAAACCATTTGGGCCAGGGTTTGTTTGTTTGTTTTTTTTCCAGCCAGGTCTCTGATTACTATTTTAATTTCTTTAATGTAATTGGCCTATGTAAGTTACCTAGTTCTTCACTTACTGATTTCTAGCATTTTTGTCTTTTTCCAAAAATTTATGTCCTGTAGGTTATCCAGTTTATGAATGTAGTTGTTCATAGTTTCATTTTTCATTTCAGTTTTAGCTGTCATTATTTCTTCTTCATTCTGTATTTTGTGTATTTGTATTCTCTTTTTCTTTTATTCCTTGATCTGTCTTGCTAAAACTTTGTCTTTTTTATTAGCTTTTGATTTTGGAAATTTCCAAGCATACATAGAGAAAAGAGAATACAAGGAACTTCCAAGCACCCATCCACTCAGCCTCAACAACAATCAATATTTTGCATATTTGAAAAATATCTAATCTTCCTCCATTTTAAAAATCACTTCTACACAAAACCATAACCTTACAAAATTAACAGTAGTTGGTTAATATCATCTAATAACAAGTCCATAATCAAATTTTCCTAGTTGTGTAAAAATTTGTAGTGTGTCTATACCAATCAGGATCTAAAATAGATCCACTTATTTTATGTGGGAGCTACATCTCTTAAGCTTTTGTAGATCTCTTATAATTTAGAATAAGAATTGGCAAATTTTTTCTATGAAGTGTCAGATAGTAAATATTTTAGACTTTTGGGCTGCATCAGGTCTCTCTCCCATATTCTCTCTCTCTCTTTTTTTTCTTTTCAAAGGACCCTTAAAAAAAAAATAAAAACCTCACTTAGCTTGAGAGCCATACCAAAGCAGGTGGCATTTGGCCCACAAGCCATAGTTTATCTGGATCTGGAACATTCATCCTTACCTGGTTCTCTCCCCTCTCCCCACCATTGACTTGAAGAAATTGGGTCATTTGTTCACACTTCTGCTATTAGTTTCCTCATGGTGTTTTGTTTTTGTTTTGTTTTGTTTTATTCTTACCTGTATATTTTTTGTAGACGGGGTGTGAGGTTTATAAACTTGATTAGATTTAGATTTCTGTGTGTGTGTGTGTGCAAGAACACTCCGATGATGCTCTGTACATCTTATTATATCACATGAGAAGATAACTGCACGTAAGATGGAGTTGCCTCACTTTTTGTGGATTTGGGTAGTGACAGCTAATACTTTGCCCAGCACATTTCTTTGGTTTTACCATTTATTTATTCCCTGAATGAGTTACTTCATTATAGGTTGCAACATGATGATTTTCTCATTTTTTCATTCCTTATATATTTTAAAATTTGAATTCTTTTTCTCTCTTTCTCTTTTTTTCTTCTTCTAGAATTGCTTTACTTCATCTGTTAGGTCTATTTAGTTACAGTAAAGTACAGCTCAAATTGAAAAAGTAGGATACATCCAATTAGAGCTTTGCTTATTTTATTAATTTTTCAAAAACCAAGCTTATATTTTGTTACTGCCTCTTGTCATTGTTGTCTGCTTTATTGATTTCTGTTCTTTATTGTTTCCGTCCTTTTTATGTGTTTGGATCTTTTTTCCCCCAACTTTCTGAATGCTTAGCTTGTTGGTTTTAGTATTTGTCTCTGATTGATGGCAGGGTTTCTCAACCTCAGCACTATTGATAATTTGGGTTAGAGAATTTTTTGTTGTGAGCGGCTGGCCTGTGCATTGTAGGATATTTAGCAGCTGTCTTGGTCTCTAGCCACTTGATGTCAATAGTGCACTTTCCCTTCCCCCTCTCCACAGTTGTGATAATCAAAAATGTCTGCATATACTGCCAAATGCCCCCTGGGGGGCAAAACACCTTTGGTGGAGAACCAGTGGTGTAATGCATTTAAGGATATAGATTTTCTTCTTAAATAATACCTTAGTTATTGCTCGCCTTAGTTGCAGCCCACACATATTGCATGTAGTATTTATTGTCTTTCAGTCTAAGGTCTGATTGTCATTTGATCTACAGGTCTACAATTCCTAATCTGTAATTCTGAAATCAAAAGCTCTGAAGAAGTAACTTTTCCCCTAAGTTTGTACCAATTACATTTGATGACAAAACTTGACCTGAACAGACATGAGACTATTTATAGTCTTTTTTGTTAAAGATTTTATTTATTTGGGGCGCCTGGGTGGCTCAGTCGTTGGGCATCTGCCTTTGGCTGAGGGCGTGATCCCGGCATTCTGGGATCCAGCCCCACATCAGGCTCCTCCGCTGGGAGCCTGCTTCTTCCTCTCCCACTCCCCCTGCTTGTGTTCCCTCTCTCGCTGCCTCTCTCTCTCTCTGTCAAATAAATAAATAAAATCTTTAAAAAAAAAGATTTTATTTATTTGACACAGAGAGAGAGAGAGGCAGAGAGAGAGAGAGTGCGTACAAGCAGGAGGAGCAGCAGCAGAGGGAGAGGGAGAAGCAGGCTCCCCGCTCAGCAGGGAGCCTGATGTGGTTCTTGATCCCAGGACCCTGAGATGCTTAACCGACTGAGCCACCCAGGCATCCCTGTTTATAGTCTTTATTTCTGACTTATTTATCTCTTACTGCTTTTATGTTTTGCTGCAGAAATATTAATATCTAAATATGGAGTACTGCATTAGATCTCACTGGGAATGTTAAATTATATATGAAATATATACTATATAAGTGTTCAAAAATCCTAAAAATTCTGAATTCTGAGTCATGTCTGTCTGGGTCAAAATGATTTTTGGTAGCAGCTGTGAACAAGAATTTGATAATTTCCTCTCTGAATTATCTCTATAATTTGAGTCAGTTTCTAAGTATAAGGTTTTTCTTAAAAGCTTGATGACAGGGGCACCTGGGTGGCTCGGTTGGGCATCTACTTTTGGCTCAGGTCATGATCCCAGGGTGCTGGAATTGAGTCCCACATCGGGCTTCCTGCTCGGCAGGGAGTCTGCTTCTCCCTCTACCTCTGGCTCTCTCCCCAACTTGTGCTCTCTTTCTCTCAAATAAATAAATAAAATCTTAAAAAAAATTAAAATCTTGATGTAAAGTATGCTGTTTTGGTTGGAGTGAAGCTTTGTATACAGAAATGAGAAGAGGGGTGCCTGGCTGGCTTAGTCAGTAGAGCATGCAAGTTGTGTGTTGAAGCCCTATACTGGGTGTAGAGATTACTGGGGGGAAAAAAAAGGAATGGGAAGAAATAAGGGTAGAAGAGTGAATTGGGGCCAGGTTTAAAGGGACTGTAAAGGTTTAAGGGGTTTTTACTGTGTTCTGCAGGCAACATTAAGACCTGGCATCTCATCTGGTTGGGTGCCTCAGCCTTTGTCTCACAGCTTTAGTATTTATTTGGTCACTGTCTGTAATAGGTAAGCACCTCTAATCATCCATCTTCACCTTTTCTTACTACTTGGTGCTGTGTATGTCCCAATTCTGAACTCCAGATCTTCTGTAATCCTTTCTATTCCATACTGCACTTGGTAAATTGTCCTCAGGGAACTAGGATGGATGTAGAACTCAATTGTGTGCTTCCTTTCTCTTAAAGATTATAGTTCTGTACTACCTGTTATCCAGTGCCTGGAAATAGTTCCTGCATATGTTTTTTTGTTTTTTGTTTTTTTTTTAAATCAGAGAGAGAGAGAGAGTGCGAGAGCGCACAAGCAGGGGTGGTGGCAGGCAGAGGGAGAAGCAGGCTCCCTGCTGAGCAAGGAGCCTGATGTGAAACTCATCCAGGACCTTAGGATCATGACCTGAGCTGAAGGCAGCTGCTTAACTGGGTGAGCCACCCAGGCATCCCACTGCATATGTTTTGTCCTATTTTATGATTATTTATGGTGGGAAGGCAAGTCTGGTACCAGTCATTCTGTCAAGGAAGCAGAAGTCTCTTACTCCTTTGAAACATATGCCATTTGTCTGTTTTCTCATTGATATCAATCTCCAGCTCATTTGTGCTCATTTTTAGATGACTTTGTTTTGTGGCTTATAGACTTCCTCTCCATTTTATTTATTTATTTATTTATAAAGATTTATTTATTTATTTGACAGAGATAGAGACAGCCAGCGAGAGAGGGAACACAAGCAGGGGGAGTGGGAGAGGAAGAAGCAGGCTCATAGCAGAGAAGCCTGATGTGGGGCTCGATCCCATAACACCGGAATCACGCCCTGAGCCGAAGGCAGACGCTTAACCGCTGTGCCACCCAGGCACCCCCCTCTCCATTTTAAATCCTGTCATCATTCTAGGTGACTTCAGTGCTTGTGTGAATAACCCACCAAATAGTCTATCGTGAGGTGATTCGTCTTTAGCCTCCCACCTGGATCAACATATGTTGGCCCTTGTTATCACCAGAAAGAGCTCTACCTCTGAAATCTTAAAAAGCAAGTATCCCGCTTGATGACCGGCTGCTTCTCATTCATTCAGTCACACTGTACCTGCTCCTTGACTTCTCAGCCTCCTGATTCCTTTGCTTTTTTTGTATTTTTTCTCTTCTGTTGTTACTTTCCTATGCAGTTTAAAGTTGGTCTAGCTTAGAATCCATGGTCCATCACTTCAACTACTCTATTGCCAGTATCCTTAACTCCCTTCTATTGTACTCACCCGACAAAATTCAAATCTTGGATCAGTGATGCTGCTTGCTTTTTTAGTGTTTATATCTTGGTTACTGAATGCTGCTAGAGAAAAATCCCAAATCTGTCAATTTAACGCCCAGCAGTTCCTCAGAATACACTTCTCTTTACTTCTGCCCAGCAGCTCTTTGAGAACTTCCTCAATCTGCTAGAACTTCTGATCTTGCCACTTTTGCCTTTCTGTCTCAGCATCTCCCGTTTCACTTAAAGGACGTGGTATTGCTTTTAATCCTCACTACCGAATCTATAGGTTTAACTGCGTTCTCATCCATTTATTCTTTCTCTTTGGTATTTGGGAAGAGATTATCTCTCCCTCTTATAACTATATCTTCTCTTTAGGCTCTGAATCCCAACTATTGCTGTCCTCTCTAGGACATTAACTCAATTCGCTCTTCTCTCCTATGTCTTTTTCTCTTATCTCCTTCTAGCTTGTCAACATTTAAATATGATTAGGTTTTACTAAACATTTTCAGTCGTTATCTCCCTCCAGCCACCACCTTAGCCTGTCGTTCTTTTAAGAAGAGAATTATCCACATTTACCAATTCACTTCTTTTAGAGGTGGAGGGGCAGAGAGAAGGAAAGAGAGAATCTCAAGCGGACTCCCTGCTGACTGCGAAGCCTGACTTGGGGCTTGATTCCATGACCCTGAGATCATGACCTGAGCCGAAACCAAGAGTCCCACGCTTAACTGACTGAGCCACCTAGGAGTCCCCCAGTTTCATGTTTTTACTTTCATTTCACTCTTTAATCCACTGCATTCCTTTGGCATTCCACTAAGTAGAACTGCTTTTGCTAATTCATTAGTGCCTTTTTTTGTTGCTAAAACTTCTCATTCTCTCACTTAAATTTTAAAATACTTGTATCATGTTAACTACTTCATCCCTGTTGAATTTTTTTTTTACCTTGACAGCCTTTATGACTTCTTTTTTTTTTTTTAAGGTTTTATTTATTTGTTTAAGATAGAGAGAGAGAGAGAAAGAGCGCACGTGCATGCCTGCACACGCACAAGTTGGGGGGAGGGGCAGAGGGAGAGGGAGAAGCAGGCTCTCCACTGAGCAGGGAGTCCGATGCAGGGCTTGATCCCAGGACCCTGGGATCATGACCAGAGCTGAAGGCAGACGTTTAACTGACTAAGCCACCCAGGCGTCCCTATGACTTGATTCTTGTTTTCTTTTTTTCCCAGCTCTTCTAATTATTAGATTTCTTTATAAATTTCTCTTGCTCTGCTTATTTCTTAAATGTCTCTTCTTTTTTCATTCTGCAGCTCCTCCCTGGTAATTTCATTTATTCCCATGACTTCGGTGATCTTTATATGATAATCCCTAAACTTTTTTCCTTAGCTCATATTCTCTGCAGAGATTTAAACTATCCAATATTTAACTGCTCATGAAGCATTTCTACTTGCCGTTTTTTTTTTAAAGATTTATTTGTCTTAGAGAGAGAGTGTGAGCATGAGAAGGGGCAGAGGGAGAGGGAGAGAGCGAGAATCTCTAGCAGACACTGAGTGAAGAGCCTTACTCCGGGCTCAAATCCCAGGACCCTGAGATCATGACCTAAGCTGAAATCAAGAGTCAGATGCTCAACCAGCTGAGCTACTCAGGCGCCCCAACTGCACGCCATGTTTTAAGATACTTGAAATTTAGTGTGTCCAAAGAGAACTAATTTTTTACCTATCCTTTCTGCTCACATTAATCTACAACTTAGTCCTCTTAATTCTTCCTCCTAAATGTTTCAAGACAATCAGCTTTTTATCTCTAAGTCTCTTCCCTAGTATAGGCTATCCTTTGACTCCCGTAGATTATTTCAGCTTTCTTTTCTTTTCTTTTCTTTTCTTTTCTTTTCTTTTCTTTTCTTTCTTTTTTTTTTTTTAAAGATTTTATTTATTTATTTGTCGGAGAGACCGCGAGAGAGGGAACACAAGCAGGGGGAGTAGGAGAGGGAGTAGCAGGCTTCCCGCTGAGCCGGGAGCCCGATATGGGGCTCCATCCCACGACCCTGGGATCATGACCTCAGCCAAAGGCAGACGCTTAACTACTGAGCCACCCAGGCACCCCCTATTTCAGCTTTCTAGCTAGCCTGCATGTTTCCAGTTTAGGCTATTCTCCATATCGTAGCCAGAGTGGTCTTTTGATTATAAATTCTAGCAATACTACTCTCCTTAAAACTTGTAAAATTCCAAAAATCTTAAAATTCTTCATTGCCTCCAGGGTATTACTCAAGACTCTTAGTGGTAGATAACAGAAACTAAACTCACACTAGGTTTGGCAAAGAGTGGAATCATTGGAGGGTTATTTAAGTGTCGGAGGAACTGGAGTGTAGCTAGGCCTCAGAGATACGTGGAACCTGGATTTAAAATACAACCGATACTTTCTTCACTTCCTTTTTTCTCTTTCTGTGGACTGGCTTCATTCTCTTTTCCACTACATAGTGATTTGTGGATGGAAGAACTAGCACCAAAGTTTGTGCTTTATATAGTTACCGGTTAATAAATATAATGTGGTAATTGGAATTTGAACTGTGTTGTTGGGGTGACTGGTGTTTCACAAAATCGTGGTAATGGAAATTTGTGCATATCAGGACTGTGCAGTATGAGGACTGCCTGTATTGAGACATGTTGACATGACTTATTTTATGATACCATTATTATCTGACTTCTGCCTGTTTTTTTTAAGATTCATCTTAAAGTCACTTCTTCCTTGGAGCTACGCTAAGATCTTAGTTCGTGTAGTTTTCCCAAGTTTGGATTCCCCTGCCTCTTCCCTAGTCCCTCATTTGTCTACCCCATTCTCTTCTGTTGGGTTTCTCCTACTTACGCTTTTAAGTTTTTCTATAGATCTGCTTTCTTTGAAAAAAGCTTTTCTGTCCTTTTAAATTTGGGTTGTATGTTCTGCCTGAGGTGTTCCCATATCATGTATGCTTTCTCTGTCATAATATAGAACACATGATCACAACTATATTGTGCCCATTTACTTACTAAAGACCCTGTTTTCCATGCATATAGAGATCATGGCAGTGCTGTTCCTGACTGTATCCCCAGAGCCTAGTACTGGGTGGCACAAAATAATAGGCACTCAGTTAAGTTTTTTTTTTTGATTTAATGAAAGATAATCAGAGTTTTGATGGGGTATGAATACTACAATATCATTGGAAGGTATTTTGGAAGAATATAGTATAGCTAATCAAACATAATAACCTAGGTATTAAATTATAAAATATTGAGAATTTATACTTTCTTGTACTTTAAATGACGTGTACATTTGATAGCATGCATTCTGTGATCCTTATAGTTAAATAAATACATCATAGACATCATGATTGGAGATCTGTCTTCAGTCTGATATGGTAGGTGCTTAATAAATACTTGTCAAATCAATGAAGGGACAACATAAGTTTTATACTTTTCTTGGTTGTAATAATTATTTGCATTTATTTCTAAGGTATCTTCATGTTTTAATGATCTTCTGGTCATTTGTTGCTGGAGTTGTTACATTCTATTGCTCATTGGGACCAGATTCTCTCTTACCAAATATATTCTTCACAATAAAATACAAACCCAAGGTAAAATTTATGTGTTCTTATTTTTAAAAGAGTCAGTATGTATTACCTATGCTGTTTGGTATTATTACTGAAAGCATGTTAAAGCAGTGATTTAAAAAAAAAATCTATCTGCTATTATTTAATAATGGAAGATATCAGAATATAATTTGAAGTGAAATTTACATATGTGTATATTTTTAAGGTATACAGTCTATAAGGAGCTATAAAAAGGAAATACAAACTTCTCAAAAAGTTGAGATCCGTAATTTTAGAGTGTCCTCTAACTGCATATTAACTGTGAGGACAATAAGTTAAAACAGACGTTCCTAAAGTTGGTTGTACAGTAGAATCATCTGGGGAGTCTTTAAAAAAAAAAGAGATTCCTGGGCTCTCTCATCAGAATTGATGGAATAGTTCTTGGTTAGGGACTGGTAATCAGTATTTGTTAAAAAGCTTTCCAGGTAATTCTGAGGCACAGACACAGTTAGGGAACTGGATTAAATTATCTAACCCTGTTAATTTCCCCTAAATGTCTTCATTGCTCCATTAAAAAAGACAGAAATAATCAGGTAGTTTGCTTAACCAAAATAATTTGTATATTTGAAATTTCATTAGGGTGGTAGTGTATTGAATCTATCTCTAGTAGGCAAAGTCACTAGTGTATAGACATCTTGAAGTCTTGCTTAATAGTTCTTCAAGTTGATGTAGTCCCTCTTTTTAGGTTTGTTGGTATTTCTACTCAGAAAAAACACAGAGGAATGTCGTGCCTCTTGTTTGGTCAGAAACGTTATTATCACATCTTTCCTCTCATTGAAGTTAATGTTTTGGAGATATAAAAAATAGTTTTTTCTTACATTTCTGAAGGAGAATATCATTTCCAAATATAGATTCATTTATTAATTATTATTATTATTATTTTTTATAAACGAGCAGAAAAACTGACCTTAATTATATGCTTGGAAATTTGGCTTAGGTATTGCATTTCATCGGGTATTTTTTCTCTCTTATTTGGCAGTTTAGTTTAGCCGGTAGTAGTTATTACAAAGAATGGTTTCAGTGTTACGGCAGACAAATAATAATTAAAAAAAAAAATTCTGTGGGTGCGCCTGGGTGGCTCAGCCGTTAAGCATCTGCCTTCAGCTCAGGTCATGGTCCCAGGGTCCTGGGATCAAGACCCGCGTCGGGCTCCCTGCTCTGTGGGAAGCCTGCTTCTCCCTCTCACGCTCCCCTTGCTTGTGTTCCCTCTCTCGCTGTCTCTCTCTGTCAAATAGATAAATAAAATCTTAAAAAAAAATATTCTCTGAATTTATACATTGATTAATAAGCTTTTGAAACGTTGATTCTTTTTAGTAAAGATTATGTGTAAACTAAGATAAATCTCTCCCATTCCCCATTTCCCTTTTTTAGCAGTTAGGACTTCAAGAATTATTTCCTCAAGGTCGTAGCTGTGCTGTTTGTGGTAAAGTGAAATGTAAACGACATAGGTAAGTTAAACATTTTTTATTTGTTGATCCTTCCAGTTACATTTTGGATTTCAGGCAATTTAATTGTATGTTTTTCTTTAGGCCTTCCTTACTACTTGAAAACTACCAGCCGTGGCTAGATCTGAAAATTTCTTCCAAGGTTGATGCATCTCTCTCAGAGGTAATTGATTTAATTAACATTGCCAAATATACTCAAGCAGAAAATACGAAATACCAATGGAAATTTAATTGTGGACCATCTTAATATATGCCACCTAATCAGTTCTTAACTAGGTAGTTGATTATTATTAAATGTGCGACTTGAATGGTAAGATAGAAATGTTTTTGGATCCCATGTCTAATTTAAATGGACATTTTAGCCAAAGACAGCATTGTTTTACCTAGATATTGCTTAATTCTTATAATGATAGTCATCTTTATCTAGGGTAATACCATTTTGTACTTCCAAAAGGAGACCTGAGCTACAAGGAGCAAGTATGTCCTGTTGAAGTAACCCAGTTTTGACACTTGTTGAAGGGTAGAGCAGAGAATGGGATACTTTTCACTGTTTCCCTGTAATGTAGGAATAGAAAGCATGCTCCCTTATCTTTGTTACAGTCACATTTTATATATACTTTCTTTGTAACATCTATATTTTGGTTATTTCTTTTAGACACTTGTTTTCCCCGTTGATCTAAGAAAGGAGTCAAGTCCTTGAAGGCAGTAAATGGGGTCTAATTTGTTCCCAGCACCAAGTATGGTGCCACATATATTGTGGGTAGTTGATAGACATAAATTAAATTGAATGCTAATTAATTGAAGAATAGCATTAAGCATCTGAATCCTGCCTCATTATCTTTTTTTCCCAATTTGTATCCTTTGGCTAAAAGTGTGCTGCATAAATGCTAAACTCTTGGCACTTTTTTTTTCTTTCGTTTCTTCTTTTTTCTTCTTCATTTAAATCTTCAGGATTCCTCAATTTAAGACTGCTGTCTAGTATGGTAGCCACTAGCTGCATGTGGCTGTTCATAGACACTTGGAAATGTGTCAGTCCAAATTGAGATGT
Source organism: Ursus arctos (assembly GCF_023065955.2). NCBI lineage: Eukaryota > Metazoa > Chordata > Mammalia > Carnivora > Ursidae > Ursus > Ursus arctos. The sequence goes on along the minus strand of NW_026622974.1, from coordinate 37,250,018 downwards.
TATTTTGAGGATTTAATAAGAAAAAAGGAATGTGAAATAACCTGTTATATATTTTATTGATTACATGTTGAAATGATAATATTTTGGATACATTGGGTTAAATAAAATATATCATAAAATTATTTTCACCTGTTTTTACTTTTTAAAAATGTAACTCCTAGAAAATATAAGATTATGTATGTGGCTCACATTATATTTCTGTTAGAGAGTGCTGATTTGAGGTCTGCTGAAGATAAGACCTTGGGCAAGAGTATTATTTGTGAGTCTTTGACACTTCATTCATTGCTTAAAAAAAAAAAAAAGAAAGAACTTATGTGAAGCTCTTGGCCTACTGCCTGGCACATACTGGTTTTTAGTAAATACTAGCTCCAACATTTAAAAACATTCTTTGAGATCTTACTATAGGCAGGAACTGGACTAGGCCCCAGGAATAAAAGGAAAAATAAGATATGGTTCCTTTCTTCTAGGAACTTGAGTCTAAGAGGGGAGGTAGACATATATACAGGTAAATACGATATAATGTGAAGACAGGCAGAATTCGAAGAAATGTACAATGTATATTATTAGTACAGAGGAAGAAATGCGTAACTGTTGAGAGGGGCAAACAGAAAGTATGACTAGAAGTTTGCCAGACTGATAGTGTGGGAAAGGGTATTTCAGGGTTTGGAAAGTGCTTTTGAAAGGAAAGGGAAGCTTTGAATAAGGTGTTCAGTAAGCTGGAGGGAAAAATGTGAGGAAGGATGTGGACATTGAAGAGACTATTTTCTAGTAGCTAATATTTATTGGTTACTTGGTGTATATTAGGCAATATACTAATTACTGTACTTAGTTATTTCCTGGAATCATATAACCTATAAAATAGGTGCTATTATTGATTTTACCAAAACTGGGCTTTAGAGGGTTTTAATTTTCTCAAGTTCATCGCTGGCTGGTAGCAGAACTTACTCTAAAACCTGGGTCTGGCTTAGTTCTTAACCAGTTTTTATATGGCTCGTTAGAAATTTGATCATCAAAAGACTTAAAGGGCCTTGCTGAAGGAGTTTAATTGATCATGGAAGCCACTGATTTTTGAAGTGTGTAACTGGAGTTTTCAGATGTGACTTACAGGATACAATGGGAAGTAAAAAGGAAGTAAATGGTCACAGCTGCTAGCAGACAGCTTTCTCCCACTCCTTCAAAATCAGTGCAGCTCCACTTTTCTTACTTTGATATATTGTGGTTTGATAAACTGAGGATTTTATGCAGGGCAGTGATGTATTCAGATATATGTTTTAGATTACTTTGGCAGCTCTGTGGAGGGTGGACAGGAGCTAGCTTGGAAGGAGAGAGACTAGAGGCTCTTGGTACAATATAGGGGTGAGACGATAAGGACTGAATAGTGGAGCTATAGAAAAGAGCTACTTAGGATGTAGTCAGTAGTACTTGGTGATTGGATGTGGAGATTAAAGTAAGACCAAATATTTAATGACAAAGTTTCTAGTCTCCTGTGTCATACCCTGTTTCTGTTTCCTACTTTCCCAGCTGGTATCACTAGTGCTTAGTTTTTCTAATAAAAAATGAAATCTTGCCTTAATATTTAGAGAATCTGCCATCTTCCTTGCTGCTGCCAGAGAAGGAATATGTAGGCATATAGTCAGAATAGATACCTTTGTTCATTTCCTCCCTGCTGCTTTTGAAAGTTACTGCCCACTGTTACAAGTCTTTTTAAAAATTAACATAATGTTGCATCCAGAGTTAAGAAATGGAAAGTTTAACACCCAGGGTTTCTTTTGTTTTGTTCCTTTTTCACTTATAACTTATATACTGATTTTTAATTTACAGCTAAGATTTTCACAAAGTGAACATATCCGTATAACCAGCACCCAGATCGAGAAACAAAGCATTATTAGCCCCCTAGAAGTCCTCCTCATACTTCCTTTTAGTCACTATTCTCCCTTCAAAAGCAATCACTGATAGCTAATTTTGACCCCTTATATAAGTCTGACCTGCTTGTTTCTTCATTTTATTCTGGAAATACTGATTTATAGAGAGAGTTAGGAATTCAAAAGACTAATCTATTATTTGCCTTCTTTCCACAGAACTTTTAGTTCAGTGAAACTTCAGAATCAGGAACAATTTAAGTTTGTTTGTTTTTTTAAATTTTGGGAATGTTTAGAAATGCGTGTATGTCATCCTAATAGTATTGTTTCTTTTTATGGAGTTTTTTGGTTTTTCAAAGCGTTTTCTCAGATGTTCCTTTTGATCATCACAACAGCCATGTACAGTATATGTCATGTGAAAGTATGATATTAGATGTCACATAAGGATAATAAAATTGGTTCTTGGCAATATATATTACTTGGTAGTATAGTTTATTTTCCTAGGATTAGTTAATTAATTTGATTTTTCTTTAAAAACTAATTTTTTACAGGTTCTTGAATTAGTATTGGAAAACTTTGTTTATCCATGGTACAGGTATGTTCTCTCTATAAGACCTTTTTTCTTTAGTGAATACAATTAAGTGTGCTAATGTGTTAGCAACACAGGCCAGGATTTCTCAACTTTGACACTGTTGACATTTTAGGCCAAGTTATTATTTGTTGTGGGGGGGCTGTTCTGTGCATTATCGGATATTTAGCAGAGGCCCTGGCCTTTTTGCATGAGATACTAGTAGCACCCCTTCATCCTTTTATTTGTGACCACCAAAAATGTCTTCAGAGATTGCTGTATGTTACCTGGGAGGCATACTTGCCCCTAGTAAGAACCGTAGATGTAGGCAATCAGTTAACAGTTTAGTGGTAGCAAGGAAGAAAAAACCTTGGTTACTTTTTGAAAGAAAGTTAACTTAGAGAATTCCTCATCACTCCTAAATGGAGGGATTTAATATTTTATTTTATTTATTTTGTTTTGTTTTGTTTTGTTTTGTTTTCTTTTCTTTTTGTAAGTGATTTGGGAAACATTCCATGGTCCTTTTTTGTTTTTTGTTCTGTTTTTTTTTTTTTTTTTTTTTTTTTTTTTTTAAGATTCCACTAATTTATTTGAGAGAGAGAGCAGAGAACACAAGTGGGAAGGGGGGGGAGAGGGGCAGCGGAAAAGGGGAAAGCAGACTCCTTGCTGAGTGGGAAGCCCAATGCAGGACTCAATCCCAGGACCTTGAGATGATGACCTGGGCCGAAGGCAGATGCCCAACTGACTTGAGCCATCCATGTGCCCCGATTTAATATTTTATATGCACTTTTTACATTTGAAATAATCGTACATTTAGAGGAAAAATTTATATTCAGATATTCCATTAAATTAAAAGATAATTTTAGGGGCGCCTGGGTGGCACAGCGGTTAAGCGTCTGCCTTCGGCTCAGGGCGTGATCCCGGCGTTGTGGGATCGAGCCCCACATCAGGCTCCTCTGCTGTGAGCCTGCTTCTTCCTCTCCCACTCCCCCTGCCTGTGTTCCCTCTCTCGCTGGCTGTCTCTATCTCTGTCAAATAAATAAATAAAATCTTTAAAAAGAAAAAAAAATAATTTTAATAGAATTTTCCTAGAATATCAATGTTTTTTCCAAAGTAACTCTGTTTTTAGTATCTGCTATGGATATACAAGTGCCTTGCAGGATATAGAAAATAGTTTACATCTGAAAAATTAATCTAGTTTGAGAATCAGAAATTCAAGATATATATTTAATAAATAAATGTTTCCTTACAAAAGCATCATGTATTTAGTTACATATTTGAACACTTATACCTATATGACTTACAGATGTAATATTTAATGACATCTATCCTAATTTTATATAATTTTGAATTTTCTCATTAAAAATGCTAGTAGGAGAGATGCTCTATATGTATTAAACTTAATATCCAGTTTATATGCCATATTTTCCTGAAAAGCTATGTAAATTAATATTTTTATGTTGGATTCTGTCTTAAATATGGGGCATTTGCCATTTAAGTAAGGCTGATACTAAGTCTTTTTGTAAAATGAATCCTCTTGTGAAGACTCCCCCCACCCCCACCCATGTTCTGACTCTTCATAAGAGCTGGCTATATTTCTAAATGATGAAGTATGTATTTTCTCCTCAGTGTAGTTATTGATGCTGAAATAGTCACTTCCCTGGGGTTAATAGTGGGAAGCTTGGTTAATACAATTATCTTCTTTATTTGCCAAGGGACTTAATAGTACCATCTTCAAGTTCAGGATATCACCATTATACATACTTTTCTTGCTTGCTTTGATTAGGGAAGTGTCCTAATTCTTCTAGGGACCTCAACACTTCAGGAAAATGAAAAGTTCTTCAGAAGAAGGTTGTCAAAATTTCTGTTTAAAAATGTTTGAGTTTCAGTTTATTTTCTTTCTCAAATAGAACACATTTTTTTTACCTTTTAGAATTAATTTATATTATTAACTATAAATATTTTAAACTAATTTAAAGTTTTGTATTAATTTAATTCTGTTACTCCTCCAAAATTATTCTTTGTTTTATTTCTTAGAAATTTCTTTGAGGGGGCGCCTAGGTGGCTCAGTCGTTAAGCATCTGCCTTCAGCTCAGGGCGTGATCCCGGCATTCTGAGATCAAGCCCCACATCAGGCTCCTCCGCTAGGAGCCTGCTTCTTCCTCTCCCACTCCCTCTGCCTGTGTTTCTTCTCTAGCTGGCTGTCTCTCTCTCTGTCAAATAAATAAATAAAATCTTTAAAAAAAAAAAAGAAATTTCTTTGATAATGCTTAGAAAATGATTGGAGTATTGTAAAAATATGACTTTGTATATGTGGTTGTCTACAGGGAATATATACTGTAGTTTAGTTAATAATGATTATGTTTTGATACTAGAATTATGGGAGATGTCTATTTTTTTGTACATTTTTATTTTTTATTCTGTAACAATGCAAAGAAAAATAACATAGATAAATGGGAAAAAAAAGGAAGTTCTAATATTTCCTTGGTTTCTAGGAGTAGCTGTGTATTTCTCTGAGCTTTTAAATGCTTGCTTTTCTCCTTAATTGAAGGGATGTAACAGACGATGAGTCCTTTGTTGATGAACTGAGAATTACATTACGGTTTTTTGCATCTGTCTTAATTCGAAGGATTCACAAGGTATATATTTATAATGAGAAATTTGGGAATTTGGGGTTTTATTATTACTAAAGAGATTTTTAAAAATCTTAGTTTTACTTTATCCTATACTGTATTTTTTTCTTCACTTTTAATTTTTTTAGATTTAAAGATGTGAATGGGTCACTTTTGATTCATTGATAAATTTTACTTTCTTTAATGCTTAGATATCTTGGTTTGTGGTAATTAGAATTAAAAAGACAGCTATAGGAAAAAAAAAGTCATGTTCCTGTTAGATGAATTTACTGAATAAATGGTGATGATTATGACCTACTTTTAAAAAAAAATTTTTCAAGCCATATTATGTTTATGTTTGGGTCTTTGCCTACATATATTTACAATGTGTTGGCTATAGACACACATGCTTGTATACTGCCTTGTCAGTTTGATAGAATTGGTATGTATCTGTAATTAGTAAATAAAGATAAATCTTGTTAAGTGTTTCTGTACTTTTTAGAGAAGTTAACAGTATAGTCAACCACTATAGAAAAGATATGCAAAAAAACAAGCAGTTCATGAAAGAAAAATAGAAAAATGGCCAATAAATACTTGAAAATATGTTGTTTCACATCACATAAATATTGTTTTTTGATGAGATGCTATTCTGATTCCCTCTCCGATTGGGAATGACGAAGAATGATAATGTCTAGTAGTGGTGATTGTGGGGAAACAGGCAAAGCAAGTACAAATCCAAATTGGTATAATTCTTATACTGGAAGGCAGTTTGGTAATCTTTATTAAAAGACTTAAAAATGTCTATACTCCCAAATTTAATTCTGTTTTGTTAATATATTTTAAGGAAATAATCAGAGGTATATATAAAAACGTATGCGTAAAGATTCATTGTAGTATAATTTATAATAAGGAAAACTGAAAAGAAAAGCTGACATCTAATGATAAGATTGTTGATTAAAATATAGTACATGCCAATTATAGAAATCTGTGCAGCCATGGAAGATCATTTTATAGACTAGTACTTATTTACATGAGAAATTATTTTTCTTATATAATCAAATGGAAGAGGCTGGAAAGTAATATATGTGGTATTTTTCCACATTGAAAACAAAGCTCACATATTAAAGCTTGTTAATATATATATAAATTAAGGACACATATATATCCTTTTCACTGTTAACTCTTACTATCATGGTAGGTTGATGCTGATTTTTGGTTCTTTCTATGTGTTTCTTTCTGTTCACTTTTTTTTTTTTTGTATGAGCTTTTTACCATTTTATAAGTAGGAAAAAGTTGTCAAAATTAATCATATTGTTTAATAAAGGTCTAGGCAGCTGTATAAACTAATTGAAATAAAAGATTTGGTAAAAAATATTAATTGGTTGATGATAAGCCACTTAAATTACAACTTAGAGTAAGTCAAATAAAATTAGTTGATCATAAAGCTGACTCATTACAATAAATTTATCTATAGGTATTACTGAGTAGAATAGCTCTGCTCTGTTAGGCTTTGTAATAGCCTGGTGATTTTAAAATCAAAGTACTTCATCCTTGGATTGTGTTACATGTATTTTTTGGTAACAGCATTATTGAGGTCTACTTTGTATACCAGACAGTTCATCTTTTTAAAGTGTATAATTCAGTGGTTTTTAGCATATTCCTAGATTTATACAACCATCACCACAATTTTATAACATTTTTATCACCCAAAAAGAGACCTCATACCCTTTAGCCATAAACCCTTGTTCTCTCATCCTCTTAGATCTAGCCAATAGCCAATCTACTTTCTGTCTCTCTAGTTCTGTTTATTCTGGACATTTCATATAAATGGTATCATGTAAAATGTAGCCTGTTCTGATTGGTAATTTTGACTTGGTATAATGTTTCCAAAGTTCATCCATGTTATGTTGTAGCATGTATCAGTACTTCTTTCTTTTTTTATGTCTGGATAACATTCCATTGTGTGGGTATGCCACATTTTGTTTATTCATCCATCAGTTGATGGACATTGGATTATTTCCACTTTATGGCTGTTATGGATAATGTTGCCATAGCATTTGTATACAAGTGTTTTTGATGGTTGTGGGGATATATGTTTTCATTTTTCTTGGGTATATACCTAGGGATATAATTATTGAGTCAAATGGTAACTCTATTTAACTTTTTGATTAACTGCCAGACGCTTTTCCAAAGTGGCTGCACCATTTTACATTCCCACCAGTAGTATATGAGGGTTCTGATTTCTTTATATCCTTGCCAGAGCTAGTTATTATCTCATTTTTTAAAATTCTAATCATGCCTAATGGGTATGAAGTGGTATCATTGTGCTTTGATTTGCATTTCCTGATGACTTATGATATTGAGCAACTTTTCATTTGCTTATTGGCCATTTGTATGTCATTTTTTTTTTTTTTGGAATAATGTCTATTCAAATTCTTTGCCTGTTTTTTAACTGGGTTGTCTATGTATTATTGAGTTGTAAGAGGTCATACATATGATTTGCAAATATTTTTTTCTGTTTTCTGGATTGTTAAGCTTTCTACCCTTTCTTTTCATTTTATCTGCATCACTGTCCCAGCAGATAAGAGGGTCATTATCATACCCATTTTATAGAAAGTACCTTTGTCAAAGTGTCAGAAGTAGTAGTTAATGGGCCAACGATTATGCCTGGTCATCTTATTCCTGGTACAATGTTCTGTCCCTGATACCATTGCCTAAATAATATAAATTGGCAGTTGGGGATAATGAAAACAAAGAATCATCCGCAGTGTTTTTTTAAATTAAAGTTTAGTGATGAACCCATTATTTTACCTTTTTGATTCTGACCTGAAGTCTCTAAAATGGAACTTAAAAAGGAAAATTTTCATGAGTATTCTCAGAAGACAAGATTTTATAAAGTGTTTGAAAATGAAAACATCCAGCTTATTTGATATCACAGCGACCTTTAGTCATTGAGGACAAAAAGCCAGAGAGAAATGAAGAGTAATGTTATTTTGCAAAAAGGTATACTAATAACAAAAATATTCCCCCTTATTGAATATGCTTGATCTTATATAGCTTAAAGATATCTGTAAACTCTTCTGGGTTTTACTGGTAAATCACTAAAAATTGGGGGTTTATGATTCATCACATTTATTAGATTTATTAGCCTGTGATTCCCCCTGCTTCCTTAATATGGACTTTAAAAAGAATTGAAACTTTAACTCAAAACTGCTGTGATGCAGTTTTGTCATGCTTTTGAAAAACGGAAAATGTATGAGTTTTGTGGTAGAAGATAAGCCTGTTGAAGTCCAGTAAACATGCTTTTTGGTGATTCATTTTATTTGCAATTTAGTTCTAGTTATTTTTTTTCTCTTATGTGTGTACCTATAAGCCTCCAGTCCTCCATCACTTACCTACCATAGTCACTACAGTTACTAGCCTTTAAGCTGAAAAATGTCTGTGGGGAATCATGAAATTCAATATTGTTCCAAAATAGAATGCTTCTATATAGCTTAAAACCAAGATTTGTCTTGTAAGCTGAATAAAAAAACTTCATTTTTAAGTAACCTTAATAAATAGAAATTTATGGCCCCAAAGGGATGATAAGTTACTTGAGATTTTTCTTTGAATGTGTTTGAAAGAAACACATTAAAGAAATCAATAAAGATACTGTTTTGTGAGAAAATTTAGTATATATAGTGCATGCATATTAAGATATATTTTCTTTAGTGTGATAAAGAAACTGTCTAAAGTTATAGTTAGTATGATCCAAGAATATAAAGCACTTTTAAATTATATTTTTGAAAGATTCTAAATATATCTCTACTTTTTAAGATCATGTGTTCCAGTATCATAAATGTAGTGCTTCTGCCATTGTGACTCATTGATGATTGTTTTAAAAGTTTTATTTTAATGTTGAATTTTTCTAGGTGGATATTCCATCTATTATAACCAAGAAACTGTTAAAAGCAGCAATGAAGCATATAGAGGTGATAGTTAAAGCCAGTCAGAAAGGTAATACAGTTTTCTATTACAAAGTTTGAGTGATTTTTATATACCAGCTTTCCCCTTAAATACCTAAGTATGATTACTGATGCATTAACTGATACTCACAAGTGCTGTGAATGTATTCCTGTAAACCAAAATCCTTTTCAATACTTTGTTTATTGTGTGATTGTGAAAACTCAGGAATCTATGAAAATTAAAATGTAGTTATTTAACTTTAGATAGTAGTATTGATGACTTTCATCTTCTTTTGGATGATAGTCTGTTGTCTTTATTACTCCCTCTGAGGTGTCTCTCACATCTCTTCCCCCTTTCTCTTCTTAATGATTTCAATAGTTTTGACCTATTCCAGCCCATCCTATATATTGCTACCATGTTAATTTCAATTCTCATGTTATCTCTCTACTAAAAAAAATTTAGTGACTCTGTTATAAGAGTCTAAATTGTATATTTAAATACTTTCTAGTCAGATATTTTGATTTACTCTTATCTTTCACTATGTATTATGTGTTGCCTGGGATCACCTACTTGCAGTTTTTTGTGAATGTCCTGGCCTTTATGGTCATGATTTGCACATAGCATACATTCAGCAAATGTTTTCTGGTTGAATGAATGAAATCTTTATTTGGGACTTTTCTCGCTCTTAGCTCAAACTGATTTTTTTTTTTTAAACAAAATTACTTCTGTGCTCTATACTTGGATCTTTGCAAAGCTGATTTTCCTTGTGTTTGCATTTGGTATTCTTTGTGGGTGCTTTCCCAATGCTTTTGGTATTCTCTGTCAGTGCTACATATTACTCCATGTAGTAACTGTGTAAAAGAGGTTGCATGGTCATATTTTCTGGTACTTACTATACATTATTCCCCTTCTGGAAATTCTCTGTAAATACCAGCATACTAAAATCTCTGAGCAGTCCTGCAGCAAAGAAATGGCTCTAACTATTTAAATAGTTTTTAACTTCCCACATCCCAAACTCATTTGAGCACAGAGCCAATTTTCCCTCCCTCATAATATCAGTTAATATAAGCAGTTCATTTGGGGAAATTATGTTCTAGGCAGAGTTGAAGTAAAAATAAATCAGATTATTAGTTTATTTGTTTTTTTGGAATGAATAATTCCTCAGTTATGGAAGCATTTCAAAACATATATATATTTGAAATTTTTTTCTGTGTTCAACTTATAATATTATAACAACTAAAAATAGTTTTACTTTCAACATATTTAAAAAGTAGAAGAGTTTGAATATGTGTACTTTAATTGTTGAATAAAAAAATTAACTTAAAAATCATTGTCCTGTCACTGGCAAAAACAAATTAGAAGATAGCAGTTGTCAAAGGCTACTTTACTATCAGAAAAAAAAAGTAGGAAAAGTGTTTTTTTTATTAGTAAATTTATTCATTATTATTATTTTTTAAAGACTATTTGAGGGAGAGAGACAGTGAGAGAGAGAGAGAGAGAGATCACGAGCAGGGGTGAGGGGTAGAGGGAGTAGCAGACTCCTTGATGAGCAAGGAGCCCAATGCAGGACTTGATCCCTGGACCCTGAGATCATGACCTGAGTCAAAGGCAGACACTTAATGAACTGAGCTACCCAGGCACCCTATTATTATTATTACTATTTTAAAAGATTTTATTTTTAAATAATCTTTACACCCAACATAGGGCTCAAACTTACAACCTGGAAATCAAGAATCACATGATCTACCGACTGAGCCAGCTCGGTGCCCCAGTAAATTTTACTTTGTAGAGCAGTTTTAAGTTTATAGAAAAATTGAGCAGAAAGTATAGAGAGTGCCTATATATATATCTCTTTTTTCCCCTATTAATGTCTTGTATTAGTTGGTACATTTGTTACTATTGATATACCAGTATCGATAGATTATTATTAACTAAAGTCTGCAGTTTTCATTCAGGTTTACTCTTTGTATTGTACATTCTACGGGTTTGGACAAGTGCGTAATGCCATGTATCCACCATTACTGAATAGTTTCACTGCTTTAAAGATCCCCTGTGTTTCAGGACCGCATTGGACTCCTTGCTCAGCAGGGAGCCTGCTTCTCCCTCTGCCTGCCGCCCCCCCCTTGTGCGTGTGTGCTCACTCTCTTTCTCTGACAAATAAATAAATAAAATACTTAAAAAAAAAAACAAAACCCTGTGTTTCACACAGACATCTCTCCCTCTTTCCTTCATGAACCCCTGGCAACCATTGATCTTTTTATTGTCTGCACAGTTTTGCCTTTTCCAGAATGTGATGTAGTTGGAATCATACTGTAGCCTTTTCGGACTGGCTTCCTTTATTTAAAAATATCGATTTAAGGCTCCTCTATGTCTTTTCATGGCTCGACAGCTCATTTTTTTTTTACTGCTCAGTTATATTCCAGTGCATGAATGTGCCACAGTTTGTTTATCCATTCACCTGTTGAAGGACATCTTGCTTGCTTCCGAGTTTTGGCAGTTATGAATAAAGCTGCTATAAACATTTGTGTGCAGGTTTTTGTGCGGGAGAAGTATTTTTAATATAGTCTTCAGTAATAGATTGTGCAGAAGGACCTTACTCTCCAGCCTTTCATCCAGAAGATATCTCTTTGTCATGGATTCTGGAGACCTTTCTTGTTTTGATCTGAAAACTGCTAATCTATAAGGCAGTAGATATACTGATGATTACTGGGGATCAATCCATGTTGTGTTTTCCAGCATCTATATTTTGCTTATATTCCCAATTAAGATTTTCCTCCTTATATTCTATCTTTTGCCTGATTTCTTTATTTTTCTCATTATCTAGAACTGCAAAAAACTCTCATGTCTGACAGTTGCTGAATAGATTCCAGTCTCGTGTTTTAATTTATATATTATGTGTGAATGCTTAATCACATTGAATGTTATAATTATACATTTTGCATGATGACTTTTCAGTGTTTATGATTGCTTAACTATTTACTGATGTGGGAACTAAGGGTCATAGGGATTATATCATTTGTTCAAATCATATCAGTTTGTTAAGTAGAGCTGGAATTTAGCATGGCTAAGTCTCATTTTAAATTCTGGCTTATGACATAAATTAAAAAAAAAAAACCTGTGCCCCAAATTCTTGGAGAAAATTGCTTAGTAAATAATTGCATAATTTTGAAATAAAATGCGTTTCTTGTAATAACTACTTCCATCTTTGCCAGGCCTTCTTTTGTACCTCAGGCACAGATAGCCTTCATATACCTTCTTAGTACTCACATTATTAGAGTGCATATAGTGGCTTTTTTTGGGTAAATGTGCTTGCATTCTCTTTGAACAAAAATAGAAGAAAATAGTCAAAAATAAAGCCATTGAATTAGAGTTAAGATTCCTTTCATATTGGGGGCGCCTGGGTAGCGCAGTCGTTGAATGTCTGCCTTCAGCTCAGGGAGTGATCCTGGCGTTCCGGGATCGAGTCCCACATCGGGCTCCTCCGCTGGGAGCCTGTTTCTTCCTCTCCCACTCCCCTGCTGTGTTCCCTCTCTCGCTGGCTGTCTCTCTGTCACATAAATAAATAAAATCTTTAAAAAAAAAAAAAGATTCCTTTCATAGACTCTGATTTTAAAACTCTGCACAGAGTGCAAATAGGGGAAAGCGTGACTTGTTTTCCTCCTTATCTTTTGAGGTCTGTAAAAAGAAGTGACAATACTATTACCTTTAAGTTAAAATATTAGTTTGGGACACCTGGGTGACTCTGTTGGTTAAGCCTCCGACTCTTTGATTTTGGCTCGGGTTATGGTCTCAGGGTCATGAGATCCAGCCCAGTGTCAGACTCCACACTCAGCACAGAGTCTGCTTAAGATGCTCTCCCTCTGCCCCTCCCCTCTGACCCCCCTCCCCCGTCTCCCCACACTCTCTCTCTTTCTCTAAAATACTAGTTTAGTACTTGGCCTTTTAAGAAAATGTTCTGTTAATATAAATTTTATAATTACTTAATGTTCATTAAGTAATTTATCTGTTCATGGACTTCTGTATTATACAGTTCTATACATCTTAAATCTTATACTCTGAGCAGGAGACACAGAATTTAACCAAGGAAGACAGTGCTTTAAAAGGTTACCTGAATGATTTAGATGTGAAAGCAGAGAAAACAAAGAGTTTTAACAGGGTTTGTGTGTGTATTTGCAGAGGATGAACAAGGTATAACATTTGATAACAGCAGCTTTGGATGTTCTAGAAGTTTTCTGTAGTTTTTTCCACTTTTTAAAATATTTGCTTTTGTTTAATATCATTCGTAGAGTAGTGATATGAATTAAAATTCTTCTTTGCCATGGGAAAAGGTCTTTTTATCATTTTTTTACAAATTTAAAAAACTTATGGCAAGGAGGAAAATTATTCTTTTTATATCCTTTTTGTGAAAAATTTCCCTGTAGAATACATATTGGAAACAAAGGAGGGCTAGGAAAGGAATGACTGTATAAATGGTTTTCTGTTTTTTAGTGGAAATGACTGAAGTTATTTAATGTTCCTTAACTTCTTTCAATATTTATTTTTTTTATCTCTATTTATAGTAGAAAATACAGAGTTTTTACAGCAAGCTGCTTTAGAAGAATATGGTCCAGAGCTTCATGTGGCTTTGAGGAGTCGAAGAGATGAATTACACTATTTAAGGAAACTTACTGAACTACTTTTTCCTTATATTTTGCCTCCTAAAGCAACAGACTGCAGGTATAAATAGTCTGGAAAATGTCATAGCAGTATTTGCATACCATGCCATATGTATATTGCTATTCTTGATCATAATAGGAGTATACTAAAACTTGAGATTAACCTATAATGTGAATAAATTTTCATTTAAGAAATATAATTTGTCATGTCTTAAAATGTCATTTTAGGTGCTAAGTATTGGTCACGTGTTGTGTTGCTTAGAATTTTTTGGGGGGGTAAGTGATCTTGGGAAATCAAGATAAATATGAATAAAACCAGCTTTTTTATTTGAGATCATTATACTTTGTTAATTTCTTGGTGTTTCATTTTAAAGACATAAACATTGTGACTCAGTGGCAGAAACACTTTGAATAAACTAAACAGACCAAGTTTCTGTTTTAAGGTTATACCTGGCAAGAATAATTAGAATTCATCTAGACCATCCTTCCTTGTTCTGGCAGGAACTTTTTTAGATTTTTCTGTAAAGTTATCTCATTACTCTTACCCTGATAATTCTTTTTTTTTTTTTTAAAGATTTTATTTATTTATTCGACAGAGAGAGAGACAGCCAGTGAGAGAGGGAACACAAGCAGGGGGACTGGGAGAGGAAGAAGCAGGCTCCCAGTGGAGCAGGGAGCCTGATGTGGGGCTCGATCCCAAAACGCAGGGATCACGCCCTGAGCCAAAGGCAGACGCTTAATGACTGCACCACCCAGGCGCCCCTATTTTTAAATTTTTTAAAAGATTATTTGTTTAATTGACAGAGAGAGAGCGAGTGCACAAGCAGGGGGGAGCAGCAGAGGGAGAGGGAGAAGCAGACTTCCCGCTGGGCAGGAAGCCTGAGTCGGGGCTGGATCCCAGGACCCTGGGATCATAATCTGAGCCAAAGGCAGAGACACTTAACCGACTGAGCCACTCCAGGGATCCCTTAGTGATGTACTTTAAATAAATATTACTTAATTTTATTTGTAACATTTTTTTAAAAGATTTTATTTGACACACAGAGGGCACAAGCAGGCAGAGCAGCAGGCAGAGGGAGAGGGAGAAGCAGGCTCCCCGATGAGCAGAGAGCCCAATGCGGGGCTCGTTCCCAGGACCCCGGGATCACAACCTGAGCTGAAGTCAGACGCTTACCCGACAGCCACCCAGGCACCCCATAACACAAAGTTTTTATTAAAAATTTAAAAAATTTTAAATATTTTAATGAAAATATTTTAAACAGATTAATGTATGTTAATTTAAATATTATAATCACAAATTGTATTATTAGTTTTAAACATTAATTTAAAAATGTATTAAATATTTTAAATATTCTGAGATGGAGAGTGTTTTCTAATGCTCACCCAAATCCCTCCTGTTGAGGAAATGCTTTTCTCTCTTAAAAATACTCTCTTTTAGCCAGTTCAGGGATCCAAGTATGGTCTTGGGAGCATAAGCATTACTTGGGAGCTTTTTAGAAATGCAGAATCTTGGGGCATACCTACTGAATCATAGTTTGCATTTTAACAAGATCTCCAGGTAGGAACTGATGTAAATCACTAAATATGTGCAATATTATTTGTTTTTCCAGATCCCTGACCTTACTTTTAAGAGAAATCCTCTCTGGTTCGGTGTTCCTTCCTTCTTTGGATTTCCTAGCTGATCCAGTAAGGCTTAAAAAATGGTTTTAAATTGTGGTAAAATACATACAAAGTTTACCATCTTAAATGTTTCTGTATGTATAGTTCAGTGATATTAAATACATTCATTGTTGAGCAACCATCACCACTGCCTATATCTAGAACTCTCTTCATCTTACAAAACTGAAATTCTATACCTATTAATAATTCTCCATTCTTCTTTCCTCCAGTCCCCTGGCAACCACCAACATACTTCCTATCTCTATGAATTTGACTCCTCTGATACCTCATATAAGTGGGTCCATGCGGTATTTGTCTTTTTGTGACTGCCTTATTTCCCTTAGCATAACGTCTCCAAGATTCATCCATGTTGTAGCATATATTAGAATTCGTTCCTTATCTAGGCTGTATAATATTCCATTGTAGGTATATACCACATTTTGCTACTTATGCATCCATTGATGCTTGAGTTGCTTTTACTTTTGAACTGGTAAGATTTTGAAGAAACAGGAATAATTTATAAACATTTTAAATGCTGAAGTCAGAATAACTTTTTTTTGCCCACTTTCCTAACAGTGGGACCCAACATCACATTAAAAAAAAAAATTTATTGGGGACGCCTGGGTGGCACAGTGGTTGAGCGTCTCCCTTCGGCTCAGGGCGTGATCCCGGTGTTATGGGATCGAGCCCCACATCAGGCTCCTCCGCTATGAGCCTGCTTCTTCCTCTCCCACTCCCCCTGCTTGTGTTCCCTCTCCTGCTGGCTGTCTCTGTCTCTGTCAAATAAATAAATAAAATCTTTAAAAAAAAATTTATTTATTTGAGAGAGAGAGTGTGTGAGCACGAGCTGGGGCCAGGGCAGAGGGAGAGGGAGAGAGAATCTCAAGCAGACTCCTTGTTGAGTGCGGAGCCCCACATGGGGCTCAGTCTCACAACCCTGAGATTGTGACCTGAGCCAAAACCAAGAGTCAGATGCTCAACTGACTGAGGCACCCAGGCACCCCCTGCGTCACAAATTTTTTAAAGTCCCTCTGTGTTACATGCGTGCAGATGCTTTGCCACTGTTCCATTTGCTTCTTCGTTTTTCTAGAAACTTTCACAATATGAAAAAAGCTTTGAGAATTTTAGGTAGAATATAGTAATGGAATTATTTTGACCTATGTATATTATTTTCCATTAGGATACTGTGAATCATTTGCTTATCATCTTCATAGATGACAGTCCAGTGAGTATTGAGTATTAAGTATGAATTTTGATTCATATCCGTTAAAGCACATGGCACTTTTATTGAATTAATAAATTCTCTTTCTTCAAAGCCTGAAAAAGCAACTGAACTGCCTTCCCCTTTGGTTCCATTCTTGCAGAAATTTGCAGAACCTAGAAATAAAAAGCCATCTGTAAGTATTTTTTAGCAATAATGTATATTATTTTTGATATAAACAATTTTATCACATGTTTGTATGGCCTTAACTTATGCTTCTCCCATATTGTATCAGGTGCTGAAGCTAGAATTGAAGCAAATCAGGGAGCAGCAAGACCTCTTATTTCGTTTTATGAACTTTCTGAAACAAGAAGGAGCGGTGCATGTGTTGCAGATATGTCTGACTGTGGGTGAGGCTTACCTGTGCACTTTACCAAAGTCATTTTTACACTTTTTAATTTATTTACTATATATTTTAAATACATTTGAATGTTTTTTATCTGATTTTGTAGTTGTCATGTGTCATTGTACTACATTTCATTTCACTAGATACTCTAATACCACCTTTGAGTTGTCTCTTAAGTGTCCACTCCTTTCCAGATTGGAACATAATTTATAACTGACTTCTAACGAACTGACTTCTTTTTTTAAATATAACTTAAAAAAATTGAGATATAATTTACACAGTGAAACTCACAGAACTTAAATGCACAGTTTGATCAGTTTTGACAAATCTATACATCTGTGCAACCTACACTTTTATCAAGATACAGAACATTTTCATCACCCCAGAAAGTTAGGGCCCTTCCCAAACACTCCCACACCTGTCAAAGCAATCACAGGTCTGGTTTCTCTCACCACAGACTAGTTTTGCCTATACAGTTTCCTTATATAAATGGAGTATATGGTATGTACTCTTTTATGCCTGACTTCATTGATTCAGGATAATGCCTTTTAAGATTGGTTCATGTTGTGTAGAGGAATAGTTTGCTCTTTTTTTTCTTAAGTGGTGTTTTGTATGAGTGTACCATGTTTTTGTTTTTGTTTTTGTTTTTTTTTAATCCATTCTCCTTGTGGATTGGTATGTCTGGACTGCTTTCATTTTTGGGCGATTATGAATAAAATTGCAATGGACATTCTTGTATAAGGCTTTTTGTTGGGCATATGTTTAATAACTGGAAGTAGAATTGCTGGGTACAGGGTAGGTACATATTTTGTTTTATGAGAAACTGCTAAATTGTTTTCCAAAGTGGTTGTACTTTTTATTCTCCCTAGCAAATATGTGAGACTTCTGGTTGCTCCACACCTTTACCAAAATTTGGTGGTGTTTATTTATCTTTTTAATTTTAGCCACTTTAGTGGGTGTTTGGTGGTATATGATTGTGCTTTTAATTTGCATTTCTCTAATGACTGGTGTTGAACATTTTATCATATGCTTATTGGCCATTCAAATATCTTTGTACATGGAAGTGTTTAAGTCTGCCTATTTTTTATTGAATTGTTTTTCTTTTTGTCATTAAATTATAGGAATTCTTTATATATTTTAGATGCAAGTCTTTTGTCAGAAATAAGTATTAAGAATGTTTTCTTCCAGACTATGGCTTGTCTTTTCATTTTCTGAATAGTATCTTTCGATGAGTAGAATTTTGAAATTTTGATGATATTCAGTATTTCTGTTTTCTGGTTAGTCCTTTCATAGACTTCCTTGGGAAGTCCTTGTTACCCTAAGTCAAGGTGATACTTGCTCGTTTTTTGCTGGATGCATTATAGTTTTATATTTTACATGTAGGTTTGTGATCTTGAAATATTTTTCATTGGTATTAGTTGGGGGGGAGGTTCATTTTTTCCCACCTGTGGATATGGATATCCAGTTTTTCTGATACCCATTTTTTGAGGAGACATTTTTTTTTCCAATCTTGAGTTGCTTTGGCATCTTTGTTAAATGATTTGACCATATACGTGTGTTCTGGATTCTCTTTTTTTCCATTGATTCATGTCTGATTTTTTGGCTAATACCATCATCTTGATTATTATTATATAGTATGTCTTGAAGTCAGGTGACCTAAGGCCTCCTATTTCTTTTTTTTTTTTCAAATTGTTTTGGCTATTCTAGGTTCTTTGCATGTCTATATACATTTTAGAATCGGATTGCCTATTTCCACACACACATGCACACACATGCTCATGAATACATACACACATATGCACGTACACACACGCACAAAGCCTAGTTTACTTTGGAGTTTTTGACTGGAATTACATTAAATCTATAGTATTGATCAACTCAGGGAGTAATGCCATCTCAACAGTATTTGGGTTTCCAGTTTATGAACATGGAATATTTTTCCATTCATTTCAGCCTTATTTAATTTCTTTCTATAACATTTCATAGTTTTCACTGTAGGTCTTTGTTTTGAAGGTATTTGCGTGTGGTATTTAAAATAATCTTTAAATTGTGGCTAATAAACAGAAATAGTATTGATTTTTCGCATATTGACTTTGTATCCTGTGCCCCTTGCTACATTCACTTATTAGTTCTGTTAGCTTTTTTGTACATTTCCTTAAGATTTTCTACATCCATAATTATGTCATTTGCAATGTAGTTTTACTTTCTCTTTTATAGTGTTTATGCCTTTTATTTCTTTTCATTGCCTATTGCAATGGCTAGGACCTTTATTATGTTGAATTGAAGCGGTAAAAGTTGACATCCTTGCCTCATTCCTGATCATAGGGGGATATCACTTAGTGTTGTACCATTAAGTATAGTACTAGTCTGGTTTGTTTTTGTTTTTGTTTTTGTTTTTGTTTTTGGTAGATATCCTTGATCAGATTGAGAAAGTTTCCTTCTCTTCCTGGTTTGCTGAGAGGTTTTTGTTTTGTATTTGTTTTGTATTTGTTCCATATATTCTTTATTCTTTTACTCCTTTCCTGCCTTTCTTTGGGTTACTTGAGTATTTTTTAGTATTTCATTTTATCTCTTCTGTCGACTTTTTATTTATGTCTCTTCTGTTCTCTTGTTTTAGTGGTTGCTCTGAGATTACACTGTCAGTCTTTAGCACAGTCTTCGTTTAAAAATATTTAGCTGCTTCAGGAACACTGTAAGAAATTCAGTGTATTTCCAGTTACCCCCTTCTGCCTCATGTGCTGTTACACATTTTAATTCTGTGTAGGCTATAAACTACAATATATTGGTATTTCTTCTTCAACTCTCCACCCCCCCCCCCCATTTTGACCCTTAAGGTATCGGTATATTTACCTTTCTGGGACTTTTTATTTCATTCTGCAGAACCAGGTTTCTGTTATCATTTCCCTTCTGCTGAAAGAAATAGTTTTTACATTTACTATAGTACCAATCTGTTGGAGGTGAATTCTCTTAGTTTTTGTCTTTTTTTAAAAATTTGAATTCAGTTAATTAACATATAATGTATTATTGGTTTCAGAGGTATAGGTCAGTGATTCATCAGTCTTATATAATACCCAGTGCTCATTAACATCACAAGCCCTCCTTAATGTCCATCACCCAGTTACCCCATCTCCCCATCCACTCCCCTCCAGCAACCCTCAGTTTGTTTCCTATAGTTCAGAGTCTCTTATGGTTTGTCTCCCTCTCTTCCCCTATGATCCTCTGTTTTGTTTCTTAAATTCCACATGTGAGTGAGATCATATGATAATTGTCTTTCTCTGATTGACTTATTTCACTTAGTATAATACCCTCTAGTTCCATCCACATCATTGCAAATGGCAAGATTTCATTTTTTGATGGCTGAGTAGTATTCCATTATATATACGTACCATATCTTCTTTATGCATTCATCTGTCAATGGACATCTGGGCTCTTTCCATAGTTTAGCTATTGTGGACATTGCTGCTATACACATTGGGGTGCAGGTGCCCCTTCCGATCACTGCATTTGTATATTTGGGGTAAATCCCTAGTAGTGCAATTGCTGGGTCATGGGGTAGTTCCATTTTTAACTTTCTGAGGAACCTTCATACTGTTTTCCAGAGTGGCTGCACCAGCTTGTATTCCCACCAACAGCGTAAGAGGGTTCCCCCTTCTCTGCATCCTCTCCATTATCTGTCATTTCTTGACTTTTAATTTTCGCCATTCTGACTGATGTGAGATGGTATCTCACTGTGGTTTTCATTTGTATTTCCCTGATGCCGAGAGTGATGTGGAACACTTTTTCATGTGTCTCTTGGCCATTTGTATGTCTTCTTTGGAGAAATTTCTGTTTATGTCTTCTGCCCATTTCTCAATTGGATTATTTGTTCTTTGGGTGTTGAGTTTGATAAGTTCTTTATAGATTTTAGATACTAGCCCTTTATCTGATAAGACATTTGCAAGTATCTACTCTCATTCTGTCAGTTGTCTTTTGGTTTTGTCAACTGTTTCCTTTGCTGTGCAAAAAGCTTTTTACCTTGATGAAGTCCCAATGGTTCATTTTTGCCTTTGTTTCCCTTGCCTTTGTAGATGTGACTAGCAAGAAGTTGCAGTGGCCAAGGTCACAGAGTTTGCTGCCTGTGTTCTCCTTTAGGATTTTGTTGGATTCCTGTCTCACATTTAGGTCTTTCACCATCCATTTTGAGCCTCTTTTTGTGTATGATGTAAGGAAATGGTTCATTTTCATTCTTCTGCATGTGGCTGTCCAATTTTCCCAACACCATTTGTTGAAGAGACTGTCTTTTTCCCATTGGATAGTCTTTCCTGCTTTGTCCAAAATTAGTTGACCGTAGAGTTGAGGGTCCATTTCTGGATTCTCTATTCTGTTCCACTGATGTATATGTCTGCTTTTATGAGAGTATCATACCATCTTGATGATTACAGCTTTGTAATAGAGCTTGAAGTCTGGGATTGTGATGCCACCCGCTTTGGTTTTCTTTTTCAATATTCCTTTGGCTATTTGGAGTCTTTTCTGGTTTCATACAGATTTTAGGATTATTTGTTCCAGCTCTGTGAAAAAAGTTGACAGTATTTTGATAGGGGTTGCATTGAATGTATAGATTTCTCTAGGCAGCGTAGACATTTTAACAATATTTGTTCTTCAATCCATGAGCATGGAACATTTTTCCATTTTGTGTCTTCCTCAGTTTCTTTCATAAGTGTTCTGTAGTTTCTAGAATATAGATCCTTTACCTCTTTGGTTAGGTTTATTCCTAGGTATCTTATGGTTTTGGGTTCAATTGTAAATGGGATCGACTCCTTATTTTCTCTTTTTTTCTGTCCCATTGTTAGTATATAGAAATGTATCCAATTTCTGTGCATTGATTTTATATCCTGCCACTTTGCTGAATTCCTGTATGAGTTCTTGCAATTTTTCCACATAAAGTATCATGTCATCTGCAGAGATTTTGACGACTTCTTTGCCGATTCAGATGCCTTTTATTTCTTTATGTGGTCTGATTGCTGAGGCTAGGACTTCTAGTACTATGTTGAACAACAGTGGTGAGAGTGGACATGCCTGCGTGTTCCTGATCTTAGGGGAAAACCTCTCAGTTTTTCTGCATTGAGAATGATATTCACTGTGGGCTTTTTGTAGATGTTTTTTATGATACTGAGGTATGTTCCCTGTATCCCTACACTGTGAAGAGTTTTAATCAAGAAAGGATGCTGTACTTTGTCAAATACTTTTTCTGCATCTATTGAGAGGATCATATGGTTCTTGTCCTTTGTTTTATTAAAGTAGCGTATCATGTTGGTTGATTTGCAGATGTTGAAGCACCATTGCAGCCCAGAAATAAATCCCAGTTGGTGATAGTGAATAATCCTTTTAATGTACTATTGGATCCTATTGACTAGTATCTTGGTGAGAATTTTTGCATCCATGTTTATCAGGATGTTGGTCTTAATTCTCCTTTGCTCTGGGGTCTTTCTCTGGTTTTGGGATTAAGGTAATGTTGGCCTCATAGAAAGAGTTTGGAAGTTTTCCTTCCATTTCTATTTTTTGAAATAACTTCAGAAGAATAGGTATTAGTTCTTCTTTAAATGTTTGGTAGAATTTCCCTGGAAAGTTCTCCGGCCCTGGACTCGTTTGTTGGGAGATTTTTGATTACTGCTTCAATTTCCTTGCTGGTTATGAGTCTGTTCAGGTTTTTTATTTCTTCCTGTTTCAGTTTTGGTAGTTTATATGTCTCTAGGAATGCATCCATTTCTCCCTGATTGCCTAATTTATTGGCATATCGTTGCTCATAATATGTTCTTATAATTGTTTGTATTTATTTGGTATTGCTTGTGATCTCTCCTCTTTCATTATGATTTTATTTCTTTGAAAGAAAAAGAGAGAAAAAGAAAAAGAAAGAAAGGAAGAAAGAAAGAAAGAATTCTTGTCTGTTATCTCTTCAGATATTCTGCCTCATTTTTTTTCTCCTTTCCCTTCAAGTCTCCAACCAAGATCATATATGTCTTGTTCCTTTTTTAAAACTATTTCCTTTCCTCTCTGTGTTTCAGTTGGATAATTAAAATTTAGGGGGTGAACTCCATATTAATACCTCTTGTAATAAGGAAAGGCTGTTAATATTTTGTCTATTCTGCTATCATCTGTGATTTTAGAAAAAAAGATTCATTTGTTCACACACTCAGCTCCATCAGTAATCTAGTCTCTGTGATAGAAGGAAATATTTTTTAAAAACATTGACTGGAACTTAAAAAAAACTTTAGATTTCACTGTCATTTAGTAAATTGGATTTCAAAATATTAAAGACCCTTGGTATAAACAATTAATCAAATATGTTCTTTAAATATACTATTGTAAATTTTAGAAATTCGTATTGCTATGCAAGTATTTACATACTTTATATTATCATATAAAATATTTGGTTAACTGAGTTTCTCTTTCATCTGGGTAGTAATTTTATTTCCAATTAAATTTTTTTTAAAAAGCTTAAAATGGGGGCGCCTGGGTGGCACAGCGGTTAAGCGTCTGCCTTCGGCTCAGGGCGTGATCCCGGCTTTATGGGATCGAGCCCCACATCAGGCTCTTCTGCTATGAGCCTGCTTCTTCCTCTCCCACTCCCCCTGCTTATGTTCCCTCTCTCGCTGGCTGTCTCTCTCTCTGTCGAATAAATAAATAAAATCTTTAAAAAAAAAAAAAGGTTAAAATGATAAATGGATTGTAATTGCTGCTTTTAATATTGATTACAATTAGGCTAGGAACAGTGTATTATGTTATATATTAAATTATATTGAATTAATTCATTTTTTCTTACTTTTTCCTAATTTGCTAGAGGAATTCAATGATAGAATTTTACGACCAGAGTTATCAAATGATGAAATGCTGTCTCTTCATGAAGAGTTGCAGAAGATTTATAAAACATATTGTTTGGATGAAAGTATAGACAAAATTCGATTTGATCCCTTTATTGTAGAAGAGATTCAAAAAAGTAAGTCAAAGATGTTGATGAGAATATAGCCCTTTTACAACTTTTTAATGTTTTTGGTTTTCTCCTGTATTCAGTGTTTATTATTACAACAGCTGTGTGAGGTGCACAGGTAGCCATTACCCTGTTAAACTAACAAGATGAAAGCTTTGATGAAGAAATTTACTCATAATTTGTATAACTAATACTTGCCAGAACTGGAGCTTGGTGGTTCTGGTTCCTTATCCTAGTTTGATTTTTATACCTTACAAGTGGCTTTTCTGCAAAACATAGTTTTAAGACTGTTTGTATGCTCTTTCACTGTTATTTTAAACTAATTTATAATCTATTTATGGTATTCATAAACAATTTCTACAATATAATTTTTTTTTAATAGTTGCTGAAGGCCCATACATAGATGTTGTGAAACTTCAGACTATGAGATGTCTTTTTGAAGCATATGAACATGTACTCTCTCTCTTGGAGAATGTGTTTACTCCTATGTTCTGCCACAGTGATGAGGTAAGTCAAAATATTAATCTTATTTAAGGATTTTTCTTCAAAATTTAGTAGTGGCTTTGATATCAATAGGTAAGTGATTCAAATAATAAACAAAAATAAAACATGATTAATTAAAAAAGTGAATACTCTTTCACTACAGAAATTAACGGAGATTAGAAGTTTACTGTAAAAGTTCTCAATACCGAAACCATATTTGTATATATCTGATTAGGTAGATTGTGACCAGATTGGTTTACCTGATTTGCCATGTGCCTGAGTGGCTTTGTAATACTGTGGTGTTGCAGAAACTCCATTCTTCTTTTACATACATTATTTACAGACATGGGGAAATCAAATCGCTTGAATATCTCCATTTGCAATATTGTAATCCTTACTCTATTTGCCTGTTTTTGTTTTCACTTGATTTAAATTTTGTTTTCTTTAAAGTGGAAAGTCGTAAGGTAAAAAAATAGCATGTTTTAATATAAAATAATCATAATTTTTTTAAAGTATTTCAGGCAACTTTTAAGAGGTGCAGAATCACCAACACGCAATTCAAAATTGAACAGGTAGGTATGATAAGTCATCTGTGTGGTTTGTTTTTGTTCTTGCTGATGCTAATTATTCTTGTGATAGTATCATCTTTTTTAGTATGTTTTTCTTTGACTATGTGGTTCCATTGCTATATAAGTAAACAAGATATTTTATTAAGTAATTGTAGAGTTGTACTATATATAATAATCTGAAAATGCCTGAAATTCTTTTAGAAAAACTTAACAAGATACACACCATTGCCTTGCTGATATCATAATTAATACATATTGGTGCTTAATCACCTGCTTTATTGGATCCTGTGGACGACATGCATAAATGAAATCTACAGATAACTCAATTTTAGATGGATTTTTTCCCCCCAGAGAATACTTTTTATTAGAGTACTTACTGGTTACAAATATGGAGAGGTTTTTCTCTCTTTTTCCCATCTCACTTTCTGGAAATATATGTGTGCAGTTATATAACTCAGAGAAATAATAGAAAAGAGAGCTTTATCCATTTATAAGCTGGATAAGTAATGTCTTGATTTGCCCTTACATCATTGTATGTACAAAATTGACGCATAACAAATCTATAAATCCACAGAATGGATATTCACATTGCTCTCAACACCTTCCAGTTTGTTTGAGCAAGATCTAATATATAAATAAGTTGGAGATGTGGTACAAAGACAGAAGTAGGTCAGAAACTGGAGTAAGTTTTTCGATAGTACAAGGAAAAATGTGAAAACCTTAGCCATGGGGAGAATATATTGTATTTTTTTAAATTTTTATTTTATTTTATTTATTTATTTATTTATTTATTTATTTATTTATTTATTATTTTTTTAAAAGATTTTATTTATTTATTTGACACAGAGAGAGACAGCCAGCGAGAGAGGGAACACGAACACAAGCAGGGGGAGTGGGAGAGGAGGAAGCAGGCTCCCAGCGGAAGAGCCTGATGTGGGGCTCGATCCCAGGTTGCAGGGATCACGCCCTGAGCCGAAGGCAGACGCTTAACGACTGCGCTACCCAGGCGCCCCTATATTGTATTTTTTGACATAACCTAGGGATGTAGAAACAGATTTGAATTTTTTGAGTGTTGAATTTATATATTACAGTCATGAAACATTGACAACTTAATAAAAAGTCGATCCTTGTTATTTAAAACAGCATATTTTACCCAATCCAAGTACCTCTCTGATTTGAATACTTTTTAAAGACTTTTATCAAATTTTCCAGCATCGTTTGAGAAGCAGGTGGAATTTATTTCTGTTTATAGACAGGATGTTTGGAGTGCCATAGTAGAATATTAAGCTTAATCACTCTCCTGTATAGGGCCACTTAAGGGGAAGTGGTTCTTTGATCTTGTAAGCCTGCCGAGGAGCTAAGTCAGGGTCATAACTTCAGACCTGGAAAACTTTCTTTGCCACTTTGAGAACACCTGGTTGTCTTCAACATACTACACTAATTTTGCTCTCTTTAAAATATAAAATAAACAGGAAGAAAATATGGGCTCTTTTCATTGTGGGTACTGATTATGGTCTTTAAAAGTATGTTTTTCTTTATATATATATATATATATATTTTTAAAGATTTTATTTATTTATTTGACAGAGATAGAGACAGCCAGCGAGAGAGGGAACACAAGCAGGGGGAGTGGGAGAGGAAGAAGCAGGCTCATAGCGGAAGAGCCTGATGTGGGGCTTGATCCGAGAACGCCGGGATCACGCCCTGAGCCGAAGGCAGACGCTTAACCGCTGTGCCACCCAGGCTCCCCTGTTTTTCTTTATATTGACCTGACTTTAACTATCAGTTTTGTCAGGACTCTGCTTCTGTGGTACTTACTCATTTACCTATATAAAATAAGTAAAAGACTTAATGTTCTTTCGTTGAAAATTTAGAATAGCATTGCTTATTTGCTAAGTGGCTTAAAATACGTCAAATATTTATTCATATATTTTGTCTACATTCTGTTTAATTGTATTTTAAAAGTAACAATTTTAATGCATATTAATGTTAATGTGTTGTTGTGTTTCTTCCATGCTTGAAGGATAATTTAAAAAATATATTTAGGGATTTTTTTTTCACTTTGTTTCTTAGCTTAAAACATGTATTTCAAAATGTGTGGATCACACATAATTATATCTAATATGGACTTGAATTTTGTGTTGGAAAACATGGGGTTTGTTTTCCGTGCCAAATTTTTGGTGCTTAGTCTCTGCATACTTTCCCCCATGTCAAACAAATGGTGTCCCTAAATGAAGGCAAAAAATACAAAGTTATTTCCTGACATACTAGTTTAAGAACTTTTTATAATGATCTAGAATTCATACCTCCAGTTCCCCCCGAAAACAGCCATGGTACTTTCTCTTTCCTTTATTAGGTTATACAAATTCTTTCCTTTTGCAAAGATAAATGCTATCCAGTTGTGTAACTTTTAAAGCTTCTAAATTTTGTTTTGTGTTCTAAAGTGAAACTTGTTTAATATCTGGGCTTTCTCTCTCTCCTTTCCTTGTATAATTTCACATATCTGCTACTGCAGAGGTAGCCTAAGTTTGGATGATTTTCGGTAAGTCTCGAGACAGCATGTGATTTTTTTTTTCTGTATAAATTATCTGTTTAAGTTCAGAAAGTATACCCAAAACAACCTAAGTACAACAAAAAGGGGGAAAGGAAACACTGCTATTATTACTGCCTTTATATCAGCTATTTGGGATATCCTTTTATTTATTTATTTTTAAAAAACATTTTATTTAAATTCAATTTAGTTAACATATACTGTATTATTAGTTTCAGGGGTAGAATTTAGTAATTCATCAGTTGCGTATAACACCCAGTGCTCATCACATGCCCTCCTTAATGCGAGTCACCCAATTACCCCATCCTCCCACCCATGTCCCCTATGGCAATCCTCAGTTTGTTTCCTATAGGTAAGATTTTATTTATTTATTTGAGAGAGGGAAAGAGAGAGACTCTAAGAGCGGAACCAGGGGGAGGGGCAGGCTCCCTGCCGAACAAACAAGGAGCCTGATGTGGGACTCTATCCCAGGACCCTGGGATCATGACCTGAGCCAAAGGACGAGGCTTAATCCGCTGAGCCACCAGGTGTCCCTGGGATATCCTTTTAAAATTAGCCTCCAATTTGATTCTAGGTATCTTCTTTTTGTTTTCATTTTTATGATTTGATTTTATCTGTTTTTTGAAGTAGACTCCATGCCCAGTGTGGAGATTGAACTCACAACCCTGAGAACAAGAGTCTCATGCTCTACCAATTGAGCCAGTCAGGCCTCCCTGGATGATATCTCCTTTTTGAAATAGCATGATATATGTCATAAAATGAAAATGTCAGTTTAAAATAAAATGAAAAGCTAGTATCTAGCTTTTCAAAGCTATTGATTCATTTTTTTGTTACTGGTTTTGCTGAATTACTTTTAGAATTACTTTGTTTAAAGAACTTTTTTTTAAAGCAAGAAATTACAGTATTTGTGCATTTCTGGGGATAATCAGAAGTGAGATATTTTTTTAAAATGTCAGATTTCAAAAAGCCTTATTTTTTATATTCTATCCAAATTCTAGAGATTTTAGTAATATTTTGTTAACATTTTCATAATTGGTTTTGGAAACACTATCAGAGGGAATTGTGTTTACAGTGCTGGATTTAAAAAAAAAAACACTGAATTCTTGTTTAAATAAAATAATCTTGTTTAAGTACCCTTTTTACTGCTAACTGCTTATTAGAGTTTTTCCAGTTTTAAAATAAGTTTGATTTGCTCCTTAGACATGTATAAAATGCACATATCATTAATGTACCAGGTATATTTGAAACTTGATCAGTTTATTTTTATTTCTGTAATTGTTGCATTATTTCAGTAAATAAATTTTGCTTGTAGGAATAATAGCTATCCATTAAGTTAAGCATCCAAAGCAAACTTTTTTGGATTTTGAAGTAGTCTTTTTTTTATTTGGGTATTTGTTGTACAGGCAGCATTACTTGGTGAGCATGAGTTTTAAATTGGGTAAAAGTTCTGCTTTTCTTTGTTGAAACATGGGATAGTAGGCTGTAGTGGAGGAAATTTTTGCTGCTTTTTGGCTTATTTTTTGTTGTTGCTTTCCAGCTATTTCTGCTTTTAGAAATTTACTTTTGAAAAAAATTACAAAACCAATATTTAATATGTATGTCAGAGCAGGCTGCTTCCTTACACTACATTTGCTTTTGTACTTATGTTTATTGCTAACCATTCCCTTTGGCATTTATTTCCTTCCCTTTGGCATTTTATCTTTTTGTTATTGTTATTACTTTGAAGTTAAGTAAGATGCATTTTATACTTCATTTCTCTTTTGGGTATATGATAATAAAATTGAAATTTGCTTAAAAATTTTCAGTCATAGAGGACAGAATTTTTTTGTCAGGGTCTGTCTAAAAATGAAGGACTGAGAAGGTCATAGTTTTATATTTTTTTCTGTTACACTATGCTATTTTAGCAGTGCAGTTCTAAATGGGTACATTGTTTTGAATGTTGGTCTTACCACATTTTTTGTTATTTTAGAATATGTATGGCCGTGAGAACTATGTACCACTAGGGGGCTCTCATCTTTTAAACATTTTAGTTCAGTTACTGTTTTAAATAGGTGAATTCCAAACATTTATTAGTAAATATTGTCCCATTTATTCATACCCCCAAATTTAAACTTTAAATGTTCTGTCACTTTTGGCTTCTGAGATGTTGGGGCTTAATCTATGACTAAGAACTCCAAAAATTATGTTAGCTCTACCTTCGGTTTACCCTTTTCACAGCTATTTTTGTTATTGTTTAGAGTAAACTAGACTGTCATGATAATTTGCTATGTACTTGATACATTTTTGTTTAATATTTAGGAGCACACAGAAAAGAGGAGAATCATTTGGAATCAGCAGAATAGGTAGCAAAATTAAAGGAGTATTTAAAAGTACCACAATGGAAGGAGCTATGTTGCCTAATTATGGGTTAGCTGAAGGTGAAGATGACTTTGTAAGTAAAAATTCTTCAATTTGATATATGTATAAATTCAGACCTACAATGGCATAAAAAATTGGACATGCTTATTTTCTATTTTCTCTCTCCTTTATTTTACTTATTTCAGACTACTTTTTATCCCTTATTTTTTTCATTAGTTATTATAGTTTCATGGTGCTAATCTAATTTGTAAAGATCCTGAGCACTAAGCTAACTGCTTGTTAAGGCCAGAATGATTTCTGTTAAGCTGAGATAGTTCTAATAGTCAAACAATTTGCCATCTTGTGGTTAAGCTTTTACTTTGTATCCTGATCTTATCTCTTTCCAACCATACCGTCCAGGCAAACAGAATTGTTGATGGATGTCCTTATTCCTTGATACTCAAACTGTGATTGGTGCATCAACAGTATCAGTATTACCTGGGAGCTTATTATAAGTGCAGAATCTCTGGTTCCATCCTAGACCTACTGAATCAATTTGCATTTTAACAAGATTTGTGGTTCATTTATATGCACTTTACACCCACCATGCTATTTTATCTCTGTGATCTTTGCACATTGTGCTGTCCTTGGAATACCCTTCCTTTATTTATCTAGAAAATTCATACTTAACTTTCAGAATCCAGCTGCTTCCCTTAAGCCCTTACCTGGGTCCCCAAGTAGAATTGAACATTCCTCCTTTGTGCCCCTTGTTAGATAATATGTTAAAGCATGCATCAAAAATTGTATTTGAAATGATATGTTTATGATTGTTTTCCCTACCAGTTAGTTCCATAAAGAGATATTGTCTCATTTGTACTTTTTATTTGTTGAACAAATCTTTATTAAACAGAGTTCCTGAATCCTTATTTTGCTCTTTAATGGCTGAGCAGTGGGGATAAAATGATGATTAAGATAGAGACTTTGCCCTTAAGAGATTTCCCAACCTGGATATCAAAAGGGATGAATAGTAGTGATTGGATTGGCAATGACCAAGAAGAAGGAATAGGGGAGAGAAAAGTATATAAACCCATTTTTTCCTCTTACTCCTTTCTTTTTGACCTCTGTCCCATTGCGTGATGAATTGTTAAGGAGATTCATTGCTTCTTCATAATTTAAGTGGAAGAAAATCTTAATTTTTTTTTTCCTTCTTAGGTAATCCAAATAAAACATTCTTTTTTCTGTTTATGCCCTTGTCTTTTCTTAAAAGTGCGGGTAGAAGAAAGACAGTAGACCAGAGGAAGTAGTCTTTTTTCAAAATTATGTTTATTTATGTATTTTTAAAATTTTAAGCATATTATCGTCTCAATTTTTTAATTATATAGAAAAGTGGAAACAAATTTAAAATACCACCCATAATTCTACCACTCAGTAACCACTTCTGTTAACATTTTGGTGATTAAAAAAAAAAACCTTTCCTTTCTCATCCACATAGATTAGGCTAAATTATGTATATAGGTTGCTTCCCCATTCTCTTCCCACTTAATATTACAACGAAAGCATTTACCCATGTTATTGTGAACTTTCCAAAACACAATTTTTGTTTGGGAAGATGTACTTTTTATTTTTTGTTCTGCTTGATTACTTGAAATATATGCTTTTTTTGTTTGTTTGTTTTTGTTTTGTTTTTTTTTTTTGCTTCAGGAATAGGAGGATAGTCTTTAAAAAGATGAGAGAGTTCCGTTTTATAGTGGCCCAAGGAAGAAGGAAATTCTTGATTTGGAAGCAAAGATAGTGATAAGGAAAAGTATAAGAAGAGAGCAAACTAATCTCTAATACTCTGAAAAGAAAAGGTATGGGTGAATAGGCTGTTGACCCAGACTAAGATGGTGTCAGTTAGGATTTAGAGTGCACCGTGCTATGGGTTTTTTTTGTTGTTGTTTTGTTTAAAGTTTATTTATTTAAGTAATCTCTACCCCCAACGTGGGGCTTGAACTCACGACCCCAAGATCAAGAGTCACATGTTCTTCCAACTGAGCCAGCCAGGCACCCCAGCACTGTGCTAGTTTTCTTTTTTTTTAAGATTTTATTTATTTATTTGACAGAGAGAGAGACAGCCAGTGAGAGAGGGAACACAAGCAGGGGGAGTGGGAGAGGAAGAAGCTCAGTGGAGCAGGGAGCCCAATGTGGGGCTCGATCCCAGGACTCTGGGGTCACACCCTGAGCTGAAGGCAGACGCTTAACAGCTGAGTCACCCAGGCGCTCCACTGTGCTAGTTCTAAGGTGGGAACTTGAGAAATCTTCCTTGTCTTGTTTAGGAAGTTTAGGGGAAAGGGAAATTGCCAGTCTCACTACCAAGGGCTAAACTGGTGTGTGATTTGCATTTGGGACCTAGAAGACATTTTCTTTTAGAAACCTTGATGTGATCATTCGGTGGCAGTGCCTCCTTGCTATGTGACCTTGGAAAAATTGCTTAATTTTATTGTGACTTGGTTTCCTCACATGTGAAATGGGGATGATAGTATCTAGCTTACATAAGGCTGTTGTGACGTAACAAGTAATATGCACGAAGCACTTAGGCCAGTACCTAGCATATGTGCAGTAAGCACTATACGGTATTATAATAGCATCAGTTCTCATAAATGTATGAATGTAAATTATGGATTGGATTGACATATGTATGCTGGCCTGGGAACCAAAGTCCACTGCATAAGATTGAGTCTATTTGAAAATGTTTATCTGTCCAAGTTCAGAACTGATTTGCAAATAAACTTTTGGTATGTAATTTGCCCATTGGTTTGTTGGCAATTATCTCCATATAGGAAAAGATAATAATGAGGAACATTAGTATTTCTTAAGGAAGTAGGGGGACGTCTTTTTGCTCTTATCCTCTGCCACCCTTATTCTCCATCCTTTTTGTAGAGGGAAGATCTGTATGAAAACAAAAAGTACTTTTTCCTTTTCATTAAATTTTGGTTTATAATATTTACTTACTTTCAAATAACATTAAAGGAAGCCCTGAAAATTTTTTAGAGAAATACTGCCCTAGAGATTATTCACTAAACTTTTTTGACATAAATACCATTTGAGTGGTAACAGTAACAGTAATACATTTTAAAAATTTGTCCTTTGTTTCATAAATATTTTTATGTTGTTAAGAATTTTGTTCTCTCGTTTTGTTTCTTAGATTGATGTTGGGGAACTTTTTATTTAAGAATGTCTATTTTTTTTTTTTTTTTAAAGTAAACTCTACACCCAACATGGGCCTTGAGCTCATAACGTTGAGATCAAGAGTCTTGTGCTTCACGGACTGAGCCAGCCAGGTGCCCCAAGAATGTCTGTCTTTTGGCATTTAGTCAGCTTGTTAAACAAATTATCTGTCATTTTATGATCAATTACCCTTCTGATATTTCAGAAGCTGAATTCATTAACCAAAACATAGTTTTAATAGCGATAGAAAATGCTATTCTGTACCTCAGGTTCCAAGTAGTGGAGTGGGCATTTCCCTCACACATTCTTCTCTCTGTTTTTCTTTCAGGTGTGTAAGGAGATAGCCTTGTCCCAAAAAAGGCAAAAACCAATACATATCATCTGTTTTTATAGTTTCTTTTTTTCTTTTTAGGACTTGAAGACTTTTTCTTTTCAATAGAGTATGAAGAGGTCTTCCTAAGGTCACTAACAGTCTTATTAGGGATTACGGGAAGCCATTTTAGGGTAAGAACAGAAAAGGATAATTGCTAAGGGACTTTGTGGGGGAGGGAAAGAACTCACTTAGAGAGGTGACTGCCAGCTGTGGGAAAGAAGTAGAACTGAGAGTGAAGGTAGGGTGCTAAAATTCTGGAAGGAAATCTCTCTCTACTACTCATTTGCTCTGAGTAGACTGTTCAGAAATTTCTTAAGTGTGCACAGTCTTTGACTCTTTGTCTTAAAGAAGTATGTTCAAGGGGCGCCTGGGTGGCTCAGTTGTTAAGTGTCTGCCTTAGGCTCAGGTCATGATCCCAGGATGCTGTGATCCAGCCCTGCTTCCAGCTCCCTGCTCAGCGGGAGGCGTGCTTCTCACTCTCCCCCGCCCCCTTCTTGTGTCCGCCCACCTCAAATAAATAAATAAAATCTTTAAAAAAAAAGTATGTTCAAGATGGATGTGTTTTATCTGTAATATTTTGCCTTCTTTAACATGAATTTGAGACGTCTAGGTGATCAGGTGTTTTAATGTGTTAATTCGGAGGTTCTCTTCTAATTTAATGAAGTAGAGACAGTTTTTCCTTCTTTATATTTCTAGAACATGTTTGAAATTTCTTTTTAAAAATAATTGTTCTTCAAGTAATATTTTAAAATACTGTGTTAAACATTTATATTATTAAAATTTTAGAAGCCAAGAGATGAAAAAAGAAACTTAATTCTATGGAGGTGGGTCCCTTTCAGGTCATTTTTCATTTTTTATATTACTTAGCTGCAGTGAATATATTTATACTTGTGTCTTCTCCACAGTTTAAAAAAAATTTACTTGGAGTAAATACTTCATTAGACAGCATTCCCAGAAATGGAATTATAGATCTTCCTTAGTTTACAAGGGGGTTATATTCTGATAAATCCATTGTAAGTTGAAAACACATTTATTTTATTTTTTTATTATTTTTTTTAAATTTTAAAAGATTTTATTTACTTGAGAGAGAGAGGGAGAGAGAGTGCGCGCATGAGTGGGGGGTAGAGGCAGAGGGAGAAGCAGACTTCCTGCTGAGCAGGGAGCCTGACGCGATGCTAAAAATGCATTTAATACACCTAGCCTACTGGACATCATAGCTTAGCCTAGCCTACCTTAAGCAAGCTCAGAACACTTACATTAGCCTACAGTTGGGCAAAATCATCTAACACAAGGCCTATTTTATAATAAGCTGTTGAATATCTCCTGTAATTTATCGAATACTGTACTGAAAGTGAAAAAGAATGGCTGTTTGCGTACAGAATGGCTGTAGGTGTATTGGTTGTTTACCTTCGTGATTGAGTGGCTGACCGGGAGCTGTGGCTCACACTGCACACTGTTAGCCTGGGAAAAGATAAAAACTCAAAATTCAAAGTACAGTTTCTACTGAGTGCATATTGCTTTTCATCACAGTAAAGTTGAAAAATCAGAAGTTGAACTATCATAAGTCGGTGAACATCTGTACTTAATTAAAACTGCTTTATGACTTTCTCAATACATATTATCAGAATGAAAAATATCAGTACCTTAATTTTTACTTATTACCATAGTTAAATATTTTTCTGTATTTGTGTATTTTCAATATCTTTAATCTCTGAAGTGCTTATTTTCTCTTTTCTATGGAATTTTCATATATAGGTGATGTAATAAAACCTGGAGTTGATGCTAGTAACTTGTTTTTAATTTTTTATCTTTATATTTTTAGTAGAAAATTTGGTATCACCTAATTTCAAAAGTTTTGTATTAGAAAATTATGGAATTTATATGGACATATTCTTTATAGTTGTATCTTGTATGCTATAGGTCTAAAGGACCTGGAAATATTAAATTTTTCCTGATGATGTTTTTCCAGATTGAAGAAGGTATTGTTGTAATGGAAGATGATTCTCCAGTGGAAGCTGTGAGCACACCTAATACTCCCCGAAACCTTGCTGCATGGAAAATTAGCATTCCATATGTAGACTTTTTTGAAGATCCTTCCTCTGAAAGGAAAGAGAAAAAGGAGAGAATACCTGTGTTTTGTATTGATGTCGAAAGAAATGATAGAAGAGCAGGTAGGAGGCTTTATGAATACCTTTCTTAAAAGATGCCGATTAGTCTATATTTATCAGGAATGATAAACATTTTTCCATTTCTAACTTTTGAGTATGACTGCACATCCGAAAGATAAGGGTCTGAACAGAAGGTTGAATGAAAGCTTGAGCTTTTCTATAGGTTATCTCTAGTACCACTTAACTAATTAATTTGTTCAACCAGTACATATTGAGTAGACGCATGTGAGACATTTGACAATGCAGCAAGGTATTTTGTGTAATGTTCTTTTAATGGTTTTGCTGCCATCATTGTTAGCCATTATGCTTAATTGACTATGAGTAACGCATATAGCAGTGTATCAGGTATTATACCAATTTCATTAAGACAGCATTTCTCCTCCGTTGTTGTGGGCTAATTAGAATTTATAAAAATATGATAAAACACAATGTGACAAGTTTTCGTCAGGTTTTGCTATCTTTTTTCTTTTGGTTATTTCAGGTGTGAACTAATAGAGAAGGGGTAAATAGCATCCATAGCAAGATAATAGTCACCACCCTGGGTTTTGTCCAAGAAGTGGGGCATTCAGTGTAAGCAAAAGCACATCAAAGTTGTGCACATTTTGGGAATGATAGACACAAAAATGAAGTTCAGCTTCGGAAGAGAGAACTGTGTGGTGAAAGAAGAAAAAAAGTGGCAGTGTTAGGAGGTGGTTTTGAGAGAGGAGTGACTAAGTGTTAGCATGAAGGTCAGTGCTAATAGTTCCCCTTCTTTGTTTTTCAAAAAATAATAGGTTTTTAAAATTTTTCTTAGAAGCGAATCCTATTTCAAGAAATAAAACGTAGGAATGGGAAAGGAAGAATGCTCAGAGTACCTGTCTGTGATTTTTCCTGTTATAACTAAGTACCAGGCAGGGTCGCTCTGTCCAGTTCGGAGTCAGTGCTCCTTGATTTTGCTGTTGTTGCCATTCCGTCTTGCCAGATGCTTTTCTTTTCTATTCTTTTCTTTTTTTTTAAGATTTTATTTATTTATTTGACAGAGAGACAGCCAGCGAGAGAGGGAACACAAGCAGGGGGAGTGGGAGAGGAAGAAGCAGGCTCCTAGTGGAAGAGCCTGATGCGGGGCTCGGTCCCAGGACTCTGGGATCATGCCCTGAGCCGAAGGCAGATGCTTAACAACTGAGCCACCCAGGCGCCCCGCCAGGTGCTTTTCTAGCTCAGCATTTTAATAGGCGTAGAGAAAAACCATTGTTGGTGTTATATTCTGATTTCAGTTTCAAACATGGTTTTATATGCGTCTTTGTCTTATGTTTCTACTGATTGGCATTTTAAGTGTTGGAAAGAATTGAAAAGAAATATTGTAGTTAGTTTCTGGGTTCAACTACGTCTGTGCCTGGTACTTAAGTCTGGCCCTTTCCACACTGTTCCTGTTTCTCAGGAAATTATTGTAAACTTCTGACTCTTCAGATATAAATTCCTGTCATTATAAGTAAATTTATGTGAGCACGTAACTTATGTCCTTTTCAAAGGTTTACATATGATATACTTTTAAATATACTTTGTTTTTGCCTTTTGGACAGACATCATTAATTTTTGTGCTATATTTTTAGAAGTTTGCCTTAATAATTTAACCATAAAATTTAAACCAAAAAATCTTAAAACTACAGATTATTTTTCCCAGCAGTGCTACAGACTTTGACTGTCAATGTAATGTGCTTTTAGGAAGCCATGGCCTGTGAGGGAAAAAAAGTGCATCATTTAAATACCGTGTTGATTTTATATGTGTAGCAGAATAGCAATTTTAGGATTTTAAAAACCAAAACTGAGTATGATGTAGATCTTTTAAGACCAGTGTTGAAGAAGAAAAGTTCGATTTCCTTTATAGATTGTGACTATGTCATGTTTTTTTTCTTTTTTTAAAAGCTTTTATTTATTTATTTGAGAAAGAGAGAGAGAGAGCACAAGCGGGGGAGAGGCAGAGGGAGAGAGAAAGGGAGAAGCAGGCTCCCTGCTGAGCAGGGATCCCGATGCGGGGCTCGAACCCAGGACCCTGGGATCATGACCTGAGTTGAAGACAGATGGTTAGGTGACTGAGCCACCCAGGTGCCCCATCATGTTTTTTTCTAAATACAGGTGTTGTTTTTGGGTTATTGTGGTTTTAGTTGACTTTGTACATTGCATT
Organism: Ursus arctos; assembly: GCF_023065955.2. NCBI lineage: Eukaryota > Metazoa > Chordata > Mammalia > Carnivora > Ursidae > Ursus > Ursus arctos. The sequence goes on along the minus strand of NW_026622974.1, from coordinate 37,212,300 downwards.
TCCAAATCTGTGCTACAATGAGATGAGATGCTATTAATAGCAGTTAACATTTTTGGGGTGCTTACTCTGTGCTGTGCACTATACAGAGTGATTTAGGTGGATTATTTTATGTAATGAGTATAATTCTTTTATTCTAAGCAACTTAAGGCACACTGAGGTTATTTGTTCAAGTTCACTTAATAAATGGGGGAACTGGGATTGGAATAGGCGGTCTGACCCAACTTCTTCTGTAAACCGTTACTTTGTACTATTCAATTTGGTAGCCACATACATCTCTGAAAATTAAATTAAATTATATTTAAATTTTAGTTCCTTACCTACAATAGCCACATTTAAAATGATCAGTAATTACATGTGGCTAATAGCTACTATATTAATACAGATAATAGAAAACATTTTCAGAATTGCAGAAAGTTCTGTTGGATAGTGCTGTTCTGTACTGTTTTAGATCAGGACAATTGGTAAGTATTACAGAGACTCAAAATTGATTATAAGTTTTTATGAAATACATTATTTCTGTGACATTTTAAAAATAATAACTGCATTATTTTTTGAAATTTCTGTCAGCTCTATGATTCTGTTGTAGAAAAATGTATTATTGAGATAACTTCATAAATAGGTAAAATTTATCAGTCTCTTAAGAAATTTAAAATACGGGATAAAATATATTAATGTGATGTTAAGAAATAATAAATTATTAAGACTGGAATAATTTCTAATAGTAGTTTATAAAATTATTTATTACTTATTGTGTATTTATTCAATTTACAGTTGGGCATGAGCCTGAACATTGGTCTGTCTATAGAAGATATCTAGAATTCTATGTACTTGAATCAAAACTAACAGAATTTCATGGTATGTTGTTTTGGTATAAAATGTTACATTTTAGCATTAGCTTTCTTGAAGAAGCTGTTGAATTAAATTAATTTTTTGATTTTAAGTAATTATACCAAGAAAATGTAACAGTAACACTTGTGTACACTGCTGTTCATAATAGGAATGTACTGTTTTTATCTTATTTCTGGCTTATATTTTTTAAGTTTTTACAGTGTACATTTATTGCTTTTTAAATAATAATGTTAAAATTTAAAAGATAGTTATTCTTAATTGTATTTTAGAAAAGATTCTTTACAGCTGAATTTTTGTTTGTCTCAATGTGGCAGAGAATTTAAACCAGGCATTTCAGAATTGCTCTGTTCTTTTACCATCTTTCTTGATAAACACGTTTGCTCTGCATCATGGCAAATGTTTTGATTTAGCTCTTAGATATGGAAACAAAACTTGTAGTGTAGTATTTCTTTTAAGGATAGATCAGTCAGAAAAGGGGAACACTTTTCCTTTTTAGTTCTTCCCCTCACCTTCCAGTCTCTCTTATCATCCATTTATTTTAGTTAATGTCAGGGATGTAGTTATGAAACATTTATAGTCATTTTGTATGTAGATTCATGAGTTTGATTTGTGTATTCTGAATCTTTTTATTTTATGTGTTTATTCAGTTATTTATGAGAGAGAGAGCGCAAGTGAGCACGTAGGTGGGGTGGGGAAGGGGCAGAAGGGGAGCAAGGTAGAGAGAGAGAGAATCTTAAGCAGGCTCCATGCCCAGCGTGGATCTCACAACCCTGAGATCATGACCTGACCCAATGTCAAGAGTCAGACACTTAGCTGACTGTGAGCCACCCAGGCGCCCATGAATCTTTATTTTAGAGAAGCTTTGTGGAGTGTCCCTGATCCAAATTCAGGTTGGTTCTGAATTGAGGACCAAGGACAGGAACCTTTTTTACTAAGAGCAAAGCCCATGATAAGGAGATTATAGGATGATAAAAAATACAAGGTCCCACTCCAAACTCTGCGTAGATTTTGAATTTGTACTTGTCTTTAAATGATTTTCTCTTTGGGATACCTGGGTGGCTCAGTCGGTTAAGCATCTGTCTTTGGCTCAGGTCATGATCCCAGGACCCTGGGATCAAGTCCCACATTGGGCTCCTTGCTCAGTGGGGAGCCTGCTTCTCCTTCTGACTGCCGCTTGCGTGCTCTCTCCGTGCTCGCGTGCTCTCTCACACGCAAATAAATAAAATCTAAAAAAAAAATGGTTTTCTCTTTGTCTCTGCCAATCTTGTGCAGTACCATTCTCATCTCCTTTCTCTGAGAACTTTTCCTTTGGATTTAGAGTTGAGAGAAGAAATATAATCCATACTTTAAAGCTCTGGATCAACCTAAGTTGATTGGTTTCCCAACAATATTTTCCTTTTTGGTATTTAAATTTCTAAAGTCAGCCCTGTTTGAGAAAGCATGTCCATGGTTTGTTTGTTTGTTTGTTTGTTTTAAAGATTTATTTATTTGAGAGAGAGAGAGGGAGGGGGAGGGAGTTGAGGGGAGGGGCAGAGGAAGAGAGAGGATTTTAAGCAGGCTCCATGCCCAGTGTGGAGCCTGATGCTGGGCATCACCCTGAGATCATGACCTGAGCCAAAACCAAGAGTTGGATGCTCAACTGACTGAGCCACTCAGGTGCCACATGTCCATGGTTTTTAAATTTTGTTTTTAATCTTGTATAGTATTTGGCAACATGGTACCTTTTTCTCCCATGAGAGAGTAGGTGTTTTTCTTTGTAAGATTTTGTCTAATAGAATCCCACCAACTTCAAAATAATCTCATGGTATTTTTTTGAGGCTTTTTTTTTTTTTTTTTTTTTTTTTTAAACTAGTATAGAAGGCTTAAATAAATCTGTGTCAACAAAGAGTTGGTGACCAGCTTGGTTATCAGTAGACTCAGGTTCTTTGGTCTGGACTTCTGACTTGAAGCTTATGGGTTTTCTCAGGATTATTTATTTATTTATTTAATCTTTTAAAAAAGATTTATTTACCTGACAGAGCATGAGCAGGGGGAGCAGCAGAGGGAGAGGGAGAGACAGGCTCCCCACTGAGCAGGGAGCCTGATGCAGTGCTCCATCCCAGTACCCTGGGCTCATAACCTGAGCCGAAGGCAGATACTTAACTGACTGAGCCACTCAGTTGCCCCTTGTCCAGATTATTTAAAAGATAATGCTGCATCTCTATATGGGAGCATTGTGAATCTGAATTTGCCATAGTAAATTATAAATTAGGTTTTTAAAATAGTAGCAGAACATACTAATAACTTTCATATATATTAATTTCAGGCACATTTCCTGATGCCCAGCTTCCTTCCAAGAGGATCATTGGCCCCAAAAATTATGAATTCTTAAAGTCTAAGAGAGAAGAGTTTCAGGAATATTTACAGGTACAGTACCAGCTCAATTTAAAACATTGCTAATCATAGCGTTGTCTAATTCGTCTTTTTTTTTCTCTTGTGTGTATATATTTTGTTTTACAGATACCTGTCAGTATGTATTTCTAAAATTCTTTTTTTTTTTTTTTAAGATTTTATTTATTTATTTGACAGAGAGAGAGAGACAGCCAGTGAGAGAGGGAACACAGGCAGGGGGAGTGGGAGAGGAAGAAGCAGGCTCATAGCGGAGGAGCCTGATGTGGGGCTCGATCCCATAACGCCGGGATCACGCCCTGAGCCGAAGGCAGATGCTTAACGACTGAGCCACCCAGGCGCCCCTCTAAAATTCTTTTAAGATATTTTTTCCATGTGGAAATGAATTATTGTGAAAAGTGTACTTTTTAGGGGCTTCTGGGTGGCTTAATTGGGTAAGCATCACTCTTGATTTCAGCTCAGGTCATGTCAGGGTCATGAGATTGAGCTCTATGTTGGGCTCCACAGACTCAGCATGGAGCCTGCTTAAGGTTCTCTCTCTCCCTCTCCCTCTCCCCCTCCCTTCCGCTTGTTCACTCCCTTGCTCAAAAAAAGTATACTTTAAAAAAAAAATTGATACCCAATGAAATACCAGATACTTCCTTAGAAGAAAAATTGTATGTTGGATTTAATTTAAAATGTTTGGTGTGAGAAAATAAAGAAAGAAAAACTTGTTGCGTAAGATGAAATACATTCTAAGTATACTGGGTAATTTTTTTGTTGTTGTCTTTTTTAAAAAAAATTATTATTTTTTAAAGTAATCTCTACTCATAACGTGGGGCTTGAACTCAAAACCCCAAGATCAAGAGTCACATACTCTTCTTACTAAACCAGCCAGATGCCCCTTTTGTCTTGTTTTCTGTTTGATATTGCGTTTAGCACTTCTGAACTTGTGAATCTTTCCTCCCATTTTATTCCTCAGTTTTTTTTCTTTTGCAATTTGTAGATGTTTTTCCAGTTTCTTGGGACCTCCTGATTCTCTACCAGTCAGCACTTGGAATTGAATTTTATTTTTTTCAGTGTGTGCACAGTGTTATGTAAACAATGTAATTGGTATGTTATTTCCAGTGTTAGTATAGTCAGCCGAAATCAAGAGTCAGACACTTAACTAAAATTGATTTAGATTTCTCTAAAATTCATGACAGTCTTTCTTTGATGAAGTGCATGACCGAAAAGGAGATATTTTTTTTGTTTTGTTTTGTTAAAAAAAATCTTTTTTTAATGGGCATGGAATTTTGTAGATTTTATTGTTAATTCAGTTAAATTTGAATGCCTCCTTGTGCAAAGTAAGTACTTTTTAAATTAAAAATAATCATCAGTGTAAAAGGATATTTGTATTTTATTTTATTCATTTATTTTTTAAGATTTTATTTATTTATTTGACAGAGAGAGACAGCCAGTGAGAGGGGGAACACAAGCAGGGGGAGTGGGAGAGGAAGAAGCAGGCTCCCAGCGGAAGAGCCTGATGTGGGGCTCGATCCCAGAACGCTGGGATCACGCCCTGAGCCAAAGGCAGACGCTTAACGACTGAGCCACCCAGGCGCCCCGGATATTTGTATTTTATGTCTTGCATTTGAATGGTTAAATACTTCAACCTAGAAAATATTTGTTATATAATTTTCTGGTAGTGTGAAAATTGATACATGATATAACTATTAAGTACTGCAAGATATTTGTATGTAGTAGTGTTAACCTTTGCCTTTGTACCATTAACCCATTATTTGAATGAACTAAATCTTTCTAAGAACTAGAGCACCACATTCTAGAAGAATATTTTCTGGTGATATGGAGCTAAAGGTTGTAGTTAATGGTATTTCATTTATAGAGATTTCTGCTCAAAGTTTTGTAACTGTTTCAAGTTACAAAACAATATTAGGTAAGACTGGGTTATTTTTGGCTTTTAAAAGTCAGTTTATCTTGTAAGAAAATAGTGTTGCAAGAAGAACAGACAACAGATTTTCCAAATTATTTCACATTTCCACATTTAGTTTTCTGCAAAACCCTTTGTGCCAACTTCTTTTAATTACCAAGAAAGTTATACGATACTGTAGTACTTGTTTTATGGTTGAGAAACAGAAGAAATATTAGCTAGTGTTTAATTTTCCTTCCTGTGTATCAGGTCCAGTGCTAAATGCTTTATATAACAACGCTGTAAAGTAAGTAGTATTTTTTTCATCTTACATGTGAGGAAACTCTTAGGTAATTTAGGAACTAAGTTTCTAGGGACACCTCACTAGTGAGTGGAAGAGTCTGACTGTAGAGGCTGAGGTCTTAGGTGCTGTGTGATACTATTCTTTCTACAAATGTAGTTTTGTTATTCTGAATATAAAATCACTTTTGAGGATAAAAAAATTTTTTTTTGCTTTTTGTTTTCGTTCTTGTACTAATATATTTTTGATGAACCTTTTAAGCTTTCTCCCCCCTTTTTTCTTTTTTCATTCAAGAAACTTCTGCAGCATCCAGAACTGAGTAACAGTCAACTTCTGGCAGATTTTCTTTCCCCCAATGGTGGGGAAACACAGTTTCTTGATAAGATACTACCAGATGTAAATCTTGGTAAGTCAATTTAAAGAATCATGTATTTGAGGATAAACTGAAAATAATCAGCATTTTCAAATTAATGTAGAGGAATAGTTTATATAGTGAAGCGATATGTCAAATTCTAACAGACTTCTTATACACTGTTAGGAATATAAATTGGAAACTACTTGGAAAAACAGTTTGGTATGAAACAGAATGACTCAGCAGTCCCTCTCTGAGATATATTGTGGAGAATCTTTTATTCATATTGAAGAATGTTCATAGCATCATTGTTTTTATAGCCCAAACTAGAAATAATACAAATGTTCATTACCAATAGATTGACAAATAAATTGTGGTAGATTCATAAAATGGATATCTATAGCATGCAGCTATTTGCAACAACATTGATAATCTTAAAAGCATAATGTTGAATGAAAGAAGACACAGAAGAATATATACAGCATGATTTCTTTTATATAAAGTTCAGTATACACCATAGTAATATAAGCAGGAAAAGTTTGAATAAAATGGTTAAAGATAATAATGGAAGTAAAACAATATTTCTAAAAATATTTTATATAATATAATCTTAAGTACATATAGAACTAAACAAATGAATTAAATATTACAGATGGGCATTTGGCTTTCATTTGTATCTCTTCAAATTAATACATTTAGTTGAGCCAAAATACTTGATGTTCGTGCATGGAGAATTTCTTATCAGGGGAAAATATGAGGACATTTTGTATTTGGTTATATGTGATGTTTAGGAGCCGGAATTGGGTAGACCTGGTTGCTGACTAGGTTTGGCTGAAGGAGAAGAAATGATCAAAGATGATGCAGGTTTCTATTCAAACAATTGGAGGGATGCTATTACTTGCTGAGATAAGGGCAGTTCTGAACTTGTTGAATTTATAGAATCCTGTTAAAGAAGCTCTGTAAGGCAGGAGAGGCCAGGAGGTAGGCAAGCAGTAGAGAGTTGAGTGTTATTTGAAATCAGAGCAAATATATTGGCTCAGGAAGAGCATGTAGGAGATAAAGAAAAGAACAGGATGAAGCTCCGTAGTTTAAGGAACTTGGAGAATTCTTTTTTTTTTTTTTTTTTAAGATTTATTTAATAGCGAGCGAACGGGGGGGGGGGGAGAGAATCCTCAAGTGGACTCGCCATTGAGTGTGTGGAGCTTGACAGAGGGCTTGACCCAGGACCCTAAGATGACCTGAGCCGAAATCAAGAGTTGGATGCTTAACTGACGAGCCGCCCAGGTGCCCTAGGCACTTGGAGAATTCTAGGGAGGGAAGCATAGTTTGTGGGGGTAGCAAAGGAGAAATAGTCTGATGGGAGAGGGTTGGGTGGTTTTCATGTTGTAAAACATTCTCCCATTTTAATTTGTTAGTTTGTCTCCTGCTATTGCCATAAGTCTACTTTTTTCTAAATTGAACTGCAAGAAATTTTAAGTTGCATTTATCAATTTTGACTAATTTTTACAGGCATTTCTAATGTTTGAGAAAATCTCAAGATGTTTGATATTTTAAAATAAGAGAATCTAGAGATAAGATCAAGAAGAAATTTTGGCAAACAGGATTAGAATAATCTAAAACGCAGAATATAAATTATTTAAATAGTGTGGGGTTTTGTTTTTTTGTTTTTGTTTAATTTTAGAGAGAGAGAGAGTGCGAGCGGAGGGGATAAGGGAGAGGGAGAGAGAGAGAGAGAATCTTAAATGGAGCCCGACATGGGGCTCGATCTCATGACCTGAGCCAAAATCAAGAGTTGGATGCTTGATCGACTGAACCACCCAGGTGCCCCTAAACAGCCAATTTAAATGTTGTAGCAGTTCTTAAAACTTTTTTGACTAACTTTTGCATGTTTTTAGATACCTTTATATTCATTATTGTTTAAAATCTTTTTTTTTTTTTTTTAAGATTTTATTTATTTATTTGACAGAGACAGCCAGTGAGAGAGGGAACACAAGCAGGGGGAGTAGGAGAGGAAGAAGCAGGCTCCTAGTAGAGGAGCCTGACGTGGGGCTCGATCCCAGAACGCTGGGATCACGCCCTGAGCCGAAGGCAGACGCTTAACGACTGCACCACCCAGGCGCCCCAAAATCTTTTGAAAACATTTCTTATGGAAAATTTCAAATATACACAAATGTAGAGAATTTTGTATAATAAACTTCTCACTCTATTTCATCAGTTACCAACACTTGGCTTGTTCAGTCCCTTCCCTCCCTCCTCAATCCCACTGTATTATTTTAAGTAAATCCTAAATGTTGTATCTATAAACAGTTAATATCATATTTATTGTAAATTTCTACTGAATGTGAAATGGTGAATTATAAATTTTTTACTGTTTTACTTTTTATTTGGCTGTTTAGTATTTAAAATTACCTAATGAAGGGGCATCTGGGTGGCTCAGTCATTAAGCATCTGCCTTCGGCTCAGGTATGACTCTGGGGTCCTGGGATGGAGCCCGCATCCAGCTCCCTGCTCCTCCGTCTCCCTCTGCCTGCTGCTCCCCCTGCTTGTGCTCTCTCTCATTCCCTGTCAAATAAATAAATAAAATCTTCAAAAAAAATAAAATTACCTAGTGAAGTATACATGTAAGCAATTATGAGATATGTTATGCCTTCATAAAATTAATATTTTATTTTTAATTGCAGGAAAAATTATAAAGTCTGTTCCTGGAAAACTAATGAAAGAGGTGAATAACTGATTTATGTATATTCTGTAACATGATAGTTATGAACATATTTAAATATCAGTAAATTTTAATGGCTTATATGATTATTAAAAATCATAATCTTGATTTTTGATTTTCATACCATAATTTCTGTATCACAACAGAAAGGTCAGCATTTGGAACCTTTCATCATGAATTTCATTAATTCTTGTGAATCTCCAAAGCCTAAACCAAGTAAACCAGAACTGACCATTCTCAGCCCTACTTCAGAAAACAACAAGAAGGTACAGCATATTGCCTTAGAGTCATGAAGTTTGAAGTTGTCCTACTTGAGACTTTTCAACACAGGGAGAATCATGTGTTAATGAAATGAATGGGACTTATATTCTTTATGTGGAAATCAGTTGTACAGTTTAAAAAGGGTATTTTATGTAGTTTCTTGCCTCTTTACTTTAACAGGTACATGTTTCTCTAGATAATTGTATTTAAAAACTTTTGCCATTTCTGTATTTGGGGAACTTTTTAAAGTGGTTTCCTTAGGTGGTAAATCACCAACTTCCAATACTCAAGCAATTAATTGATACAATGTATTTATATTGATTTGATGTTTATTTTATCTCATTTCAATGGCTTATATAATATTTAATACATTCATTAAGCAGGTATATTATCCTGTGCCTACTGTTGAGTGCCAGGCACTGGAATATAAAGATATTTCCAGTTCGCAGGAAGCTCACTTTTGGGACGTCTGGGTGGCTCAGTTGGTTGAGTGTCTGCCTTCAGCTCAGGTCATGATCCAAGGGTGCTGGGATCAAATCCCGCATTGGGCTCCTTGCTGAGCCACAGCCTGCTTCCCCTTCTGCCTGCTGCTTCCCCTGCTTGTGCTCTCTCTGGCAGATAAATAAACAAAATCTTTAAAAAAAAAAAAAAAAAAAAAAAGGAAGCTCACTTTAGTTCCAGAATCGTGCTCAGCATGGGGGGCTATGTGAACTCAAAGGATAGCCTCCCCTCCAAAAAATTTCACTTTTTTGTTACTATAAAAGGTATCTTTTATATTTTTCTCACTTCGTAACTTTCTCTTTGGTAAACAAATAGTTAATTTTTGTGTATTGATTTTTAAAATTCAATAACCTTGCTAGACTTGTATTAACTTTAGTAATATATTTATTAATTCTTTTAGATTTACACACTTATATGCAAATGATGGTTTTGTTTCATTCATGGCTATGAACTACTGTACAAAGGGTATGATTTCAGTGTTTCACCACTAAATCATGTAGTGTAGCTTTTTTGATAGATATTCTTCATAAATAAGGCTAAAGAAGTTTGCATTCATGTTTATGAGTGGACTTGGCCTATAATTTTTTATTCTTATTCTATCCTTGTGAAGTTCTGATATCAAAATTATATTAACCTTTTTCTATTTGCTGGTAAAGTTATAAAATTGTAATTACTAGTTCTTTAAATAATTGGTTGAACTGGTTGTTAAAGTCACCTGAACCTTGAGTTTTGTTTGTAGGAAGGTTTTTTAAAAACCAACTTAATTTCTTTAATGATTATTCTTCAGATTTGTTGCATGAGTCAGTTTTTTTTTTTCCAGAGATTTTATTTATTCATCTGAGAGAGAGAAAAAGTGTGCATGAGCTGGGGGAGGAGCAGAGGAAGAGGCACAAGCAGACTCTGAGCTGAGTGTGGAGCCTGATGCAGGGCTTGATCTCATGACCCCAAGATCATGACCTGAGGTGAAACCAAGAGTCACATGCCCAATCAACTGAGCCACCCAGGTGCCCCAATATGAGCCAGTTTTGATAGGTTTCATATATTTATATATATATTTTTTAAGTGGGGGGAGGGGCAGAGGGAGAGAGAAAATCTTAAGCAGGATCTACACCCAGTGCAGATCCTGATGCCAGGCTCCATCTTACAATCGTGAGATCATGACGTGAGCCAAAATCAAGAGTCAGACGCTTAACCAACTGAGCCACCTAGGCACCCCAGGAGGTTATATTTTTCAACACATTTTTTATTCTATCTAAATCTGAAATTCTTTTGGCCTAAACTTGTTTTTTTTTCTGACATCTGTAGCTATCCCTTTTTATTTTTAACATTATTTGTGTCTTTTTCTTTTTTTTCTTTTTATCACTCTTGCCAAAGATTTTGTCCTTTTCATTTTTGGGTTTTGTTGATCTTTTTTGTCAGACTTCTAGTTCCTTGATTCCTGGTAATAGACTTTTTTGCATATCCTGGGGGTAAGTAGGGCTGAGATTTAGTTGCATTTCATCATTTTTTACTATAAGTAATTTTCTACATCTTGTTTTTTTCACACTGATTAGGCATTTCTGGGCTGTGACTGTTATTGTCCAAATTTTGTTTAAAGCTCAATATTCACATCTAAACACCCTTTAATTGTGAATTATAATCTGTAAGTCATGTTAGTTTTAAAATTAGCTGTCATTAATATATTTATACATCTTTACGTGTTCATTTGCTCCTTTTGGTGTTAAAAAACAAAGGGTTTCTTTGTGAATAATGAATTTTCTGTCGTGTCTTAACCTATCTGATAATTCTGTTTTGATTGGAAAAGTTTAAGTGCCTGTACTCTGAGTTACTTTGGCTTTAGTGATTGTTATCGTCAGGTGTAATAAACTATATATCTCTTTATTATTTCAATTTTTACTTTAGCTTTTCAGTGATCTGTTTAAGAATAATGCAAACCGTGCTGAGAATACAGAAAGAAAGCACAATCAGAATTATTTTATGGAGATGATGACTGTAGAAGGAGTCTATGATTACCTGATGTATGTAGGTAGGTAAGGTCTATGTGGTTACTGTGAAAACCTATTTTTCATTCATGTATCATTTCTTCTGTGATGCAAATTAATGCTCTCACTATTGCCCCATTATAACTTCTTTTTAAATTGAAGATACTTCCTTTATAAGAATTTGATATAATTGGTCTTGAACATATTAAAGTTACTAGTGTTTACAAATAAAATATTGACCATTTGTGTTTTTTTATACTGGAGAATATTTGAAGTATCTTTTTTTTTTTTTGCTATTGTTTTTTAAAGATTTTATTTATTTGTTTGACAGAGACAGCCAGCGAGAGAGGGAACACAAGCAGGGGGAGTGGGAGAGAAAGAAGCAGGCTCCTAGCAGAAGAGCCTGATGTGGGGCTTGATCCCAGAACTCTGGGATCACGCCCTGAGCCGAAGGCAGACACTTAATGACTGTGCCATCCAGGCGCCCCTGAAGTATCTGTTTATCTTAACAAAATATTCTATATGATCCTTCTCAGGACGGGTGGTTTTCCAAGTTCCTGACTGGCTTCATCATCTCTTAATGGGAACTCGAATCCTGTTTAAAAACACCCTGGAAATGTATACTGACTACTATCTTCATTGTAAACTAGAACAGCTGTTTCAGGAGCACCGTTTGGTCTCACTTATAACACTTCTCAGAGGTCTGTATTTTGTCATGTGTTTCATGTTTTATGTACTTTTGTGTCTTGTTTTTCATTGGTTTATTAGTATTTCTGCAATGAAGAGGTACTTTGTGTATAATAGGTAAAAATTCCAGCAAATATTTCTTCTTGTCTCGTTTTAGATGCTGTATTCTGTGAAAACACTGAACCTCGCTCTCTCCAAGATAAGCAAAAACGAGCAAAACAGACTTTTGAAGAAATGATGAATTACATTCCAGGTATAATATTTAAGTAGTTTATTATAGATTAGCATTTCTTTGAGATCACTTAGTGTTGTTTTTTTTTTAAGATTTTATGTATTTATTTGGAGAGAGAGAGCAAGCACATAAGTGGGGGGGAGGGGCAGAGGAAGAGAGAGAAAGAGAGAGAGAGAATCTCAAGCAAACTCCACATGGAAGTGCAGAGCTTGATGTGGGGCTCAGTCCTACAACCCCCAGATCATGATCTGAGCTGAAATCAAGAGTTAGATGCCTAGCCAGATGAACCACCCAGGCAACCCACAAGGTATAGTAATTATTGAAACTAATTTTTATTTTGAGTTATCATTTTAGAAATAGTTATAAAGACCAAGTAAAATTAGCTCATTAAAATTAGCTCATTAGTTAAATAAAATTTGGTTTTTATGATATAAGCACTATGAACTTTAAGACAGGCTTTTTCTATTTATGCAGTAGCCAGATTCTTTCAAGAACAACTTATAATCAGACTGATCAAAGTGATATGTTTGTGGGACAATTGGAATCCTGCTGCACACTATACTATGAGAAAAACTGCAGTAGTGTTTATGAGTAAAGGATTAGAATTAATTAATTCATTCTAAATTTACTGAGCACTTTCCACATGTCAGGCACTATGCAGAGAGCAAGGGATATAAAAAGTAGTTCAGTCTAGCAGGAAGACAGGTATACAGATAAAACATACATGTGATAGGAGGCATGTTCAAGTCACAGAGTTTCTCAGAGGAAGAGAATGGTCACTTCTTCGGTAAAGGAGGTAGGCTTGAGCCATAAGGTAAATGAATGGTGGTAACCTTTTATAGAGTGGGAAATACAAGGAAAAAATGTCAAGGGGTCAAAGCAGAGGATACTTAGTTTAGAATATTTTGAATGTGAAGTGCCTATGCATTATTCAGTAGGAAATGTCTAATAAGCAGTTAGATATCCAGGTTCTGAAATTATAGAAACGAATGGCAAATGATACAGATACGGGAGTTACGTGTAGTGAATAATAATGCCTAGAGAGAAAATACAGAGTAAGAATTGAAGAGGCCTTTGGACTGCATCTTAGAGAATTCTCATCATTGAATTAGTCTCAGAATAGTCCTGCTCTGTGTGAAGACAGTTAAGTTAAATCCCTGGTCTGAATATAAAAGTGAATAAAAGCTATTTTGGGCTAAGTCTTCTGTAGGTAAATGATGAAATAATTTCTTTTTTTTTTTTTTTTTAAGGATTTTATTTATTTATTTGACAGAGAGGCAGCGAGAGAGGGAACACAAGCAGGGGGAGTGGGAGAGGGAGGAGCAGGCTTCCTGCTGAGCAGGGAGCCCGATCCCGGCTGGATGCAGGGCTCAATGTGGGGCTCGATCCGAGAACACTGGGATCACAGCCTGAGCCGAAGGCAGACACTTAAAGACTGAGCCACCCAGGTGCCCCGATGAAATAATTTCTTACCTGTTTTGTAATAGCAGCCCTTAGCATTCATGGCTTTATTAGTAGTCTTAGTTTTGATATTAGGGACAACATGGAAAGCCAGCGAATGTAGTAATTTATTTTGCTGAGGCACAAATTTGAATCACATCTACTTCAAGACTTCTCTTTGGGAAGGAGTAGTGAGTAAACTTAGCATGTCTTTCTCTTGTCCTCTACTCCTCATTTTTTACTTAGGGACTTGTGAAGGATCTGAAAGGATCACTTATTTTTATCCATTATTCTTCATGCATCTTAATTGGGAAATTCTGTGTACTATTGGTGAATTAGGGGATTCATAAAGATCCATATTGGGCCACATATCTTGAAAATATCAGGATCTGTTATGCTTATTTTAAATTGAATTTGGCCTTTGCCTCTTAGGGTTAGATTTATCTCTTAGAAGCACACATAAGGTGAGAACTTTTCAAGAATATCATTAAGAGTTTTATTATGTTGGGGGGGAGGGGGAAGGACAAATATTTGAGCATTTTGTTTACTTAAGAATAATTTTATTTTCCTGTTTTGGGGAAAACATTCAGAGATTTTTTAGTAAGGACCAGCTGTTTGGTAATAGAAGTGATACATAACAGCTGTGCAATCAAACATGTATCAGAACTTTTTGGATCCTAAATTAGTGTTTAAACATTTCCCAAAAAGATCTGTAAGATGGTTAGTAATAATTATGCAAAAAGTACAAAATAAATTAAAGGGGTCATATTTATTGAGGAAAGTCTATGTTAAAAAATTGAATTTTTCCCTGATATTAAGATATTCAAACATTATGAAAATATATAGAGTAAAAAATAGAAGTCATTTTCTCCCTAATCAGTTTAGTGTTAATCCTCACATTTTTCTGTGCATTTCTATATGTGTGTGTACAGATGTATACACATAATTTTAGGATTTGATTTTGTTTTACCTGAATGGGATAACACAATATGTATTATTTTCCAACTGTCTTTTATCACTTAATAGTTTAAGTAGATTTCTTTACTGCAACATCCCTCAGAGCTTGTAGTATACTTTGTGCATTGTGAATCTCCAAAAGGAGGAGTTTCTTAACTTGACTATAGAAGCCTTTCTTCCAGGAGCCCCTTGCAGAACACTGGTTTAGGAAATGCGGATTTATAGTTTTTGTGTAATACCTGGGACACAGGGTGAAGATTTTGCTTTATGGTCCAGTTAATGATGAGTCACTTTATAATATGAAGTGTTTCACATTTGGCTTTCTCTTTTAGATCTGATAGTCAAATGTATTGGTGAAGAAGCCAAGTATGAAAGCATCAGACTTCTATTTGATGGCTTACAACAGCCCGTTCTCAATAAGCAGGTAAAATTCATTAAAGCAGGTTAACTAGTGTTGGCTAGGTTTTGTGAACGACACACAGTAGGGTGTCTGGTATATTATTAATTGTGAAGTGACATTATGTGAAATCAAGGCAGTGCTCTTCAGACGTTCAGATAGAAAAAACAGTATTTTATCTGTTTTGTTTTTGCTGATTATTTATTTATTTTTAAGATTTTATTTATTTATTCGACAGAGATAGAGACGGCCAGCGAGAGAGGGAACACAAGCAGGGGGAGTGGGAGAGGAAGAAGCAGGCTCCTAGCGGAGGAGCCTGATGTGGGGCTCGATCCCATAATGCCGGGATCACGCCCTGAGCCGAAGGCAGATGCTTAACCGCTGTGCCACCCAGGCGCCCCTTTGCTGATTATTTTTAAATTAAATTTTCTATTGTAGTTTCAGTATAGTTAACATACAGTATTGTATTAGTTTCGAGAGCGCATTATAGTGGTTCAACAGTTTTATAAATTACTCAGTGCTCATCCTGGTAAGTGCACTCCCTAATCCCCATCACCTATTTCACCCATACCCCCACCCAATTCGCCTGTGGTAATCATCAGTTTGTTCTCTGAGGTTAAGAGTTACTTTTTTTTTTTCCTTGTAACATGAGTTGTTTTGATTTAAACATAGATTCATTGTAGAAAATTTGGAACATATACAAAATTCATGAAATAAAGCAAAAATGTAAAAATTAAGAATTCCATCATTCAGATTACATGGAATAACCAGTTAACATTACATATATAGTTCAGTCTGTACATATTTTGTTGAGATCTTAATATAGTTAAAATTTTGTGTCCTGTTGGTGTCTTTAACATTTATGCAGTATGACAATAAAATGTGCCCATGTGAAGACATGTGTATCTGAGTTCTGTTCCCTGCCTTCTCATTTAGAGGTAACCACAGTCCTGAATTTTGTTTTTATCATTTTTAATGGCTTTTGTCTAATGCCTTAAAAAAAATTTTTTTTTTGGTGCTTTAGCTGACTTATGTTTTATTGGACATTGTGATACAAGAACTATTTCCAGAGCTCAATAAGGTAACTGAGACGCAGCAGTTTTATTCTTTATGTTTCTCATAATATGCTAATATTTGTTTTAATTAGGGACTCAAAAATTAAGGAAAACCTTGTGGCTGTGATCCTTTTAAAAATGAACAATCTTAATAAATTACTCTATATTTTCTTTTTTCGACATGCGGAGACATAGAGTTGGTTTTTGGGGGATGGGAAGGAACAGCCTGTGTTTTGACTTTGTCCCTTCCTAATTGTGAGCAGATAAGAACATTATACTCTGTAGAGTCTTTGCAGAGGAGGGTGTAAGTTTACATCCTAGCACTAGAATGGGTCAGGCTCTTTAGGCTGTCTTCTGTCTGTAACACTGAATGCTATATAAGTTAGATTTGAGTGGTTTGGGGCAGTTGAACTTATATGAAGCCAAGAGTACAAAATGAATTGGAATTGGAGAATGGTAATATTATTGTATTGAATCTGGAGGAGATATATATATATATGTCTTAGGTTAGAATTTTTATACAATGGAATTAATTGTTAGGCACTTCACAAATGAACCCTGTTTTATTATTGTCTTCTATTAAGTAGATTTATTTTTACTTTAGGTACAAAAAGAAGTTACCTCTGTGACGTCCTGGATGTAAACATTTGGATTTGGGAAAGAATAACCAGATAACAAATTTCTGCTGTGCTAGTGTAGTATTTTCTTTCTTTTACTTTTGTATATTCTTGTATATATCATGTAATCCAATGTCTGAAATTTTGATTTTTTTTTGTTTTAATAAAGACTAACACAAACTTAGTAATGGTCACAAGTGATTGGGTTTCATAGTCTTTCATTTTTTTACCTGTTATCCTAATTTTATTAGAACATCTGTCATTTGTTATTGCCATTTCTAAAGAGATAATTCATAATCCTCTTCGGGCAAACAGATAAAACCAATAATCTTTGTATTGTATCACTTTGAAAATAATTATGTTTAGTATGGAGAAACAGGAATAAGATCTGATTTGCTTTCTTATTTAGAGTTAATACATTTTAGTAGATTTTTTTCTTTTTATTCCTGTTTTCTATTAGTTAACTACATGTCTATAAAGAAGACATTCTTTATGAGTTTTCATAAGAAGCAAAGGACTTCTTACTCTTCCTGGATTGACAGGTTATAGCCCTTTTCAGGTGTGAAAACTGGCTACTTACAGATATTTGTGATTGTGGAGTTGCAGCTACATCTCACTGAATGAACGTAGTAGCTATATTCCAAAATCTTATGTAAACAATTTAGTCAAGTAGATTTTTGGTTTATGTCTGTTGTCTCTCCAAAAGGAAAATACGGAATTAATTGTATTTCTTGAGGAAAGTTAATTTAAAATATTAGAGTTAGTGTTCAGAATTCTACTCACAGTTCTCTCCCATGCTTTACTTTTCTCCTTGAAACAAATTTGTCTTTCAAGATTGAGAGTTTTATATTTGCTAATTGGTTGTAACACTCATTCAGAGTACGCTTACTGAGTTTCAGCTCTGTATCAGATACTCAGCTGGGTAATATGAAACTAAATATAATTTGGAAATCTAACCTATTTAATACTATTCACTTATTTTTTCCCCAAGGTTTTAAAAAAATGGTTATTAGGTATTGTAATTTTTGAAAAGGTTTTGTCAGTTTTATTATATTTTTCACTGCTTGAAAATTCTAGAATATATATGAGTTTCTGTGAATCGGTACTTTAATAACCAAGCCTTAAACATTTACTAATTTCTCAGGGACAGGTGGAAGATTAATCAGGCTAACTCTTCACACTTAAATCCGTAGCATTTTAAATACTGTTATTTAAAATGTCATGGCAAACTGGAAAAATAAAATATTTACAGCCCTTTTTATGCCATTCTTACCTACTCTTCTATAAATTGTAATATTCTCTTTATTTAGATGAGAAAAATCTTGTGCATCAGGAGTGCATCATTCTGCCTGGGCTGCCATAACAAATATCACAGGCTGGGTGGCTTAAACAACAGATTTATTTCTCACAGTTCTGGAGGCTAGAAGTCCAAGATGAGGTGCTGACAAGGTAGGTTTCATTCCGAGGCCTCTTCTTTTGGTTTGCAGTTGGCCACCTTCTCACATGTGCTCCTGACCTCTTTGTGTAGGTGTGTGGGAAGAGAGAAAGAGATCTCTCTCTCTCCTCCTCCTTACAAGGCCACCAATCCTATTGGATTAGGGTTCCACTCTTACAACCTCACTGAACCTTAATTACCTCCTAAAGGCCCCATCTCCAAATATGGAGAATTTTTGTGTTAAAGCAGTTTTGGGCTTCAACATAAGAATTTTTTTTTTTAAGATTTTATTTATTTATTTGAGAGAGAGAGCATGAGTGGGGAGAGAGGCAGAGGGAGAGGGAGAAGCAGGTTCCCCGAGGAGCAGAGAGCCCAACATGGGACTCAGGCCCAGGACTCCAGGGTCATGATCTGAGCTGAAAGCAGATGCTTAACTGCCTGAGCCACCCAGGTGCCCCCAACATAAGAATTTTAGGAGGATACAATTCAATTAATAGCATTGGGTGAGCTCTATTTAAAGAAAACGTGATGTATAAAAATCTACACATACAAAAGTAATCATTCACTTTATAAAAGGAAAAGGAACTAGTTGCAGTCTCTGTCAGCCAGGCATTTTATATACACTATCATATTTTCTCATCCATCACAGTAATTGTGAGATGATATTATTTCTATATTATAGGTAAGGATATCGAAGCCAGAGACAGTACTGAAGTTAGAATTCAAACTTAGGTTGTCTCTCATCTTCATTCATGTGCTTGTCAGTGTTGCCCCATAAAAGAAGCTTTTATTTCCAAAAGTAGGCACTTTTTGGATCCTTTTTAAAAAGTATGTTCCCCAGTCATTTCAAACAGTTTACTTTGTACATTACTTTCTATCCATCTTTATGTGTGTCCCCTAGTACCTGAGCTTCTCATTTTGAAATGTTTTTCTAGAAACAACTCTCAGTGTTTCTGCTTGAGGGGATAAAATGACATGAAATAGATGGAAAGATGTTTTCAGATTTAAAAGGACATTATAAAATTGTGTTTTATGTATAATTATAGATATCAGAAGATTCTGAGAAATGATTGTAAGCAAGCACTTAAATTATCATTTATTGACTTACTAAAAATAAAAACCATTTGATTTTACAATAGAAATATGAATAGAAGTCTAATTTGCTACGGTTCTTAACAGACTGTGTAATGATATATACACAAGTTGTAATTTCAGATATAGTCAACATTAGCATAATAGTTGACTAAATGAATGAATGAACAAATGAATAGGTCTTGCCAGTTCACTATATTCCATTTTAACTATGCTTTCTGTAATGTATCCAGTAATTCTTTGACAGTGCTGGATACACAGAGGAGAAATCTTTAACCTGAGGCCTATAAGCTCCAGGGAAAAATAGTTTTTTTATTTCACTTTTTTTCGTTAATTTCATATTTATGGTCTTTTTCTATCAAACACTCCAGATAATGGATGTATTTCAATGACACCCTATTTACCTAAAGCAGTGGCAGGAAGGAATGTATTTCAATGACACCCTATTTACCTAAAGCAGTGGCAGGAAGGATTTGGCCCTCAGGCTATAGTTTGCTAATCCCTGATATAAGAGAACAAAAGAGGGGAGAAAAAGGAATACTGTTAGAAAAGTTATAATTATCTTCATATTACCTTCATATTAGGGAACGGGGGAATTGAATCTTTGGAGAAAGGCAACTATCTTTTTTTTTTTTTAATTTAAATTCAATTTAATTAATATATAGTGTATTATTAGTTTCAGAGGTAGAATTTAGTGATTCATCAGTTGCATATAACACCCAGTGCTCATTACACCAAGTGCCCTCCTTAATGCCCATCACCCAGTTATCCCATCCCCTTACCCACCTCCCCGCCAGCAACTCTGTTTGTTTCCTATAGTTAAGAGTCTCTTATGGTTTGTCTCCCTCTCTGATTTTGTCTTATTTTTCCTTCCCTTCCACTGTGTTCATCTGTTTTGTTTCTTAAATTCCACATATGAGTGAAATCATATGATAATTTGCCTTTCTCTGACTGACTTATTTTGCTTAGCATAATACTTCTAGTTCCATCCACGTCATTGCAAATGGCAAGATTTCATTCTTTTTGATGGGTGAGTAGTATTCCATTGTGTGTGTGTGTGTGTGTGTGTGTGTGTGTGTGTGTGTGTATCTTTATCTTCTTTATCAATTCATCAGTCCATGGACATCTGGGCTCTTTATATAGTTTAGCTATTGTGGACATTGCTACTGTAAACATTGGGGTGCTGGTGCCCCTTCGAATCACTGTTTGTATCCTTTGGATAAATCCCTAGTAGTGCAATTTCTGGGTCGTAGGGTAGCTCTATTTTTACCTTTCTGAGGAACCTCTGTACTGTCTTCCAAATTGGCTGCACCAGTTGGCATTCCCACCAACAGTGTAAGAGGGTCCCCCTTTCTCCACAACCTCAACAACATCTGTTGTTTCCTGAGTTGTTAATTTTAGCCATTCTGACCAGTGTGATGTGGTATCTCATTGTGGTTTTGATTTGTATTTCCCTGATACCCACTGATGTTGAGTATTTTTTTTTTTATGTGTCTTTTGGCCATTTGTATGTCTTCTTTGGAGAAATGTCTGTTCGTGTCTTCTGCCCATTTCTTCACTATATTTTTTGTTTTTTGGGTAAAACACCTCCTTTTGGCTGCATCAGGTAAGAAAACTGGTGCCTTTTGATTTGCTATACTTGAGCCAAATCAACTTCTAAAATATATCCTATTTTACCAGTACAAAAATAACATTCATTATAATCTTTCATTTGCAAAATGTGTAAGTCACAGAAGCTGCTGGTGGCTGCCGGGTTGCCCCAGCTGATTCTGTTTCGTGCCAGGAGACTATATTAAAGGGATGAACTGTGTCCCCTGAAAAGATGGTGGGGCTTCAGTCTAATTCCCAGTATCTGTGAATGTGACCTTATTTGGAAATACTGTTTTTGTAGGTGACTAAAATGAAGTCATTACAGTGGGCCTAATCCAGTATGACTTTGTCCTAATAAAAGTGGACATAGAGGGGCACCTGGTGGTACAGTCGGTTAAGTATCCAACTCTTAGTTTCAGCTCCAGTCATGATCTCAGGGTCATGAGATCGAGCCCTGTGTCAGGCTCTGCACTCGTCAGGGAGTCTGCTTGAGATTCTGTCTTCTCTCTCTCTCTCCCAGATTAAATAAGTAAATCCTAGGAAAAAATGAGGGGGAGGCACGGAGGCAGACATACTGAAGGAAAGGGATGTAAAAACATGGAGAAAATACCAGCTATAAGGCAAGGAATGCCTGAGGCCACCAGAAGCTGGGGGAGAGGCTTGGAATAGATTCTTCACCACAGTTTTCAGAAGGAAACAACCCTGCCAACTGGATCTCAGCCTCCAGAATGGTGAGACGATAAATTTCTGTTGTTTAAGCCATCCAGATTGTGTCAGTTTATTACAGCAGTCCCAGGTAACTAATCAGGAACCTTTGCTAATTTTGACAAGCCTAGCCATATGTCCATGGGACTGCTTAGTCTTTACGGAGCAACTTTTTGTAACGGACAACTATTGGCAGCCTCAACTCTCTCCTAAGAAACCCAGCTTACTCTTTGCTGCAAACTGCTGAAGGCAGCTCTGCCACCAAGTGAATTTAATGTACTAATCTGATCAGTGTGTGACAGTTGGTTTATTGTGTTATCAGTACGCTTGAAGATTCTTAGATGTACAGCCAGTTCAGATAAATTAAATCCCCAGCATTGTCTAGCTTGATCATTTTTATTTTTAGTAAACAACAGGCCTCAAAACAGTTTCTACGTCAGATTCTGTACATGAAGCCAGAATATATCGTGGTATTACTTAACATATCCTTTATTTACTGCGTTCATTTTTCTTCTCATTTTTTGGTTGAGAAAGAGGATAGGGTTGTCAGATGGCAAGGGACTTACGGTCAAGGGAAATGATACCGGTGATAAGCTGTCAAAGTTTTGCTTCAGTCATATCATCTCAGATTATAGTGTTGGCTTGAGAGAAGAAATAACTACCAAAGACAAGGAGCATATCTTCAGTTTTATTGTACAATTGAATTGCACAATTGAATCTTCAATTGCAAAGTGTCTGAGGTCATTTCTTAAACCACTGCACAACACATGCACATATATTTAGAAAACTAACAAAAATATTCTTTAAAAATTTGTGCTCCAGTAGTATTTGTTCTATTTTACTGGCCAAGCATAAAAAATGTACTCCAAATGCACCTTTCTCGAATTTTCCTCTTATAATCTTACTGACATTTGTTTATTTATAGCTAATCTGTAGATTCATAAAACTGAGGGCATTATTTTACTGCAGTAGCCTTTTTAAAGATGTTACAGAGTTTAAAAGTGTATTTTTGTATCAAGTGTACTTCATATTTTTAAACATTAAGCAACAAGCACCGCTTCTCCAAACATCTACTGCTATTTGCTCACCAGTTTTTAAGGTGAAGGCTCCCATTTCTTTTTGAATCATTTGTGCAATGCTGAGCAGGCTCGCATGGCCTCATGACCACCTTAGGCAAGTATTTGTTCTTCTGGGTGTAAATCATTTCATCAGTCTGGGTGTTTCTTGAGGTTCCGCTCAGAGGGATGCACTCCCAGGCAGGAGTTCTCATATATATTTGAGAATGATCCTTGTGTAATATCACTTTTAAAAATCAATCCTTGTCTCGTCTTCCCTCTGGATTTTCCTTAACTGGGGTGGGGGCGGGGAGAGAGAGAGAGAGAGAGAGAGTGTGTGTGTGTGTGTGTGTGTGTGTGTTTGTGTAT
The DNA here is from genome assembly GCF_023065955.2 of Ursus arctos. NCBI lineage: Eukaryota > Metazoa > Chordata > Mammalia > Carnivora > Ursidae > Ursus > Ursus arctos. Next base: position 37,189,428 of record NW_026622974.1, on the reverse strand, counting down.
AGCGTGACTAAAGTACAGGGCTGGCATCTTGCTGGGGAGGGACAGGTGCAGGTTTAGAATTACACCTTGTCTTAGAAGGTTCTTTAATGGTACCTTTACATTAGAAAGAAGGAAAGAAAGAGCACAGAGGCAGATTGATGGAATCCCATAAAATTATTAACAGCTCATACCACATGTCAGGCACTATGCTGCTAGTCCTTAACAAATATCTAACAAATCTAAATGCCCTTTAGCTCTTTTTCTTCTGTAATGTAAATACATCCTGGGTGTCCTGTTCTTCCCTTCCCTTTCTCCCTGATCCTGGACTATTTTTTGCCTTTCCCATCATTTGCTGCACTGTTTGTTCCCTGACTCATAAAGGCACATGGGTTGTACAATAGAGAATGCTACCCTGTGTTAGTCCATTAAACTCACTATAACAACAGGATCTAAAAAGGAAAAAATAGAGACATGAAATAAAGCAGACACTTATCGTCTAGGCGCTTGATGCTGTTGATAGTTCTGAAGAGAGAAAGCCACTAAGTACCATTCCCAACAGCAACTGGATGTAGTTGAAAGAGTGCTGCACTTGAGGTCAGAAAACCTGGGTGTAGGTCTTAGATGTGTCACTTTCAGCTGCATGGCCTTGAACAAGTCTGCTCTTTCTGAGCTTCAGTTGCCCATCTGACAAATGGGAAAAAACAATACCTGCCTTGCCCACCAAAGTTACAGGCATCAAATAAGATAATGTGCTTAAAACTCCCTTGTAAATGAAAAGTGATAAAATGTAAACATAGTTGTTTGGTGGATTAAAATGGATATAAAGGAGAAAAATGATTTCTGTGGTTTAAAATTGTTAATAAAATTTTATTAAAATTTGCATATGTAAACTAAAGAGGGTTGGCCTTCCTGTCAAAGGGCTCATTTTCATTTTTTTCCTGTGTATTCATTAACTTGCTGATCCTGTGTGATGATGTCAGTGTCTTCATTTAACAATCCTCTAAGCTCAGCTTCTAGGCGCCTGCAAAGATGGTCTGTGCCATCACCAAGCCAGTTCCTAAAAGGCAGACTTGAATCTCACTTGGAAAAAAATGCAGTTCCACACATTAATGGCAAGAAGAATTTTTGGCTATTGGTATAAAACAATGATCACTGCCAAAAACGAAAGAAATATTAGAGAAAAGCTTCCATGACAATGAGTTCCTGCAGAAAACTTGATCCGACCTTCAACCGCTGGATAAATTACTTTCATTTTTAAGATGTATCCAGAAACCACATTGATATCTTGGTCACCTAGAAAAATATATACATTGTTTTACTTACAGAGTAAGTAACTGTCAAGAGTAAGAAGTGAGAAAACCAATGTATTTCTCTAAAGTCCTCTATAATTATAAGAGGAAAGATACTTCTTTCATAAGCAGGGATAAAATGTCACAAAAGACAAGAAGAGTGGTAATCAAAGTTTTGTAAAAGAATTTGATGCTGTTTCATGTCCCAGATGTCAAATGTGCCCATTGTTCTCTGCTAGATAATTAGGTAACTCAGTCAACTCTGAGATGACTCAAGAAAATGGTTGTTGACATTATTGCTTTTGAACCACTCCAAAAAAAGGGCATTAGCCAACTGGTCAAAAACAATTAGTTGAGACATAAAAGTAGCTTCCTTCTGCTTGCCTGGTCAGAAATCATTTTCACATAATTGACAGACAATGGAGACTTCATTTCCAAAAGAGAGGAGACCTGATTAAAAAAATACCAATTGCCGTAACTACAACAAACACATAGGGACCTGACAAAAATTTTGTTTTAATTATGCCACTTGACAAATCCTATATCTGCTGATGGGTTAATACCCAAAATACACAAAGAACTCCTACAACTCAAAACAAAAACAACAAAAATCTGATTAAAAAATGGGCAGAGGATCTGAATAGACGTCTTTCCAAAGAAGACATACGGATGGCCAACAGACAACATGAAAAGATGCTCAAGAGCACTCATCAGAGAAAATGCAAATCAAAGCTACGGTATCACCTCAACGGTTAGAATGGCTATTATCAAAAAAGACAAGAAATAACAAGTGTTGAAAAGGATGTGGAGAAAGGAACCCTGGTGCACTGTTGGTGGGAGTGGAACTGGTGCAGCCCCTGCGGGAAACAAAAATCAAAAATAGGACCACTGTATGATCCAGCAATTCCACTTCTGAGTATTTGAAATAAACAAAAACACCAATTCAAGAAGAAATATGCACCCCCATGTTCACTGCAGCATTATTTACAATAGCCAAGATGTGGAAAAAAGTGTCACTGGTGGATGAATGGATAAAATGTGACACACACACACGTATGCACAATGGGGTACTATTCAGCCACAAAAATGAAATCTTGTCTTTTGCAGTAACATGGACGGACCCTGAGGGCATTATGCTAAGTGAAATAAGTCAGAGAAAGACAATACCATAGGATCTCGCTTATATGTGGAATTAAGCAATAGCAACAAAACCAAGCTTGTAGATACAGAGAACAGACTGGTGGTTGCCAGAAGTGGTGGTGGGGGGGGATGGGCAGAGCGGGTGAAGGGGATCAAAAGTCCAGGGTTCCAGTACAAGTAAGTCATAGGGATGTAATGTGCAGCATAGTACCTAGATACTGTACTCCATATTTGAAAGTTGCTATGAAAGCAGATCTTAAAAGTCCCCATAACTATATGATGTTAACTAGACATTGTGATGACCCTTTCACAATATATACATATATTGAGTCATGTTGTACATCTGAAACTAATACAATGTTATATGTCAGTTATACCTCAATAAAAATATTTATCACTAATATTTAAAAAAGAACTCTGTGCTGTGCTTCTCACTCCTGCATTAGAATCACTGGAAGAGACTTTTATCCCAACCCAGTTAAATCAGAATGTCTTAAAAGTTGGGGCCAAGGTATTGGTATTTAGTTAAAAATGCTCCCCAAGGGGCGCCTGGGTAGCGCAGTGGTTAAGCATCTGCCTTCGGCTCAGGGCGTGATCCCAGCATTCTGGGTTCGAGCCCCACATCAGGCTCCTCCGCTATGAGCCTGCTTCTTCATCTCCCACTCCCCCTGCTTGTGTTCCCTCTCTCGCTGGCTCTCTCTGTCAAATAAATAAATTCTAAAAAATAAAAAATAAAAAAAAAATAAAATGCTCCCCAAGTGATTCTGATGTATAGCTAAGGTTGAGAACCCTTAGGGCCAAGGCTTCCTAAACCTTCTATGTGAGTTCCTCCTCTCCAACACCTGTAGGTCTGGGCTCGGGTAATGCACAGCCACCAGCCTCTGTCTCATGTGGGACTCAAGAGGACACCTTTTTAATCCTGCCCTTCCATCTTCTATCATGGAATGGACAGAAGCAGCCAGTGCCTTTCCTGGCAGGAAGGGCTGCCTCCTTTGCCCCAGCTCTGCTCTCTACCCTCTTTGGAGCAAGCAGTTAAAATAGCAGGCCCACCATGGTAGAGCAGAGGAGGAACCTAGCCGAGCTCCTTCCTGGAAATGAAGAGAAGCTTTGCATGTGTCTTACAAGCACACTGGCTTCTGCCCTGGAGAAGAGGAAGGGGTAGTATATTCTACCAGTGGACTTTATGCATGTGAAGTGGTTCTTTTTTAAAAATTAATTATCTTAAAAGCCCTGTGCTGGTGGCATCCTCAGGGCCTTTGTGGGACTCAAATCTCCCAGGTATCTCCCATGAGTGGACTTCTACATGAAGTGGTTCTCAGAACTGATTTTTAAAAGTGAGGCTGGGGTAAAATGATCCTAAATGCTGCCAAAAATGTTGACTGAAGTCAAGTATGGTGGTTCTTATAATTTGCTCCACCAACCCACTGTGCTGAAAGGGGGGAGGGGAGCACATCCCATCCACTCCTACCTCATCTATTCACACTAAATACTTCAAGAAAGTTTATAGGATTTTCCAGATCCAATCTAAAGTTCTGGAGATAAGGTTTTTCTGTATGTGCAAAACTTACTCATATTTCACAATTTGAATAGCCGTTTATATGTGCTTAAAAGAGTTTTAAAACATTTTGGGCTTGGACGGGTGGGTCTGTGTGCTGGGGAGGGGCAGGGCACATCTTCCCCAGTGCTGTGCTGCTGTTTTCCAACAAAGCTGGGGCGAGCTGGCAACACAGGGGTGGGATCTTGTTCTGGCTTTGCAGTCCTGGCATCATGAGTAGCTCCCCTCTCTGGACCAGTACTGTTGTTTGTGAGTACTTTTGGAGTAGGGGGAGGGAGATTGTGCTTACCAGAGTCGTGTCTTAATGCTTCATCTTTTATCATCCGGAATCCATCTCCACCATTGGCGAGGAAGCTTGGGAGGACTACCTTATATGTCTTACCCATTTGGAGAGGCTCGTAACTGGGCACTCGACATTGGGTACAAAGAACATCTAATTTGACTACTCTGTCCCCAGGTTTTCGGGAAAGATCATACACCACTTGAATTCCTAGAAGAGAAACGAGTCTGTTGTCACTGGATCCAAGAGATCTAAGAAAGAGATTTCTAAGAAAGAGATTTTGGCCAAAATCTGCAACTGGGGCCCTGAGCTGGGTTTTCATGGAGTGCGAGCTTGAGTGAAGTTTCAGCAGGGGAGTTGAGATGACACTGCAGCATTTGGTTACGATTATCCTCCAGTCCTGGGAGGTCTGAGAACCACCGGGAGGAAAATTGGCTCTGGCTCAGAATGGGCCAGCGGTAGCAATGCAGGGAGAAATCACATCTTTTTAAAATTCGAAATGAATTGGTCAGCAACTTGTGCAATGGCTTTGGAAAATGAGAAATAGATGAGAGGTGCAGAACATGTGTTAGAATTTTGAAGACTCCTAAATGGTAATAATTTGGGCTTGGATGACTTTCACAAAACAGGTAACTTACCCAGCACTGTGCTGGAGCATCAAAACCCTGTTGTCCCCCCAACTCTGTCCTGGAAAAATGCAGACTGTTTGGGTTACCCCATAGGCAGCAGGTGGGGCTCCCCCACCATCTGCAGCCCCTCAGTCCCAAGAGTGGGGGGGGTTCTACAGAGGGAGGATGAGACCAAGCAATCACCTACCATCCACAGTAAAAAAAACAAAAAAAACAACCCCAACATATGGTGTCAGAGTCAAAGTTAATAAAGTTATTAATATTTTAAAGATTAACTCATCGAACTGTAGAAATCATTCTGGACAAAAATGTTTCAGAAGTCCTTGTCAATTTGGGAAGCATTTATTTTCATTCCATTTTCACTGTGATCTGTGATCAGAGGAGTAGGGCAGGTTTTCTCACTGCATTCAGAGAGGTTGAAGACCTGTCCCAGGTCACAGTGGAACCAGAACCAGGTGTCCCAATGTGTCTATGTGTGGCTGCCCCTCCCAGAAATCATCCTTGTTAAAACCGATCGGCCACTACATTCCTTTGAGTCGCTGCATGGTTCCAGGCAATTATGAAGAGAACAGAGAAGGGCTGTTTTTTTGTTTTTGCTTTTTGTTTTAAGCAAAGAATACTGAATGTCTAAACAACTTAGATTTTAATAGAAACTAGACCTCAAGGCAGCTAACCTGCTTAGAATTTGGAGGGCCAGTTCCTATAGAGGGTCCATCTGATGTCCAAATCAGATGTAGCAAGTACTGCTCACTACCATGGCCTTGGGGCTTTAACCCTGACCTAATCTCAGTGGTCGGGGAATCCATGGCCATTGAAAGACTATGCATTGGTGTTGGGTGGAGGAAGACCTAAACAAATGGCCATGGAGGTCCTGGTATGTGGGGAACTAAGGCAAGCAGCAGGAAATCCCATGTCACGTTGAAGGGTGACTTACCGCCCACCTGCAGGAACTCTCCAGTAGACTGGCCATAGCGGTGCACACTGTGCTCAAAGGCCTTCTTCAGCGTGGAGCCTTTTAATTGGATCAGGTCAAAGGTTTCCCCAAAGGGCAACACAGCAGCCAGGTTCTCCCAGGTAATTGTGCCTGAGGGTAGTTGCAGATGAGACAAGAAGAAAAACAGCTTGAGAATAAGCTTGCCCCAAGACCGTCTTCCTTTAGGATTGGTGGAGATGAGGGAGACATGAGGCTCTGGGAACGCTATTAGGACAGCATCAGCAGTGCAAGTGTTCCTGACACTTAGGGAGGGAATGGATTCAAGAGGCCTCTGGCCATGCTCTCTTCCACTGGGCAAGATGGCAGGAGCTTAGAAATGGCTCCAAAGTCGCCGGGGCTCTGCCCTGGATCTCTGGCTTGCAGCTGGATCCTCAGTGGGTGTTCTGCATTGCTCTGTTCCCTCCAGACAGGCAATGCGTCCCTGCCACCTGTCCCTGTTTGACAATGAGCTGAGCTTGGGGCTTCACACTGAGACTACCTGGTTTTGATAGCATATTAGGGACGATTGCAAGAGTGTCCTGAATCTCTGTTTTGTTGGTTTGTTTTCCCATCTGATATCCTGGATATCTATAAATGCACTAAAAAAATTTAATCTAGTAGGGTGTTTTTTTCCAGCACGGAAGACTGGCAATTTGCCCCTTTCTCTTTCTGAATATCAAGGAGGAGACTGTCAGTATTTTGAATTAATCAGCAATAATTAGTATTTGGCTTTGTGAGTCTGAAGTTTAGATCAAGATTGGGTTCCATTAACCCTAGCTGCTACCTCTGTGTGTGAATACACACGAGAACACACAAGAATGTGTGCGTCCTGGTTAGGCACTGAATTGAGTAGCGGTGGACCCGAACTGAAGAGCCTGACGTTGCGGTGACAGCAGAGATGAGCCGAGGCTCCCCGTGGGCATGGTCAGAGACCGAACGCACTGAGTTAACGACCCTGAGCCTGGGAAGTTTACCGTTGTTCCGTTCGTCAATGGGCGACCGAATGGCACCTCCATTTAAAATGCACATGGACACATGGTTCCACGACACTCCGTCCGGGTGTCTAATATTGTTGTTAATCTGCAACAGTAGCATGAATTTGCGTTAGTTATTCTGGATCTTCTTCCTCAGGGTCAGTTCCAGGAATGTGGTTTGCTCCACTGAGGAAATAAAGCTACTCTTCCCTGCCCCTCTGTCCCCAGAGACTTCTCAAGTATAATTAGAATTAGTTCTATGCTCTGAGAAGCAAAAACAGGGAACTCTGACCAGTCCTGGGTCAGACTTTTAAAAGCAAGTAGCTCTGAGCCCCCTCTCCTAAGACCCCTGTCCTCACAGGTGGGTGGGCTTTAACAAGATTGGCTCTAGTGTTAGGACAGGGCTGGCCTGTCACGCTGCCCACCCCCCCTACAGGCCCCTCACCCTGGCCTCCATGTCAGGTCCCCAGCCAATTCCCAGGTTGGCAATTTGAGAGGCACAGAGACTGACTCCTGAAATGGAGGAATCCATTTCATTCTTTTCTTCTACAAAGTATATGTTTAGTTACAAGAAATTAGATGAATACATTCTGATTTGAAAAAAAAAGCACAAAAGCAAAAGTTTTCTTATACTTGCCTCAGCCTCTTAACAGAGTGGTAAGCACTGCTAACAGCTTGTTTCCTTTCAGACCTTTCTCTAAACATTCCCATACAGGCTTCTCTTTAGCTCCTTCTTCTGCATGGCTGCATAGTGCTGGGGAGCCAGCACTGGTCTCACCTTGCAAAGTGTGAACACTGTTATTTACTTGGCAGTCAGTTACTGAGTGTGTATATGCCTGGCACAGATAGTCAGCCCCCCGGGTGCAGGCTTCCCCCGGGTGCAGGCTTCGGTGGGAGTGCTGAGTCTGACCTGGGGACCGTGGCTCAGCATGGCCCCCAAGCGGCTGCCACAGCCAGTCTGTCTGCAGGTAGTTCGACAGAGGGGTGTTTTCATGGGTCATGCGTTCAGCCACAGGTCTTACTATATAAGTGCGTGTTGTCATTCTCTGCTTGGGAAGGAGGCTCCCAGCCACACAAGGCCTCGTTCTCTGGAGCCAAGAGGACAGATCAGTGAGACACTGGTCAAGCCAGGCCCAAGCGGATGTGTTTTATCTACTATGCCTGCATCTTCAGAGTAGTGAAGTTTTGTGTATTCAGACCATCCAAAATGAACAACTTCCAAGAATGGCTTCAGTTCTCGCAAAGCAATAAAGTGATGGTCAGCTGGTCTAGATGGGCACCTCTCAAGGTATGCAGTATGAATCCACCCCAAGCTTTAGTTTGGGCACTAATTTTTTAAAAATCCTCCATTTTGTACTTATCAGGTTGTCCCTCCTTGCATCCCCCTCTGCTCCCTCCTCCCTCCCGAGGCACAGGACTGCACTCCTGGGGACCACTCACCATAGCATCACAAATCAGGTTGCCCATGTTGCACTCCTTAAAGCGGCATGACTGAGTGGAGCCATCCAGATAGACGATTGTTTTCCCCAATTCCTGAGTAGAATAATTATCTAATTTTACCCTCCATTTGTTAATGTCTGCTTTTATGCTTGGATCTAGAAGCATGCAAAGAAAGAAAAAAAAATTAGCCTGCAGTTAAGGCAGGCCTCGCCCTGGCCTACATTTTGGAGAAGGATCAACGATCATTTAGCTTACCTACTGTAACGATACATTTCTTTATCATAATTCGTCTACATTTTAGTTTGTGAAAGTTCCTCAGGAAATTCTGTTTCTTGGTAATAAGACTAGGAATGGATCTTAATTTAAAGATGCACTGAGTATCCTTTTTAAACAAAATTATTTATTGTAGGGAGAGAGAGACAGCACACGCACGTGTGCAAGTGCATGCATACACGAGTGGTGGGGGGAAGGGCTGGAGAGAGAGGGAGGGAGAGAATCTCAAGACTCCCCACTGAGCACAGAGCCCTACTCGGGGCTCAGCATGGGGCTCAACCTCAGGACCGTGGGATCATGACCTGAACCGAAAACAAGAGTCAGACGCTCAACCAGCTGAGCCAGCCAGGTGCTCCAGACAGTGAATATCCTAACATCAACTCATCACACCTGAATGAGCACCTGTGGGCCCACCTGGGGTAGCATCAGTGGTGGGGTCGGGGGGTGGGGGTGGGGGTTGGTGAAAGGCCTCCAGTGCAGGTGTAAAGGGCCTGCTGAGGTTCTGCTGTCTGTGTGGTCCCTCTGGCTATTGAGAGGTCTGTGTTGTGACCACAGGCTCTGCAAGGCACCCCCAGCCCCCCCTTCCCTGATCTGATCATGGTAAGCAGTAAAAGGCAGGTGACAGAGGCACAGGAGTGTGGTCACGTATACTACGTGCAAATGGATGACATAAGATGTACTTTACTCTGAGTCCCAGACAACAAAGAAAGATGCTCCCACATCTGATACAGAAACTGAAGCTCACTGAGACTGGGCAACTTGCCCCAGGCATGCTGCTCCTGGTGGTGGGGCTGGGGTTGGAGCCCTGCTCTAGCCAGTGTGAACCCCTTTGCTTCAGTGAGCAGCTCTCCTCCGGACACGAGTTGAGAGTGGCTTTCCCATGCCCGGGTGAAGCTTGAGAAGGCACAAGAAGCAATGACACGGTGTCTGATGCCGAGAGGACTTGGGGAAGCAAATGGGATTTGGGACATTTGGGTGTTTTCAATCTCCTTGTCCATGAAGAGGGCAAACTTAAGGGAGAACTCAATTCTTCAAAGGAATTATAGTGTTTTCCTGAAACACTAACAACACAAGTCCAGCCATCTAACTTTTGGATTGGTGGAACCTTCCCTTGAGTTTCACATACCTTCGAGAATGCTGCTGTTGAGAAGAATGGGATTTCCATGTGAAGCGATGACATTTCCTTTTTCATCAAACTCAACCTTCAAATAGCCTAGGTATTTGCCAAAAGCATAGGCCTGGACCACAGGAACCTTCCGCCCATCATCGGACGTGACTATGAATGGGTACTTCCCAGCCGGCACCTCTCTGGAAGGTGGAGTGCCTAAAATACAAGAGCCAACACTGATCAAGTCAGCCCTTGTACACGGCTGGCTGCATGCCAGCAGGCCACTGGCCAGATGACAAGGAGTTCTGAATGGATGGTTTGCTAGCTGCTGCCCTACACAGCTGGTCTTTTAGAGCCATGCTTGGGCATCTATCCCTGTTTCCAAAGGCTCTTTGGCACATGAATCCTTCCATTCTCAACTCGGCAGACATTTGTGGAGCTCTTCCCAAGTCCATGGTCCCGTGCCTGGTGCAGCGGGGGACACAAAGACGCAATACTGCTCAGACTATCCGACCTCCATCCTGACCCGGGCTCCATTCTCAGTAGCCGGGTAGACTAGCCAAGCCACTTTACTTCCTGCATTTCAGCTTCCTCACCTGTAAAATGGGTGAAATAACAATTCCAATTTCACAGGGCTGTTGAGAGGATTAAATGTCTAAACTTCCTAGCATAGTGCCTGGCACAGGATAGAAAATAAATACATATTTCTTTCCCTTATGAGGGGATGGCAACCTCTAGAAACCCTACACACACAATCTAGAGCTTGGAATCCTTAATGGAAGATGGGCAGAAGTGACAAAGCTTGTCCTCAGGTTTTGCTGCTAAAATCTGCGTCCCTTTAGGTGCTTTTGGAAGAGCCGTGTTGACTGGCAGCCAACTAGCATGCACACTACTCACCCAGCCAGACCTCACATCGGCCAGGTTCTGCTGCCTTCTGTCTCACAGGGTCCCCTGGGGAGAGCCTGGGAGCTAACTCATCACCCAGAGGCTGAAGGGCTCATCCCACCACTGCCTCCTGGACATGCGCTTGCAGGAGGGTGGGGAGCCCGCCCGCATGGAGGACGGGCCCTGGCCTCTCATCACTTGGCACGTATCAGTTCTGTAACTGCGACCCTCCTTCAGGCACACCTTACCACGGAGACAAGGCCCTGTTTTGGCAGTTTTGAATCAAAGACTATAGAACAGATACCTTTGAACCCCCCACACCCTTGACCAGTCCTTCCTGTGTTTACAGAGGGCCCAGGAATCTTCAGCACATGCTGGCTACTCACGTGGACCAGTTATGAGAGTTGGCCCCTAGGTCTCATTTCATCTTCTAAGCATCCCATGAGGCAGGTTCTATTACTGTCCCCACTTTACAGATGAGAACACTGATTGTCACAGGCGATGTGCCCAAGGCCACACTGGTTTGTGTTATGTGCAGTCTGGTATGTGAAGGAGAGCGGACAGAAAAGCAGGGCTGTGAGGCACTGGATCTTATGTTCTGTCCACTACCCAACACAGCCTACATCTGGTAATCTCCTACCGCAAGAGCTGGTTGCCAGAGGCCACTTACTAAATCACATGCAAGCCCAAAGGCTGCACCTTTGTCCCCCAAGCTGCATCTGGGCTTCTCCTTTCAGCTAAGACAAGCTGGGGTGGATGTGGTGAAGAACCTGGCCCTTCCCTGCTCTTATGCCAAGAGCAGCCCCCATTCCAGGTCAAGAACCATTGCGGCAAACAGGTGCGGCAAACACCAGCTGACCTCACAAGCAGGAAGCGGCTGTTGCCAACCTTAATCTCTCATTTTCTCACTTCCTCAGATAAAAAAAAAAAAAGACAAAAGTTTTGAAAGTTTCCTTTTATGAAGGCACCTGACCTGAGACCCAGTGCAGGGCCTGTCCCATCTCCATTTGCAGTGTCCAGATACCGGCTCTAACAGCTGTACATGGTCTGCATGGCAGGGCAGCAGGGAAGCTTAACACTGTCATCATCCGTGTTCTGTTCTGTGCTGGTTCTTATTTGGGCAAACCTGGAGCCTGGACCAGGGGGTGTGGCAGCCCCCTCTCACCTTCTCGCCTGGGGAAGGTTAGGGACTGTGGTTCCTCCCCTGAGCCCCGAGATGCAGGTGCCAATTGAGAGGTGCAGTTCCCAACATGTCCACAAGGTGGCGGAGAACACCCCATCCAGGAGGAAAAGGCCCTAATCAGTTTCAGAAAGGACTGGCAGTTTGCCAGAAACCCTAGAGAAGGGCAAGCCTTTTTTTTTTTTTTTTAAGATTTTATTTATTTGACAGACACACGGCAAGAGCGGGAACACAAGCAGGGGGAGTGAGAGAGGGAGAAGAGACTTCCCACTGGACAGGGAGCCTGATGCGGGGCTCCATCCCAGGACCCTGGTATCATGACCTGAGCTGAAGGCAGATGCTTACGACTGAGCCACCCAGGCGCCCCAAGCCTGACCTTTTTTTAGCCTTTATTATTCTACCTCACACAGATATAACCAAGCTTAAAATGAAAGTAACAGGATTTTGACGATCGGGTCAAATGCCTCATCAAATCACACATTCTACAAAGAGGAGCTACTAAGCCCAGCTCCGGTCTGTGCTGCAAGGCCTTGATGTTCCCCTTAAAAGGTGAGAACACAAGACGTGTCATCTGCTTCTTAAAGGGACTTAATCAGGAACAAGGAGGGTGCTTCCCAGTGGCTGAGGCAGTAGCTGGTCCGTTTTGGCTCATCTCTGCTTTCTCCACAGCGGAGTGCTCCCCTCAAGTTGGCAAGCTCGGAAAACCACTGGCGGAGAAAGCAATCCAAGGCTTCACATTTGCCTTACCATCCTACTCAGCCAAAGATGCTCATGCCCAAAATATTTCCACACAGAGCCACACATCTGTCTTTCGAAACCCAACGTTTCATCTCGGCAGGAAAGTCACCAGGACTCTACTTCAGTCATGTAGCAAATAAGTAATCTGGGAGCCAAACGTGGAGAAACCGTGGGATTGTGGGCTGACATTTAGGCTTGGTAAATGGGGCATTTCCCAGCACCGTGCGAATGCCTGACGGAACCTAGCAGGACTCTGCCCCGGGAGCCTTGGCCACAGCAGCTCCTCAGGAATGTGCGTGTTCCGAGTACAGGCCTGGACAACTGCCCAGCCAGTAGCCAGAAGGGGCCAAGACAGGGGTCACGTGGTGGCAGAGGTCCCAGGGAGTAGGCCCTTGACATGGTTTTCAGTTGGCTGAATGAATTACAGAATGTTTCAAGGCCGTCCTCGCTACAGTTTTAATGCACGTGGGCACCGGTTTAAGGACTTCCGTACTTCCTATGTGGTACAGCCACGCAAGGAAATATGAGGCAGCCCTAAAAAAGGATGAGATCTTGCCATTTGTGACAACATGGCTGAACGTAGGGGGCACTGTGCTGAGTGAGACTGAGAAAGGCAAATACCACATGATTTCAGTCTTATGTGGAAGCTAAAACACAAAACAAATGAATTAAACAAAAACAGAATCAGACCTATACATACAGAGAACTGGTGGTTGCAGAGGGGAGGGAGTGGGGGATGGGTGAAGGGCCCTGGGAGATCCAGGCTTCCAGCTGTGGAATGAGTAAGTCAGGGGGAATGAAAGGTCCAGCTTGCTGGGAGGATTGCAGAAGTCAACGCAGCCGGGGAGCAGGACTCAGGTAGATGGTCAATAAAGATGAGTGATCGTGTTTACAAGTTAGCTCCTGGATGCCCTTCTGATCTCAGCCCAAAGGTCAGCTTTTCAGGAGAATGCTGTGTGCTGATCCCGAGGCCTCGGTCAGGTCTTCCTCTGTGTGCTCTCACGGCATCTGGCACCTCTCCATTCGCAGCGTGCTTTGTAATTATGTATGATAGGATTGATTTATTTGCATACTGAAAAAATCTGATCAGGGTCAATATCCCTTTAAGACAAGTTCCAGGAGATCAGAGGCTGCGACGTCTCCAGGGTTTGCCCAGCACACAGAAGGCACTCAATAAATGTTTGGTGAATGACTGAGCTTGAGTAGTTTAGCCAGTTCTTTTCCAGGGACCAGACAAGACTTCTATGCTCTCCCTGTAGTGAAATCCATATGTAAAGGGAGCAATGCCTGTGCCTACCCCTTCCCCCAATTCCCCCCTCAATTCAATTTCTTAACTAATGAGCTGAGTGGGAGCTTGTAAAGCAGAACCGGGGCTGGGAGTCAAGAGAATGGGTTTTGGTGCTAACTCAGTTTCAATGTGGTTTCATGACGTTGAGGGAGACATTTAGCTCCTGGGGCCTGTATTTATTTCCTAAATTTGTAAAACAAGAGATCTGACCAGTGGTTTAACCCAAAAGTTGTTTAACTTTTTTTTTTTTTTTATTAAGCAAAGAGCTCTTCCCTCATACAGGAAACCTTGTGGCAATGTGAGCCCTGAAGCCGACTGCTCAGGTTGTGCAGGCTTCGGGCTCCCTGCCATGAGTGCTGCTCGGGTCACAGGGTGGACAGCGCTGGCCGACGTGCCCTCAGCGCCTCCCGGGTCAGGCGTGTGGCTGTGTCCTGTCTCAGGTGTAGGAGCAGCTTTAAGCTTCCGGGACCCAGGGCTCTCTCGTCTGCCCAGCCAGCAGGTCTTCCATAACCAGAGGGGCGAGTCGCAGTGTCCTCAGCCATCTCTGTACCCAACCACGACACGCCGGCTGTCCTGTGTCCTTAAGGGGCCGCGGGACATTCTCCGTATCTGGACTCTGTCCTTCTGTTTTGCTCACACTTTGATTTACTGAATTCTTTCGGACATTCAGTGAGGGTGGGAGGTCTGAAGGAGAGGAGGAGTCTTGGAGCAGTACCCAGAGTGGGCACAAAACCTTCATGAAATCCAGTCCAGGCTGTTGGCTTTACCCAGTCCTGAGTGGCTGGAGCAAATAAGGGAGTCCTGTAGGGTGGGCAAGGGGTCACCACAAATTCATTCACTCATTCAACAAACATTTACCAAGCTCCGACACATGCCCCGGGTTCTGGATCTCCACCGCTCGGCAGGGCCAGGCCTAAGGTCTGTGCTTTCTCTTCCTGAGGTCAGGAGAGGCTGCTTGATGGAGACAGAGCCGGGGAGGGAGTGATGTCCCAGCTTTCCGCCATCCCCTTCTCTTCACCACAGGATCTGGCCATCCCTATGGCCTAGTAGCTTCCCGGGCACCAGACCTCCCATTCACTTTTCACATTATAGAACAGGGTTTCATGTGACAAATTAAAAAAAAAAATCATAACACTGTTTTATCACTACGGCCTGTTGCAGCGCTGAGCCCAAAGGGATGGGATGGGGAGAGAGACTGGTTTTCGTCTTAACCTGACTTCTCGTAGTTGTTTACTCACTGTGCTCTTTTCAGAAGTAATAACCTTCTTTCTTGAGATTAAAAGGAGGTACATATGGCCATAAATTGAAGTATACCTGATATATTTTTTAGGGACAGTCAGGATTTAGCTGGAGACGGCCTTCCCGGAGTGGTTATATGCAGCGTGAAATGCTGTGGGTCTGCAGTTAACAGCTGATTCTCACAGGTCATCTCAGTCGCTCTGGTGAGCAATCAGTGCACGGAGGACGCAGGTCAAATCAGCTTATCTCTGCGAACCTGGAGATCGTCCGCACGTCCAAAGGTCTGCTTCCAAATCATGACGGAGCATTTGGAATTTCTCTTCTAGATTAGCAGTCACGCATTCAAAACCACAGGTGTTTCTAGGCCTCGGCAAAATGTATAAACCGAGGACAAGAGAACTGAGGAAGACACAGCCAGCCTGCTTGGGATGAAGCACCACCTTCCTGCTTTCTGATTTTTTAAAGGTAAGAAGATGCATTTGGTCACTTACCTATGTAGCTCAGATTCTCAAATTCGGTATACACCTCCGTTTTAAAAATTATTTGACAAAAGTATTTATGATAGTTCAAGTTGTTAAAGTAACAAGTTTAGTCCAAGATGGAGTTACTCGTGTTGAGCCCCACGTCAGCAAACCAACACTTAATTGTGCTCAGCTGTCCCAGAACAGGCAGGCCGAGGTCAACCAGCCTGTGTCTGCCAGCCCAGCACAGGGTACTCCGCCTGCTCCGAAACTTCCCTTTGTTCCCTGGAAGGAAAGCAACCCTGCTTTAACCAATCAGCAGACACCCCGCATAACTTCCTTGTTCCTGCTTACTTTGGTCTGGAAGTCTCTCTGGCCTCGTACAGCTCTTTGGAGCTCCTTTCTATCTTCTGGGTGGGATCCTGCCCGATTCATGAATCACTGACTAAAAGCCTATTAGATCAGCAAATTGTCTGTGGAAGAGTTTCTTTTAACAAAGAATACTTAAGGTTATAGGGCTTAGAGAGGTTTCAAAAAATTTTTTTAATTAAGAGTAAAACTAGCATGACAGAATATTTGACCAATGGAGAAGGAAAAAATTACTCATAGTCCCACCCTATGGTAATGACCTAAATACTTTGTGTGAATTAAAATATATATATATATTTATATATGAATAGCAGTGAGGGTGGAATGGGTGGCAGAATCCATTTTAGGGAGAAAGAATTCTCTGTTTAGTAAAACACTTGTGACAGTCAAGTTTCTGACAGGGTGACAAGGAGAACAGGCACACCGTCGTGTAAATACGTCAGTCTCTCAGTTCATTTCCTCCTCTCTGTCTGGGACGACAGGCTCCCAGACATGGACGTGGATGGGGGTGGGACGGCAAACAGAGAGTGCTTAATTATTTGCTTAAAAATAGTGGGAGAATTCTGAGTTTCAGGGTAGCTGTGGATAAAAGCGGTAGAGACTGAAATAATGAAAAGGAGAACACCAAAGTGGGAGTTGGGTGGAGACTGGGAGGTGGGGAGGGCTAAGGAAGAAAAGTCAACCAGCGAGACATGCCCTGTGGAGGCAATGGTGGGAGGCCTTGAAGAGGGTCAGTGCAGGTAATGGGTCCTGCTCTGCTGTGGCCCACTCCCCTGTGGTGACTGGCAGACTTGAAGGGAAACTGCCTTGTGTGGATGGAGTTTGGGGAGATGAAGATGAAAAGTCAGTTTCCCATATTTGGTACTACACTGCATGGATAGAAAAGAATGGTTTGGGAGAGGCAAGGCCAGAGGTGACTGAGAATTCAGCAGAAGTAAAAATTAGGATCAAGGGAATGAGGACAAATGTAAGATCTCCAAGGAATTATCAGATGGGGGGGGTAAGAAAAGCCCCAATAGTTTTCAAGTTTTGTATGATAAAGAGCCTTTTTATTTATTAAAGGGAGGAGTGACCTCATAAATTAGTTTGGGATTTGTGACTCTCAGGTGATTACAGTTGGGATAATTTTTATGAAGGGGTCTTTTGCAGTCCAAAGCCCTTTCCACAACCCCATGCTGCTTCCAAGTGAGGGTGGGAAAAAGGAGATCTTCTCAGAAGACCATGAAGAGGCAACGTTAAGGCGACATGAACTGTAATCCCAGGAGGAGACTCGTACTTTGTGGTGGGAGTCGGTTTATGATATCACCGTTGGCGGCCATCGGCTTTCCGTATAACCCAACCCTGCCAAATGACCTTGACCATGTTTTATGCTCTTCCTTTTTATATTTTGGGGTTGGACAGTCCCACTTCATCTTGGAAAGCAGTCTCATGAGACACAGTTAAGACAGATCAGTGTTATGTGGCTGCAAAAATCAGTAACCAGAAGTCCCTGACTTTGCTCCCTGAAGGGGGCTGGTGCTGAGGTGGGGGGTGGGGCTATGGCTAGAAGTTGACTGAAAGGTCATGAGTGACCGACCACTGGAACAAGTGAAGTCCCTGTGCCACCAAGGGCGTGATCTTTGAAACGACTGCCTGCACCTCTGGCCTCTGATTGCTTTTCCCAGTTCACTTAATAAGACACACATGTCAGCAGTCCTCACTGAGGCCCAAAGGAATTGCTTCTTCGTTGGATAGGGTTTCTCTGTCCTGTGGATGTGGTAAATAATGAGACCATTTTCTTGTTTGAAAAGGCAAGATGATCTGAACTTCAAGAACGAAAATTAATGGAGATGAACAATGATTGCAAGCAACAGCGAAGCCCTTCACCCTCCCTCGCTCACTCAGGTGAGGCGGGCAGGTCGTCCCCTCACACAGCATCTGGCCGCTGGCTGCAGCATGAAGAACATTTTCTGCCCTGTGCTATGTATAGTTACACGGTGAACCCCGTTTGTTTTGAGAATGAAATCCTGTGGCCCTTAAAATCATTTACATTCTCTAATGAATGAAATGGTTTGCATTTCATATTCAACAAATGTGTGCCTACATCTAGAAGCAATGAAAATAAGGTGTTTCATAAAAACCGGTCAAACAAAGAAATCTTACTTTTAAAGGTGCTGCATTTGTTAATATTCACTCAACCGTCCCAGGCACCTGCCTTCCAGGTGTCAGTCACAGACATGGCCAAGAGTCCCTAATGGACATGTCCAGGCTAACGAGGAGAGAGACATGAAGTCCGCTGGCCTGGGATGAAGAGAGGAGCCCAGGAGACTGAGGTTTTGGTAAGGCTGACAGCCAGCTCTCCCAGGAATAAGGACTGAGAGGCTTTAAGTGAAAGCCAGGAGGCTATGACGAGGGAAGTGGATAGTGGGGCTCTGGAGATGAAGCCACCCCGGCTGATGACCCGGTTCCAGCCTCACATGTAATGCTGCTGAAATGGAGTGGAGGTGACAATCGCATGTTGAGAGGATCAAGGGACTCTGAACCTTGGGTATGGGGTCAGCCGTCCACATGGAACTTTCCGCCGGGATAAAGGCAGAAGCTGGGACAAAGAAGAAGACCACATGGGGCGCCTGGGTAGCGCAGTCGTTAAAGCGTCTGCCTTCGGCTCAGGGCGTGATCCCGGCGTACCAGGATCGAGTCCCACATCAGGCTCCTCCGCTATTAGCCTGCTTCTTCCTCTCCCACTCCCCCTGCTGTGTTCCCTCTCTTGCTGGCTGTCTCTCTGTCACATAAATAAATAAAATCTTTAAAAAAAAAAAAAAAAAAAAAAAAAGAAGAAGACCACAAGTTGGGCAATGCTGGGGAGTGGGTTAGAGACCATTAGATGGCAGTGAGAAGGAGGGTCCAGGGTGGTAGAGCCTGGAGGCAGGAGCCGCAAAGGAGTTAGAGGTTTAATGAAGTTCACTGCGGTAACCTAAGGAAGTTATAGGGTGTTGTAAAAAAAAAAAAATTATTTCCCCAGAGTTTGGAAAGTAAGCCATCAGGCTCTTTGCATAGATGACTTTCTGGGGAACAGTATGCTAGAATGCAGGGGGTCGTAGCCTTGGAAGTTCTAACCATGCTATTCTGTAGATGCGGAAACTGACATCTCCACTCACCCAAAGCCACAGGTAGCCAGGATGACCGGCACGATCCAAAATTCAGTTCAAGCAACAGGAGGCAAAGAGCACATTGAGTCTGCCTTCAAGGGCTGCATGGGTGTAGAGTCCCCTGGCCTACCTGCGTCAGCTTTCAACCTGCTCTCACTTGACTACGTTCTTCTTCAAAGGCAACGACACAGACAGTTCGCGACTCTAGGATTTCGTTCCTTTAGAGAAAACATGTGGGGACTAGCCCTCCCTCACCCCTTGCAGCTTTAAGATTCTGTAAACCTAGTCGGGCGGACCTCTTCTCCCCTTCATTCCAACGTGAGAATGGTCAGGCAATACTAGGTTATCTGTATGTGCACGATGGTTGTTCTCAGAAGAACCTGGAATGACGGTCAACATTCGGTGGGGGGGAGGGGGGTGGGCTGGGGGTGCAGTTCATGCAGCTTCAGTCATGCCTCATTGAAAACTGAGTTTTTTTTTTTAAAAATGGGCTAGTTACGGTACGATGAAGTTAATTTAATAGGTGGTAACCAGCCTTAAACAAATTACAGAACAGAAAATATCAGGCACAATCTGGATGCTTTGTAAAATTTTCTTTCCGATACGTGTGTGTGTGTGTGTGTGTGTGTGTGTGTGTGTGTGTGTGTGTGTTGGGTTCTATGCATGGCAAGATACAAAATTCCAAGGGATGTATTATTATTTTTTAAAGATTTTATTTATCTATTTTTGAGAGAGAAAGAGAGCACAAGCAGGGGGAGTGGCAGGCAGAAGGAGAAGCAGACTCTCTGCTGAGCAGGGAGCCGACTCGGGACACGATCCCAGGACCCTGGGATTATGACCTGAGCTGAAGGCAGACACTTAACTGACTGAGCCACCCAGGCTCCTGGGATGTATTATTTTAACTACACTTTTATTAACGAATCATATTTAACCTCAACTTAAGTTATGCTAATTCCAAAAACAATTCAGAGTTTTTTTTTAAGGCTATGAAAATTCATTTAAACAAGCAAATATGCTTCATCTCCTCTTTTGTCCTTGAATTACCTTAATTGTTAAGCTCATCCCTCAAAATGATGAGTATCAAAATTGAGTATTTTCATGAGAACAAGTTCATGAGAACTACAATCTTGCTAAGCAACCATGAAACGTGAAATAAATGACTAAGACTTAGAGGCAGTTTTTTCAGAGACTGTAATGATCTACTTCAAGATTTATGTATAAACAAATCATGATTTTTATCCCGAAATCTTTCTTTCATCCATTCGTCATTAACTAAACTCATCTACTTGGCAAGAGGCACA
Organism: Ursus arctos; assembly: GCF_023065955.2. NCBI lineage: Eukaryota > Metazoa > Chordata > Mammalia > Carnivora > Ursidae > Ursus > Ursus arctos. The sequence goes on along the minus strand of NW_026622974.1, from coordinate 37,169,199 downwards.
TAGTGTTGCAGGACCTCATTGACTGGAACAAAGTGACAGGGACAAAAGGACAGGCTGCAGCATTAAGGGGAACCCGGGCATGGTCGCTGAACCTTTTCAGGCCCAGCAGGGCACACTGACTGATGGTCACGCAGCAAGGCTGGGTGACCAGGACGACCACGGTGCTTAGGACGGCAGTGGTTAGGGTGGTGTAAAGGCACATGGGGAAGAACAGGGAAATGAGTTCAGCTTCTGAATGGAGGGGGTGGATTCCTTTGTTCACCCGCTGTGTTGGGCATGCTTCATTCAGGGCTAGTTTTTCAAAATGTGGGCCCGCTACAATATGAGGAAACTAATTTAATGGGTGGTAACTGACATTTTTAAAAAAACGAAACAGTAGTATAGAACCGGGGCGCACTCCAGGTTCTTTGTGAAAGTTCAGTGTGTGTGTGACTGTGTGTGACTCTGTGTGACTGTGTGTGTGACTGTGTATGTGTGTGTGTGTGACTGTGTGTGTGTGTGTGTCTGTGTGTGACTGTGTCTGCGTGTGTTTGTGAGACTGTGTGTGTGTGTTGGGTCTTCAGTTACAAAGCCTTTCTTACTCTCAATCAAAGTCAACGGAGCCTGAAGCCACTACTCCGCAGCACAAAGGGGTTGGGGGCACCCATGCAGCTGGCACTGCGTGCCCTCGGTGTCTGACACCACCTCAGAGAAAAGCTAAGCAGAGGCTCCAGGGAAGGGCCTTCCACAGGCCTCATCCCCAGAGCTGGGGCAGAACTGGATAAGCGCAGCTCAGGCACGAGGCCCTGTCCTGAGGCACCTCACCGCCACCCGTCCATTCCAGCTGTGAAGTCATGGGGACCTTTTGTCATCGAGTTGTTTCCACCCCCATTCTGCAGATGGGGAAATCAGGCAGAGACAGGGGCCCACAGCCAGGACTGGCACAGCCAGCCCGACGGCCGAGTCTGCACCTCTCCCCACGCCGCCCCGTGACTTGCCCCAGTGGGGCTCTCCCCGCGCTGGTGCTCTCGGCCCCTCTAGCTGCCCTGGGGTTACCTTAGTGGTTCTCATGCTAAGAAATGCCCATCCCTGTCAGTGCCTGCCACTGTCACACGCACCTACCGCTGCGAGGCACGGGCACTGTCCTCATCGCTCCACAGACAGCTTTTTCCACGAGACAACACATATTCCTGTGAGGGACGTAAGTGCCTAACCTATCGTAGTCTAGTCCATTAAACGTTTTTAACCCACTACATTGATTTCACAACCCTCAGGGTATCACCCAGCGACATTACTCTCCAGCCTGTGTCTGCCAAGAGGTAAAACACCTACGAGCGAGCTGCGTTAGGAAGGATCAGATACGTGGACACCGGCCTGCTTTTCTCAAGGGAAGGCCAGCCCCACCTCGAGAAGGAGTTCGCCAGCGCCCCAGTCCGACTGGCCTGTCTGGATGGGCGGGCAGCCTCCACACGGCTGCACGCCAGGACACAGCTCTTTACGGTTTGTGAAGTGTTCTCCCACGTCTACATGGACCACCTCACGTCATTTTCACAATAATGTGGCACTTGGAGCGTTATCATCCCCATTTTGAAGCAGAGCTAATAGGTTCAGTGAGGGTCTCTGACGTGAATCAGGAAGGAAGACTTCGGACCCGATACTGTTTCTTTCTTTTCTTTTTATAATTTGTGTCTCTCTGATTGCAAAAGCAACATGCATTCATTATTTGAAAATACTCAAAAGTGCTAAGAAGAAAGTGAAAATTACCTGTATGCTTTTCTTCCTGATAACCCTTTTTAACATTAAAAAAAATCTTTTTTTAAATTTTATTTATTTGGTGGGGCACAGAGAAAGAGCACAAGTGAGGGAAGGGAGAGGGAGAAGCAAGCTCCCCACTTAAAGGGGAGCCCAGCATGGGACTCGGTCCTAGGACCCCAGGATCATGACCTGAGCCGAAGGCAGATGTTCAACGAACTGAGCCACCAGGCCAACCCCCTTTTAACATTTTTGGGGTTTTTGTTTGTTTGTTTGTTTGTTTTTGCTGTTTAGGGTATTTTTTATTTTTGCTCTTATAAAAATAGGGTCACCTTAGGTAGCCCATACAGAGGTGGGTGAAGCAGCAACCTCTTCAAAGACAGAGCTGTTCCCCACCAAAGCCTTTCTTCCCACTGCTGATAAAAGTCAGTTACCAGGAGGCCCTCCTCCTCCTCCTCTTTTTCTTAACAGTCCTACAAAGCTCCATGCAATAGTGAAGGGCAGGGGGGAGTTGGGGTGGGGCAGCATGGTAGGAAAGACTCACCAAGCCAGACTCAAAAGTTTTGGGACATTATACAACACAGAAGGGAAAAAAAGAGGTTTTCTAACTAAAACTACCTAACATCAAGGAAAGAGAGAAAGAGGAAGGGAGGGTGGGAGGGAAAGCAGTAAGGGAGGAAGAGAGGGAGAGGGAGGGAGGGGAACATGCATGCTTTCAGGAGCATGGCGTCTATGGCTTCCAGGATGCTCATGGTCCTAGTAGGAAGAAGAGTTAGGACTTGAGCCCAGAGTTCCAGCTCCTGCTACCTGTGAACCTACAACTCAAATCTGTCACCTTGACCTGTGAAGGCCTTATTTACATTATTTTGTTTATACCTAAATTTTAAAAAAAGATTTTATTTATTCTTTTGAAAGACAGTGCAAGCCAGAGAGCACAAGCAGGGGGAGCAGCAGAGGCAGAGGGAGAAGCAGACTCCCCACTGAGCAGGGAGCCTCAGGCAGGGTGGGCTCGATCCCAGAACCCTGGGATCACTGACCTGGCCGAAGGCAGATGCTTAATGGATTGAATCACTCAGGCACCCCTATACTTAAAATTTTTTATATGACATGTTGCTTTTTGATATAAACTGACTTTTGGTTGGGGCTCAGTAATCTTTTTATTTTATAGTGTATTTTATATCTATGTCTTATATATTTATAGTATACATAAATAAATGGAATTGACATAATCATGAAACCAATAAATTATTCTTAATAATATCTCTCAATAAGATTTACACATTACCATGTATATTACATATATATTACATATTACAAAATATATGTAATACATATTATGTGTTAAATAGTAGTAAAAATAATAATAACAGTTACAAAGGCAAAGAGACAAAGTAAACTATCTAGACATCCTGGCCAGTATAATCCTTTTGAAACAATTACCTGTATAAAGAAATGTGTTGGAGTGCCCTCCTACCACGATGTCCACGCCCTTCACTTTCTGAGCGATGAGTTTATCCATTTCAAAACCAGAGTGTCCCAGTGCAATGATTTTGTTCACATTTAGGGTTTTTAGCTTATCAACTTCAGGCTGCAATGCAGCGATTTCATCTTCAAATACTAAATTCCTTCCTAAGGAACAAAATAAGTAAAATGGACATTTATTAATAATTTTTATTATATTGCTTATTACACATACCAACAGGTAGAGTAAAAACACCTTTATCTACTAAAGCTCTTAAATTACTAAAACCAAAACATACTTATAAATTAAAAACAAAATCCCTAGGAAGACAATAAAATTCGCATCGATTTCCTTAGTTCTGTTCAGTTAATGTTGCCTTAGGTTAAGGTTCTGAATGACATTACGTTGCTCTAATGTGATCTCAAGCTGCGAGGAGGCTTCAGACCTCGAAACCTATTTTTAAAAAAATGTGTTCTTAATATCAGATGTTTCTCAGTCATATTATTTTTTGACCAAGACATGGCTGTACCCATCTTGACTTGATCCAGTTCACCAGGTGTGGCTCAGAATGGCATTTGTTTCCAACAGGCAAATTGGTTCACAAAAGATGAAGGTTTCTCATAATGAAAATACCCCTAAGAATTGTATCACAGGACCTAAGAGCAACTCTGCAAGATTAGCTCCAGCTTTCTTTGACCAGGGGCTACTTTAGAAATGCACACAGTTTCCCAAGCAAAGTACTTTGTAAGAAAACACTCATTTTTATGTCTTAGTTCTGGTCTTTTTGTTAAAGTGATCTCTTTTAACTTATATTACTTGATTGGTGTTGTAAATGAAAATATAAAGATTCTCTCTGCTAAAAAAATGTGTTTTTATATTTAAACTTCCATTATGCCAAGGCAGAAAATGCCTGAGCACACGAGTGTGTTGTATGATATGTATGTCAAGTCCTCGTGTTGTTTATACTCCTTACTCTTAGCCAGTGCGGTGTGTTGGTCATATCTCAATAAAACCGAGGGGGAAAACCCAGGTTAGTACATCCAAGGCTTTGTGTGCCAGTTCAGGAAAATCAGTCCTCAAACGTAAAACTGTTGGTAACTAGTGCTCGAACGTCAATCCCAACACAGCCGTGGATACCGGGCTGTGTTCATTTGGTAAGGCCGACGGGAGCACATTCTCCAGCTCTAGGTTCACAGGGTCTCATGCAGATATCGCTGGCATGGGGTGTGCACCCTCTTCCCTGCTGACTCCCCCTTGCAGCGGTAACAAAAGACCGCCCCCTGGGGGACCAGGCTGCTGGGTGAGACTGCGCAGACTGGCCCTCTGGAAAATCAGCAACTCACAGAGGCTTTCATTTGGCTAGCAACGAGGAGGAAAACGTTCAGAGAAATGCCTCCCTCTGAGGACAAAGAAATGTATCCTCCTAATACAGTAGGAGCCTCTGGGGATCAGTCATCACACACATAAGAAAGCATGAGGTCTATTTCAGGGTATCTTGAGGGGTGACAGGAGTTTCATTACCTTGCTACCATAAACGAAATGTGCTCTTACACCTGTGGGCACCCAGGCCACCAGGACTGGAGGGAAGGGGCTGGGTCAGGGGCCAGAGATCTGTAGGAAGAACGCCTGCGCTGGGCCTGCGGTCTTGGTGGAAGTAAGTGTCCCCAGAAGCACTGCTCCATCCTCCTCCCCCAACTGGCCTGTGTCCCTGCACCATCCAGCCTTCCTCTCCTGGGAGCTGCTGGGAGATACATTAACCCAGTCAAGGGCTATCAGAGTCCCAGCAAAGGGGGGCTGATTTCTGGAGCCCCTGTATCTCTTCACCGACAACCCCTCCTTTCTTGATGGTGACTATTCCAGAAGGGATCACACTTCTCTCCCCATCATGCCTGAACTCCTTGGTCAGTCATTTAGGAAGCCCTACAATCTAGTCCTCACCCAACTTTTTGCCTTCCCTGCTTGGGACCTCTGTTCCAAGAAACTGAACTATTTGCTCTTTTGTGATTGCAGCCCCCATACTTCCCCGCTCTCATGTGTTCATTCCAGCAACATTTATTGAGAACTTCCCATATGCTGGGCACCATACAGAGCACAGAGCAGTGATGGAGAAAGATGAGGTCCCACCCTCACAGGGTTGCCTCCCAGCATGTGACTCTGACCTCACCGCTGGAATGCCCTTTGCCCCAGGATGTTCGGAGTGCCTTGAGGGGCCAAGGAGGTTCTTCAAGTCTACTGGACCTCCAAGCTGGCCATCACTCCTGCCACTTCCCCTTTGTTCCTAAAAGACATTCCCCCCTCCCTGACTTTAATTACATTCTATCTTAAATGATGTAAAAAAACCAGTGGGTAGAATAGAAATTATAGAGACACATAACTATTCAATTATTCAGCAAGTCCACATTTTATCTAAAGCTCCTATGCTGGCCTCCGTACTAGGTTCTGACGTTCACGGAGCGGAGCCCTGGGCTCTGTCCTCAGGCTGCTCAGGCCAGCGAGGCAGCCGACAGCAAGGGACAAATGCGATACCAGGAGGTGCTCAGGCGGAGGGATTTTCTGTGGGAGCTGGGGACACAGAGCAGGAGCAAGGGCAGCAGCAACCGGGCCTTGTCATCCCAGCCCTCCCGACATCGGCAAATGGCAAGCCGTCAGGCAGCCGGTATACTCTGCCATCCCCACATGGTCCTCTCTGCAGAAAAGCCCCAGGAAGTGGAAGGTGCAGCCCCCTTAGCCCCAGGGGAGGTCAGATCCCCGGGGAACAGTGGGGAGGAGAGGGCCGCGGTCAGGCTGCGTGGGGTGGAGCGCAGCCTGCGACTGTCAGCTGGGGCCGCGGAGGGGACCACACAGTGTCTAGAGGAGTGCTTCTGAACACGCTGAAGGCCGGTGACTCATCCTAGCCACCGCCGCCTCTGGGCTCCACAGTGACCTCAACCGCAGCTCCGTGGTGACCCGGTGTCGCACAGCGTGCAGAGGCTCCGTCCCCCATAGGACGGATGTCTACCTGCCCCCTGGAGGGCCTGCCCCTCCCCACCTCCCCCACCGGCAGAGAGCAGAGAAGCCCTGCGTGGGCCCTGCCCCCCGCCCCCCACCTGGCTGCAGAACCCTCTGCCCTCAGAGCAGCACCGGCTCAGGACCCAGCACGCCCGACCTGCCCGATGTCTCCGATGGCCTGCACGACTCTAACAACAAGGAGTAGACCACGTTTCTAATTGCTAAACAATCCCATCTCCTTTGTCAGTTAACGCTTCATGAAAACCTCCGCTTCCGATAAAGCCAGCTCCTCGTTTAACTTCTCCTGTTTTTCATTTTTTTTTTTTTACAGTATGCTCGGTGCAAGGGCTGCTACCATCTGTCACCACACGACGCCACTACAACACCACTGACTAAGTTCCTGGGCTGCACCTTTTATTCCTGCTAGTTTCCCTTTTTTTCTTCAAATATGGGAAGAAAGCTGATTTGGATAATTTAGAAAAAACGTCAATTTCTTTTTCACTGCCAAAGTGTTTCGGTCAAAGTGTCCCTGTAAAAGTGGCTCAAAGTGTTTCTTGAATAACTTTAGGGTTATTTATGAATGCATGTATATATAGAGATACAGATATATATTATATGATATATAGTATATATAAGATATTTATACTAGGATACATATACCATAGGACTTTTCAAGGATATGTATTCCTCAGAAAGCCAGATACAACAAAGTCATTAAAAAGAAGAAATAAGGTAAACTGAGGCAAAACCCTAGCTCTGGGCTCTCTGACTCCACAGGAAAAGGGCGGTGAATTACATTTCACTCTCCAGTAAATGGCTCTGTAATGTCAACACTGGATGTAAACAGCTTTCTTGCCCAATTTTGAATGCACTGAATTAAACAAAGATACTGTGTATGTCAACAAGGAAGTTCACTGAACAAAAGAGCAATGTCTTTACCAAGTCATTTAGGATAACATGGGAGCCGGCAGACTGGTCTCATCCACGTTATCCTAAGTAGACTCCTTACCCAGCACCACGTGTCTTCCTGCTTTCACCCACGGTCCATAAAAATCATGCCAAGCTCTGATTTAATACATGTATTTGCAACCAATGAGTGCTGTAAAAGTAGAAAATACCTGGATTTGAGAGAACGGGGGTTTCTTTTGAAGTATATCCAACAATTCCCACAACTTCGTCACCAACAGGAAGAATTTTATAGGGCAAATAAAGTCCTGATATTTGAGATGCCAGTGGCCCCTTTGCTTTAATATTTGCACTCAGAATTGGAAATTTGGCCTGTTTGAGGAGTGGATCAATCAGTCCTTCCACACCATTATCAAATTCATGATTTCCCAGTGCCTGGTAGAAAGAGAAAAGAGAATAAGAATTAGGTCCTCTGGAATTTCCAACAAAAACATACCGTAAAGAATATAACATTAGCCCAGTGGCTCCCAAGCCTGATGGGGCCTTTGGAGCTGACCCCATGACCTCTGTCATCCTCACGCTCGGAGATTTTACTCAGTGCCCCTGGGGTTGGGCGCAGGGACACACAAATCATCAGGCTCAGGTGAGAATCGCTTCCCAGGTCCCGCACCGATGGTAGCAGGGATGCATACGGCAGCCGCCAGGAAAGCCTGCTACACTACACGTCCACTGTCCTGCCACCCCTAGGTCTGGGCAAGTTCGAGAATCTGCATTTCCTACGCTCTGCCCAGCCTTTCCAGGTTCTGTTTTCTCTCATAGAGCCGTATTTCAACCTGCCCACCCACCTGTTCTGACCACTCATCTGCTGGGAGAACCATTAACATTAACAGGACTTTAGCAAAAGGCGACTGGAAATGTACTGTTGATACACCAGAGCCTCTCCTCGTCCCACCCTCACATCTCCTCCCTTGTTCCTCCCTGATGCTCCCACAACTCTTTCTTCCCAAACACTGCGTGGTCCTCTAATTCTTCGGGGGAAAATAAAGATCCCCAAAGGCCAAATGTGGAGATGGCTTTCTCCACATCGTACAGGGTGGCACGGGTCTCCTCCTTTGGGCAGCTCTGGGCCCCCTGGGTTTCGGTCCCAGCAGTTTCACATCCAAGGAAGATCGGGATGGTGCAGGGTTGTTGGCCCACTCTGAGCACAGGACCTGGTGGGGAACTGACATGGTTTAAAGATGCCCTTGCCTCCCGCCTTCTTTGCTCTCTCCCAGTCCTCACTGCTCTGGGAGTGGTCCCTGGGTCCAAACCAACAGCTTTGACATCTGGCAGCTTCCCCCAGAGTAAAACTGGCAAAACACGGCATTCTGGCCACCTCCCCTGAAAAACCTTCCATCCCTTTCCTCTCTTGGCCTCTCGCATAAGCTTATCTCCGCCGGCACCTGCTTACCTGCTCTGGCATGCTGTTTCCTAACTTAGTCCTTAAACCAGCGAGCCTCAAACTTTCTAAATACCACAACTGAGTTTGCTTCACTTCGCTGGTCATCGCTGGGAGCAGACCTGGAAGTGCTGGCTGGTGACCTGACAACCGAGATTAGGGCCCTCCTGGATCCTCTCGGGGCCGCACTCCCCTCCTAGCACATTCTACGCTCTGAAGGTGTGTTCAGCGTGTTCATGAGGGCCTTGCCAGACTGCGTGCTCCCTGCGCCTGTGTCCTGCTGCCTCCACCCTGCTCAGCGCCGTGGCCCCTCACTAGTCGTGCAGGTACCCCGTGAGCATCTGTGGCTCGAAGAATCGTGCATCTTATGTCCCCATGCACAGCTTTTTACACACAAAGCAACACACTGTCTTCACATTCCCACATACCTGTCTCCCTGATGAAACACAGAATGTGTGAATTTGCCTCTCTCCCCCACCCCCCGAGTATCCACTCATTTTTATTTCTTCCTCTTAAGTAATTACTTCTCCCTTAAAGGCTGACCTAAGTCTTAAAGGGTCTCCCAGTCTTGGGTAATTGTCTTTCTATCTTCTCTTGGGAACATCATGGTTTCTTCCTGTGGTGAAAACAGTCTTCCTTATGAAATGACCATGAACTGTGTGGTCTAACTGCCACGTCTTAAAACGTGAGCATCTCTCTCATTCCTCACGGCAGATTATCCATGTGTCAGCCACTCTGCAGTTTACCCACAGCATTATGTCGCTAGCGTTTGGCGACACTTGGAGTTACCTGTTTCATTCACGCGTGACTTGTTTGATGTCTCCTCCCCTGACTTGAGTGTAACATCCTGAAAGTGGGGACGGCTATCTTTTCCGAGCTCTGTGGAGAGAGGAGCCCTGGTCTGGCGCTCAGGGCTGAGCATGGACCGGCTGAATGACCTGCTTCACATTCACATCTTCCACTTGGAAGTGAACATCTGCAGCCCTGACTTTCCCCTGACCTTGAGTTCTCTATGTCCAACTGCCACGTGGACGCTTCCCTCCAAGGACTCACAAGCACCCACATTTACCATGCTCAAAGCCCCTTCCTCTGAGATTCTCCATGTTGCCACCACCCACCCAGTCAAGGAAGCCAGAAACCCCAGAGCAGCTGAATGCCCCCCACTTGCTAATTCTCCCTCACCCACCACCATCATCTCACCTTTGCCTAAATGCTCTGTTTCATCCACCCCCCATGCATTCCTCGCCCATTCCCTCCTGGACCACTGCCACAGCCTCCTCACTGGTATTCAGCCAGCGCCATTCCCTTCTCTAAACCATTCACGGTAGTGTGGCCAGAAGAATCTTTCTAAAATGCAAAGTTTATCTTGTCAACCTCGACCCCAGCGTCTTACAGTGACTCTCCACTGCTCGTGTGTAAGGCTCTTGGAGATCTGGTCTTGCCTTCCCCGCTAGCCTTATTTCTGACACCCACCATCTGCTAAGTATGAGACAACCAGGCAGGGCTGGCTCCACCACTCATGAGCTCGACCGGAGCACACTGACAAACCACAGCTTCCTCTGGAAGGGCAGTGAAAAAGACAAAGGTTGTAATAAAAATGAAACAGCATTTACTAAGTACTTGCCACACGCCAGCATCATGCAAAGTGGTTTTGTTAAGAAAACCTGGTTTTGTGCTGTGAGATTGGTATCATTACTATTACCATTTTACAAATGAAAACAGATCTAGAGACACTGAATGAATTGTTCAAGGTCACACAATTAGTAAGTGGTAGAGCTTCTGTTTGACTCCACCCTTCTTAACCTCTATGCCTGGATATAAAGAGCTTTGCGTAAGGCCTAGCAGATAGGGAGCACTCTGAATAAAAGCCTAAGTACCCGCAATTCTCACGCTCTCTCTCACCTTTGTGCTTTTGTATACAACGGGCAAATGATGACTGGCTGACTGAAGTACAGATAGGTAGACGGATAGAATTGAGTAGAACAGAAGTATTCCTTTTTGTACCGTGCCTTTACCCCCTTAGCCAACCAGTGACTTCAGGTCCTGAAGTGTGATGAGCCTCCCAGCAGCGTTACTTCCCAAGAACCCGTCACTGAGCTCCCTCCCTGAGTCAGACGACTTCCTCTGCTCTGATGGTCCCGTCTCTGCAGCCCTGCACCCGCCCACTCAGTCCCTCTGGTGCAGAGCAACGGTGCGCACCGGCTGGACACCTGAGTGAGCGGAAGGGTCTCTGATGAATTTCTTTCTTCTATACACAGCTAACTTTCCCTACAAAAATTCCTCTGCTGAAAGATTCCTTGGCAAATTCTTATTTTCTTTGTAAACTCATATTTTCATTTCCCCACCCTGACTTTTTCCGACCTGTTTTTCCTCCGTCGCATTTATCACAACTTCATTATTCATGAGCTCTTTGGAACGAGGACGCACCACTCACTTGCGTAGACGAAGCTCCCTCCTGGCATACAGCAGGTGCTCAAGAAATGTGTTCAATAAAATTTTTCAAAGTGTTTACTTTCACTCCAGTTAGTTAACATACGGTGTCATACTAGTTTCAGGTGTACGATATAGAAATACATGGATTCTTATTCATTTCCATTTTTTTTATTAACATGGAAATACCTCAGAGGAGTCTGTCCGAGAGCATTCAGAGCAATGGAAGATGGACCCTTTCGGGGCAGGTCGTCTTTCCAGTTCCTTTACATCCTATGGCGCGTGTGCAGCACAAACGTAAGAAAATTTATGCAAATTCATACTGCAGTACCGTATGCCTTTTTTGGTCCTCTCTGAAAATTCCCGTACCTTTCCTTACGTGTGCGTGTCCATTTCTTGCTGCTCTGCCCAAAGCTTCCCCCATGGCTCTAATAACCAATCCTAATCTGAGTTAATCTGTTACTTGCCAGGAATGCTATAATCCCCACATCGGGCAAGTGTTTTTTCTGACCTAAATCATATTCTTATGCTCTCTCCCTCTTTTTATTTTTGCTTTCCAAACATTTCTTTTTTTAAAAATAATTTTTATTTTGTTATATTAGTCACCATACAGTACATCCCCGGTTTCCGATGTAAGGCTCAATGATTCATTAGTTGCGTATAACACCCAGTGCACCATGCAATACGTGCCCTCCTTACTACCCATCACCAGCCTATCCCATTCCCCCGCCCCCCTCCCCTCTGAGGCCCTCAGTTTGTTTCCCAGAGTCCATAGTCTGTCATGCTTCATTCCCCCTTAAACATCTGATTTCTAATATTAGCCTCATTCGCTTACTAACCCTATTCACTCACTGATTCTAGACCTATTGTAATCTTGCGTATTTTCACTATAAACACTAAATTTCACCAAATGCACTGTTCTGTAGTTGAATACAGCTGAGCGTAGCAAAATGACCATCTCCAACACCTAAATCACAGATATTGAATGTGAGCCTCTGGTCCAGCCCTGGCTCCCCACCCTCACTGCTTTCTTTGTGCAGAAGCCTAAAGCGCTATTTAAAAAGACAAAAAAGGGATGCCTGGGTAGCGCAGTCCTTAGGCGGCTGCCTTCGGCTCAGGGCGTGATCCCGGCGTTCCGGGATCGAGTCCCACATCGGGCTCCTCCACTATGAGCCTGCTTCTTCCTCTCCCACTCCCCCTGCTTGTGTTCCCTCTCTCGCTGGCTGTCTCTATCCTGTCAAATACAGAAATAAAATCTTAAAAAAAAAAAAATAATAAAAAGACAAAAAAGAAAAAAAAAATGTGCTTGGACATGAAAAAATCTTTCCTCACTTTCCATCCAGCCCAGCCCCGCGTGTTCAACCACTTAAACCCCCGAAATGTTGCTGGCATTTAAAGCTAAACACAACTGTGAGTGCAGGAGGAGATCTGACTCTTCTGTGATTCTGATTACAGGGGCTCTCATCGCATCAACTCTGAGGCACAGAGTCTGATTTGTTTGACACCTTCTGCAGGTGTCTGTTAATATTTACATTTGATGTGGACAATTTGTCAAAGTCTAGCCGTGGCTTTGGAGAAACTCTCTGTTGACTAAAGATAAAGCCCAGGGTTTTTCAGGTCATACGAGGAAGCAATGGAAGAACGAAGATACCCTAAGACTTCTGGCTCCAAGTTTCTCGTTGGATTATTAACAACACCCTGCAGTGAGGAGTGAGGGAAAGCTTGCGTCTACACGTCAGTTACCATTCTCACGAATTCTGGATACAGGCCAAAGTCGACTTTCCCTTTGTGGACTGGCAATTTCCTTACTTAGACACATTTTCAGATGATTACGAGGTGACCAAACTTCTAGTCATTTTATTTCCAAATGCACTGTATGCCGAACGGAACTGAAGCTAACGTTCAACTATTGTGTCTTGGATGCAGTGCAAATACATGATGTCGTAATGTCATTCTCCTCTACCTCTTCCTCTGTCCATGAAAGATGCTAATTGATTGATTGAATCTTTCCCACTGTGTTTGGACTGAGTCGCAGAACCCTTCTTACCTTAGCCCTGCAGGGAGTTACTGTCCGTCAACCAGAGCCGGCTCTGGAGATGAAATTAACTTTTGCCCTAAGGTAATAACTCTGTGCAGCACCTATTTACTGAGTTCTCACAACAATAAAATATATCTTCAGTGAGTAACAAATGTTAGAGGCCATGCTTTCAAAGAAAGAGGGCCGAATCCTTCCTGACTTGTCTCTCGGTGTGGCTGGACTCCGCTCCTGAATTCAGCAGCCACACAGACGGGCCCGACCGCACTGTCCTCCGAGCCTGGGTGCCCACTCTCAGAGTTCTTCTTTCCCAAGGCTCTTCCTAGGAGGAGCTGCTATTATTCATTTCCTCCTTTCACCTGTGAACAAATGGGCCCTTTGGTCTTGAGGCTCCGGTCCTGAGCAAGTGGACGGACAGAAGAAATAGTGAGACACGCCCCAGGCTGAGAGGAAGAGAGAGAGAGCCCTCCGTGGTGGGAGCGGGTCCGCCTGAGCCCTGACGCTGGGATTCATTCGCGGTCTGCAGGAGGGGACAAGGAAGTTGGTGGCCGTCTGATGGCCTTCTAGGAAGGTCTTTCATTATTCTGGAATGTTTTGCTTTTATGGAGAAATCTTCCCTTTCTGATCTCTCCCGTTACAGCTGATGGATCAAAGCAGTAGACAATATGCGTTATTTCATTAAAATATCTCTGACACAGGGGAAATACTTGGTAAATATTTAGAGTGAATGAACGAGTAAATAAATAATTGGTGGGAGGGGAGGAAAGAGCCAGAGAATTAATCCCTAAGGCTGGAGCGGCTGGTTCCCCGCCCCTAGGCTGCTTGCCAGTGATGGCCTCCTCCGCGTCGCCTAGAACGCGGTCCCCGCATCGTCGCGTCTCCGTGCGCTGCAGCGGAAAAGGAGGTTATACAAGACACAGTTGCTCCGACCTCTAGTCCCAAACTGGTAAAGAGTTCTGTTTTGAAAGCCTCTGATGAATGGTCACAGCAGCCAGGGCAATAATTTAAGCAGGAAACTTGGCCATAAAAGGCAAGGAAGCGGCAAAGCCCTGAGACCTGAGAAAGCCTCACAGGCCGAGAACCTGTTTCGCGTCTCTTACACACATCCTGCCTTCTCGACTGGGCCTTGTGTCCCAAAATAAATAAAGCTGTGAAGAGGCCACAGTGGCCCAGCTCTGGCGAGCTCCTGGCGCAGCACCTGGGTCAGAATCTACCTAGAATTTTTATTCCAAGTGTCACCAGAAAATTTAGGTTTTTTCCAAGATTTGGAATGATCCCTTCCTCTGTCCAACCCAGGCCTGCCCACCTTGAAGCCAGACACTGACAATGTGCCCGCTGGGACGGGGCCCATGGGGCAGATGACCAGACCCCTTTCTTGTCTCTTGTTTCAGGGGACACGGTAGGGAGCTGCCTGGGGGTAGTTTGGTGGTCACTGCACTTTCTCCCACACGCTCCCCATGGCTCCCCACTCTTTCCTCACTGCTGGCTATTGAGGAGTCCCCTGCCAGACCAACGACCAACAGAGAAGGACACTTACTCCCAGTAAGCTTGTGCATGAGACACCTGTGAGGTCCCAGGTGTCGGAAAAGTTTCTACAGCTACCAAGAAACACCCAGAGAAGCAGTGAAACACCTGGGAAGCCCTCCCCTTGTCCCCCCGTCCCCCGCCCCCATCATGGCCAACTAGCCACGACGTCCTGTTGCTACAGCTCCTACATTATCCTTTCTCAGGGGGTCTTCTCTGCCACACTCCCACCGCCCCCTCTGCTTCCTCACTTCTCACCCAGACCTTTCTGGAGTCTTTGGGCCGGTCTCCCGGCCACCAGGCTCACAAACCTCCTGCCCATTCACCACAGGCCCCCAGAATGCACTTCCAAAAGCATGCCCACGACTGCGTCTAGCCCCTGCTTAGAGTTCCTCCAGAGCCTCCCGCGTCCCACTGAACTCACGCTCTGGTCCTCAGACTCCACAGCAACCCCTTCCTGACCTCCCTGAGCTGGTTCATTGCTTCTGCCAAACTTCAAGGGCCCTCAGTTCCAGGAACAGTCAACTACCCATGCCATGAAGTGCCTCAGATGCAGCTCGGCGTGACCTCCCTGTGGAGCCCTCTGTGTCACCTCCACGGGAGACACGGTGTCTGCCACACCTCAAACGCACGTCTCTGACGCCACTTGAGCTTGTTGCGGCTGTTGGTTCACACGTCTTCCTCCCAGAGGCGGGAGTGGCAGCGACTCTCCCTCTGCCTCTGGAGACAGCGACGGAGCCCCGAGGCTGTTTGCAGAATGAGCGATAAAACCATCACCCCACCTGCTACTTTTAATAGGCTCCGCCCGCCTCTGAAGCAGTACGGGGGCATTAAAACTTTTTCCAAGGTGGGAGGATTTTCAAAAGAACTTGGTAAACAGTTGAGCAATATCTTGTGAAATAAGAGAAACCAAGTTGCTTGGAAGCAGGTGAAAGGTTTAGCCCCTGACTCACTGTTCCCAGCTGACCCTCTCCGGGCAATCGGCCTGCTTCTCGTCTTTCTATTTCCCTAGTAACGTACTGGCCTTTGTGAATGAAACAGATTCTTAAAAAAAGTTTGTTTAACTGTTTTGTGTGTCTTGTATGTATACACGAGAACATTACTTAGATTTCATGAGGGCAGTTAGGGAGAAAATGGAACTTTTTAGAGTCTCTTCCTATTGGAAATCTGCTAAGGAGACCAACTGTTGGGTCTGTCAAAGGGTATCTGTATCTGAATTTGAAAGGGGACACTTAGAGCCTCACCTCTGTTCACAGAGGACTGTAAAAATTACCAGGGAATTTGACATTAAGGGAATTTCAAGGACGAGTTTTTTTAAACACAAAAAATATGACAAAAAGAAAGGTTGATCATTAAGACTCTATGCTACATGGCCAGGCCCTGTTCACAGATTGACTCATTTAATCCTCACAATGCTATCAGGCAGGGCTATTATTTGTCCTTTTCATAGATGGGAAACTGAGGCACAGGGCTCCCACCACTAGCAAGTGGCAGAGCTGAGGTTTGAACGAAGGTAGTGAGGCTTAAGCATCCAGGGCCTCAACCACTCTGTCAAAGTGCCCCTGATGAAAGACCTGGAAGGGATGGCTATCACTCAACCAGCTTCCTATAGGGTTCTAGAATGCCAAGTAACAAGGCCCCAGTCCCTGTCCTCAGGAAGCTGACAGGGCAGACAGGGAGAGGGCAAGACATGAGCATGTCCATCTGTCCATCCATGCATACGTAAACCACGTAGGAACCACAGGGAAGGACGCGTGAGACAGGCCGCCAAAGAGACGGGCACACGCTGCCCACGAAAGACCAAAGGGGCTCAGAGTGTGATCCCCGCCTCCTTGGCGCTGGTCAGGGGAAGCTCACAGGCAAACGGTGTCAACTCTATAGACAAATGGCGCGATGAACACACAAGGGCTGAGGCACTCAAAGGTTCCAAGTGAAGACAAGAGGCTTAAACATGAATTCACAAGAAAAAGGAAGGAATAATTGATTTAGGAGCAGTGCAGTATGAGTGAGGCAGAGGAAAATGATTTGTTTTAATCCATGGAAATCAACTGCAGCGTCAAAAAGCCATCCTTCAGAAATTGGCAACATAGGTATTTAGCTAGCCATGTACACACTGGCTCATCCCACTAAGGACAGGGGGGCTGCGGCACACCTCATAATGGGAGGGTTACGGGGAGAGCCTGGCCTATTCCACAACGGGGCTGGGTTGTGCTCCCCCTGACCCCTAGTTGTGGGCTAGGGCGTGTGGGTCCTGGCAAGTGAATGTAGCCTCTGACTGAATGACAGAAAGGATCCTGGGGCTCACGCCAGCTCATGTGCACAATGTTTGTTGAATGAATGAACAAACAAGTGCTGAACAGACATTTCACATTTTCCACAACAGACGGAAAAATTTACAAACTCTCTCTGTGTAAAATACGCGTAACAATATTACCTTTAGAGTTACCTGCTCACCTAACTGGGTTCCACGCAGGTGTCACTGTATCTCTGAGGGGCTAGAGGGCTCCAGCCAACGTGTGGCTTACGTATGGAATCAATTATTCCAGGGAGGGAAAAGAAGTGTCAAGAGAATTATCAAATTCTAGTTATGTGGTTGAGGAAAATAGACACGGAAGGAGTTCACGCAGTATTCAGATGTATTTGTGAATGAACTGCAGGAAGCTGCTGGCTAATGAGTGATTTGTTTGTTTTTTTCCCCCAATTTTTAGTTAAGGAAACGCAGATGCCAGAACAAGGACAAGATGAGCTAAGAACCTGCCTTTGCTTCCTCCCTCTCCTGCTTGGGGCTGGTCTCATTCAGCCCAGCTCTGGCGTGGAACTCACTCTGGAAGAGAGGAAGTGGAAAGGCCACAACCACAGCCACAGGATGGGGTGGGGGCCATTGACATCACTGAGGCTTGGGGATCCGCAACTACCCAGACGGTCAAAACTTCCGAGGTCTGAGTGTAATTTTCTTTGCTACTGACTTTCCTTGCCTTGGAAAAACAAAAAACAAAAAAACAATCAAACCAACCAAAAAAACCCAAATGACTGCCATCAATATACCTCCTTCGAACTTCACGAACTAGCACTGCTCAGTTGTCTTCCTCAAACATGGGCTTGTTATTGAAGATAAAGCAATTCTGAGAGTTTCTTTGACATGAGAGACTTTGAAAGCACCTGAATGGAAGGTGACTTCTCTTTGCTCAGGATTAGTTTTCTGGGGAAAAGAGGAAACATGCCCACTATGCATTTGGGCATGTATGACACATCTGAGGGCTTGACGTTGTGTCTTCTGCAGACCAGATCTTTGGTTCTTGAATTCCCAAGGTCAGGTGTTAGACTTTCAGTCATTTATGCTTTGCTTATCCCCCTCCTTCTCAGGTCTTGCCCAGACTCTCTATGTGGTCAAGAAGGGCACTGCCTGCTATGCACCAAATAGCGGGTTTCTCCTTAGCAGGTCTGATTTGCTCTGCTCACCACTTAGCACGGAGCCTGGCGCATGGAGTGCTTAGTGAATATGAATGAATAAATGGGCTGTAAAGACAATAAGGCTTGAAACTGGGCTCATCATCCCACTATTCCTTAGGCCATCATTTTCTATTACAAACAGAGTAAGGCTCCATCTAAATCCTGAGAACCTCTTTATCTGGAAACAGTGGCCAATGGAAGGGTACCCAGGAGAAGACCCAAGCCATCTCCCTACAAGGAATTAGCTGTCATGACAGTAACTGTGAAGGAGACATAAGAGAGCTGTCAAGCAAACTTAGCATTGATGTAAAATTAAGTTCTGGGACAAACCAAGTCATACTGGCAGATTAGAAGCAAGACAGAGGGCAGGGCAGGGCCTGAGCTACTGAGTGACATGCAACAGGCCACCCTCTCCAATTCCTCTGTCCTATAGATGAGGAATCCCCTGCCCAAACCCACGCAGTGGATAGTGGGAAGAGGCAAGGAAGAAAACCTGGGTGTTGTGATGTCCCATCCAAATCTCTTTCCACTGCCCCATCTGCCACTGGTCCACAGGGTCCAATGCTGTCCAATAAGCTCAGGAGGAGCCTTTAGACTGCATTTCTGTGCTGCAAACAGCAGGCTTCAGCTGTCAGGGGGTAAGGCTAAGCAGAAGAATCCGTGCTCCCGTGCATGGACTCTCCAGTGCACCTGGCTTGAACCCTCTGAGCCATCTTTTGATTGCACCCTCTCCTGAGTCACCCCTGCCCCAAGAAGGTGAGCAGGGCCAGCACTTCATAACCCTTACCGTGAGCTGGCAGGCTGTGCTAAGCACTTCCACAAACTATGGTGTCCTTTCAACCCCATAACAACCTCTCCGGTGCAGACTGTCATCGCGCCCATCTTACACATGGAGAAATGGGGGCTTCGCGAGATTACATAACCTGCTCTTGGTCCACAAATTTTAAGTGGCAGGGAGGGGACTTGATCCCAGGCAGTCACCCCAGAGGTCACCCTCTTGACCCCATGCCATACCGCCTACCGGCTGAAACGTTCCCGTGGACTTAGCCTTTCTTTCCCCGTCACCATAGTTGAGGACCATCTCACCCTAGACTGCTGCCCAGCCTCTTCTCCATCCTCTTCGTGGGTCTTCAGCCTCCCATCCATTTCTGCTCATCCCCCAAAACTGTGATTTCCCTACATCACTGAGAGGTTTTTTTTCTCACATCAACCAATTCTCCAGTTCTCTGGGGTTACCAGCAGGGTGTCCAACAATGACTCCCTCCGCAGGTTTGATAACTTGCTAGAACAACTCACAGAACTCAGGAAAGTGCATCAGTTACCATTACTGACATATTATAAAGGCTGCAACTCAGGGACAGCCAAGCAGAAGACAGGCGTAGGGCAAGGTATGCAGGGGCTGGTGGGGCTTCCGTGCCCTTCCTGGGCACACCACCCTCCCGGCACCTAAGTGTGTTCACCAAACCAGAAGCTCTCTGAACCGCATCATTTCGGGGGTTTTTATCACATATGCACGATCGATTAAATCACTGGGAACTGCTGATTAACTCAATCTCCAGCCACTCTCCCCTCCCACGAGGTTGAGGGAAGGCGGAAAGTTCCAATCCTCTAATCGTGGCTTGGAATTTCTGACTGCCAGTCCTCCTTCTGGAGCTATCTAGTGGTCCCCATTCTTCAATCATCTCATTAGCATACAAAAGACTCTTATCACTCAGGAGATTTCGAGGGTTTGGGGAGCTGTGTGCCAGGAACTGGGAATAAAGAGGAAATATCTATTTTTTATTACACCACAGTCACCCTCTGCTCAGAACCCTCCAGTGCCCATCCACCCCCACTGTTGACAACAGAAGAGAGCCCAAACTTTTCAGGGTGTCCTTCAGCCATATACAACCTCATCTCCCTTCATTCCTGCTGTCTCAGCTTTGGTCCAGGCTGGTCCAGAATCTTGCAGATTCCTACCTCTGTACCTCGGCCCCATCCTCCTGCCCCTTCACTGAATCAAAACATTTCACTGAACTGAAATTGAATCAAAACACTTCTTAGGATGATTTGTTTAGAAATGGGTGTAACCTCAGAGATGAGCTGGCTCAAACCTCTTATTTTTTAGATGAGGAACTGGTGATCCAGAGAGGTGAACGGCATAGCCCAGATTATAAATTTATTATCTCTCAAGAGAACAGTACTGATCTCTGAATTTCTGGTGACGAGTACTGGGGATGATAAGCTTCAAATTAATAAAATCTACGTAAACTTTCAAAAGTACAAATCACAAAACAAAACAGTAATGTGATTATACCAAATGAAAAATCTATATTCAGGGGCGCCTGCGTAGCGCAGTCGTTAAAGCGTCTGCCTTCGGCTCAGGGCGTGATCCCGGCGTACCAGGATCGAGTCCCACATCGGGCTCCTCGGCTGTGAGCCTGCTTCTTCCTCTCCCACTCCCCCTGCTGTGTTCCCTCTCTCTCGCTGGCTGTCTCTCTGTCACATAAATAAATAAAATCTTTAAAAAAAAAAAAAAAAAAGAAAAATCTATATTCAATGTAAGACACTATGGATTGAGTTAATAGACATAACATACTCAGATATTGGCAATGTCTAAAATTGATCACAGATCAATATCTAGAACTCCCGAAAATCATGAAAAATAGATTAAACTTATTTATTTAAAGATTTATTTTTGAGAGAGAAATCGTGCGCATGTGCAAGTGCGTGAGTGGGGGGAGGGGCAGGGGGAAGCGGACTCTCCACTGAGTGGGGAGCCCTACCTGGGGCTCCATCTCCCTTGACCTGAGCCAAAAGCAAGAGTCGGACGCTTAACTGACTGAGCCACCCAGGCCTCCCCCCATTTATTTATTTATTTATTTAGAGAGCGAGGGCAAGCATTCGAGTGGGGGGAGGGGCAGAGGAAGAGAGGGAATCTCCAGCAGACTCCCTGCTGAGTGCAGAGCCCAACTGGGGGGGGGGGGGTCATCCCAGGACCTGAGATCATGACCCGAGCAGAAACCAAGAGCAGACACTCAGTCGACTGAGCCACCTGGCGCCCCTCAACCCAATTTTTTAAAAAAGAGCAAAGGATGAGAACATGCAATTAAGGAAGAGGAAACTTGAAAAGTAAATAAGCCAAAGTCACCAGCTATTAGGAAAATACAAGATCAAATAACGAGATGACATTTCATACCTACTGGAAAGCTGGATAATGCTGCAGGATACGGGTAAGGATTGGGGGCTTCACATCTGTGTGGGTGTGGAGACTGGGGAGAACACAGCACTCCAGTCACTCAGGCAGCCATCAGTCAAAGTAAGGATAACATCCCTGTGACCAGCAATTCTGCCCTCGGCTATGGATCCCAAAGAAACCCTCACAGGCGGACGTGCAGGAAGCTATTCGGAGCAGCGTATTTGTGCCGCTCTAAACCATCACGGGGGGGGGGGGGGGAGAGGATGGTAAAACCTACGAAGGGCTCTGTGCAGCCTGACGCAGGGCATACACACATAGCCGACACGGAGTGACACAGACAAGCGTGAAACAACCCGCTTAAAAAAGCCGAAATCAGAGGGGGAGATGAACCATGAGAGACTATGGACCCTGGAAAACAAACTGAGGGTTTTGAGGGGAGAGGGGTGGCGGGAGGGTGATGGGTATTGAGGAGGGCACGTGCTGTGATGAGCACTGGGTGTTACATGTAGCTACTGAATCCCTGAACACTACATCGAAAACTAATGATGTACTATACAGTGGCTAACTGAACATAATAAAAAAAAAAAAAGCAGAATCAGACCTGTAAATACAGGGGATAAGCTAACAATTGCCAGAGGGAAGGAAGGGGTGTGGGCTTGGGCAAAATGAGTTGGGGGGAGTGGGCAATACCGGCCTCTAGTTACGGAATGCAGACGTCGCAGGAATAAAAGGCCCAGCATAAGGAGTATAGTCAGTGATACTGTAACAGTGTCGTATGGCTGCGCGGTGACACACAGTGGCTACACTTGCTGTGAGCACAGCATAACATACAGACTGGTCCAATCACTATGTTGCACACCTGAAACTAGTGTAACATTGTGTGTCAACTCTACTCAAATAAAAAAAATTTAAAAAACCAACTAGCTGAGGACAAAAGAAACAGAATGATCTGAGCAATAGAACGAGTTGGATAATTTAAGAACATAAGACCCTTAACTACGATGAAAGTTCTGCAAGTACACACAGAGACAAACTGGAACATCAGACGGAGGGGTTGCTCAGGCAGGAGGTGGGGAATGTTGATGAAAGGGGAGTTGATTCGAGGTCCCCTGGGAGCGGTAAGGTAGGGGCCACCGTCCCCACCCTGCCCTCGGGCTCAGGCACCAAGGAGCGGTTTGCTAAGGCTAGGGCTGCAGTCTTTTGCACAGAAAGTGGGCGCAGGAGCCGAGGCCAGCTACGAAGGAGGCTGCCCTTCTCCCCGGAAGCTGTGTTCCTCCCAGTGTACCCCGATGGTGGGAATCCCACCTCCTGAGGCGAATCTCTCAGACTGTGTGCTCTCGGGGGTTTTCACAAGTCTGCTCCACGAGGAAACGTTAAGAACAGTTTACACAATGGGCCTTAGAACAGATGTCGGAGGGGGCAGAGGAGGGGGTTGGAGTATGCCAGGCAGTCGGAGTCAGATAAACTGACGCTGTGAAACCCAAACCTTCCCTTCCACGCAGCGGCCTCCTCCTCCTCCTCTTCTTCTTTTGTCCCCCTGGCAGGGCACCCAGAACTAACCTCTACTGAGCACTTCCTCTGACCCAGCAGGGTGCTGGGGATTTTTACATTTGTTATCTTACGCAGGGCTCACAAAAGTCCTGCGCAGGGGGGTGGAGGTTATCCCTAGGGTTTCACAATCAGCGACCCGGAGGCTCAGAGAGAGGAACAGGCCAGCTCACACCGTGAGTTCATCTGGGCTGCCCTCCTCATGCCTCGGTGGACACGCACGCTTCCACCGAGACAGTGACACCAACTAGCGGCTTCTGAAACTCTCCCTGTAGAACTTTCTGCCTGGTAGCTGGGTCTAGGGGGTCTCCGGGCTCGCCTTGGGGCCTCCGAGGTATCAGAACCGCTCCAGCAGCGCTCGCTGGGACATGTCTAGAAAGTCTACACCCCCTCAGAGGCGCCCGCTCTCGGGATCTCCTGGGGTGAAGCTAGATTCTAGTAGCTTCCTCTTTGCCTTCTGTACCCTTGAGTCCTTAGACGTGGCTCCTCTAACGAAGTCCAGTTGCTAGAGAACTGGAGATGCCCCTTGACAACGGTTTTCCACGCTAACCAGAATCTCCAGCTTCCTGCGATTGAAGATGTGGTGAGTGAGTGGGTGGAGTGGGCCAACATTTACAGCAGAACGGCACTAAATTCCCTGAGAGTAGTATCATATAAGCAAAGTGACAATGAAAAATCTCTGTAAAACAAGAATACGGCAGAGCTTTATCACACACGAACGCATAACAAGAAGAGAATTCTATGCAGGTCAAGTCATGTTTGTCAAACCCCAGAACGGCACAGATGACGAGACACTATCAGGGACGTGGCCCTCACACTCCCCCTCTTTACCTCCTGTCAACATTATATAGTAGCCTATTTTTCCTCAGGCCCCAGTCCAATTACTTTGAGTGAAACTTGAGAGAAAATTATTCCATCCAACAAAGAGCCTTCTAAAGACTTCCCAGTGGTGACATGCTGTAACTTGCCCCCACTTGCTCCAGCCTCACCTAGAGCCCTATCATAACCACTCCGTGGGACGATTAACATCATGGGCTCAATTTCACTTAAAGAGGAAAACATTAGTATTAGGGAAAACTAGGAATTCTTCATTTTTTTTTCACCAAAAGGAGTTTACATAGCTGTGGAGAAAAGGGTGTCATAAAGAGAAAAGTTTAAGAGTGGTGATTTATATGTGAAATCAAAACAAACTCACATGATGTTTATATTACCCTTCTGGGAGGAAATGGAGATGTAAGCTGGTAATGATAAATTCAGTAAATATTTATTCTGTCATTATCCCACACAAAGCATCAGGTAGGTTGAGCTATGGAGATACCAATGATAAGAGAGCGTACAGGGTTCTTGAGACCCCCCCATTCTTCTGTGGAGTCCAGACAGATGCTGGTGAGCCCCACCCCCACCCCCACAGACTCAGAGGCATAGGGATCCGTTTGAATTGCTGTGCTTTCAGTGTCCCTGACAACCTTACAACCAACAATCAGAATGGAGAGCAACTCTCTCTGCCCATCTCTCATCTCTTTAGGATGGGCTTTCTTGTTGGTGGAAAAAACCAAACAACTCTCCTTATCTTTTCCTGTCCTCCTTTCCCCAAGTTTCCAGGGAAAAAATAACCTCTGTGCTGTTTTCATACCAAGTGTATTGTGAACCCTCTGTACCCCAGCCTGGACCACACCTCTCCTTCCATTCCCCCTGAACCACTGCTCTCTTCTTCCTCTTCTAAAGCTCTTAAGATTTCCTGTCCCCTGTTTCTTCACTGAATCCCTTTACTCTAGGATTTTACACTGGGTTAAACTTGGGTGGTGGTTTGATGAAAAAAACAAACTATACATATGTTTTGGTCATATTATTACTGCATAACCCTTCTCTGCTCATTTTCTAGAGTTCAGTCCAACAAATAAGGC
Source organism: Ursus arctos (assembly GCF_023065955.2). Lineage (NCBI taxonomy): Eukaryota > Metazoa > Chordata > Mammalia > Carnivora > Ursidae > Ursus > Ursus arctos. The sequence goes on along the minus strand of NW_026622974.1, from coordinate 37,144,605 downwards.
ATTGCCTTGGGGCGCCTGGGTGGCACAGCGGTTAAGCATCTGCCTTCGGCTCAGCGCGTGATCCCGGTGTTGTGGGATCGAGCCCCACATCAGGCTCCTCCACTGGGAGCCTGCTTCTTCCTCTCCCACTCCCCCTGCTTGTGTTCCCTCTCTCGCTGGCTGTCTCTGTCAAATAAATAAATAAAATCTTCAAAACAAAAATTTCTTAAAAAAAAAAAAAAGGCATTGCCTTTCAGAGAGCACTTGGGAGCTTGGACTTAAATTCTTGCACGTTTCAAGGGCCTCATCTCTTCAGCTGGACTGTCTAAATCTGTACCGCCAAATTGGTTTTATCGAAATTCTTTGAAACCCCAGTGTTTCAGCATTTTCGTTCTCTCTGGAAGTTTCTTTCACTTTTTAAAAAACCTGTAGAGTGGTATCTGGTAATAATAGGAACTAACATTCACAGAGGCCAGGCTGCGCGCCAGGCAACCCTCCGAAGCAGATAGGTTATCCCCATTTTACAGAGGCTGGGACTGAGGCGCAGAGAGACTAAACGCGCACGGAGATGGCGGAGCCAGGATTCCACCCAAGCTTGTGCGCTGCATCAGGCTCAAGCTCCGACATCTAAGGGATCTGGAATCCCTTCTTATCGTGTCTCTCTCTCTTTTGGAGCTGGTGACGAGGACATTGTACTCAACGTCTCCGACCCCGAGTTTTCCCTCCAATAAAACAGAAATAAAGCGTTCTGCTTCGGTCCCTGATTCTGCATAATTGCCAATGCTCCCACGCACGCCAGCTGGCGCCCTCGGAGGTAGGGCTGAGTCCCTCTCCTCCAAACAGCCCGTCTCGTCACGAGGGCCCGACCACACCGGTCCGTTTCAGACGAACCATCCAAGGGACTTCTGTGTCTGCATCTACCTGGCGCGCCGGCCAGAGTCGCGCCTTCTCCCCACGTGGCCCGGGGCGCGGTGCCAGCCCATCGGCTGCTCCCCCGCGCCGGTTTCCCCGTCGGTCCCGGACTCCTACCCCGGGGCTCCCCGGCTGGCCGCCCCCTTACCATGGCGTCGTAGCGCAGGGCGTTCATGAAGTGCGCCACCTCGGCGCCCTTGTACACGGTGAACCAGATGGTGCCCTGGTACTGGTCGCCGGCGTCCAGCAGCAGCACGTGCGGCTCGCTGCGGCGGACCCGCTGCACCTGGGTGAAGAGCCGCGCCACGCCGCCCACGCAGCGGCTGGCGTTGACGCACTTGCTCGAGTCCTCGCTGGTCTGCTCCAGCCGGCTGTGCACGTCGTTGGTGTGCAGGATGGTGAGTTCCCAGGCGCCGGCCGCCGGCCACAGCAGCGCGCCCAGCGCGAGGAGCCGCAGCGCCGGGGATCGTGCGGCTCCGGCGCCCATGGCCGCGGCGCGAGGAGCGGAGCGGAGCGGGCAGGCGGGCCGGGCGAGCGGCGGCGAGTGGCGGCGGGCGCGGCGGGCGCGGGAGCTCGGCGCCGGGGCCGGCGGGGCGGGGCGCGGCGGGGGCGGGCTCCCTCAGCCCCGAGGCCCGGCCCCACAGCCCGGCGCTCGCCTGCGCGGTCACCCGATCCGACCCTGGCGCCCGGGGCGCGCCCGGGCTGGCGGCTGGCACCCGCTGCCGGCGGCAACAGTAGGGAGGTTGTTCCCGGAGGGGAGCGGGCGGGGGCCGCGATGCCGGGGAGCCCGCACCCCCACAGCTGGCGGGCTGCGCTCTCGCGGGTGCGAGGGAGGGGCCGGAGGTTGCCGCCCGCGCCGTGGCCTCTCCTGAGGCGCGAGTTTCCCGAGAGGAAGGCACGGTTGTGCCGGGGTGGCGCGAGCTCATCCCTTGAAAGAGCGAAAGCGGGAAAAGAGGGGAAAGAAAAGATGGGCGGCATGAGGGGGAGACAGGAGCGCTTCGCCTTTTGGGCTGTGGAAGCCAAAAACGGACTGTGAGCCGGGGCTGGCCGCTGCCTTCCCAGCTGGAGAGCGCACCAAGCCCACGTTGTTTGGACGGAGAACCTCGGAATTTAAGACCTTTCCTCTCCAGCCCAGCGTTTGTGCGCAATGAAAGCTTTCGCCACGGAATGGCATTGGTGCGGGGACAGTTCTTGGAAGTTAAACGGACCATAGGAGTAAAAGCCGCAGCTATGTGGACGGGATGCTGCCTTCTGTTGCTTTTTTTAGGCATTTTTTTTCTGTCCAACCCCCCCCCCCCTTTAACTTAGGTTTTAAGGATGTGGGGGGTGTGTGTGTGTGTGTGCACATTAAGGCAAAGCTTTGGGCAAGGAAAGCAGTAATAGGAATGCAGTCAATAAATCATCATTATATAGAATTTAAAATTGCAGAATTTCCCTCTGTTTAGCCAACCGATTCCTGAGTGCACTCAGTTATCTAGTGTTTTGGGAACGGAAGAAGGGAATTAGTTTGGAGGTCCTATTAGGTGTCCAATGATTTATGCTTCGCAGAACAGCATATGTAGTCCTCACACTTGCCAAAATGCATCAAGTCAGTACTGCTGTTGTTGTTTTTAAACTTTTTGGGATTATATCTCTCTGTATATATAACATAAAAATTACCATCTTAACCATTTTTAAGTGTACAGTTCAGTAGCATGAAGCACATTCACGTTGTTGGGCTGCCATCACCACCATTCATCTGCAGAACTTCTTCAGCTTTCCCAAAGGAAACTCCCTAGCCATTAAAGGATAACTTCCTATCCTCCCCTCCCCCCAGCCCTCGGCAACCATCATTCTCTCTGCCTTTATGAATTTGAGTGCTCTAGGTACCTCATGTAAGTGAATCAGACAATATTTGTCCTTTTGTGGCTGACTCGTACTTCACTTAGCATAATCGTCCTCTTCAAGATTCGTCTATGTTGTAGCATGTGTCAGAATTTCCTCCTTTCAAAGGCTGAATTAGTCCGTTTTATGTCTGTCCATACCACGTCTTGTTTATCTAGTCATCCATCAATGAACACTGAGTTGTTTCCACCTTTTGGCTGTCGCGAATAATGTCGCCCTGAACACGGTGTATAAAAATCTGTTTAAATCTCTGCTTTCTGTTCTTTGCGTTTATCCCCAGAAGTGGAATTGCTGGATCATATGGTAGTTCGATGTTCAATTTCTTGAGGAAATGCCATACTTTTTTCTATAATGGCTGCACCATTTTATATTCCCAGTAGCAATGCACAAGAGTTACATTTTCTCCACATCCTTACCAACGCTTATTTTCTGCCTTTTGATAGTAGTCATGGAAGGGGTTTAAAGTAGTATCTCATTGTGATTTGATTTGCATTTCCCTAATGATTAATGAAGTTGAACATCTTTTCATATGCTTATTGGCTATTTGTGTATCTTGTGGAGAAGTGTCCATTCAAGTCTTATGACTTATCCATGTTTTAATAGGATTATTTGGTTTTTTTGTTATTGTTGCTGAGTTGTAGGAGTCTATATATTCTGGATATTAATCCCTTACCAGATATATATGTCTTGCAAATGTTTTCTCTCATTCCATGGGGTGCCTTTTCATTTTGTTGAGAGTGCTTCTTGAAGCACAAACTTTTTTATTTTGATGAGTCTGATTTATCTGGTTTTTCTTTTGTTGTCTGTGCTTTTAGTGTCATATCTGAAAAAAACATTGCCATAGCTGATGTCATGAAGCTTTTCCCCTGTTTTTTTCTAAGAGTTTTATAGTTTTCATTTTTAGGTTTAGGTCTTTGATCCATTTTTATCCAATATATACATGGAGAGAAAGAGATAGAGAGAGGGAGAGGGAGAGAGAAAGAGAGAGATTTATCATAAGGTTCTGGCTCACTTGATTATGAATGCTGAGAAGTCACACAATATAGTGCCTGCACTGGAGACTTATGAAAGCTGGTAGTGTAGTTTGAAGGCCTGAGTGCAGAGAGTCGATGGAGTTACCTTGATTTTAAAGAACATAATTTTGTGTTTCATTCTATATTGATACATGCAGTTATTACAGAGTGCAAAATTGGAAATTTGAGGCTAGGCAAGATTTTGGATTTCTGCATTAAAACCCAAATAGCTAGGGGCACCTGGGTGGCTGAGTGGGTTGAGCATCTGCCTTCGACTCAGGTCATGATCCCAGGGTCCTGGGATCGAGCCCAGCACCAGGCTCTCTGCTCAGTGGGGAGCCTGCTTCTCCCTCTGTTGCTCCCCCTGCTTGTGTGTGCTCTCACGTGCTCTATCTGTCAAATAAAAATTTTATTTGACAGAGAGAGACAGAGTACAAGCAGGGGAAGCAGCAGGCAGAGGAAGAGGGAGAAGCAGGCTCCCCACTGAGCAAGGAGCCCGATGTGGGGCTCTGGGGCTCGGGGCTCTGGGGCTCGATCCCAGGACCCCGATCATGACCTCAGCTGAAGACAGACTCTTTTTTTTTTTTAAGATTTTATTTATTTATTTGACAGAGAGAGAGAGACAGCCAGCGAGAGAGGGAACACAGGCACGGGGAGTGGGAGAGGAAGAAGCAGGCTCCCATCGGAGGAGCCCAATGTGGGGCTCGATCCCAGAACCCTGGGATCACGCCCTGAGCCGAAGGCAGACGCTTAACAACTGAGCCACCCAGGTGCCCCTGAAGACAGACTCTTAACCGACTGACCCACCCAGGTGCCCCAGAAATAAAATCTTTAAAAAAAAAAACAACCCAAATAGCTAAAACCTATGCAAATATGATAAAACATAGGATTTCACTTACAATTAAAGTGTATTATAATGGGAAAAGATGGTATGTTTTAGGAAATAGTTCTGGCAGGACTTCGTTAATCGTGGAATTATATGACTGTATAAAAGTTTCCTCTTGAATATTCTGGGTGAGATTTAGTTTCCAATCAGTGGCTTTGTTTTCTTTTTCCTTTCATATGCTCTGATTATATATTATAATATTTTAAGCTGGCTGGATAGAATTTGAATTTTTATTATATTAAAGTAATAGATATTTGTGTTTATCCAATGACTTCTGAGAATTTGCTGTTCTACCCTATGTTTGTCAATTAAAATAAGAATCCTAATATGGGGGCGCCTGGGTGGCACAGCGGTTAAGCATCTGCCTTCGGCTCAGGGTGTGATCCCAGAGTCCTGGGATCGAGCCCCACATCAGGCTTTTCTGCTAGGAGCCTGCTTCTTCCTCTCCCACTCCCCCTGCTTGTGTTCCCTCTCTCTCTGGCTGTCTCTCTCTCTGTCAAATAAATAAATAAAATCTTAAAAAAAAAAAAAGAATCCTAATATGAATTTCACCCAGGAGCCAAGAATTTTCCAAGAAATACCTCAAAACCAGTATTGCCTGTATTATTTTTTTTTTGCTAATTGGTGGAATTATAAAGCAAGTGCTAGTTAGCTCCTTGGTATCCCTGCAGAAAAATTAAAATTTTGATTGGTACTGGTCAATATAATACGAATTGGGAGAGAGTCTTTCTGAAGTATATGTTGCAAACGTTAGAATAACAAACTATTGTATTTTAAATTTATAAGAGAATTTGCACATTCAAAATGACAAGAGCCTACAGGCATGAAAAGATGCAAAAATTTAAAATCTTTGAAGATAAGGCCAGGATTTCACAAAGTTAAAAATACATATACTTGAATATAAAGATTCTAATGTCACTAGAAATTAAAGAATAGGAGGTAAATTGATTTTTAGCTGGAAATCATATGAGCCTTGTATATGTAACCGAGTCGTTACTGATGGACCCGAGGGTGATGACAAACTGCTGTATGGAAGCAGATCTCTTAGATGGAAACCCTCCTAGGGGTTCCCATTATCTCAAGATAGTGGAGACCCTTCTGTTTAGGGGCTAAAAACAGCTACCATCCAAAACCAAAGGAATCACTAGAGGGTTTTGAACAATCTTCAGAACTAATATTTGTATTGATATTGTATTATTATTTTAAATATTTATGTATTTGAGAGAGAGAGAGTGTGTGCACACGTGAGTGGGGGGAGGGGCAGAGGGAGAGAGAGAATCTCAAACAGACTCCCGGCGGAGCCCGGAGCCCAGTGGAGACCGAGGGAGCCCAACATGGGCCTTGATCCCACAAGCCTGAGATCGTGCCCGGAGCAGAAGAGTTGTATCTGTAACCGACTGAGCCACCCAGGTGCCCCAATGTTATATTATATTTAACTTAAATTGTGGGATAAAGTAAATAAATAATTATATTAATTTTGTCAGGAAAAGTAGTATAAGATATTCAGTTTAGAGGAAATCAAGAATTTTAGTAGGATCCCTGACCTTTTGCAACCGGATTGGAAGTTTCAATATAATATTCTTTTACAAGAAAAACCTGTTTCACTGTCCCACTGAAATAGCCCAGGAACAATTTGACCCCATGACACACTCTAATGTCCAGTGCTATGATCTCTAATGCTATTTCCACTAAAAGGAAAACCAAGGATCCTTGGGGAAATAGCTGATTTCATGTCTGGGGCTAAAGACACAAACATAAGTTTTCGGCAATGTATGTAACATGAATTTGGGGATTAGGGTGCCTGGGTGGCTCTGTCGGTGGTTGAATGTCTGCCTTTGGCTCAGGTCATGATCCTGGGGCCTGGAATCAAGCCCTGTGTCTGGCTCTGTGCTCAGTGGGGAGCCTGCTTCTCCCTCTCGCTCTGCCTGCAACTCTCCCTGCTTGTGCTCATGCTAGCTCTCTCTCTCTCTCTCTGTCAAATATTAAACACACACACAGAGATAGAGACAGCCAGCGAGAGAGGGAACACAAGCAGGGGGAGTGGGGGAGGGAGAAGCAGGCTTTGTGCGGAGCAGGGAGCCCAATCCCAGGACCCTGGGATCATGACCCGAGCCGAAGGCAGACACTTAACAACTGAGCCACTCAGGTGCCCCTGAAGATTTTATTTCTTTGTTGGGGGGAGGGCCGGAGGGGGAGGGAGAGGGAGAAGTAGACTCTGCCCAGAACCTGATGTGGGGCTCGATCCCACGACCCTGAGCGTGTGACCCCAAGACCATGACCTGAGCTGAACCGAAGAGTCAAATGTTCAACCAACTGAGCCATCCTGGCACCCCATTTTTTTTTTAAAGATTTTATTTATTTATTTGAGAGAGAATGAGAGCGTGCATGGGGGGAAACATTTTCCTCCTAAAGGTGTGGAATCATTGTTGCAATAACTATAAGTAGGGTTCTGGACATCCTATCAGGGTCAAAAACAGGAATCTAGGGAGCTTCCTGGCCTAAATCACTGGTAGCAGATGAGGTCATTATCATTAGAAGAAGCAGAAGGCAGTCTTCCAATTGCTGTCATGAGAGACTGAGATCTTAAGTAATCTCATGAAGTTGCTCATGATGGTTCCAATACCAGGAGGACGTATTGCTGTCTTCCTCAAATACTTTTTTTTTTATAAATATTTTATTTTTTTGAGTAATCTCTACACCCAACACGGGCTTAAATGTACAGGAGTTGCAAGCTCCCCCCACCGAGCCAGCTGGGTGCCGCTTCCTCACATACCTCTATTGCAGCTTTCCGGAAAAACCCTGAACGTCTTAAGCTTTCTGTGCAATGGATCTTTTGCTAGTCTGGTGAAGCGTATGGAGTATTCTCAGAGTAATGTTTTTATTTTTTTTTTATTTATTTTTTTTTTTTAAAGATTTTATTTATTTATTTGACAGAGACAGAGACAGCCAGCGAGAGAGGGAACACAAGCAGGGGGAGTGGGAGAGGAAGAAGCAGGCTCACAGCAGAGGAGCCTGATGTGGGGCTCGATCCCACAACGCCGAGATCACGCCCTGAGCCGAAGGCAGACGCTTAACCGCTGTGCCACCCAGGCGCCCCTCAGAGTAATGTTTTTAAATGCATAAAATAAATTAGATTACAAAGGAAATTAATTATAGTAAAATATAGTTATCAAAATATTTTTTAAATTTGTGATATAATAATATATATTCTTTGTTAACACATTGAATAACAAAAAACACACTTAAAATCTCAACAAGGTAAGCTACATTTTATTTTTTAAAGACATTAGTGTAAAGGCAGTAGTTACTTAGCCTGAACGAGAGAATTAAACCGTGAGATGCCCTTTGACAAGGCAACATGCATGTAATATCCAGTTGATTTTGATCTTTTGTTTGGATGTTCACAAGTGTTGAAAATCTAGCTTCTCAAAATATATTGTTGTGAACGTAATTAAAACTTTCATAGTTTACTTTACAAGACCAAAGTAGGCAGACTTCTTTCAAAGAACACTGCAATTTTTTGGTTAAACACCAATTGTGGTCAAGTTTTTGTTCAGCTATCAATCAGTGAGTTCATCTCTGGTTAGGTCATTATTTTCCATGTTGTTCTTTTTTTTAAAGTTTTATTTAAATTCTAGTTAGCTAACATACAGTGTAATAGTTTCAGGTGTACGAAATAGTGATTCAACACCTCCATACAACACCAGTGCTCATCACAAGTGTACTCCTTAATCCCCATTACCTATTGAATCCATCCCCACCCACCTCCTCTCTGGTAACCATCAATTTGTTCTCTGTACTTAAGAGTTTTTCTTGGTTTACCTCTCTCTCCTTTTTTCCCTTTGCTCATTTGTTATGTTTCTTAAATTCCACATGAGTGAAATCATATGGTATTTGTCTTTCTCTGATTGACTTATTTCACTTAGCGTAATACGCTCTAGCCATCCATGTCATTGCAAATGGCAAGATGTCATTCTTTTTTATGACTGAGTAATGTTCCATTGTGTTATATATACCACCCTTTCTTTATCCATTCATCAGTGATGGGTACTTGAGATGTTTCCGTAGTTTAGCTGTTGTTGATAATGTTGCTATAAACATCAGGTGCATGTATCTCTTTGAATTAGCATTTTTGTATTCTTTGGGTAAATACTTAGCAGGGCAATTGCTGGGTCGTAGGCCAGTTCTACTTTTAGCCTTTTGAGGAATGTACATACTGTTTTCTGAGGTGGCTGCACCAGTTTGCATTCCCACCAACAGAGTAACAGCCCCCTTTCTCTACGTCTTTGCCAACACTTGTTTCTTGCGTTGTTGATTTTAGCCATTCTGACAGGTGTGAAGTGATACCTTAGTTTTGATTTGTGTTTCCCTGATGATGAGGGATGTTGAACATCTTTTCATGTGTCTGTTGGCCATCTGTATGTCTTCTTTGGAGAAATGTCTAATCATGTCTTCTGTCCATTTTTTAATTGGAGTATTGATCTTTTTTGGGGTGTTGAGTTTTATAATCAACATAGTTTCTTTATCTTTCATTTACGTTTAGTACTTCTTGCATCTTATAGGTGACCTGAGATAGGCAAATATTTCTTCAACAGAAGATCTCCAGCACAATAATAAATAGAAATAATGATGGTAGACATCTTTATGTTGTTCCCAAACTTAGGTGGAAAGCATTCATTATTTTTACCATAAAGTATGATGTTTTCGGTAGGGTTTTTATGTACCTTTATCATATTAAAGATGTTTCCTTCTTTTTTCAGTTTGCTGAGATGTGTTGATCATGTAAATTTCTCTGAAAAGAGAAATCTGAGAACACCCAGATCACTTCAGAGATGTAGCAAATGTTCGATCTATCTAGATGACATTAAAGTTGAACCATGGATTCACAGTTTTTTTATTTTTTAAAAAAGATTTATTTTTTTTGACAGAGAGAGAGAGCATGCGCACAAGCAGGGGGAGTAGCAGGCAGAGGGAGAAGGAGAAGCAGGCTTCTTGCTGAGCAGGGAGCCCGATGTGGAGCTGGGTCCCAGGACCCTGGGATCATGACCTGAGCCACAGGCAGATGCTTAACCCACTGAGGCACCCAGGCACATCCAGTTTTTTTCTCTCTGATATAAGCTGTGTCTTCCAGCGTTTCAAAGTTAGAAGGATCAACAAAATATTAGTAGATCAAATCCAATAATATATAAAAAGAAATTATACACCATGACCAAGAAGGATTTGTTCCAGGTTTGCAAGGCTGGTTCAACATTAGAAAACCAATTAATGTAATCCATCACATCAATGGGCTAAAGAAGAAAAAATCACATGGTCCTATCAATAGATGCAGAAAAAGCACTTGACAAAATTCAACAATCATTCATGACAGAATCTCTCAGTAAATAGGAATAGTGAGGAATGTCCTCAACTTGATAAAGAATATTGGCAGAATCCTACAGCTGACATCATACTTAATGGTGACATGCTTGAAGCTTTCCCACTAAGATCAGGTTAACAAGGTGAGATATCCCCTCTCGCCCCTGCTTTTCAGCATTGTATTTGGAGCCAAGGCTACTATAATAAGAAAAGAAAAGGAAATGAAAGGTATACATTGGAAAGAAAGAAATAAAACTCACTTTGTTCACAGACGATCTGATTGTGTACGTAGAAAATCTGAAAGAATTGACAAAAACACTCTTGGAACTAATAAGCAGTTATAACAAGATTAACATTCAAAAGTCAATTGCTTTCCTGTATACCAACAATGAACAAGTAGGATTTGAAATTAAAAACACATTTACATTAGCACCTCCATAAATGAAATACTCAGGTATAAATCTAACAAAATATATTAAAGATCTATGTGAAGAAAATGACGAAACTTTGATTAAAAAAAATCGAAGAGCTAAATGAATGGGGAGATATTTCATGTTCATGGGTAGGAAGACTCAACATTGTCCAGATGACAGTTTTTCCCAACTTGACCTATAGCATCAGTACAGTCCCAGGCAAAATCAGTTAACAAACTGCTTCTAAAGTTTTTATGGAGAGGCAAAAGACCTAGGGCCACCAACAGAATATTGAAAGAGAAGAGGAAAGTTGGAGGACTGACACTATCTGACTTCAAGACTTACTCTAAAGCTACAGTAATCAAGAGAGTGTGGTATTGGTGAAAGAACGGACACATAGACCAATAGAACAGAATAGGGATTCCAGAAATAGACCCAGATAAATATAGTCAAATGATTCTTTACAAAAGAGCAAATACAGTGCAATGTGGAAAAGGTAGTGTTTTCAACAAATGGTGCTGGAACAACTGGATATCCACATATAAAAAGGTCTAGATGCAGACCTTCCACTCTTCACAAAAATTAGCTCAAAATGAGCCATAGGCCTAGCTATAAAACCCAAAATTATGGGGGTGCCTGGGTGGCTCATTTGGTTGAGCCTCCAGTTCTTGATTTCAGCTCAGGTCATGATCTTGAGGTCATGGGATCGAGTCCCAGGTCAGGTTCCACGCTCAGTGGGGAGTCGGCTTGCGATTCTCTTCCCCTTCCTCTACCCTTCCCCCCCAATGCTGTTTCTAGCACATGTGCGTGCTCTCTCTCTCTCTAAATAAATCTTCAAAAAATACAAAATTACAAAGCTTTTAAGGAGATAACATAGGAAAAAAAATTTAGATGACTTTGGGTATGATGATGCTGTTTCAGATATATCACCAAAGGCATGATTCATGAAAGAAATAATTGATAAGCTTGGCTTCATTAAAATTAAAAGCTTCTGCTCTGTGAAACACTCTCCAAAAAATAAGTAGACATGTTACAAACTGAGAGAAAATATTTGCAAGGGACATATCTTATGAAGGACCACTATCCAAAATATACAAAGAACTCTTAAAAACTGAATGATAAGAAAACCTAGTTTAAAAATAGGCAATTGATCTGAACAGATACCTCACTAAAAAATAGATATAGGTAGCAAATAAGTATGAAAAGATACTCCACATCAAATGTCATTAAGGAAGTGCAAATTAAAATAGCAATGGGGTATCACTACACACCTATTAGAACGGCTAAAATCCAGAAACCCGACAACAGCAAATGTTGGTTGGAGTGTGTAGCAACAGGAACTCTCATTCACTGCTGGTAGGATTATAAACTGGTAGAGTCGTTTTAGAAGATAGCTGGTCCGTGTCTTTAAAAAATAAATATACTCTTATCTATGACCCAGCAATCTCATTACTCGGTTTTTTTCCCAAATGAGTCAAAAACCCATGTCAATATAAACCTACACATGCATGTTTATAGCAGCTTTATTCACAGCTGACAAAACTTGGAAGCAACCAAAATGCCCTTCCATAGGTGAATGGATATATAAACTGTGGTACATTCATATAATGGAATATTATTCAGCCCCCACAAAAAGAAATGAGTTATGAAAACATGAAAATTCAAGGAGGGAATTTTAAGGTGTATTACTAAGTGAGAGAAGCTAATCTGAAAAGACTATCTACTATATGATTCTAATTTTATGACCTTCCGGAAAGGCAAACCTATGGAGACAGTAAAAGCATCAGTGTTGCCGTGGGTTGGGGGAGGGAGGCATAACTAGGGCACAAAGAATATTTAGGGCAGAGAACCTATTCTGAGACACTCCAGTGGTAGCATATGATGGTCTACGTTTGTCAAAATCCATAGACTCTGCAAGACCAAGAATGAACCCTAACGTAGAGGATGGGCTTTGGGTGATAATGATCGTCAATGTAGGTTCCTTGATTATAGCTAGGGTACCACTCTGCTATGGGACGCTGATAATGGGGGAGACTGTGCATGTGTGGAGCCAGGGGGCATATGGGAAATCTCTGTATTTTCTCATTTTGGTGTGAACCTAAAACTGCTCTAAAAAAATAAAGCCCTGTTTTTATTATTTATTTATTTAAAGGGTGTATTTACTCATCTGAGAGAGCACAAGCAGGGGGAGGGCAGAGGGAGAGGGAGAAGCAGATGCCCCCTTGAGCAGGGAGCCCAGTGTGGGGCTTGATCTCAGGAACCTGAGATCACGACCTGAGCCGAAAGCAGCCGCTTAACCAGCTGAGCCACCCAGGCACCCTAAAGTCTGTTTTTTAAAAAAGAGTTAAAAGGGTATCAGTCACAGCTCTCTTTTTTCATCTTGGCAGTTTAGCCAAGAAAGCGTGCTATTTTTCCATAGTGTCTGTAATGATGACTATAGGGTTTTTAATGGAAAGATTTATTTGATTCATGTAAGTATGAATAACTGGCAGGTAATAGGGATAAAAGATGTATATTTCCTTTGCAAAGTGAAACAAGTATGGATTTTCTTTTTTTCTTAGAAAAAGTGAAACTTCTGCTCATAGTTCCAGGTGCTTTTAAAGATTTCCGTCTTCTGTGTGGTAGAGGAGTGTTCTCTGTGATATTCCCTTTCTTGACAAAATCTCTTTAAAATGCCATGATTCAGAGATCTGCTTCTGATTGGGGTGTTGCCTGTATGGCTGGGAAAAAAAACCCCAAAACTGCTTCAGTGTAACAGGAGGAGTCCTTGTTTCCAATGGCTTTCTGTGTAGCAACCAATGAGTGATGATGACCTAGGAAGTTCCTTTTCCATTAAGGAGAACAAGAGTATGATGAATGTGACAAGAGTGCTGTCTCTACAAGAATAGCAAGTGTTTCTTTTCAAAGTTTCCTTTGGCAATTTTTCTTCTTTTTCTTTTCCTACTTCTTTAAAAAAAAATCATTTCCAAACCACTCACAGTCTTCGTAATTTCAAAAAAGAAAAAAAGAATTCTCTTTGATGGGACCAGTGAGCACACAGTGAAGGAGATGGCCTATAGTTCCCACCAGGTACTTGCTGGAGGGGAACTTCAAAGCTGCCAGTGCTTTAATGACATGCTTTCAAATACATGAAAAAGAAATGTCATTTCTCAAACATCATGTATTTGACAAAGAATGATTTCTAGTTTTTCCCCAGGAGAAACAGAGATTCCAGAAACCCTGTGTCGTTGTGCCGGGGACATTGCATAAGAGCTGTAGAGGCCAGAGAACCAAGGGGGCTTTGCTATCCCAAGAACACGTGTGGGCCACACTGCCTAGCAAAGTTAAAACTCTTTGTAAGAAACTCAACAATTATTTAAAAAGAAGCTTGCAGAGTAGGCTGCTCCAAGGCTGTTACAGAAAAATGAGGATTTTACTTGTTCAGGAGACGAGCGTTAAGAATCAGTGCTCCAAGGACGGGCCAGGCCACCAGCCTGGGTCAGCGCTTGCTCCTCCACCTTTGGATTTCTAGACCACTGTTTACTTTTTTATTTTTATTTGTACCTTTGGGTCACTCAATTGCTTTACATAAGGACGAGTTTTCTGGGGATTTTGTCAGACTGAAACTTGTCTTCACAATGTCTCTGAAGTTTTTTCTCATGTTATTGTGTTAATTATTATTTCTAAGTAGAACTGCCTTTTACTGTGTCATGACTTTTTTCTTTTTTCTATCAGAAACCCAGAAATTTGGAAAAGTCTAACCATTTGTGGGAAAATACTGGATTATTTGTATTTTTTCTTTAAAACATAGCCACATATGTTTTAAAACATAGCTATGTAGATTCTCCTTAAAACATAGCTACATAAGTTTTAAAGGAAAAATACAAATAATACATGCAAGTTCTTTATATATTTTGGACACTAAGCCTTTATCAGATATGTTATTTGCAAATATATTCTCCCATTCCATAGGTTGTCTTTTAGTTTTGTCAATTGTTTGCTTTGCTGTGCAGAAGTTTTTTATCTTGATGAAGTCTTGCCACTCTGGAAAACAGTATGGAGGTTCCTCAAAAAGTTAAAAATAGAACTACCCTACAGTTCAGCAAATGCATACTAGGTATTTACCCAAAGAATACAAAAATACTGATTCAAAGGGATACATGCAACCCTGATGTTTCCACAGCGTTATCTACAATAGCTAAACTATGGAGACAGCCCAAGTGTCCATCCACTGAGGAATGGATACAGAAGGGGTGGTATATATGTACAATGGAATTTTACTCAGTCATAAAAAAGAATGACATATTTCCATTTGCAATGACATGGATGGAGGTAGAGAGTATTATGCTAAGCAAAGTAAGTCAGGCAGAGAAAGACAAATACCATATGATTTCACTCATGTGGAATTTAAGAAACAAAACAAATGAGCAAAAGACAAACAAAACAAAAGAGAGAGACAAACCAAGAAACAGACTCTTACTTATAGAGAACAAACTGAGGGTTGCTGGAGGGGAGGTGGGAGGGGGGGTAGGTGAAATAGGTGCTGGGGATTAAGTGCACCTGCTGTGATGAGCACTGGGTGTTTTTTGGAGGTTTTGAATCACTGTATTGTACACCTGAAACTCATAGTACACTGTATGTTAGCTAATTGGAATTTAAATAAAAACTTGTAAAAATACGTACTTTTTTTTAAATTGGGGAAAATGAGGAGAGGTAAGCATTTCAGAAGGGCCTTCTCCAAACAACCAGGCCCTGTGGTAGACAATTTTTCTTTACTATTTTGTTGAATTCTCACAGTAGCCTTTTTAAAGTTGAGGATAAGTCACAGAGAGATGAAACCATTTGTCTGGTTTAGCTTAGCCAGGTCTGTCTGGCTATCTAGTCTTGTTGACTCAAAATTGTATACATTTTTATCTCTTTTGAATGAAAGGCAGCATGGATTGGAAAAAGCACACTATCTGAAACCTTGGGCAAGACTCTTGGTTCTCCTGTGGTTTAATTTCTCTTTTACATAAGAAGAAAGGATGAAATAATCCACTCTAAAAGCTTACAAAACAGGTTCCTGAGAGATTGCCATATGGTGGGTGGCATGGTGGTTGGTGAAGCAGACCTGGGAGCAAGGACTTCCTTGAGGGCAGAGGGAGAGCTGGGCAGTCCATATCCCACCCCTATAATGACTGACAAAGAAGTGCGAGTTAGTCACTGGAGCTGGAGGGACAATTCTTTTTTTTTTAATTTAAATTAAATTAGTTAACATATAATGTATTATTAGTTTCAGAGGTAGAGGTCAGTGATTCATCAGTGTTATATAACACCCAGTGCTCATTACATCATGTGCCCTCCTTAATGTCCATCATCCGTTACCCCATGCCCCCACCCTCTCCCCCGAGCAACCCACAGTTTGTTTCCTATGATTAAGAGTCTTTTATGGTTTGTCTGCCTCTCTGATTTTGTCTTGTTTTATTTTTACCTCTTTCCCTATGATCATCTGTTTTGTTTCTTAAATTCCACATATGAGCGACATCATATAGTTGTCTCTCTCTGACTTATTTTACTTAGTATAATACCCTCTAGTTCCATCCACGTCATTGCAAATGGCAAGATTTCATTTTTTTTTTTTTTAAAGATTTTATTTATTTATTTATTCGACAGAGATAGAGACAGCCAGTGAGAGAGGGAACACAAACAGGGGGAGTGGGAGAGGAAGAAGCAGGCTCACAGCAGAGGAGCCTGATGTGGGGCTCGATCCCATAACGCTAGGATCACGCCCTGAGCCGAAGGCAGACGCTTAACCGCTGTGCCACCCAGGCGCCCCAAGATTTCATTTTTTTGATGGCTGAGTAGTATTCCATTGTATATATATGTACCACATCTCCTTTATCCATTCATCTATTGGTGACATCTGGGCTCTTTCCACAGTTTAGCTATTGCAGACATCGCTGCTGTAAACATTGGGGTGCAGGTGCCCCTTCGGATCACTATGTTTGTATCTTTGTGTAAATCCCTAGTAGTGCAATTGCTGAGTCATAGGGTAGTTCTATTTTTAACTTTTTGAGGAACCTTCACACTGTCGTCCAGAGTGGCTGCACCAGCTTGCATTCCCACCAACAGTGTAAGAGGGATCCCCTTTCCCTGCATCCTCACCAATATTTGCTGTTTCCTGAGTTGTTCATTTTAGCCATTCTCATTGGTGTGAGGTGGTATCTCATTGTAGTTTTGATTTGTATTTCCCTGATGCCCAGTGATATGGAGCATTTTTTATGTGTCTGTTGGCCATTTGTATGTCTTCTTTGAAGAAACATCTGTTCATGTCTTCTGCCCATTTCTTGACTGGATTCTTTGTTTTTGGTTGTTGAATTTGATAAGTTCTTTATAGATTTTGGATACTAGCCCTTTATCTGATAAGACATTTACAAATATCTTCTCCCATTCTGTTGGTTGTCTCTTGGTTTTGTCGAGTGTTTCCTTTGCTGTGCAAAAGCTTTTTATCTTAATGAAGTCCCAGTACTTCATTTTTGCCTTTGTTTCCCTTGCCTTTGTAGATGTGTCTAGCAAGAAGTTGCAGTGGCCAAGGTCACAGAGGTTGCTGCCTGTGTTTTCCTCTAGGATTTTGACGGATTTCTAGCTCATATTTAGGTCTTTCATCCATTTTGAGCCTATTTTTGTGTATGGTGTAAGGAAATGGTCCAGTTTCATTCTTCTGCTCATGTGGCTGTCCAATTTTCCCAACACCATTTGTTGAAGAGACCGTCTTTTTTCCATTGGATATTCTTTTCTGCTTTGTGCAAGATTAGTTGACCAGAGAGTTGAAGGTCCATTTCTGAGTTCTCTATTTTGTTCCATTGATCTGTGTGTCTCTTTTTGTGCCAATACCATGCTGTCTTGATGTTTACAGCTTTGGTTTCTTTGTTTTTTGTTTTTTTTTTTTAAAAGATTTTATTTATTTATTCGACAGATATAGAGACAGCCAGCAAGAGAGGGAACACAAGCAGGGGGAGTGGGAGAGGAAGAAGCAGGCTCATAGCGGAGGAGCCTGATGTGGGACTCGATCCCAGATCGCCGGGATCACGCCCTGAGCCGAAGGCAGATGCTTAACCGCTATGCCACCCAGGCGCCCCGTTTTTTGTTTTTTTTGAAGATTTTATTTATTTATTTGACAGAGAGAGACAGCCAGCAAGAGAGGAAACACAAGCAGGGAGAGTGGGAGAGGAAGAAGCAGGCTCCCAGCAGAGGAGCCTGATGTGGGGCTCGATACCAGGACTCTGGGATCACACCCTGAGCCAAAGGCAGATGCTTAACAACTGAGCCACCCAGACGCCCCTTGATGATTACAGCTTTGTAACAGAGCTTGAAGTCCGGGGTTGTGATGCCACCAGCTTTGGTTTTCTTTTTCAACATTCCCTTGGCTATTTGGGGTCTATTCCATACAAATTTTAGGATTATTTGTTCCAGCTCTGTGAAAAAAGTTGACAGTATTTTGATAGGGGTTGCATTGAATGTATAGATTTCTCTAGGTAGCACAGACATTTTAACAATATTTTTTCTTCCAATTGGAGGGACAGTTCTGTGAGGGAGCTGATATTCCTTCACTCCCATTTAAGAGTACCAGGCTGATATGTAGGACAGAGTGACATTAGTAGGCCTGAGCTTTTCCCTTCCCTTTGCAGAATAAGGAACATAGATCTTCAGGGGCAGCCTACAGCAGCCAGCAGCCGTCTGATCCTTTCCATGTGCCTAGCACTATATATCAACCTATTAAATTTCATTTAATTGCCACAACAATGCTACAAAGTAGGTACTTTTGTTCTTTCTGTTTTACAGAAGGGGCAACTGAGGATTTGAAAATGTAAGTGTCTTGCTCAAGATCACAGAGCTGGTAGGTAAAGAAATAACCTTGCTTTTAATTGCAGACACAGTGTATCATTTCTATAGGCCTCTGTATGTTTTTGCAAAATTGTGGACCCTGGATTTCCTTTCGTTGAGAGGCTTTCGGGTTGAGAAGCTTTAAAATAGGTCATGGGGGTTCCTGGCTCAGTTGGTGAAGCATATGACTCTTGATCTTGGGGTTGTAAGTTTGAGCCTCATGTATAAAGATTACTTTAAAAAAATAATATAAAATCTTTAGGGGCGCCTGGGTGGCTCAGTCGTTAAGCGTCTGCCTTCGGCTCAGGGCGTGATCCCGGCGTTCTGGGATCGAGCCCCACATCAGGCTCTTCTGCTGTGAGCCTGCTTCTTCCTCTCCCACTCCCCCTGCTTGTGTTCCCTCTCTCGCTGGTTGTCTCTCTCTGTGTCGAATAAATAAATAAAATCTTTAAAATAGGTCATGAATGCTCTGAGGAACTTAATCCCATTTTCATTAGAATTAATCACTAACATAAGATTAACCTGACTTTAGTATCTCACCTCTTTAACCCCCAACCTGATCCAGAACCAGTCCTCAAAGAATTATATTTCCATTGCCTGTCAACTCAGGCCTTAAAAAGAGTGATAAATTTCACTTAGTCGTGATGTATAATCTTTTGGGTTCTGTTTCATAGTATTTTGTTGAAGATTTTTATGTCTATACTCATCAGAAATATTGATTTGTAGTTTTCTTTTTTTTATGATCTTCCAAAGTTCTTTTTTTTAAATAATTTTTTATTATGTTATGTTAGTCACCGTACAGTCCATCCTTAGTTTTTGATGTAGTGTTCCATGATTCATTATTTGCCTGTAACAGCCAGTACTCCGTGCAATATGTACCCTCCTTAATACCCATCACCGGCCGATCCCAATCCCCCACCCACCTACCCCCTGAAGCCCTCAGTTTGTTTCCCAGAGTCCATAGTCTCTCGTGGTTCATTCCCCCTTCTGTTTACCCCCCCATTCTTCCCTTCCTTCTCCTACCAATCTTCCTGCTATTTCTTATATTCCATAAATGAGTGAAACCATATGATAATTGTCTTTCTCTGCTTGACTTATTTCACTTAGCATAATCTCCTCCAGTGCCATCCATGTTGCTGCAAATGTTGTGAGATCATTCTTTTTGATGGCTGAGTAATATTCCATTGTATATATGGACCACATCTTCTTAATCCAGTCATCTGTTGAAGGGCATCTCAGCTCCTTCCACAATTAAGTATTGTGGACAATGCTGCTATGAACATTGGGGTGCATATGGCCCTTCTCTTCACTACGTCTGTATCTTTGGGGTAAATACCCAGTAGTGCAATGGCTGGATCATAGGGTAGCTCTATTTTTAACTTAAGGGACCTCCACACTGTTTTCCAGAGTGGCTGTACCAACTTGCATTCCCACCAACAATGTAGGAGGGATCCCCTTTCTCCACATCCTCTCCAGCAATTGTTGTTTCTTGCCTTGTCAATTTTTTGCCATTCTAACTGGCGTAAGGTGGTATCTCAATGTGGTTTTGATTTGAATTTCCCTGATGGCTAATGATTTTGAACATTTTTTCATGTGCCTGTTAGCCATTTGTATGATTTGTAGTTTTCTTATCTTGTCATATCTTTATCTGGTTGAGATATCAGGGTAATATTGGCCTTACAGATTGGATTGGTAAATTTTCTTACTTCTGTTTTTTAGAAGAGTTGGTAAATAATTGGTGTTAATTCCTCTTTAAATATTTCGGAGAATGTACTAGTGAAGTCCTCTGGGTCTAGGCTTTTCTCTGTGGGAAGATTTTTGGTTATTAACTCAATCTCTATACTTCCTATATTTCCGTTTGGATTTTCTTTTTCCTTTTCCTTTTCTTTTCTCTTTTCTCTTTTCTCTTTTCTCTTTTCTTCTCTCCTCTCCTTTCCTTTTTTTTTTCTTGAGTGAGTTTCAGTAGTTTATCCCTTTCTGGGAATTTGTCCATTTCATCTGGGTTATCTAACTTGTTGGCATACATTTGTTCATAGTATCCCTTATAATTCCTTTACTTCTATAAGGTTGATAGTATGTCCTCTCTTTCATTCTAGATTTAGGGAGCTAATTTCAGTCATGTATGTATGTATGTATGTGTGTCAGTCAGTCTAGCTAATGGTTTGTCAATGTTTGGATCTTTAGAAGAACTTAAAAATTTTTTTTTCTATCCGTTTTCTATTCTCTATTTAATTTATTTTCACTCTACTCTTCATTATTTTCTTCTTTATACTTACTTTAGGCTTAGTTTGCATTTCTTTTCTAGTTTCTTAAGTTAAAAGATTAGGTTATTGATTCAACACAGGCATTTACAGATAATTTCCCTCTATACACTGCCTTTGCTGCATTCATTTTTATTGTTTCATTTTTGTTCATCTCAGCATACTTTCTAATTTCTCTTGTGATTTCTTCTTTGACCCCTTGGTTATATAGGAGTATGATGCTTAATTTCTATGTATTTATGAATTGCCCATATTTTATTTTTTTATTGACTTCTAATTTTACTCCATTGTGGTTGAAGGACATTCTTTGTATGATTGAAATCTTTGTTAATTTATGGAGGCTTGTTTTATGACCTAGCATATGGTCTATCTTGGAGAATGTTCTGAAGAACATATATTCTGTTGTTGTTGGGTGGGGTGTTCTTTAGATGTCTGTTATGTCTAGTTGGTTTATAGTGTTTTCAGGTCTTCTGTTTCCTTTTTAATCTTCTTCCTAGTTGTACTATCTATTATTGAAGTCTCCAATTGTTATCGTTAAATTGACCATTTTCCCTGCAGTTTTGTCACTTTTACTTCATGAATTTTAAGTTGTTATTGTATGCATACATGTTTATAACTGTCATTCAGTTCTGATAAATTTACCCTTTTATCATTATGAAATGTTCTTTCGTCTTAAAGTCTATTTTGTCTGATCTTAGTGTAGCCACTCCAGCTCTCTTTTGGTTACTCAATGCATTTTATCTCTTTTCTTATCCTTTTAAACTTTTTTTTTTGTTTTTGAATCTGAAATATGTCTCCTGTAGATGGCATAGAGTTGGATCATGTTTTTTTCTCCATTTTTCCAAACCCTGCCTTTTAATTGGAATGTTTAATCCATTTATGGTTAATCTAATAACTGATTTGGTAGGATTCATATCTGTCATTTTGCTCTTTGTTTTCTATATTTACTATGTCTTTTTTGTTCCTCTATCCCTGTTACTACTTTCATTTTTGTTATTTTCTAGTGTACCATTTTAATCCTCCCTTCTTTTTAAACTCCATTTTTTGAGTCATTTTCTTAGATGTTGCCATGGGGATTACAATGAACAACATAACTATTTGGAGTAATACGAATTTAATTTCAATAGTGTACAAAAATTTGTTCTTGTAAGTTTGTTGCATCTCCCATTTTTGTGCTATGATTGTCATACAAATTAGATCTTTGTACCATATAGCCATATCTAATTATTGCTTTATTTAATTGTTTTTTAAATTAGGAGAAAAGAGTTACAAACCAAAAAGGTATTTATACTGTCCTTTATATCTGTCAATGTCATTACCTTTAATGGTGTTCTTTATTCCTTTATGTGGCTTCTGCTTACTGTCTAATGTCCTTTCATTTCAGCCTGATGGACAGATATGTAGGGATGAATTCTTTCAGTTTTTGTTTACCTCAGGATGTCTTAACTTCTTTGTTTTTGAAAGATGTAATGTTGGATATAAAAATCCTTGGTTGAAAGTCTTTTTCCTTAAGCACTCTGAATGTTATTTCACAGTCTTCTGGATCCCATGCTTTCTAATGAGGAGTCAGCTGTCCATCTTATTGCAGATTCCTTGTATGTGATAAATCACTCCTCTTGGTGCTTTAAAGACTGTCTTTGTTTTTATCTTTTAGTAGTTTGACTATGGTGTGTGAAGTGTGCATCTTCTTGGAGTTCCTTGAGTTTCTTAGATGTATAGTTTTTGGTTTTCATCACATTTGGGAAGTTCTTGTCCTTTATTTCTTCAAATAGTCTTTCTGTCCCCTCTTCTCTTTCTTTCTGGGGCTCCCATCATATGAGTGCTGTTACACTTAATTGTGTCTCACAGGTCTCTAAGACACTGTTCATTTTTATTCATTGTGTTTTCTTTCTGTTCCTCAGTATGGATGGTACCAATTAACCTATCTTCAAGTTTGCTGATACTTTGTTCAACCAACTTAAATTTGTTGTTGAGCCCCTCTGCTGATTTTTCATTTTAGTTTTTGTACTTTTCAACTCCAGAATTTCTATTTGGTTCTTTTATTTATTTATTTTAAATAATTGCTCTTTATCGATATTATTTATCTGATGAGATGTTGTTCTCATATGTTTCTTTAGTTGTTTAGACATGATTTCCTTTAGTTCTATGAATGAATTTATAGTAGCTGATTTGAAGTCTTTGTCTAATAAATCCAACATCTGAGCCCCATCAGAGACAGCCCCATTAGTTGTTTTTTATCTTCTTTGTATGGATCATACTTTCCTATTTCTTTGCATGTCTTATAATCGTTTAAACAACTATTGGACATTTAAAATAATATAATGTGGCAACTTTGAAAATCAGATCATCACTCCCACCAATCAGGGTTTGTTGCTAGTGGTGTTTATGGTTGTGGTGGTGATTGTTGTTGCTGTTTATTTCCCGAACTAATTCTATAAATACTTTCCTGAACTAATTCTATAAAGTCAATATTCTTTGTTGTAGATGGCCACTGAGGTCTTTGCTCAGTTAACTTAATGATCAGCTAATGACTGGACAGAAATATCCTTAAATGCCTTGAACTGGAAAGTCTCCCAGGCTTTGCTCAGGGTTTTTCTATGCATGTTGGGACGTACTTTCCGTGACTCTGATATGCGGTTTTTACAACTCGTCCTTGGCCTTTACCTTCTGTTTGTACAGAATCTCAAGGCTAGGCAGAGGTGGAAAAATTAGGACCTTCTTAGATCTTTCCTGACATACTCACAGCTCTGTACATGTGCATGGCCTATTAGATTCCCAGGAATATAACACTTTCCTATTTCTTTGCCTGTCTTATAATCTTTAAAACAAATATTGGACATTCAAAATAATATAATGTGGCAACTTTGAAAATCAGACCATCACTCCCACCAATCAAGGTTTGTTTATTTTGGTGTTTTCAAAGCTCTTTAGGACTTCTTATTCACCAGCTTTTCCTTTAAAAAAAAATTTTTTTTTTGGTCAGCCTCTTATTTACCCAACTGTTATTCAATCTAAGATAGCTTTGATGTGAAATAATTGTCATGCATTTGTTGTGTATGTGATAAGCACTGTTGGAAAAAGCTATTCCACTGAGCAAATGTTGAGTTGATCAAATAAAGATAAGCCCTGTTAGTGGGGATTTCCAGGAAGTTGCCACACAAGTTGTATAATGGGAATCAAGATTTTTGGGGAACACTAAACCTGTTTTGCCATCCTCAGTGACTTCTGGGCTGCTGGTGTAACAGCTGGTGTGATTGTAAGACTGTTAGGTTTCAAAACTACTATGGGGATTGGGATAGGCAAAATTAAAAATTCCACAGTACTTTCTTTTTAAATAGATATTCAGATTTTTTTTTCTTGAGGAAAGGAAGAAAAATTGGATTGTTGCAAGCCTTTGGTTAATGTCCAGAATTCTGAAAAAAATTAATTTTGACATTTTTGCCAATGCTTTCATTATTTTTATAGAGAAGTAGATTTTGGAAGGTTGTTTTCTGCCAATATTTTTTGGGAGTGCTTCTCAAGATCTTTTTATTTCCTCCCCCCCCCCCCCAAAGCAATTATACTGAAACTTGTCCAGCAGAAAAACAGAAACTTCCTATTTCCTTATTCATTGCTCCCCCACCCCCATGTCTGTTGTTTGATATTGACCACAATACCTACCTTTGAAAAAAGTTACATGGTTATTTCACCCTTTGTTCAGTCCTTAACTCTTAAAGAGAAAGGGGCTAGAACTGTGAATGTCCTCTAAGGTTTGATAATTAAGGATTTTAATAGTGTTTTCATTACTTCAGTTTGGCTTTTAGAACATTATTGTGTATCATCCATTTTTCTTAAAAACTTTAACATTTAACTCACCCTCCCTAAGCTTACTATTATGTAACCATTGCACAGAGCAAGTTAATACACTTATCACTTGCTTTGATGAATGGTTGTCCTACAGCCAAATTGGCCAAGGGAGGAAATTTCAGCATGATAGATTCCCATCAACTTCTTTTTAATCATTAGATTTATATTTTCATGAAAAGATAATCTGACCTGAAAACTCATGGTGAAGGAACAGTCAAGATGCTTGCCAAGTCTGTTAGATAAACATTAGAATATTGTAAATTCTTTTATGACTTTTATTATTATTATTATTTTTAAAGATTTTATTTAATAATTTCACAGAGAGAGAAAGAACACGAGCAGGAGGAGCAGGAGAGGGAGGAGCAGGAGAGGGAGGAGCAGGCTCCTCGCTGAGCAGGGAGGCTGAAGTGGGACTCGATCCCAGGTCCCTGGGATCATGACCTGAGCGAAGGCAGATACTTCACCGCTGAGCCACCCAGGCGCCCCTTTTATGACTTTTAATTAATAGGTTAGTGTTTTTCAGCTCTGAGCCATCCTCTGAATTCATGCCTCTTTTCTTTTCTTCAAATTTCTAGTCTGTCCCAGACTATGGAAATTGTCCAAGATTTAGAGAATCTCCTGATATTATACACCAGGATCGGACAGCATAAGCTTTGGGTCTTGTCTTATTCCTCTTCATCTTCTCCACTGAGCCAGGCATGTTTTATATTTTTATGTAAACAAGTTTATCTATTTTCCAATTTTGGTCTCTGGGTTTCATGTTGTGCTTAGACAAAATGAAGTTTTTCTCTTGTATTTTCTTCCAGAGTTTTTATAGTTTCACTAAATAGTTGTTCCAACAGTCTAAGGAGGAAGGTAGGGATTAACTTTTACTGTTTTCCCAGATGATTTGCCAGTTTACTCAGTTTTATCATTGAATAGTTTTATCTTTTCCCAATTTATAGATAACACAACTTTTTACAAAAGAAATTTCTATATGTACTTTAGTCTTGATTATGTTTCATATATTAGCCTATTTTGACAGAGGAACCAATTAAAATTAGGTTTTTAAATCCAGTACATTTAAATTTAATTAGGTTATTAAAATCTAGTAGAACTCCTGGTTTACTGCCAAGGTGGGTCCAGGTTTCATGTGCTCTAAAGCTGATATAGTTATTTTAAAAAGAATATAAAATCATGAAAACAAAATTAGTACAAAAAAGAATATTGATCTAGAAAGAGAAAAAATCATCACAAATTACACAGTTCTAAAAGATGATTAACTGCTGCAAACATCATAACAGCTGGAAAAAAAAATCAATATTTGTATTCATTGCCTCTCACTTTTCTGTGATAATTTCCCCCTACTTTTGGCTATGTACTTAATGATTGTTTCTTCATGTCAAATAATTTTATAGTATAATTTTCTAGGGAGAGAAAGGAAAAATAATTCAGTCTTTTTTCTATCATGGTTGAAATTTATTTTTTATGATTGAAACATTTTTATAATTGAAGTTTATAATTTTTTATAATTGAAATAATTTTCTTTCACCTTCACACCTTATCATTGATAATGTTATGTAAATTGGGGAAAACTTTGAGTTCGGCATCCCAACCTTTATAAACCTCTATAAAGTTTCTTTAACATATTAGCTGTAAGATGTCAAGCACTTAAAGTTTTTTTCCCCCAGTGGCTAATATCAGGTGTTTTTTGAAATGACAACACTCATTAACAAAGATGTTGTTGATATCACTGTCATATTGTACCTTCATGTCATGAATCTGAGGAAGTTGTCAGACAATAGAAGTAGTTTTAGAAGTTATTCCCATACTGAGATGGCTAGCCTCTACTCTGTACACTGAAGTGACCAAATGCCACATCAATATATCCAACTAAATCTAAACTAAATGAATCTTCAAGTCAGCCTCCTCTTAGCTGTCCCAGAGTGCCATGTCCTCTCCAGTACCATCCATCACAAGGGAAAGTGTGAGGAAGAGGGAACTGGAATGAAAGGAGATAGATATCTTAACAACTGCAGTTAAAATACCGTATGTGTGAAATTTTAACAAAAATATATGGGCAGATAAATATATTACTAGACCCCTCCCAGACCCTTGAAAGTGATCCATGCAGGTGTGGAGCCCTGAAGCTTAAGCTTTATTGGCTTCATAGTAAATCCATTTCTGTACATTACTCTGTTTTCTATAAATCTCCAAGCTGTTCTCATTTTTTTCCCAGATGAGCTTAAGAATAATTTTATCCAATTCACAAAAATCTTATTTCATATTTTGATTAGTGTATCAGTCAAAGGAGAGACACCACACATGGTTTGAATTGGAAAAGTTTAATATAAACAATTATTAACTTCAACAGAGGATTAGAACAACAAAGAATTGGCTAGTAAGAGTACACAGAACTCTAAGGAATATAGGAATAGCAGACGTAAGGAGCAGCCACTGCTCCTACACTAAGATAGGTGTCCAAGAAAGCAACCTTAGGCTGAGATCCAGACATTGGTAAGAGGCTGCCTTACTGGATGGCGGAGAGATTGCTTGATGTCGAGCTGGTGGGACTTGCTGGAAATGTGCCTACAAGGTGCTAGGAAAAGCTGTTTATTTGAAGGTGAACAAAATCTCCTGAGGACAGTGGTACTGGGGAATCTTCTGGTTGCTGTGCACTGAAAGAGCCAGGTTTTGGAGAAGCTCTACACACTGCAGGAGTCTAGAGAGTAAGCACATGGGATCCAGGAGGCAAAAACTCTTTTCCTCATATAGTATCTCTTTGACAAAATGCCCTCTACTGGTTAGCCTTAATATTGTGATGGCTTGCAAAGGAAAAATAAAAAAGGGCCCAGATCTATTTTTGTAGAGCAGCCAATGAATAATGAATTTGGAGCTGAGGGGTAATTAATCTCTATCTGGTGCAATTGGTAACATATTGGAGTTATACATTCATTAGGGAAAACCTATTTTTTTATCTAAGAAAAAGGTATGGTGTTCCATGAACTCAAGATTTTTCTTAGTAGATTTTTATAGTTTTTTTTTTAAGATTTTATTTATTTATTTGATACAGAGAGAAGGGAACACAAGCAGGGGGAGTGGGAGAGGGAGAAGCAGGCTTCCGCCAAGCAGGGAGCCCAATGTGGGGTTCAACACTTAATGACTATTATTTTCATTTTTGTGTTGCTGTTGGGAATGGAATATTTTTCCATTATATTTTTTTGATCATTGTTTAAGCTGTTGATCTTTGTATCTCAATTTTGCACTGATAATCTTATTGGTTTATCTTAGTATTCCTAATGGTTTTTTTCCCCCAGTTGTTTCTCTTGGTTTTCTATTACATAAAATTTTATTATCTGAAAGTAATGAAAACTTTTTTTCCCAGATTTCTAGGAGCTTTATATAATTTTAAGATGCTTATGTTAATAACATATCTACATAAATATAATCTAAGAGGGTTTTGTATCACTTATTTGACAATGCTTCCCATGTAATTTAATATACCAAGTAAGACTAGTTTCATGTCTCACAAGAGAAATTTTTTTTTTCTTGAAATGTTCCATGGAGCTGCTGGAAAATTTCAGATAGATTATGGCCAAAAGTCGTCTTTTGTTTGTTTGTTTTGTTTTGTTTCGTTTTTGCTTCGGATGATTTCTATTTTTTTTATTTAAATTCCAGTTAGTTAATATGCAGTGTAATGTTAGTTTCAGGTGTACAATATAGTGATTCAGTACTTTCATATAACACCTGGAGCCCCTCCTGAGAGGTGCCTTCCTTAATCCCCATCACCTATTTAGGCCATCCCCCCAACCCACTTCCCCTCTAGTAACCATCAGTTTGTTCTCGATAGTTCAGAGTCTGTTTCTTGGTTTGCCTCTCTCTTTTTTCCCCCTATGATTTATTTTGTTTCTTAAATTCTACATATGAGTGAAATCATATGGTGTTTGTCTTTCTCTGCCTGACTTATTTTGCATAGCATAATGCTCTGTAGCTGTATCCATGTCATTGCAAATGGCAAGATTTCATTTTCTTTTAAGGCTAGGTAATATTCTACTGTGTGTGTGTGTGTGTGTGTGTGTGTGTCTGTGTCTACCACCCCTTCTTTATCCATTCATCAATCGATGGACATTTTGCTTCTTTCCATAATTTGGTTACTGTAGATAATGCTGCTATAAACACTGAAGTTGCATGTCTCCCTTTGAATTAGTATTTTTTTATTCTTTGGGTAAATACCTATAGTGCAATTGTTGGATGGTAGGGTAGTTCTATTTTTAACTTTTTGAGGAAACTTCATGCTGTGAAACTAATGAAATTTTATCTCTTCCTTTCCAGTATTAGTAATCATTTTTAATAATATTAGTAATAATTTTGCTTAATTAAATTAACAGTATATCTTGAAGAATTATTAAATGGTGATAACAGGCATCATTGCTTCAATGTAAACCCTCCTAGAATTTCAGTCTCCTGCACTGCTGTTAGCTTTTTATTTGAACAATATATTCAGTCATGTTCAGAAAGTATCCTTTGATTCTTTTTCAATCAAAAAAATCCACATTGATGTTGGATTTTACAAATGTGGTCTTTTAAAATAGTTTGATTTTATTTTGTAGTATTTTATTTATGATTTTTGTATTAATATTTATGAGTGAAATTGGGATAGAGTTTTCTGTTATTTTTCTGTTAAATTTTGGAACACGTGTTACATGGCTTTGAACAAAGAATTGGAAAGCTTTCTGTTTTTTCTCTGGCAAATTTAATAAACACTTAAATATTTATTCCTTGAAGATTGGAACGACTTCATCTGTAAAACTCTCTAGTCTTCACTTATAAGCAATTTAAAAAATATCATAAGTTTCTTTAGATTATCTGTTTTTTCTTGAGTTATTTTTGGTAATTTGTATCTTTCTCAAAAGTCATGGATTCCTCCTGAATTTTCAAAGCTATTAACAAGGGCTTTAAATTACCTCACTCTTGGTAGTTATTTTCGCTTTCTCGTTCTTAATTTTGTGTGTCTGTGCTCTGAGTGTTCAGTTTTATTACATTGATACCAGAGAATGCTGTCTGTACTGTTTCCCCTTTTGGAAATTATAAAACTTTCATCTGTAGCTAATATAGGACTGATTTTAGTAACTATTTCAGGGGCAAATGATTTAAACTCTTTGCTGTATGATGTTCCTTCTTGTCATTACATTAGCTAAATGCTTTTGGAAGCAGGCCACATTCTTTCAAGTCTGCACTTTCTCTCTTTTTCTTTTTAAGATTTTATTTACTTATTTGAGAGAGAGAGAGCAAGAGAGAGAGCATGAATGAGGGGGAGGGACAGAGGAAGAGGGAAAAGCAGGCTCTCCGCTGAGCAGGGAACCCAATGCTGGGCCCAATCCCAGGACCCTGGCATCATGACCTGAGCTGAAGGCAGACACTTAACCTACTGAGCCACCCAGGCACCTCATGTCCACACTTTTTCTAAACCATTGTAGTCTAGTGTCTTGCTTAAAAGTATTGCTGAGACTAGCAGCACCAACCTAGCCAGGGAGCTTGTCAGAAATGCAGGATCTCAGGCCCCATCCGAGACTAACCAGATCAGAATCTACATTTTAACAAGATCCACTGGTCATATATGTACATTAAAGTTCTAGGGAAGTTCCTACTTTCAATCATAGCATTTAATTTAGTTATGTATGTCCTCCAAATGATGTTATTTATTGATTTTACCCCATTTAAATGAATTGAATCCCTTCTTAAAATCTAGCAAAAAGTAAGTTTTATAAGGCACTGAATACAGTGTAAATTACACCACTTTTCCAAGGATATAATTACACCTGGGGCTGGCTCCTGACCACATTGTGATGTCATCCTTTCTTCTATTTCCCTCACCTTCCTCATCCTCCCTCTTACTGCTCAGAAACTGATGAGAATCCAAGGATTTTGGCTGTACAGACTTGCAGGACATGTTCATAGCCCCACAGGACAGCAAAATCAAATGTAATAACAATTTTTTCAGATATGTTTTTCTCGAAGCTCAGGCTTGAGTCAAGCCATCAGGCAGTGGTGCCAGACCTCGTTCTGAGCAACAGCTGAAAGAAACAAGCAGCCTTGCTAACCCTGGCTCTTTCTTCCTTGCAGCCTAGCTGACCCAGAAAATCTTAGGAAGTGGAGGGCAAGGAGTGATCAGCAATGTGGTAGCCGGTGAGGAGCTCATGGGGTCAGGACTGGGCACAAGTAAAGCCAATAGTAGCAGGCATATTAAGAATTAGGGCTTTTCAGATGTAACTCATCAGAATTACATCCTCATCATGCCAGACCACGTGGACCTTTCTTAAGGGAATTGCGTAACCTCTAAAAACATGGCAAGTATTTGTTTTTTTTGGCTGTTTGTAGAACAGTAATTTTGGAGCTATCTCTGACGGGGTGAATTTCAAACCAAGCAAGAAGGAGAGGATAGACCGCAGCAGCATACCCTTGTGGAGCCTGTTAGGTTACCCAACCAGGCAGCTTCACCATGTACGGAGCAGGAGCACTTCCGCAGAAGTGTAACCCTCGCTAACCTCAGGAAAAAAATGCTGATTCTTGGTCTCATCGATAGTGTGGACGAGGCTGAATTCTCATTGACAAAGCTTGGCATGAAAAATCTACTCGATTGGCATGTTTGAAAAATTGGCAATACTCTCCTCTTCCACAGACATCTGGAAAGTTCTGAGAGCAGATTCTGACTAATTTAATTCCTTTAAGTTCTTATCACCCCTAGATAGGTTTTTTTGGGTTGTTCTATAGCATGCATTTCTGGAATCAGGGATTGCCTCAGACTGGGTTAGGCCTCCTATAATATTGTGTCACTAAATGGACCTCTGTCTGAAACAGTGTTCCAGACAAGGTATCACGTCCTGCCACTTACCGCTTCCCTCCTCCTCTCCCCTTCTCCTTCCTCTTTCCTTCTCCTGTCTTCCACCTCTCTCTCTACTTTGTGGTCCTCTCTGGCCTATGTCTGGGAGCTGCAGTAGCATTAATCAATTATCCTACAGACGTCTACATCTACCATGGGCCAGGCAAGATGCTGGGAGCCCTGGAGAATACAGAGATGAACACAGCACTACATTTCTCCTTGATGAGCTTATGCCTTAGTTAGAGAAACAAGCATATACACACATAAGGATGGCCTCCCATAGCTCATGCTATGCTGTAAATACAAATTTTTTTTTTAAAGATTTTATTTATTTATTCGACAGAGACAGAGACAGCCAGCGAGAGAGGGAACACAAGCAGGGGGAGTGGGAGAGGAAGAAGCAGGCTCATAGCAGAGGAGCCTGATGTGGGGCTCAATCCCGTAATGCCGGGATCACGCCCTGAGCCGAAGGCAGACGCTTAACTGCTGTGCCACCCAGGCGCCCCTGTAAATACAAATTTAAGACAGGGAGAGGTCACCTTTGTCTTGGATGGTCAAGGGCAAAGACTTTCCCAGGGCAGGTGGGACTTGGAGAATAATCAGGAATCACCAGCTAAGACAGTCTTATTGCTGTTTCTCAAAGAAAAACAAACAAATGTTGCTGAGCCTTGGATTAGTTACTGCTGGACCTATACTTTTTTAAAGTTCTTTCTAGTCCAAAGTGAAGTATTGGATTTCTGGAAGAGATTTTGATTATGTTTAGAACTTTTCTTAACATATTACTTATCAAAGACATATTTATGAAAATACTGTCTATAAGTGTGAGTAATTTTCATGCCAAATTGAGTATGTAACTTAAATTCCAAGTATAAATTAATTCACTTGACCTTATATTGTTCCTTCTAGGTACCATCCTTTCTAAAGTCCAAGTTAGTTGTGTCATTGCCCCTACTGTTCTCTCTTATCTAAACAAAATTTATTGAAGTTGTGAGTGCTTGGTTATATTAAGTTAAAATATTCGTAATGAGTCTGTATTAGCTGAATATCTTCCTAATAAGACTTGGACCTACTGTCAAATCAGAGCAGTTGTGTTCTCCAGAAACAAGGGTAAATATTTTGGGGGGGCTCCAGTGCAATTATCTCTTTATCAGCAGGGGCCGTGAAGCATTTTCCCCAAAGTCATTGATCAGCCACCTTTTGGTCTAAGTCTTGGCACAGCCTCTGTTACCTTAGCAGTTGGAGTCAAGTTTGAAACCCTTTCTTCCCCTGGCCCTTTCTTCTGACCCTGACCTCTGTGGCTCCCTCTTTAATAATTGATTTGCTTCCTCATGTGTAAACCTCACTTCAATTCCTGAAAGGAAGAGAAGAAGGCTAAAAGGCCAGCACTTCCACTTCTTGTCATAGGTTCATAGCCCTTCCCCCATGCTTGTCTGTTCCAGGCTGTCTGCTTCCCGACACAAGAGCTATTGGTGCAGTTGAATTTGTTTAGGTTCATCTCTATCGACAGGAAAACCCTAACTTCCTAGTTTGATATGTGCATGTGGTATTATCCTGTCCCTGAGGTTAACAGGAAAACAAAACTCTCTTGTAACAGCCATTTTATTTTATTTTATTTTATTTTATTTTATTTTATTTATTTATTTGACAGAGAGAGAGACAGCCAGTGAGAGAGGGAACACAAGCAGGGGGAGTGGGAGAGGAAGAAGCAGGCTCCCAGCAGAGGAGCCTGATGTGGGGCTTGATCCCATAATGCCAGGATCACGCCCTGAGCCGAAGGCAGACGCCCGACGACTGCGCCACCCAGGCGCCCCTGTTTTGTTTTGTTTTAATCACACCAGCATCATAATTAAATCAGGGAAATCCTTCCTGGTGACGAGTTCTGTTGGACAGAAACCTTAGATCGGTGAGAATGCATGGTGTGATGGAGAGTCTCCAAAGAAAAGGGTTAACCTTCTCACTCACACACACTTTCTGGGCTCTCTACTCGTGTGAGTGTGCATTCTGTGTTGACTGGATGGTTGGAAATCTCTACCTGGAATAGGCAGCAATTTTCTGCCTTGAGGCCGGATAGATATTCTGGGTTTAGTTTACCTTCTCTCTTACTACATATGGGTTTTAAATTGCCCATAACTGAGGGACGAAATAAAACTCTTTAACAATTTTAATTGGGATACATGATCAAATTCGTCTCTCAAAGTCAATGTCCTTTCTTCTTTTGGTGCCTCGGTGCTGCTTTGTTCATGGCAAGTGTTGACTAAGGGGTGAAGTGTTAGCGTTGGTCAGCATGGGCTCTGCTGACGTAGGATGATTTTAGGGCCCAAGGACTCAGAAAATTTTCTGGATAGCCCAGAAGGGAAAGAGCTGTTCCCATAGGCCTCTGTGTTTCTCCTTGCTTATCTTGCTCACTGTTGCTTTTTCCCCCCTTGTGTTCTCCTGAATAATATTGTTTGTCTTTCGTGCTCTCCTCCCTGCTTTGACCAGCTTCCTCCCTGCGTGCTAAATAATGTTTCACGTTGTCCTGAAGTCATTGCCTGGCTGACTGGCCCGGAACCTCAGCAGCAGAAAGCACCAAACAGCCTTTTCACCAAAAGTCCTAAAAACATAACCTGAGGGGGACTGAGGTTTTAGCGCTGAGTGCAGAGAGGTTGACCACAGATTCTTGCTGGCGTGGATATGGGGTTTCAGTTGTTCTTCTGATTGTGTGTGTGTCTGCGGGAGTAAGGTCTGTCTTTTATGCTCTTTTTTGCATTCACTTGTTCATTCATTCTCACCTTCTCTCTTTTACATGGGTTTCAAAATGATTTTTTTCTATTAGTCCTGCCATTAACACTGATGGTCAGGCAACGCGCAGTGTTAATGGTACAGCTGTGTTAATGGTCAAATATGGAAATGCTTCTGTACTTGATGGCAAATAGCTGTTGCCACAAAACCCAGCTGAGTGCTCCTGTGTTGCCAGGGCGTCCTCCAGACCTCCCCACAGTCCAGCTCCTAGAGGGCTCAGCCCCGGCACAGCTGGGGGCAGAATGCTCTGGGGTCCTATTTCAGTGCACCCTGCCCGTGCCCACTGTGCTTCCTACATATTTTGGTTATCACCTTCTGAAAATAACAGCCTTAACCTAGATGCTACATGGCTAATCAGCCAATCTTCATTCTAGAATTCAGCCAAGAGTTGTGAAGGAAGCGCAAGGAATCCCTGAAAAGTGAGAATAGATTCCACAAAGTTCAGGCACTAATGATCACACACTTTTCCCGTAAGGACAAACTCAGTGACAGCTTAGATGGTGACAGTATGGACCCACATATCTTGCCAAAGTATAGGCTTTCTGTCACTAGAAGCAGACTCAAATGACCTCCCAAGTCCCTGCCAAGCGAATGGTATTTAAGAAATAGGAAACATTGCAAATTCTCCCAAAAAGTGCACACCTAGTATGTTACAGGAGAATGAAGAGAGCTCAAGAAGTTACCAGGTGCTGCCTTAAGGCCTCTGTTGGCCTGTCTTGGGTTTAGATAATGTGGTTGTCAGAAAACAATTGCATGTAGCATAAGCCTGCAATTTTGGGATTTTATCTTGGAGCACTGTTCATCTGTGGCAACCAAGGGAACGTGGGATGAAATGATAAGCATGTGTGTGGGGTATCAGGACGTTCGGGAGGGAAGTGGTTTGATTTTGGGAATAAGCAGTTAAGTTTCGTAAGTACAATGATGACAATGAACGGAGGATTTCTTTTCTGGGATAAAACTGAATGGAAGGAATTCTTAGCGTCCTGAAACTGATGAGGCAGCTGTAGCTATGGGTCACTCCGGAGGGAGATAAACTTCTAGCTCTGCCGGCTCTTCGGAGTTTGGAGTCCAAGTGCAGAGACTCCCATAGTCCCAGGTTAGTCCTCTGAAGACGGTTGCAGGGGAGAGCCAGTGGCAGTGAAGGAAGCAGAAGCTGGGAGAGGGGCACAAAGAACTGGTCACAGAGACTCCAGGAGATCCAGGCAGAATATCAGTGTGGCTCCTGCAGTGACTTCTCACAAGTTAGCAATTTCAGTGACTTACTTGTTCAGCGACTTCTTAAATGAAAGTTAACTTCAGTGTGCTTCGGTATTCTCCTCTGCAAAATAGGGATTATAGTATTTCCCCCTGCACCTTTTCTTACCAATTGTAAATTATATGGCTGGTCATGACAAGTGTCAGTAATGATTTTTCCCTAGGAGCCCAGGAAGCAGAGTCGCTATTGGGTAGGAAACATCGGGGCGGGGGGGGGGGGGCTGCAGCCATGAGATCACTTTGAATCCCACATGCTATCTGACCAAATCTGGTTGGGTTTCATAACTTATATTTTTTAAAAAATTTTGAATCCCGGGAAAATTGAAAGAATAATGAACACCCATATATTGCCCTCCTGGATTTACTGGCTATTGGCATCTTGACACACACACACACACACACACGCACGCATGCACACGCACGCGCACGCACGCACGCGCACACACGCACGCGCACGCACACGCACACACGCACGCGCACGCGCACGCACACGCACACGCACAGATACAGCGTTTCCTTTTGTAAGCCATCTGAAAGTAGTATGCAGGCATTATGGCACTTTACTCCGTTCAGATTCTAAATAATGCATGTCCCATAAACAAAGACATTTATCCCTTTTCTATTCAATATCATTCCCAGAGCTAAAGACATTTTAATTCAATAATATCCAACACAGAGTCAAATCAAGTTTTCCAAATTGTCTCCAGAATGTCATTAGACTTAAGGTTAATGCGTTGTATTTGCCTGCTGTTTCTTTACTAGACTCCAGTAGAGAGCGCCTCCCCTTCTCCCTCTTTCTTATTGGATCTCTCCAGTGTCCAGGCCAGATGTCCTGCAAAGCCCTCTGTGAGTTCCTGTCACTATTTGTAGGTTTGTATTTCTGAGCCAGTCTTTCTGGTTCTGGGCTTATGAGTCATGGGATTGGCTTTGGTGTTGTAGCCTGAGGATCTTGCTAGACGTTTGGGGTAAGCACTTGGAGAACTAAGAGTAAATCTGCACACATTTGAAGGCCCAGCCTCATTAATAGGCATCTGACGGCTCCAGGTTCATTCAGTCCCGACTCACCACCACCTTAAATTGTGTTTGCCGCAAAATCAGTCATACTTGATACACCACGGTCTCTGGGATCAGTTCTAAGGTGTGAAGCAGCAAAGGAACAGGGTTGTTTGATTCATCGTGTCTCTGCATTGACGACGTAGGCTCATTCTCGAGGCCCCTAAATAAAGTGGAGGTTGAATGCAGATTGGGAAGAAGAGGATTTGTTGTTTCTGTCTTGGGTATCTATCTGTGAAGAAATCTTCTCCCCCTCTAGATTGCCTTTAACAGACTGACATCCTGCCAGCTCTAAATTGGGCTAAGACTTTGAGTTGTGAAGTGGCCAGTGAGTGGAGTGTCAGAAAAGTATGTCATCACTGCCACAAGCCACTGCAGCATTTATACAGCTCCTCTCTTTTCTCCAGGGATCTGCAATCATGGAGACAGAAGGGATCATTTTGCAGATGAGGAAATGGAGGCCCAGAGAGACAAAGTGGTTTGCCCAAAGCCACCCAGCTTGCTGCAGGCAAACCTGGGATTGAAGCCTGTCTCCCAAATCTAGTCCTGTGCTTTTCTGTTAGCCACAGGGATGGAGGCATTAGATTTTGTATTTAAATCATGCCTGATGACACGGTTTTGAAATGGCAAGAACGGGGGGAGAAGAGAACATGATTAACTCAGCAGGCACAGGAGACTCTCAGAGTAGTTAAAAATCAGAGCACAATGTTCTCTGCCATAACCTTGAATCTTGAGACATGGCAACTGTGGCATTCTGTGTGAAGGGGCAGAGTGCTTTGCTTCTTCTTTCTGGTCTGCCAAAACCATAGTTTTTTGACCTTCAGAGTTTGAGTCAAGATACTATGTATGTGGGGGTAAGTAATTTTTTTCTTGGGTTGTCATAATGGATTGTTTGTCTTTTAAATTGCAAGCTGAATCACTATCTTTTTTATAGGAATTTTCCTTCTGAAATAGTTTTGCAAAATCTCTCGCTTCTTCTTCCACAGGCATATAAATACCCTTTGTAATTACCAGGTGTCTATCTTCACCTGTCTATTATGGAGGGAGTTTTCAGAAGTTCCAATTATATACCAAATTTCAGATCATGGCCTAGATTGTTCTTTGATCTTAAAAATAGAATTTAAGGTAATTTTCTCAACCAAGTTGCAGGTATCACAGTGGTTTTATTTATTTATTTATTTGTATGTAAAATATGTTTGTTCAACTAGGTCTCCTTTTTTTCATTTAGAACGTATTTTCAGTTCCCTACAGAAAGGAAGGAAGGAAAGCAAAGAGGGCAACAGAAAACTTACCATCAGTCACCTGCACTTAGTGACTGTTCAGTTTTTTGATCAGTCATCTAGGGTGTGGATCTTTCAAGCTCCTTTCAATGTTTATGAAAATCTCCTCCAGAAACAGTAAAGGAAGGGAAAGTGAATAAGACACATGTCTGTATCAGTTAGATGCTCTGGCTGAAGTAGCAGAAACAAACAAAAAATAAAACTTCAGACTGTTTTAAATAATAAAATTTATCTTGGTTCATACACCAAGAAATCTAAAAATGAGTTGGCCTTCAGGGTGTGTTGATCTTGTGACTCAGTGATGTCATTAAGGAGCCAGGTTCTTTCCATCTGACCATCCTGCTTATCACAGTTTCAACTTGTTCTGAGGCTGAGTTTTCTTGGGATCAAAATATGCTTGTCAGTAGCAGTTGGAGCCACAAGAGTCTTTGTTCAGATTTGGTTTGAGAGAGAGATCTTTTCCTGTGGTTCTCTCTAGTGCCTGGAAATTTTCCCAGAAGATTCCAGAACAAGTCTTCTCATATCATAGTATCCTGATTTGAATCATGTGTCTGTTTTTAAACCAATCCTTGTCATGAGGGGAGCATCATGCTTAGACCTCGTATGTTAGGGGGTTTCCCAGGAGGCAAACTTGGAGACAGTTTATGTGCAGGAGGTCTACAGGAGAGTGCCCTCCAATCAGTGCTTGTCGAAGAGGGAAGGAAGTAGGATTGGACAAAGGGGTTAAATGACAAACCCAGGCACTTCCATGGGCAACTCTTGGCTGAGTCTGCCCTTCAGAGTTGTCCTTCCTTGCATTAAGACTGCCCAGCTTTATACTTTCACCTTGAGTACTCACTGGATGTGAGCTGACTCCAGGATTACCATGTGGCCTTGGGCAAAGTGGCTTTCTTTGGCTTGCCTTTCCAGGGCAACCCCTGGAGAGGGACTTAGCTGAGGGCCATCATACCAACACTCCCAGCAGCTGGGGAGATGGATGTTTCGGTTGTCAAGAGGAGGGATCTGGGCAGACAACACAGCATAGATTCCATTTCATCTACTGAATCTTTTGTAACCACTTTCTGTATAATATGTTCTGGGAATAGCCCCTCCAGGATTCTGATTGGTCTGTGTTCCTCAAACTTATAAAAGGAAGGTACCAGTTGGGATGAATTGCTGCCCCTTTGAGGGTGGAACAGGTTGAATGAAGCCAGCTTGCCAACAGCTGTCTGGTTAGTCTCGTCAAAGCATGGCGCTGCACACAGTCAACGTCTGTCTCGTCAAAGCGCGGTGCTGCTGCTCCTCGTTTCCACCTGCAGTAGCAGGCGGATCGGGAAAGACTATCCGAATCTAGAGAACACCAAACGAGTTGTGAGTTTACCATACGTTTTCCCTGTGTTATCTCCACCCTGATCTCAGCACAGTCTAAGTCCAAAAGTAAGCATTAAGGAACAGACAGATCCCCCCCCCAACACAGGAAAATCCCTTTTGTTCTGGCTTGAGGAGCAGAAAACAGAACTCTTAAAGCTCAGAGATTGAAGGAATCACCCATTTGATCCCCTTCTCCTTTTTCTTCATTCACTTTCCCTCCAGGCCCCAGGCAATTTTGTGGGAGGGGCAGTGATGGCAGCAGCAAAACAATGTGGAAAACTGCAGGAGCCAACATTCTGAGGGTGGGGAACCCTCATTTTTTGGCTGGTGGAACAGTAGTTCCAAGATGTGAGGCCAAATACCTCTCCCTTCCTTTTTTTTTTTTTTTCCTTTCTCTGTCCTCTTGTCATTTAGACCCCAGATGTAACTCAGTCACAGAAGTAAGCATTTTTTTTAAGAGTTTATTTAAATTCAAGCTAGTTAACATGTATTGTTGGTGTCAGGGGTAGAATTTTGTGATTCATCACTTGCATACAATACCCAGTGCTCATTACATCACATGCCCTCCTTAATGCCCATCACCCAGGTACCCCATCCCCCTACCCACCTCCCCTCTAGCAACCCTCAGTTTGTTCCTGATAGTTAAGAGTCTCTCGTGGTTTGCTGCCCTCTCAGTTTTTATCTTATTTTTTATTTTTCCTTCCTTTTCCCTACATTCATCTGTTTTGTTTCTTAAATTCCACATACAAATGAAATCATAAGGTATTTGTCTTTCTCTGACCAACTTATTTCCCTTAGCATAATACCCTCTAGTTCCAATTACCATTGCTAATGGCAAGATTTCATTCTTTTTGATGACTGAGTAATATTCCACTATATATATAAATTCCATTATATATACACACACACATATATATACACACCACTTCTTCTTTATCCATTCATTAGTTCATGGACATCTGGGTTCTTTTCATATTTTGGTTATTGTGGACATTGCTGCTATAAACATTGGGGTGCATGTGCCCCTTTGAATCAGTATTTTTTTTATCCTTTGGATAAATACCTAGTAGTGCAATTGCTGGGTCTTATAACTTTTTGAGGAACCTCCACACTGTTTTCCAGAGTGGCTGCACCAGTTTGCATTCTTCCAATGGTGTAAGAGGGATCCCCTTTCTCCACATCTCGCCATCATCGGTTGTTTCCTGAGTTGTTAATTTTAGTCATTTTGACCAGTGTGAGGTGGTATATTATTGTGGTTTTGATTTATATTTCCCTGAGGATCACTCATCATCAGAAGTAAGTGATTATTTTGTTAATGGACTGTAAAAAGGAGGCTTGAGGAACCAGGAAGTACTAGGGAAATATCTTAGCAAAGAAGGAAGAGCTCAGGAAATGGATCCCATAAAACTGTTTGTGAATATCTGGACATGTATCCAATGTGCATGCTGGATATGCTTCTAATTAGCATTCCAAAGACTATGAGAACTGAGCTAACAGATAGATCTCTTCCCAGGTCCCCGATTAATCACTGGGTGGTACACTTACAGGGCAGATCTGAATAGCACTCAAAGCCTTTGAAACCTGAACTGACCATAGTACACAGAAAGTAAGCTGGAACTTATGACTTACCCAGGTCAAATGCCTTAAACAAAACATCAAGATTCTCTCATAGGATCTGGAGTCTCTGAAAATATCCAGAATACAACCCAAATTTACTTGACATATGGAGAACTATGAAACTCTTGACTTGCTTGGGAAAAGATAATCAATAGATGCCAATGATGAGATAACACAGATGTTGGAATTACTTGATAAAGACTTTAAAACAGATATTACAAAAATGCTCAAAGGTGCACTCATGAATACTTTGAAATGAGGTTAAAATAGAAATAGAAGGGGGTGCCTGGTGGCTCAGTGAGTCAAGCGTCTGCCTTAGGCTTAGTTCATGACCCAAAGGTCCAGGGATTGAGTCCTGCAGGGTCCTGTGATTGAGCCCTGTATCAGGCTTTCTGCTCAGCAGGGAGCCTGCTTCTCCTTCTCCCTCTGCCTGCCCCTTCCCCTGCTTGTGCTCTCTCTCTCATTCTCTCTCTCTCTGTGTCAAATAAATAAATAAAATCTTTAAAAACAAAACAAAAAACCAAATAAATAAAATTATTAATGAAAGAGGAGAAATAACAACCAACACAACAGAAACACAAACAGTTATAACAGAATATTATGAAAACCTATATGCCAACAAACTGGACAACCTGGAAGAAATGGGTAATTCCTAGGAACCAAACAGAACTAAAGTTGAATGAAATAGAAAATTTGAATAGACCAATTACCAACAATGAAACTGAATTGAATCAGTAATCAAAAAACTCCCTAAAGTGAAAGTCCAGGACCAGATGCCTTCACAGGCAAATTATACCAATTAAAAAAAAATTTTTTTTTAAGTAAACTCTGTGCCTGAACTCACAACTCCAAGATGAAGAGTCACATGCCATACTGACTGAACCAGCCAGGTAACCTTCTCCCAAGCATTTAAAGAAAAGTTAACACCTATTCCTCTCAAACTATTCCAAAAAATCCAAGAGGGAGGGGAACTTCCAAATTCATTTTATGAGGCAGTATCACCCTGATACCAAAGTCAGATAAAGACACCACACGCACACACACACGCACACACACACAAAGAGTGAAAGAGAGAGAGAACTACAGGCCAATATCTCTCATGAATATAGATGCAAAAATCCTCAACTAAATATCAGCAAACCAAATCCAACAATACATTAAAAAAATCATACACCATGGGGTTTATTCCCAGGATGCAAGGGTGGTTTAATTTTTGCAAAAAAATCAATGTGATACATCACATTAATAAGAGAAAAGATAAAAACCATATATGATCATTTCAATAGATGCGGAAAAAGCATTTGCCAAAGTACAACATCCATTCATGATAAAAACCCTCTGTAAAATTGGTATAGAGGAAATATATCTCAACATAATAAAAGCCTTATATGAAAAACCCACAGCCAACATCATACTCAATGGTGAAAAACTGAGGGCTTTTCCCCTAAGGTCAAGAACTAGACTGGGATGTCCACTCTCATAACTTTTATTCAATATGGTAATGAAAGTCCTAGCAATAGCAATTACACAACATAAAAAAATAAAAGATCTAAATTTGTTGGAAGAAGTAAAACTCTCACAATATGCAGATGACGTGATACTATATATAGAAAACCCTAAAGACTCCACCAAAAAACTATTAGAACTGATGAATGAATTCAGTAAAGTCGCAGGATTACAAAATCAGTGTACAGTTTTCTGTTGCATTCCTATACACGAATAATGAAGCAGCAGAAAGTGAAATTAAAAACACAATCCTATTTACAGTTGCACCAAAAACAGTAAAATATCTAGGAATAAACTTACCCAAAGAGGTGAAAGACCTGTACTCTGTATAAAGCACTGATGAAAGAGACTCAAGATGATGCAAAGAAATGCAAAGACACTCCATGCTTATGGGTCGGAAGAACAAATATTGTTCAAACGTCTGTACTGCTCAAAGCAATCCACACATTTAATGCAATCCCCATATCAACAGCATTTTCCACAGAACTAGAAAAAACAATCCTAAAATTTGTATGGAACCACAAAATATCCTAAGTAGTCAAAACAATCTTGAAAAAGAAAAACAAAACTAGAAGTATCACAATTCCAGATTTCACAAAGCAGAAACAATTAAAACAGCGTAGTCCTGGCATCAAAACAGACACACAGACTAATGGAATAGAACAGAAA
This sequence comes from Ursus arctos, assembly GCF_023065955.2. NCBI lineage: Eukaryota > Metazoa > Chordata > Mammalia > Carnivora > Ursidae > Ursus > Ursus arctos. The sequence goes on along the minus strand of NW_026622974.1, from coordinate 37,101,845 downwards.
ACCAAGAAATAAACCCACAGTTATATGGTCAATTAATCTTTGACAAAGGAGGAATGAATATACAATGAGAAAAAGACAGTCTCTTCAGCAAATGGTGTTGGGAAAACTGGACAGACACCTGCAAAAGAATGAAACTGGACCACTTTCTTTCAACATACACAAAAATAAACTCAAAATGGATTAAAGACTTAAGTGTGAGACCTGAAACCATAAAAATCCTTGAAGAGAGCACAAGCAGTGATTTCTCTGACTTGGCCAAAACAACTTTTTTTCTAGATATGTCTCCTAAGGCAAGGGAAATAAAAGCAAAAAACTATTGGGACTACATAAAAATAAAGTTTCTGCACAGCAAAGGAAACAACAAAACTAAAAGGCAACCTACTGAATGGCAGAAGATTTTTGCAAATGACATATCTAATAAAGGGTTAGTATAAAAAATGTGTAAAGAACTTATAAAACTAAACACCCTCAAAACAAACAACCCAATTAAAAAATGAGCAGAAGACATGAACAGACTTTTCTCCAAAGAAGACATACAGATGGCCAACAGACACATGAAAAGATGCTCAGTATCACTCATCATCAGGAAAATGCAAGTCAAAACTACAGTGAGATATCACTTCACACCTTTAGAATGGCTGAAATAAAAAACACAAGAAACAGGTGCTGGTGAGGATGTGGAGAAAAAGGAACTCTTGCACTGTTGGTGGGACTGCAAATTGGTGCAGCCACTGTGGAAAACAGTACGGAGGTTCCTTAGAAAATTAAATAGAACTACCCTATGATCCAGGAATCACACTACTGGGTAATTACCAAAAAAAATACAAAAACTCTAATTCAAAGGGATACATACATTCACTCCTATGTTTATTGTAGCGTTATTTACAATAGCCAAACTATGAAAATAACCAAAATGTCCACTGATAGATAAATGGATAAAGAATATGTGGTGTATATATACAATGGAATGTTATCCAGCCATAAAAAAGAATGAAATCTTGCCATTTGTAACAATATGGATGGAGTTATAGAGTGTAATGCTAAGAGAAATAAGTCAGTCAAAGAAAGACAAACACTGTATGATTTCACTCATATGCGGAATTTAAGAAAAAAAAAACAAATAAGCAAAGGGAAAAAAAGAGAGTGTGACTACAAAAAGCACTGTCCTATATTCTGGTTGAGATGGTGGTAACATGAATCTTACTTGGGATGGTTGAAGGAAAGGATAGGGGACTGTTTTTATTGCTGTTGTTATGACTTTTTCTTTTTACTTTTAAAATGGGTTTATTAAATTCAGTGATGGTAGTTCTCAGAAGAATATTCTTCTGAAGATTGTTTCTTCTTAGGACAATAGAAAAGAAAACCAAAATTGTCTTAGCATAGCCACAGATGCTGAGGTATTCAAGCCTCTGCAGGTGGGACTGAAGACTGAGGACCTCACCAGTCAAGTTGCTGTCTAGAGCTCTGGATCATCCTTTTTTTATAAAAAGTTTTTATTTAAATTCCTGTTAGTTACCATACAGTGTAATATTAATTTCAAGTATACAATATGGTGATTCAACACTTCCATACATCACCTTGTGCTCATCACAAGTGTACTCCTTAATCTGGATCATTCTTTTCATCCTCAGTTTTAACCCGTCCATTTCCTGGAGCAAAGATTCATCTACCTCCGTGTTGTCTCCATTATCCTCCAAGAACTGGGTCCAGATTATTATGTGCTTCAAATAGCTCCTCCCCACACACACCCAATTTAATTTTCCTCCTTGTTCTCTCACTCTCTTTTTTTTTTAAATCATCTGTTTCTTTTTGAATTTTCAAGAGTTCACCAAACTTTGGCTTCCAGCTTAAGAAATTCTCACTTGTAACCTAAATGGCAATTGGTTTTTGGCTTCATTGTTTTCCTTCCTTTCTTTTTTCTTTTTTTGACTCATAGTTTTTTGTTTTTTTTTTTTAAAGATTTTATTTATTTATGTGACAGAGAGACAGCCAGCGAGAGAGGGAACACAGCAGGGGGAGTGGGAGAGGAAGAAGCAGGCTCCCAGCGGAGGAGCCCGATGTGGGACTCGATCCCAGGACCCTGGGATCACGCCCTGAGCTGAAGGCAGACGCTTAACAACTGAGCCACCCAGGCGCCCTTGACTCATAGTTTTTATTTGTTCTACTATTTCATTTACTTTTTCTTGCATAGTCAATACTTACGCAGAGATCATTATCATATCAAGATTTTCCTCTACTTGTAACATTAATAATTGAAAAATATCTGAGAAATCTCATATTTTCTGGAATACTAATTAATATGTGGGAAAATTTTTACTCTTTGTAAGCTTGAGACTTACCAGATGGTTTACCATTTTCTCCAGCCTTAGATGTTACAGAATAGTGAAAGTGTTTGAATCTGCTGGTAATACTTAGAAGGATCAACTCCACTGAAGTAGAATTTGGAATCAGGATAGTTCGTTTATGGTTTGGGCAGCTAGTTGTTAGAGGGGATGGATCACCGTGGAATCAAGCTGTAAAGGAATAGGAGTAGATGGACTGCAGAGTTTCCAGCTCATTGTACTGCTCCTGGATTTAAGTTGTCACCATGGCCCTTGTGGCAGCCCATCCATGGCTTGCCAACTCTGAGGACTGAAATGGGGCATGTGGCCACACCATGCTATCAGTTCTTAGTCTTGCTTTTATTTTTTAATTTTGTGCATGTAAAACTTTGATATTTTAAAAATGCCATATGTCTTAGTCAGTTTGGACTGCTGTACAGAATACTACAGTATTCTATATACTATTGGATGGGCTAAACAACATATTTATTTCTTACAGTTTTGGAAGGTGGAAAGTCCAAGATCTAGGTGTCAGCACGGTCAGGTTTTAGTGAGAGTTCTTTTTCTGCTTTGCAGTGCCTCGTTGCTCTATCCTCACATGGTGAAGAGAAGGAGAGGAAGCAAGCTCTGTTTTTATAAAGGCACTTAATTCCATCCTGAGGACTCCACTCTCATGACCTAATTACCTCCCAAAGGCTCCATCTCTAAATATCATCACTGTGCAAATTAGGGTTTCAACATACAAATTTTGGAGGGGCATAAATATTTAGGCAATAGCATCATGCAAGAAATAGACTTTTCCACTCTGAAGTCATAGAGACAGAAGTGTTTTGTTTGTTAATTCTCTGTTGCTATTTCAGCATTTTGTTCTGGGCACTTGCATAACTGATTGCATGATAGGTATGGAAACAACATGACCTACCCCATCCTTTATTAACATAAACATTCTGGATATGCCTAATTTCACTTCAGAAGCAACAACATTCTCCATGTGCTGGGATTGACCCTTTCTAACTTTGTTGCACATGCTTTGTTGCTTGATTTGTTTGCCACTGCTGAAATGTTGGTTTGCAAACATATTTTCACAATGCTACCAGAGAGTGACTTGCCTTGACAATTGTATTAGTTTACTGAGACATAAACCGTGCCTGCTATTTTCTTACATTCCATTAAATGCTCAGAAATATGTTAGATAAATGCTGACGGGCTGAAGAGTTGTAGAGATACAGATATAATTCCTCTACCTGGACTCTGCCCTGTGGCCCTCTAGTCTCCTCAGCTGGGGCTGCGTCTATCCAAGGCATATGGACAGGGCAGAGGTGGAGGTAAAGTGTGGTATTTTAAGAACCTCAATGTCAGTAGCTAAGGTGAAGTCAAACTCATTCTCAGTATGTTTGATTAAGTTAGAGTCAGGAGGAAAGAAAAGATGGTTTGACCCCAAGGAGTGTCAAAGGGATAGAATCCCTGGGATTCAGAGATGTTTCTCAGCTTAACAGACCCTTAGATATATTTAAGTACGCTGTTTTTTTATTTTTAGAGCAGTTTTAGGTTCACAGCAAAATTGAGCAGAAAGTACGAAGATTTCCCACGTACCCCTTGTCCTCACACATGTATAACCTTCCCTCACAAGAGTGGTTCATTTGTTACAATTGATGAACCTATGTCAACACGTCTTTGTCATCCAAAGTCCATAGTTTACATTGGGGTTCACTCCTGATGTGATACATTCTTAGGGTTTGGACAAATGTATAATGTCACGTATCCATCATTTTAGCATCGTATAGAGTAGTTTCACTATCCTAAAATTCCTCTGTTCATCCTCCCTTCCTCCTCTCAACCCCTGGCAACCACTGATTGTTTTACTGTCTCTAGTTTTGCCTTTTCCAGAATGTTATACAGTTATAATCATACAATATGTAGCCTTGTAAGATTGGCTTCTTCACTTAGTAATATACATTTAAGTTTCCTTCATGTCTTTTCATGGCTCAATAGCTCATTTCTTTCTAGTGCTGAAAATATTCTGTTGTCTGGATGTACCACAGTTTATCCACTCAGCTATTGAAAGACATTTTGGTTGCTTCCAAGTTTTGGCAGTTCCGAATGAAGCTGCTATAAACATCCATGTGCAGGTTTTTGTGTGGACATAAGTTTTCAAGTCGTTGGGTAAATACCAAAGAATGTGATTGCTGGATCATATGATGAGACTATGTTTAGTTTTTTGAAAAAATCACTGAAGTGTCTTCCACCAGTATGGATGAGAATTTCTGTTGCTCTACATCTTTGCCACCATTTTGCCATTGTCAGTGTTCTGGATTTTGACCATTCTAATCAGTGTCTAGTGGTATCTTCTTGTTGTTTTAATTTGCATTTCCCTAATGACATATCATATGGAGTATCTTTTCATACGCTTATTTGCCATCCATATATCTACTTTGGTATGGTGCTTGTTAAAGTCTTGGGCTCATTTTTTAATAGGTTGTTTGTTTTCTTATTGTTGAGTTGTAAGAGTTCTTTGTATATTTTGGATAACAATATTTTATCAGATATGTTTTTTTGCAAATATTTTCTTTCAGTCTGTCGCTCATCTTTTTATTCTCCTTGAAAGTATCTTACACAGAGGAGAAAATTTTAATTTTAATGATGTCCAGCTTATAAATTTTCCTTTTCATGGGTCTTGCCTTTGGTTTTGTGTTTACAAAGTCATCACCAAACCCTAGATCATTAATTTTTTTCTCCTCAAAGATCAGTTGGCTGTATCTGGATCTACTTCTGGATTCTCTATTTTATTCCATTGATCTGTGTGTCTATTCCTTCATCAATAATACCACACTTACGATTACTCTAGCTTTGGTTACTGTACTAAGTCTTGAAGTTGGTTTGCATCAGTCCTCTAATTTTCTTCTTAATATTGTGTTGGCTGTTATAAGTCTTTTGCCTCTCTTTATATACTCTAGAATTAATTTGTTGATATGCACATTATAGCTTGCTGGGATTTTGATTGGGGATTGCACTGCATCTATAGATCAAATTGGGATAACATTGAATCTTCCTATCCATGAACATTTATTTAGTCATTTGATTTCTTTCATCAGACATTTGTCATTTTCCTCATAGATTTTGTATACATTTTTTTTAGATTTATACTTGAGTATTTCATTTATGGAGGTGCTAATGAAAATGGCATTCTGTTTTTAATTTCAAGTTCCACTTGTTCATTGTTGGTATATTGGAAAGCAACTGACTTCTTTAAAAAATTGAAGTATAATTAACATACATTTTTATATTAGTTTCAGTGGGCATAGTGATTCAACAATTCTCACCATGATAAGTGTAGTCACCATCTGTCACCATGCAATGTTATTATAATATTATCATTATCATCTGTATTCTCTGTGTGCCAGGAATGGCCAGCAATCTCTGTACCAACGGATGAAAGATTACTCCAAACGTTGCTGTGGAAGAGTGGAGAAGGCAAGGGGGTCAATGCTCAAAGACAAAGACTCTTTGCTCTTCTTTGCTCCCACCTTTATTGGTCCTTCAGGATAATCATAAATCTTTATCACTGTTTCTCAAGCATCTGATGTGTGACAAGGGGTCTTACTGGAACTAGGAGGATCTGTTTACCGGAAAGATACAATATGCTAATCTGCGTGTTCTACAAGTTCTCTTAGATCACAGTGTGGCTGTTTGGCTAAGAAAGCTTCAGGGAAGGCAGTTCCCCATGGCATTCTTACGGCAGAGTGGTCATGCAGGCCTCAATATTCCAAAGGCCTATGCCCTTCTCCCAAACCTTCCCTGCCCCCAGCAGCCTCGTGTCACATTTGAGCAAGACAGGTATCATGGATGCTCTCACGCTCTGCATTAACCCCAGCATCTGTGCTGTACTTTTTTTTTTTAATGTTTTTTATTATATTATGTTAGTCACCATACAGTACATCCCTGGTTTCTGATGTAAAGTTCGATGATGCATTAGTTGCGTAGAACACCCAGTGTGCTGTACTTTTTATCTCCATGACTTATTTATTTTTTAACTGGAAGTTTGTGTCTCTTAATCCTATTTATCTATTTCACCCATCCTCCTACCCACTTCCCCTCTGTCAACCACCAGTTTGTTCTCTGTATTCAAGAGTGTTTTGTTTGTTTTTTGTTCATTTGTTTTGTTTTTATATTCCACATATAAGGAAGTCATGTGTCATTTGTCTTTCTCTGTATGACTCCTTTTTTTTTTAATTTTATGTATTTATTTGAGAGAGAGAGAGCGCAAGCAGGGGGAGCAGCAGGCAGAGGGAGAAGCAGGCTTCCTGCTGAGCAGGGAGCCTGACACGGGGCTCGATCCCAGGACCCTGAGATTATGACCTGAGCCAAAGGCAAATGCTTAACCGACTGAGCCACCCAGGCACTGCTGTATGACTTATTTCACTTAGCAGAATACCCTCTAGGTCCAGCCATGTTGTTGCGCATGACAAGATTGCATTCTTTTTAGTGGCTGAGTAATATTCCACCCTCTACACCATATCTTCTTTATCCATTTATCTATCAGTGGACACTTGAGTTGCTTTCATATCTTGGCTATTGTAAATAATGCTGCAGTAAACATAGGAGTGCATATATCTTTTTGAAACAGTGTTTTTGTTTTATTTTGGTAAATGCCTAGTAGTGTAATTACTGGATCATATGGTCTTTATGTTTTTAATTTTTTGAGGAAACTCTATACTGTTTTCCACAGTGGCTGTACCAATTTACATTCCCACCAGCAGTGCACAAGGGTTCCCTTTCTCCACATCCTCACCAACACTTCTTAGTTCTTGTCCTTTTGATACTAGCTGCACTGACAGGTGTGAAGTGAGATCTCATTGTGGTTTTGTATATATTTCTCTGATGATGAGTGATGTTGAGCATCTTTTCATGTGTCTGTTGGCCATCTGTACACTTTCTTTGTACATAGCTATTCATGTCTGCTGTCTATTTTCTAATTGGATATTTTTGGTCTGTGTTGTGTAAGTTCTTTATATATTTTGGATATTAAGCCCTTATCAGATATATTATTTGTAAATATCTTCAATATCTTCTCCCATTCAGTAGGTTGTCTTTTTTTTTTTTTAATGTTCAGTTAGCCAACATATAGTAAATGCCTTTTTGTTTTGTTGATGGTTTCCTTTGCTGTGCTAATGCTTTTTATTTTGGTATATTTGGTATAGTTGATTTTTGGGAGAGCAATTGACTTTTGAATATTAACCTGGTATTGTGCAACCTTACTATAACTGCTTATTAGTTCCACAAGTGTTTTTGTCAGTTCTTTCAGATTTTCTACAGAGACAATCATGTCACCTGTGAACAAAGTCAGTTTTGTTTCTTTTTCCCAATCTGTATCCCTTTCCTTTCCTTTTCTTCTCTTATTGTAGTAGCTATGGCTTCTAGTACAGTGCTGAAAAGCAATGGTGAGAGGTGACATCCTTGCCTTGTTTCTTATCTTAGTGGGAGAGTTTCAAGTCTCATCATTAAGTATGATGCTAGCTTTAGGTTTTGTTGGTATTCTTTTTCAGATTGAGGAAATTCCTCTCTATTCTTGGTTTACAGTTTTTCTTGTTGGGTGTTGGGTTTTCTCAAATGCTTTTTCTATATCTATTGATAGAATCATGTGATTTTTCTTTAGCCTGCTGATGTGATGGATTACATGAATTGATTTTCCAATGTTGAACCAGCCTTATATACCTGGGATAAATCCACTTTGTAGTGGTATATAATTCTGTTGGATATGATTTGCTAATATTTTGTTGAGGATTTTTGCATCTATGTTCATGAGAAATATTTGTCTGTAGTTTTCTTAAAGTGTCTTTGGTTTTGGTATTAGGATAATGCTGGTCTTATAGAATGAGTTAGGAAGTATTTCCCTTGGTTCTGTTTTCTGAAAAGGATTATAGATAATGGATATTATTTCTTCCTTAAGTGGTGTAATTCATCAGTGAACCTATCTGGGCCTGGTGCTATTTTGAAGATTATTAATTATTGATTCAATTTCTTTGATAGATATAGACAATTTCTTGTTGTGTCTATTGTCTTTTCTATTGTCTATTTCTTGTTGTGTGAGGTTGGCAGATTGTGTCTATGAGAGAATCGTTCCATTTCATCTAGGTTGTCAAATTTGTAGGCATAGAGTTGTTCACAGTATTTCTTTATTATTCTTATAATATTCATGAGATCTGCAGTGATCTGATATTAGTAATTCACACAGTCTTTTTTTCTTAGCTTGGCTAGAGGCTTATTGATTTTGCTGATTTTTTTAAAAGAACCAGCTTAAAATTTTTTTTCTCTACTGATTTCCTATTTTCAGATAGATTGATTTCTGCTATAATTTTTATTATTTATTTTCTTTTGTTTACTTTGGATTTAATTGCTCTTCTTTTTCTTGTTTCCTAAGGTGGAAGTTTAGGTGAGTGATTTTAGATTTCTTTTCTAATATATGCATTTAATGTTATAAATTTCCTTCTAAACACTGCTTCCACTGCATCCCACAACTTTGTTTTATGTTGCACACATGTCAAGATTTTATTCAGTTCATTAATGAATTGTATGATGTTGTAACCAATTCAGAGGAGATTTTGAAGAAATTTTTTAGATGGTCAACCAAAGGAATGTTGAAGAGAAGTTGAAGAGAAGACGGAAGGCAGGTTAATATCCTAAGGGTAATATGTGGTTTCTACTTTGGAGTTTTTTTGTTTTTTGTTTTTTTTTTTAACCAAAGAGAGATCAGGTGGCTCTCTTGATCTCTTGACAAATTTTATTTGTATTGCTCTAAACAGGAGTCTCTGGCCTTGTTCTCAGACAGAAACCATTTGCACTGATAATCAGTTTTTTACAAGTTAACCTCTACCTCTGCAGCATTGTAAAATAGCCAAGTCAGTCAAAGGTACACACAGAATCAGTTAATCTCCAAAAGGTCTGCTAAACAATACTAAGCACTCCACTGTAAGGACACCTAGAATCTAAAAAAAACAAGAGCTGGACAGCAGTTAAAACAATAAAAATAGATTTTATTAAGAAATTATTGCAATAGGAAATATGAGACCTCGTATAGAACTGGGCTCAATTTCAAATACAGCAAGAACAAGTGAGGATTTATAGTCAAGGAGCAGGGGGAGAGTCAGTGGATGGGAGATGACTGAAAGAGATATCAAGGGTAAGGACATTCTTGCTATACTTACCCTAACAGGATTTCTATTGCAGGCAGGCCAGTCATCAGATATCACCTAGAGGTTGATGGAGGTTGAGGAATTTGCTTAGATATGAAGGATGATCAGATATCAAGGGTGGGGGGATTCTAGATACACAGCCCTAGAGGGATTATTAAAATTAATTCTGCAAGGGTTGACATGGAAGCCCAAGGTTGAGGCCTAGTTGAAAAGAAGACTCAGAGAAACCTATCTAAAGTATAGTCAAGGGAAGAGTCTTTGTCACTAGTAAACTTTTTTGTCTATTTCCAGATTTTGGATAATCATTTCTTCTCACATGGACCACTAACTGAAAGGAGAACATGAGCATTGGGAGATGGGGAGGGGTATTTTCTATAACCCTCACAATAATATCCAAAATCCTCTGGTGGCCTCCTTGGCCTTCAGAGCCTTCTGGTGAGCTTGACTCTACCTCACAGTCTCCCATGTGCCTCAGTGACCTAGCCATATTTTCCTCAACATACCTTCATTCCTGTTGCCTTGCCCAGAGAAAGCCCTGGTTCTACCTGAGCCTCTGGAGGACAAGAGAGGGGTGCATCACACAAATTTTGATAAGTTGTGTTTCTATTTTAACATAGTTCAAAATATTTCAAAATTTCTTTTGAGTTTTTTTTGACCTATGTGTTAATTAGAAGTATATTATTTAGTACTCAAATATTTTGGGGAGTGGTTTCCAGCTATCTTTATTGATTTTTTAGTTTGATACCATTATGGTTTGAGAGCAGATGTTGTATGATTTCTGGTCTTTTAAATTTGTTAAACTGTGTTTTATGGGCAAGAATATTGTCTATCTTGGTGAATGTTAGTATACTCAGACTTTTTCTTGAGCTATGTTCCCCTGATCAGGTACAAGAGAGATTACTGTAAGTCACAAAGCCACTTTATCTATTTCCAATAGAGTATAATTTTCTTTTACATGAATACCTATATCTATGATCCAGTCCTCTCCCCAGTCCTGGTGCTTTCTGGTGTCAGCATTAATTAAAAGTTTGCCTGATGAGTTTGGGTCTCAGAGCAAAGAAAGATTCATAGTCTTATGGGATAGAGACAACCTTCAGGAATAAGCCCTTATCTTGGCTGAGCTGATGAGACTGGACATTGTCATGTCCAAGATGACCAGCTCCATGACTGTAAACCATTATTCAGAAAGCTGGGCAGGCTTGGCTAAGTGCTTTACTTTGGAGCCAGACAGTAGTTTCACCACTTACTTACTGAGGGACCTAGGGAAGGTTATGAAATTCAGGTCCTGAAGCTTCTCTGTGGCTCAACTTTTCTTATCTATCAAATAAGAGTAATAATAGTTCCCACCTCACAGTATCATCATGAAGGTTAAATTAATTGAAATATGTAAAGCATGCAGAACGTGTCATATTAGTATCAATAAATGTTAACCATGAAGATGAAACCAACTCTGCTGCTGGGATCTTTTTGGCCCCTTGCTCTGGGATTCCCTTTCCCTAGTGATTAAGGCTGCCTTATTTCTCATACCTGAATCTTTGCCCTTATAATCCACCTAGTTATTCAAGTTCCCCTAAACTTCGTCCCAAGGCCTGGAGCATGTTCCCAAACCTGATGGGGGCTGGGATAAGAGGGAGAATTGATAGAGGACATAAGAGCTGAGTAAATCATATGGTTTCACTCATGTATGGAACATAAGAAGTAGGAAGATCGGTAGGAGAAGAAAGGGAAGAAGAAAGGGGGGGGTAAACAGAAGGGGGAATGAACCATGAGAGACTATGGACTCTGAGAAACAAACTGAGGGCTTCAGAGGGGAGGGGGTGGGGGAATGGGATAGGCTGGTGATGGGTATTAAGGAGGGCACATATTGCATGATGCACTGCGCGTTATACGCAAGTAATGAATCATGGAACTTCACATCAAAAACTAGGGATGTACTGTATGGTGACTAACATAATATAATAAAAAATATTATTAAAGAAAAAGAGCTGCGTAAATCCTCAAAGGATAAGTAGGTCTGAGAGAGGTAAAAAGAATGGGGGGAGGTGCAGAGGGGGCAGTGTGGGCAGAGGTATGAAGGGAGAGACATCATGATGTGTGGGGGAAGCAACAAATTCCTGTATGCTTCTGGAAGGTAAAATACAACACCTAGAATGGTGACAGATAAGATCAGCATGCAAGGAGGGGCCAGATCAAAGACACTTTCCCTGCCATGTTAGGTTGAATTTTATAGTATTTATACCATAGCCAGTTAGAAGATGGAAGCATTTGAAAATTCAGAAAAGCAAAGAGACATGGACAAATGTGAGTTTTAGCAAGGTAGCCAAGATTTCTCTGGTTTTTCCAACCTAGAAGCATACGTAACTTAGTGATTATAAGAAGGGTTAGGAGACTTTCTTCCTGACTTCATTCAGACAATATTTATTGAACTACTGATTCCTGGAAATGTTCTAGGTGTTGTAAATAAATAAATGGTAGATTAAATCCCTGCTCTAGTGGGGAAAGCAGACAATAAGCAATCAAATACATCAAGCATGTTCAGGTAGAGGGGTTGCCCTAGTACATGGCAAGCGATGGTGGGCTTATGAACCAGGACAATGGGAGTAGGGATGTAATAGAGACAACAGAGATCACTTGTTGTTTGATCCTGGGAACATTCCATGTCACCCTGTGTCAGCTCAGAGGCAGAACTCTGCATCTATCACAATTATTTCTAGAAGACTCTAAGCCTACAAAAGTAGTATTAGACAATGTAGTGAACTGTAAGAGAGGGTTTCATTGATCACTCTACTGCAGAGACATAAAATCTCTTTTAAATATTTTGTTTCTTCTACGTTTTTCCTCAGCCTCATGCACCAGAGTGAGGAGGTGATGATAGACTGGGATTCTATGGTTACATAGCTCACTAAGGCAGGGAGAGGAAAACATCTGGGCAGGACAACACAATATGAGCCAAAGTTTCCAAGGCTAAGGGATCATGTCAAGTTTAAAGAAGAGGAAATATTGAGGATTGTTATGCCTTTCTAAGATTTGGGGAATGTCATGAGCAGAGGTAATTTTAGAAACATTTCCCTGATGGCAGGTTGGAGAATGATTTGAATGGTGGAGATATTAAAAGCAGGGAGAAACTTAGGGCAATAGTAAGGAAGGAAGGGGATCCAAGAGGGAAAAGATGAATGGAAAGAAATGAAAGGTTAAAGTCCTAGATATCTCTATGAGGTAAAAGGGAAGGTATTATGTGAATGAGAACATAAGACAGCTGAAAGTTAAGGATTTGTTAGAGAGTAGAATATTGGGGTACCTTATGTAAAACTTAAGATGAGGAAGAGTCCTGCTCAATGGAAGATTGAAGATGTGGCTCTGAAGGTGAGAAATGAAAGTCTAATGGTTGGTAAGAGATGATGGTGAGAATGAGGATGAGGATGTTGATGATGTGTGACTTGCTGTTAGTTTCATGACTGGAGAGTATAAGGGTAAAAATCTTACCTGGAGATGAGATCATCACTTAGAACATGGCCTGGCACATAGAAACACTCAATAAATGAATGAGGCACTGGGTCTCATATACCTTCCCTTACACTAGTTGTACTGGTGCCAGAACAAGCTTCAAGTTACTGTCAGTGTCTGGCATAGTTTAAGATAGGTGGGGAGGCTCTCTGATCCAAGTGAGGGCTGTTTCACCTCACTAAAATCCTTAGCACCCTCAGGGACTTGGCCTGAGTGGTTCTTTCCCATGTGTGCTTATAGAGCACTCTGTTTGCCCTATCTATACAGTACATATCATGGGTTGAAACATTTTCTGACTTGTTCTGCAATTTGCTCTCTATTCTTTCATGACAGCGACTCAAAAGATCTGAAAAAGTGAAATGGTCCATGAGACCTAGGGCTGGCTGTACTTAGATGTGTATTACAAGGTCATACTGTAAGGAAAGGAGCACTTGCACATCCCTGCAGTATCAGTCAGAGCCCCAGAAGGGAACAGAATGGGATAACCTAAGAAAGTTTTAGTTAATGGACTCTTTACAAAGGTGTGGTCAGGGTTTGTGGGAATGACTGTGGAATTTAGAATGGGGCTAGAAATAGCCCAGGCCTGAAGGGACTGGGGAAGGAGAGGGATAACCAGGACAGAGAGTCATATGGAGAGGGTGCCTTGAGAGAACCTGCGACCTGAGGAACTTTGCTCTTTGGTGGAGGCCTCTCTGCAGGAAGGAAGCCAGGGGAATAAATATCTGTATTTTCCTGTTCCCCTCTCTCTGACCTCTTGCTATCCATTCACGAAGCCCACCAGTAGCTGGAGGGCAGGGGAGTCCTTTGATGTGGCCCATCACTGGCATCCAAAGCAGAGAAGGAGAGGGAAAAAGGAAAAGGGATTTCAGAGGTGCTGACAGGTGCTCTCAGCACACTGTCTTCCCTGTTGGCCTGTCAGGGCAAGTGACACTCTCCCAACCTGCCTGGAAGATTTAGTCATCTCCAAAAAACATGGTAAACTATGTCTAGGGGTAGATAAGTGATGGGCCCAATTTGTTTGTACATGCCTTGACTTTTCTCACAGTGGCTAAGAACCCAGATCATAGGCAATAATGTACAGTGGTACACCTAAGGTACTCAGAGAGGGTCAACCAAAATGGTGACATAGGAGGCTCCTGAACTCTCATCCTCCCATGGATACACTGAATATATAGCAATTGCCTCTGAAAGAAATCTAGAAACTAGCTGAGTGCCTCCTACACATCAGATGTATGAGAAAATATCCACATTGAAATAGGTAGGAAAGGCTGAGACACAGTCTTGACATAAACCACATCACTAACACAGCACCAGAAAATTGAGAGGGAATTCACAACTCCCAGCTTCTTCCTGAGGAGTGAAGGGTTTGACCCAACTTTTAAGACTTCCACCAAAGGGATGGACCTTCAAAACATCTAGCTCTGAAAGCCAAGAGAGCTTGCATCCCTGAGATCCACAAGACTATAAGAAACAAAGAAGCAGTTGCTCACTGGTGGGCACATGTAGAACTCACCATGGCTATCTCCCCAGGGCTCAGAGAAAACAGGCAAAAATGCCCATCTTCCAGTCTTTTAGCACACGTCTAGGGCTGACTCTAATCTTCCCTGGGAACTTGGGAAAGTGGTAGACATCTTTTCTGCCTTCTTCCTCTAACCTGCTCCAAGTCTCCAGTATCTCCCTGGAGGAAGTTTATGCATATATCTGGCACCTCAGCTTTTGTAATTGTTCCCTGAGGGCTAGGTCCTCTGGGTTGCCTGGCCCTGATAGCTAATGGGGCTTTTGCATTCACAAGTCCTACAAGGCAGTAGCAAACAAAGAAGCAGTTCTTAATGGGCAAAAGAGCAACCCCACCCCCACCCCATGGGTATAAACTAAGCTGACACAGAGGAAGCAGGCAAAAATACCCACCTTCCGGTTTCTCCCTGACAGGGACTTAACTACATACTATCCCAGATATTGCCTGAGGGTCCAGCTTCCAATCAGCCTGCATCTAGGTGCTGAATGCAATTCTCCCCTTTGGAACACTGATGGGTTCTGGCATACCTTCAACTACTGGGAGCTATTAAGAATAAAGAAGGTGGTTTGGACAATCGTAGAGGTTTGAGAGACAACTAGGACTGAGGTGGGACTGATTGATGAGGTTCATCTCCTACACAAGAGCACTCTATGAGGACCGGGAAAGGTGACTATTTGATCTCATGCACAGAAGCCAACACAGAGTTAAGGAAAATGAAGAAACAGAGGAATATGTTCCAAATGAGAACAAGATAAATTTCCAGAAGGAGAAGATCTTTTTTTTAAATGTTTTTTTTTATTATATTATGTTAGTCACCATACAGTACATCCCTGGTTTCTGATGTAAAGTTCGATGATTCAGTGGTGTGTATAATACCCAGTGCACCATGCAATACGTGCCCTCCTTACTACCCATCACCTGTCTATCCCATTCCCCCACCCCCTTCCCCTCTGAAGCCCTCAGTTTGTTTCTCAGAGTCCATAGTCTCTCATGCTTCATTCCCCAGAGAAGGAGAAGATCTTAATTAAACAGAAAAAAATGATTTATGTGATAGAGATCTCAAAATAATAGTCATAAAGATGCTCACTAGGGTCAGGAGAGCAATGCATGAACAAAGTGAGAATTTCAACAAAGAGGTGGAAAATACAAAAAAGTACCAAATAGAAATCACAGAGCTGAAGAATATAATAGTTGAACCAAAAAATTTAATATAGGGGTTCAACAGCAGACTAGATCAAGTGGTAGAAAGGATAAAGGAACTTGAAGACAGGCAATAGAATTCATCCAATCAGAGGAGCAAAAGAAAAAAATAATGAAAAAATGTGAAGATAGCTTAAGAGACTTATGGGACATATTGCAATGAGCACTGGGTCTTCTTATACACAAACAATGGAATCGTGGAACACTACATCAAAAACCAATGAAGTACTGTATGGTGACTAACATAACATAATTAAAAAAAAGAGAGTCTTATGGGACATTAGTAAGCAGACCAATTTATGTATCATAGAGATCCCAGAAGGAGGAGGAGAGAGAGAGAGAGAGAGAAAGGGACAGAAAGCTTATTCAGAGAAATAATGGCTGAAAACTTCCATAACCAGGGAAAGGAAACAAACATCCACCAGGAACCCCAGAGAGTTCCAAATAAGAGGAACCACAGAGAGTTACACAAAGATACATTATAACTTAAATTGTTAAAAGTTGAAGACAAGGAGAGAATTTTAAAAACAGCAAGAAAAAAACAGCTTCTTATGTACAGAGGAGCCCCCATAAGACTGTCATCAGAATTTTCAGTGGAAACTTTGCAGGCCAGGGAAGTGGGATTCAAAGTGCTGAAAGAAAAAACAAAAACAAAACAAAATCCCTGCCAACCAAAAATATTCTCTCTGGCAAAGTTGTCATTCGTAACTGAAGGAGAAATAAGTTTTCCAGACAAACAAAGCTGAAGGAGTTCATCACCACCGGGCTGGCCTTTCAAGAAAGCCTCAAAATGTGTTCTTTAAGCTGAAATGAAAGGATACTAATTAGTAACAGAAAAACATGTGAAAATATAAAACTCATTGGTAAAAGTAAACATATAGTTAAATTCAGAATACTCAAATGCTGTAATAGTGGTGGGTAAATTGCTTATAACTCTAGTATGAAGATTAAAAGACAAAAGTATAAAAATAACTACAATTATGATAATTTGTTAATGGATGCACAATGTGAAAAGATGTAAATTGTGACATCAAAGACATAAAATGTGTGTTGGAGAGTAAAAATGGAGAGCTTAAAATTTTGTCACTTAGACCTCAGTAAAGCTGAAAAAAACCCAAAAGTACTTCTGTGAAAGGGAATCATTACAGTGTTTCAAAAAAGTTTTAAATGGCGTAAGTATGATCCATTATGCAAAGAAGTCCAAAATTTCTATTCAATAATTTGCAAAAGAAAGAAAGAAAGAAAGAAAGAGAAAGAAAGGGAATAGTCTCTTGTACTTTCTACGATAAACAAGTATTGCTTTAAAATCATAAACAAACAACATTAAAGACAATGACCAAGAGAGGAGAGCCCAGGTTAGGGCTTTCTTCTTCTTCTTTTTTTAAAGATTTATTTATTTATCTTAAAAAAGAGGGGGGAAGGGGCAGAGAGAGAGATAGAGAATCCCAAGCAGACTCCCAGTTGAGCATGGAGCCCAACACGGGGCTCTATCTCACGACCCCGAGATCATGACCTGAGCCAAAATCAAGAGTCAGATGCTTAACCAACTGAGCCAACCACGCACCCCAAGGCTTTCTTCTCAACCACTTTTAATTAGCATTTCAGTTAGGAAATTGTCACCTGAGGCTCTTTGGAAGTGACAAAGCTCCGATGATCTGGGATGTGGTTTAAGGTTATTCCCATGTGAGGTTATGAGTTAGAGTTGGGGAAGAGTGTAGATAGGGCCATGGGGCATATGTCTGTGCCAGCCTGTGCCCCTCCAAGAGAGAGGGGAGCACTGGCTAGCTTTCCAAGTGCTGCTCCCTGCCCCCTCAGAAGTGCCAGTGGTCAGTCAAGCTATGAGGTACGTTTTCATATCTCACACAAAGGGACTGAGTAGGCTGGTGGTTCCCCTATAAGGGAGCCTCTCACTGAAGAGAGAACTGGTGGATAAAGGAGTGTTACAGTGGGTGGTTCAAGTGGAGAAAGGCCAGAAGACAGGAGGAATGTTAGGAGTTGTCTCTAAAGGGTGGGGTCTACCCAGATCACAGATTTTCCCGTCAGAAGAATCAAAACTGGCCTGGCTAGAGCTGGGACAGTCATCTTACCTGGACTTCGCACAGGCTTATCAGGCATTAAACTTATTAAGACAAACCCACCCTTAGAAAGAGGAAGTTTTCACATTTTATGCCACTTGGCTTTTAACCCCACCTTTCTTCTGGTTTGAATCAAAGATGTGTGTAGTTTTTCCCTTAACAGTAATAACTGCCTTTCTTTTCTTCTGTGCAAAGTTTTGCGGCTCTCAGAATCAGCACTGTTTATTTTGAATTCCTAGCCACAGCTGGACTAGGCGAACTGGGCTAAAAAGACATGGTTTGGAATACAATTTGAGGGATTGTGGTCTGGAGAGATGTATTGTTTTAGTTTAGAGAAAGAAATGGAATTTTTTCTTGTAACGTAGTGTGTTTTCTGTGCCCAATAAAGGACTGGCACCTGTGATTCTCTTTCATCAGCTAGGGGGCACCAGGGAGTGCTCACCTGTGTTCTGATACCTGAGACCCCCTTCACCCAGGTTAGCCATCAGATCTCTGACAAACGAAAGACAGGGGGAAGTAACTGGGTTTCATCATCTGCCTCAATCACACTGTGACTATACTTGTCTGCCCATCATTCTTATGTTCCTTCCAATTTTGGAAGATAAATGAAAATGCTTCCTATTATTATTTGCGTATCATGGACAGGTCTCAGCCGGTCTCCTGAACTGTGGCCAACTTGGCTCACCTCCCCCAGTAGTGCCCAATTATTGTATCAAGGCTCAAACACAGGGACAAATTGTGTGAACATAAAAGGATTATATTGTTCTTTCAAAGTTGTCTCTGGACTCAGAGTCTAAATCTCTTTAATTTTCTGGTACATTGATAAAAGATACTCTAACGTAACACTAGTTGTGTTATTCCTAAAACTGAATTCCCAGACTGCTTTGGCTTTTGTCATTTATTCAGGCGAATGAGTAACCCCACTGATTGAGGGCTCTAAATTAAGTGAGCCTGCC
Source organism: Ursus arctos (assembly GCF_023065955.2). Taxonomy (NCBI): domain Eukaryota; kingdom Metazoa; phylum Chordata; class Mammalia; order Carnivora; family Ursidae; genus Ursus; species Ursus arctos. Next base: position 37,083,083 of record NW_026622974.1, on the reverse strand, counting down.
TTTTGCCTGGACAACTCTTGGCTACCAATGTAACCCATCTTGAATCAGTAACAGAGCATACCTGTCTCAGGGCTTCAAGTGTTTGGTTATAGCTGCATCAATCCAATGAGTCAACCAAACTAGCTTCATCTCCGAAGACAGTTCAGAGTGCTGATTTACTCAGCTGGCTGTATTTCCTGAGGATGTGATTCATAATACCCGGGAGAGGGAGAAAGAACAACATTGAAAGCACACTTAAGAAGGGGTGGATAAGACGCTATTCTTTCTGGCAAACCTGTCTTTTATGATATGCTGTGGATGTTTCTGGCGTTCCTCTCTGGGGTAAGAGTTGGTGATGATGCCTTTGAGGCTGCATATGGGGGTGTGAGTACAGCATGCTCCTGCTCAGCCCGAGGCCCTGGGAGAGGAGGGATTTTCTGTTCACTGAAAGACAAGCAAGCAGGCCCTTTGTGGAGCTGGGTACCTGTTCCCTGACTGCGAGGATTCACAGCTGATGCCGCGTTTCTGTGCCTTGCTCCAGGACTGCCCGTGGGGGCCTAGTGAAGTGGAAGTGGGCCTGCTCTGGTGACAGGGAGCCAGTAATCTCACTGTTTCCCTTTTTGTCACAGGCACAGCACTCTAGTCCTTCTTTACCAAGGAATCTTCCCTGGCTCCTGGCTCTGGCTTTGCTTTTCCTTCTTAGGCATAATGTCTGTATTCTTCTGTTTAGAAAACATTCCAGCCTGAAGATAACCTCTTTGCCATGTAAGCTTTTATTTCCTCTGATCCCAAAGTTTTATGGGATCCAGAGGCCTTGTGCTGACTTGTCCAATTTGGTGTATTTTGCAAGAACACTTGATAATCTGCTTCAATCTGGAATGCAGCTTGATTCAGAGATATTTGTGACTAAGTTCTGTTCATTCATTTTTTCATTCATTCCCTTATATTTTCCACCAATATTTATTAAGTGCCAGCTATGTGCCAAATACTCAGTTATTCATTTATGAGTATACATTTTATTCACTAGCATTTTGGGAGGGACTGGGAATGACTGGCCTCCAGGAGAGAAGCAGGCAGAAACAGACAGGGCTGGACTGGACTTCCCAAAGGCTCAGTGTACAGGGTGCATGGTGATGGCCAGAACTGGGGCTTCGGGTGGGTTGGCTCTTTAAGAAAGAGGAGGAGGTAGGGTTGGGCCCGATATTACACTGTGACAAGTGCCGCCACCACCAGAGTCCCTCTAGTCATCAATCCACCAGCCATAATCATGATGTTCTCAGGGTGACTGAATTTGTTCTTGGGAGAAGAGAGAAAGTGTGGGTTTTGCTTCTAGGTTGGCTTAGGGTTAGAAGTGGCTAAACAGAGGCAGGAACAGAGACAAAGGTGTCTTAAGGAAATAGGGTTGGATGCCACAGCTCTCCTGGTGAAGACATAAGATTCATCCAAGATGGTGCAATTAGAAGGGTTGAGCCAGGTTTATCTGATTTTTCTGAAGGCAAAGAAATCCTTAAGTGGCACCTTCTGAGTTTCAACAATAAGTCATATTCAGGTTATAGTTCCAGACCATATGAACTCTAATTGGACAGAAAGATGCATAAACAAATACGCCTGATATCCTATACTGTTTGCTATGAAAATACTGTAACTCCCAAGGAGAAGCAGCTAACTACCCATGGGTCTCTGAGAAGGGCTCATGGAGAAGATGGCATCTGAACCGGGAGATAAAGTGCTAAGACTCCTGACAAGTGGTAAACAGAGGGAATCTGCTGTTCCAGATGGAGGTAATAACAAATACAATAGTAAAGCATTCTGATATAATTCAGTAAGGCTATGTGTGCAAATTTAAGGAGAAAGGCCAGAACCATGGTGAAATGCAATGTCAAAGGAGAACCCATGCAGGAAGCTCATAGGTAAGTTTTGTGGACTTCCCCTGTGGTGACCATGGAGATACACCACTCAGAACTCTTCAAGAGAGAACCTGTCAGAAGTGCACTTAGCTGGGGTGCCTGGGTGGCTCGGTCATTAAGCGTCTGCCTTCGGCTCAGAACATGATCCCGGAGTCCTGGGATCGAGCCCCGCATCAGGCTCCTCCGCTGGGAGCCTGCTTCTTCCTCTCCCGCTCCCCCTCCTTGTGTTCCGTCTCTCGCTGGCTGTCTCTCTCTCTCTGTCAAATAAATAAAATCTTAAAAAAAAAAGTGCACTTAGCTGACAATCTTCAGTGGCAGTGCAAGTGAGGTCCACTACTGTTGGAAGCCATGCTTTCCTTGAGCAGCTCCCACCAATGACCAGCACAGTGGAAATCCCAGGGGCTGGCAATTTCTGCCCACAAGGGACTCCCACAGACACCCTTTGCTCCAAGCCAGTCTCCACATTGGACTGGCCAAGACTCTCCCAGAGCTGCACTTCAGTCTCAGGCTCTGTTTACATGATTCTTCCTGCCTTCTACTCCTTTCATGTTGTTAGACCTGCATTATGGTCTTGAGCTTTTCCTGCTCCTGCTGTCCTTCATAGTTTCCAGACATTACTCCCAATTAATCTTTTGTATTTCTAACTGTCTCGCCTCTGCTCCCCACTTGGCATCAGTTACAGTCTGAGAAATCAAATGCGATTTGGGGACTGAATCATTCACCACCCAACTGACCAGGAGGACCCTATCCCAAGTGGTTTATCGGGCACAGGTGATCTCTGGCACAAGGTGGTGGCCCAATTGCTAAACATTTTTTTTTTTATCGGTTCTGACTTAGAAAAACATCTTGGGGAAGAAAAGTGCCCTTAAAGTAATGATTCAGCGTTTGAAAGGTATGGGGGAAGCAAGGCACACAGGACAGTGAAATTGGCTTGTTATTACTAAGTTGCATTGATGCCCTACATGGGGTGATAAGAAACCAAGAAACCAAGAATAGTTAAGTAACAGTTAAAAAATGGCCTTCTTGGTAGCTTACAAAGAAGTCCTTATCTCCTCTAGGGAGAGAGTTGACATCGTTGAGGAGGAAACTCAGAAAGACCATTGAAGGCGCTGCCAAGGCAGGTTTGTTATTAAGGTCAGGGCCTGAGCTGGAAAAACCTGAGACCCGAGTCATGGATGAAGACAGTTGGATGGTAACCTTGAAGATTGTGACTTATATATATTTTTAAAGATTTTATTTATTTGAGAGAGAGAGAAAGAGAGTGCATGAGTGAGAGGGGGGCTAACGGGGGCAGAGAGAGAAGGAGAAGCAGACTCCCTAAAGAGAGCCTGATGCAGGGCTCAATACCAGGACCCCGAGATCATGACCTGAGCCAAAGGCAGACACAACCAATTGAGCCACCCAGGCATCTTCTTTTTTTTTTTTTTTTTAAGATTTTATTTATGTATTTAACACAGATAGAGACAGCCAGTGAGAGAGGGAACACAAGCAGGGGGAGTGGGAGAGGAAGAAGCAGGCTCATAGCGGAGGAGCCTGATGTGGGGCTCGATCCCATAACGCCGGGATCACGCCCTGAGCCGAAGGCAGACGCTTAACCGCTGTGCCACCCAGGCGCCCCCACCCAGGCATCTTCTTAAGACCAAGCACGTATCCCATGTGGAAGGCACTGCTGAGGCCTCTCCCCAGCAAAGACATAGGTGGTCCCTCAGGAGCTACCCCTTGCCTCCCAAGCCAGTAAGTAGCAATAATACCAGCATAGCCCAGCTGGGATTGCAGGCCCTTACAAGGGAGGAGATTATACTCAAGAGAGCTTCAAGAATTAGCATTTACTGAGAAGCGCCAGGAGTACTCAATTGAATTGGATTTCAGCGGCACTTGATCAAGGGGTGGGCACGTAAAATGGGGTAAGCAAGGGTTCATTTACTTGGAGGGGGCTCTCTTTCAGGACGGGTGATTTAACACCCTTCAAGGCCCCGGGAGGATGGTGCAAACTCACTTCTAGAGTAGCTTTGAGAAGCCTGGGAAAGTAATGGTCTGTGATGAGGGCAGTGGAAATGCCTGAGTTGCAATGGCAGATGGTAGGGGAAGAGGGAAGTGGGCATGCTGAACTGGATATATTATATGAGGCCTGAATACCCGCAAAGGTTCTGTAGGAGGATCCAGAAGACACTTCATTAGCGAAAGCCTTCAGGATATGTGCTGGTGATCAGGGTACCTGCCTCACTAGAAGTTCAGCAGTTGCTCTCCCCTGCAGGCTGGGCTGATGCTAGGAGCGATGGCCACAGAGTTGGTCTTGCTAGTAGCTGTGAGGATTTGGGGGCCCTGAAGCAAGAGACATCCGTGGCATCAATTAACCATCGGAAGCCAAGGGGCCACAGTTACCATAGGAATGGCCAAGGGGGTGTGGCTGCATTCATTGTAACCATGAATGGACACCTGAAAAATGTTGGACACCAGGACTTAAGGCAGAATTATGTCACAAGTTTTTGGTTCCATTTTTCATCATGAAGATCTAAGAGGTCAGAAATGATCAACGCACAGTACAACTAGGGATGCACAGAGATTTAATTTCTTTATTTGACTGTAAGTGATCTTCTGTTCCACCCAATCCCCTATCCACTAGTTAGTGGGGAAAAACTTAATCAAATGTCAATTCAGTTTAAGTATGGTATGATTGTTGGAATCAAGTTTCTAGAGGTGTTCATTTTCTAAAGGTGGCTCATTGTCCTCTAGAGGCTTTCCTTCAAGCTGGCATCCCTGTGTATAGGGGAAAGAGTTTGGCTCATGGATTATGAGCTCCATATTATTATTAACTGCTTCTCAGGGTAAAAAAAATCCATAAACATAAAGTGCCAGCTAATCATATGTTCCTGATCCCTCTCGGAGCATGTTTTTTCTCCAGGGACTCTAGGTGGGAAGTTCATTCTGTTTTACCTTCTGTTTTGTTGTTGATTTTCACTTTCTTCTGGATATGTAATGACAGTTTTGTATTTAATGGCCACATAATTTCCTATTGTAATGGTCACTCGGTTCTTTGGATATCAGTGCAAATTAGCATTGCTAATTTGAATTCCAATTTAAAGAAAGCCTCAAGTTTTACCAAACCTAAATTCTGTCTACCAACTCAGGGTTGGGGAAGTATTTGGACTTAGAAATATTTGGAATTGATGCTTCTTTCCCAAGATAAGTTAGAGAAACAACAATGTAGAGGGATTTTTGTTTGTTTAGGAAGTTTCTTTGTGGAGGCCTCAGGCCTATGGCTTGTCATAGGGTCTCAGCCTGTCTCTCACTTCTCCATCAGCCCCCATAAGTGCCCTGAAATAAGTTACACTCTAAGTCCAGTGCTGTGTACAGCAGCTGCAAGCTAGTCTCCAGTCACTATCTACACCTACGACCCTCCTGGTTAGAAATTCTCAAGCTTTCCTTCAACATAAGGACAAGCATGACTTGGCGGGCTGCCTCCTCAGCTCAGCATCACCGGTGGGCTGGTGAAGTAGCTAGCTAGTCCATGTGTATCCATCCACGCTGCCCTCCTGTCCCTGTGCCTCTGAAACTGCCCTACCTGCCCCTACTCTGTCCTTTAGACACTCGTCATCTTTACATGTTTTCTCAAATCCCGCTGCAGCGTGAACTCCTTAAGGGCAGCTGTTTTGAAATCTTGGATTGCCTCGTATTTCCCAGGATGCCAAGCAGAGTAGCTTGCACATAGTCATTGCTTAGTGAGTTTGGCTAGTAGTGGGAGCACTAGTGAGGAACGAGGTAGAATGCTGTACAATCCTTACCTTTTGAGGGAAATCATATGGGGGATCCATTGTGTTACAGATGATGGTGGGTGGCCAAGGCCCTGTACTCGAAAGAAGAAAGGGAGAGAAATGTTGGCAGTGGCTCTCAGAAGTCCCAGCATGGCTTAGACACCTGTTGAAGGCTCCTGGTGGGGGTCAGGAGAGGGTTATGGCATTGACAGAATGCTTGGGGCTGGTGGTGCTTTTGAGGAAGAAGTAGACTAGAAATGGGAGGAGGGGTGTACAGAGAACTTAGGTTATTGGGCAGCTTAGGGGTTTGTTATTCCAGCATTTAGAAGTCAGAACTCCATCATCCTTCCATGTGTGAAGAGCCCAAGTCTGGAGATCCTGCCAAGGGAGTGGAAGACAAGGTGGGGAACTGATAGACCTGAGCCTTTTTACTTCAATTATGAGAGATGCAATAAGATCATGTGAGTCATTTTTAGATTTAGGTCAAATGGCTCGCATTGGCTGTGTGTCTTTCTGCCCTGAGAGGACAGAAGGTTTTAGTAACTATCTATGTCCTCCCAGTGTCTCATAGCTCTGGATTTTCATCAAGTATAGTCACACAGGTTCTCTAACCTCTCAGTCTGTGTATCTTGAGTTGGATGAATGCTGGAGACAGATGCACACAGCCCAGTACATATCAGATATTAAGACTGAGCTGTACTACTAAGGTACATGGCTTAATTTATGCTCAACAGAATTGAGGCATTTTTGGGAAAGCTTTGGTAAAGGGTGCAGAACTTCCATTCTGCTCATTCCTTCTGTCAGGTGGGCCCCTCCTCTTTTCCACCTGGCTGAGTACAAACCATATCTCAGGGCTTAGTTCAAACTCTCTGCCTTTTATGGTACCTTCCTGGAGGCCCAGCCCCCTCTAGGATCTCACTTTCCTCTGAACCCCAGAGTACTTGTTCATCATGCCAAAATGGCTGATATTTTTTATACCAAATAAAGGAAGGTGACTTCTCAGAGCAGAGGAATTATAATTTTTTTGAGGTTTCTGCTGCAATTTACCATTCATTATTTTTAAAACTTTTTCATGAAAGTAATTCACATATTTAAAACATCCTCAAACATTAAAAAGGCATTATCACTCTAAATAACTGACATTTTACTAGCAGAATTATGAGCACCTACATCACTGAAATTCTTTCCTCTTACGTTTTTTTTGAATACCACTGACCAACTAGTGGAAGAACTTTTCTTCTTTGTGAAGCCTGTGAGAAGGTGCCTTCTCAGGGCAGAAAAATTAGAGAACGTTTCCTCCTGCAAGCAGCATAGCTGCATGGACAATGGGCTTCTCTCCCAGAGGCTCCTTCATGCAAAGAAAAGTAAGGCTGCAAGTTGCATTCACTGAACCAGGGTCTTGTCTTGGGAGCAGTGTGGGGCCTGCAAATCCAGACCCCCTCCATTGGGTGACTTTGGTCTGAACACATTGCTCATTTCATCAGTCTGCTTCTGTCATCCTCTGGGGGATACTAGTTATAAACAGGATGGCTTCCAAATGTCTGCTTCTTCATCTGCCAACCATGAGTAATGTTGACCTTATGGGAACTTGGTTTCAGTGTCTCAAAGAAAATTATCTGTGGCAATTGTAGACTCATGGCAAATAATAAACATCCATTTAATTCATGAAGTATTTATTATCCCTAAGTACTGTTGACAATAGTAGGGAAATGCATTTTTCAGTTCCAAGTTGGGCCTCACAAAGCATTGCCCTGCCTTCCAGGAAGTTCTTCTTCTAGGAGATATTACTTAATAATAAGCACAATAATCATGGTAAAAGTAACTGTTTAGTTAGTACTTACACTGTACCATCAACTTTGTAAAATAAAACTCTCATGACACACTGGGTTACTCATGGTAAGAAAATAGAAACTCAGAGAGAGTAAATGATAAAAAACAGGCAGACAGTCTTTCCCCGAAGGTTGGAGAAAGTCTCCCTGAGCAACAGACTCCTCCCATCTGCTCCAGGCCATGTTCAGTCTGGAAGTCTGGCAGGATGGGGTTGCTTGGAGGTGTTCATTTTCTCTTTCTGAATGCATCAGTCATTTCCCCAGCTAGGCTGTAATTGCTTTGAGAGCAGGGACAGAAACTTCTACTTCTTTGCCTCCAAAATACCTAGGTTGGTCTCTTAAAAAGAGTCGATACTTACTTAATGGATAATTGGATTATTGATTTCTAAGTGGGCCATCCTGGGTGTTGGTATGGTCAGGAGGAAGCAAAGATCCCACAAGGCAAAAGTCTGTATGTCTAAGTGTCTGAGTATGTTCCGTGCAGTATTTGCTGTTTTCTCCCCACAGCAGCTGTGAACCCACTTCTTGCTGGTGGCCATGCTTTCTATTTTCAAGCACTTCCGAAGACCCTCCTGGTTGCTGAGGACTACTCAACACTCCTGTGTTAATAGCCCTCAGGCTGACCTGGGTCTGGTACATACACAGTGTTTGTTTTTATTTTTACCCCTTTGTGCTCTTCTGTCCTCCTCCCTCTTCCTTCTCTTTCTTAAAAACATAGCCAAGGAAAAGATGCAGTTAGTAAGCTCTTTGCCAGAGCCTTCTTGGTTTTCATGTGACTTTGAAAATTCTGTTTTTTGAATGTAGTCATAAGACTTGGGTACTGAGAATCTTTGGCATTAATCAGGCAGTTTTATATTTGTGAATAAAACTGACAGGAAATCACAGCTTACCTGAATAAAATGAACTCTTCTTAGTTTAGCACCGTAATAAAGTTAAAAAATAACAGAGCAAAAGAAACAGTTCAAACGTGAATAATTTAATTTTAATCCCGAACAGACTGTCTACATTTTTATTTTGCTCCAGAATAGTAGCTGGTAAAGATGGTCATCTCTGGTTTCAAAGTAGGTTTGAGAGTATACACGGTTTTCCCAGAGTCTCATTTATTCAAGGCCTCATTCTGGGCAGGGGACTGTGCTAAGCTCTGGTCAAATTTAAATGCATCTTTAAGACTCCGAGCTTGATCTGAGAATCTTTGCTCTAATTTAAGATGTTAAATAGAGATATTACAAAATAAGAGGGTTGGAATTGATAAAAATTAATAGGCAACTTTTCTATTACCACTTTTACATTTATTTATTAGTTGATTTTAGACTAACCTTATCAGTAAGTGGAAAAATGTAAGATGTAAAGGTTGATATCCCACTAAGAAATATCTGTATGAATTGTGTGGCCTGATTAAAAATGTTACAGGTTGGCGCTGAAATTACAGGCTTCTATTTTTACCACCCACAGTGTCTGAGGAAAGTAGTGAGGGTTAAAGAGAAGCTATTTAGAATCACAGAGTTGTTTGTACTATCCCGTGGGCTTCCTGGAACAGCGTCTCTGTGGAAACATAAAGTCATGGTATTTGTAGGAGGAAAGAAAATACGATGGAAGCATGAACGGAAGGTTAGCTAGTGTTGAGTCAAGGATGTGGGTTGAATGAGTGGTTAATTGCTTGTCTCACTTGATTGGGCTTTTGGAAAACTTGAGAAATTCCAAGTTGTTTTTCTAGTCAGTAAGAGCTGACTTACTGTTTGGACCTGGATAAGTCACTGTACATTTTGTAAGGAATATTTGAGAAATGGTTGAGAAAGATTCTCGAAAGCCATTTGCTCCCATATTCCTCTTTGTCTTTTACAATGCCTAGGGACTTTGACAGTCTCCCAAACAGAATCAGAGAACAAAATATCCATGGCCTCTATTCTAGAACACTCCAGAACTGGGTCTCAGACTATTATATATAAACTGGGTTAGGTGGAGTAGTGGATTAAAAGATACTTGTAACTTTTCTAAGTAGATGACTTTGCATTAAGATATAGACAGTGTTTATGCAATGTTTATTTTTCCATTCATTCAATACCAACGGGATTTTTACTGAGCACTATAGCAGATGGCGTAAATGCCCCACCTGCAAGTTCACAGCAGACAGCTCTTATGCACACTAGCAGCTTTTCACCTTGAGGGTCCCGGTCTCTTTGCTTCTCTTTCTGCAACCAGAGTTTGTTCAGCTGGCATGCAGTACTGCTGGAAATTAATGCTCCTGGGTCAGCCAATAAAGGATGAAAGTCAGTGAATCAGTACTCTGGCTTTGCCGTCCCTTGGTGGGATAATTCTGAAGGTTTCTCAGGGGCTCCTCAGTGGGATTGAGCCCTTGCTGCCTACAGTGGCAACCAGCTCATTGATGCACATTCTATTAGCAGTCCTCCCTCCCCTGCTTTATTTTCCCCACTTGTATTTTTTTGGGATCATCTTCCCAATAAACTGCCTAGCTCAGGATTGCCTCAGGGTTTGGTTTCAGAGGAACCCACAGGCAGATAAGGACATATTGTGACTAAGGCATCATGTTAGACTAGATAAACTCTCAAGGATCTAGTAATGGAGGAAGAGAAAGATCTGAGCAAAAATACATTACCAGCAGAATGTGCCCACCTACTATGGAGGGATATTCAGAGAAAAGAGGATGGCTTCAGTGTGAGATGAACAGGACCATTGAGGAAGCAGGAAAAAGTTGGGCTTGAAGAATGAGTTGGCATTCAGCTATTTCCCTATGGGTTTGAGAAGATGGCTTTGAACCTGTGGTCTGAAAAATAGATCCTTTGACTGAAGGGGAAAGAAAAAGGAGGGGAAGCAGCATTTATGGAGTGTAGGTGACGGGTCACAGCCTAAGGGGCATGGTGATTAGGAATACAGATTTTATATACACTGTCACATTCAGTCCCCCAAATAACCATATGAGGAAGGGATCCATCATGGTCAACTCAGGCTGCTATAAAAGACTTTAGACCAGGTGGCTTATGCACAACAGAAATTTATTCTTACAGTTCTGGAAGCTGGAAGGCAAGAAATCAGGGTTTTAATATGGTAGGGTTCTGGTGAGGTTCTTTTCTGGATTGCAAACTGCTGACTTCTCCCTGTATTTTAGCATGGCAGAAAGAGAGCTAGCTCTCTAACTTCTTCTTATAAGGGCACTAACCCCATTCATGAGGGATCCACCTTCATGACCTAATTATCTCCCAAAGATCCCATCTCCAAATACCATCACACCAGGATTAGGGTTTCAACATATTTATTTTGGGGGGACATAAACATTCAGTTCATTGCTGTATCCTTGTCTATAGATTATAGATACAGATATCTGAGGTCCAAATAGTTTAATTGGTTGGCTCAAGGGGACACAGAGAGTAAATAGCATTTATAGGAGTAAAATCTACATGGGGCCAGTCTTGGAAAGTGGATGCAAACACAGCTGATTGAAAAGTGAAAGATTAAGTGAAAGTTTCCCATTGGACTGTCATGCCAAAAATGATGGTCATTATTTACTTCCACCTCCATGTTCTGGGCTATTATTTGCCCAAATCAAACTTGGCAGACATTTTTAATCATGATTATTCAACAGATGAAGAGCCTAAGACCTGGGAGTTAAGATTACTGGTTCTAGGACACCAAATTATTTTTTAAATGGAGAGACACTGAATTCCCATCTCAGTAGACACTGCAAAAGGCATTAGGGCTTTGCTTTATATGTAGGTTCAACTAGAATAAATGGCTTGCATCTGGTCAGTTAAAGTAGATGATTAAAAATATTCTTCACCTTGGGGCACCTGGGTGGCTCAGTCACTCAAGCATCCAACTCTTGGTGTCGGCTCAGTTCATGATCTCATAAGTCATGGCCTCATGGGTCATGGTCTCATGGGTTGTGGTCTCATGGGTCATGAGATCGAGCCCTGTGTCAGGCTCTGTGCTCAGCAGGGAGTCTGCTTGAGATGCTCTCCCTCTGCCCCTCTCCCTCTTTCCGTGCTCTCTCTTTCTCTTTAAAATAAATAGATAAATCTTTTTATTTTTTTTAATTAAAAAATTTATTTAAGATTTTATTTTTATTTATTTGACAGAGAGAGAGCCAGCGAGAGAGGGAACACAAGCAGGGGGGTGGGAGAGGAAGAAGCAGGCTCCCAGCAGAGGAGCCTGATGTAGGGCTCGATCCCAGAACGCCGGGATCACACCCTGAGCCGAAGGCAGACGCTTAACAACTGAGCCACACAGGCCCCCCTAAAATAAATAGATAAATCTTAAAAAAATATTCTTCACCTAATATTCTTATCAGTGGACTTGATTAAGGTTATTTATTTTCCTGAACTTTGCCCCCAGATCTGATCTCAACTTAGTAATAGGAAAGAAGAATGACTGTTACATATTTGGATAGCAATTAGTAGTAATTCTCCTACTGGGATATAGTTGACTCTGTTAAAAGTGATGTAAATTGGGACACCTGGGTGGCTCAGTCGGTTAAGTTCTGCGGTTGACTCAGGTCATGATCCCTGGGTCCTGGGATCAAGTTCTACTTCTGGCTCCCTGCTCAGTGGGGAGCCCACTTCTTACTCTGCCTGCAGCACCCCCCCCCCCGCACTCTCTCTCTCTTGCTCTCTGACAATTAAATAAATAAAATCTTTTTTAAAAGTGATGTAAATTGTTAATAGGTATTAAATAGACACAAAAGGCCAAGCTTCTCTCTTTAAATTCAGAAACTGCCAAGGAAAGAAAGATAAAGAGGGAAGGCAACAGGTGTTAGAAAAGATGAAAGCCAGGGGCCTTCTCTTATAGCAATTTGAAATCTTCTGCTTCTTGAGGTTTTCAAATTATTTCCATTTGCGTTTCCACGGGTTTAATCTAGTTAATTTGTCTAGAGACATTGCAATTCAAGGGTTCTGCCTAATTACAAGTGTAATTTCAAGATGACTTGGAAGAGTGGTGGAATATCACACTAATACTCTTTCTCCACTCCCCGAAGGCAGAGGAGTGAAGGTGAAGAGACAAGTAGAAGACAGAGAGCAGCAAGATGCAAGCTCTGCTTCAGCACCTTGGCAACACTAACGGTAAGTAAAGCTGTTGGCTGACATTTCTGACTATTCTCATATGGGCTCACCACTCTTCTGAGCACTTCACCTTTGAGGACGCTGAAGAATGAGATACCTCATTTTGCCTAAAGTCGATCTGGGATGAAAGCCAGACACGAGGTTCAGAGTGTGCGTGCTAAACCTCCGGACTCTCTTGCTTCAAAATGAGTAGTAAGAGTAATTAATGACCCTTCTTATGTGCTCTCTGTGGAAAGGTATTATCTCCATTTTATAGACAAGGACACTGAGTTTTGGAAAAGTTAATTGATCAATCAGCTCAAGATCAGACAATGTAGATGATGGAGCATGACATTTAGCATAAGCCTGTAATTTCAAAATCTGGGCTTTAAGTGTGATGCTGCTCAAAGCTCAAGGTCAAAAGATGTTACCAAGTCATTTTTCAGAAAGAGGTATCACCATTCTGCCTTAAGAACTAGGCTTCAAGTGCAGTGCCATGGCCAGGAGACTCTGTTAACAGAACATTTGTGGTCCCCGGGGCAGCTTCTGTGTGCTTGTTGAGGTGGGCAGGCCAGTCCAAAGGAGACTTCCATGAACACAGGCTTCCAGAAGAACTGAGCCACCGTGCTACTGTAAGTTCAGATGCTAAATATACCTCTTGTTAGCTCAGGAATGTTCCTTCACGGCCCCCCTGGAACCCATCTCTTTGAAATGTAATCATTAAAGAAGGTAAAACCCTATCTCCTGGTTTCTTGGGACAAGATGGGCCTAATTACAACTGTTCCCTGACTTGAAATGGCAAACCCTACCTTCAGTCATAAAGATATGATAGAATTAGCAATTTTATCTTGAAAACTGATGGAATGCATTGTAACCACTTAGCTATATGAAAGATTTTCTTCTGTCTTTGCAACCTCTTTAGTGAATTGCCTGTGATGAGCATGACATTCTGGTTGGATGCTAATTCAATAATGAAATTGTTTTCTTTCTTTTTTCCCTTTGTGAGGAGATTTTCTATGTTGGAGGATATTTTTTAAAAAATTATATTTCCTCAACATTACCTTAGGTGACCACCTCTAGGAGACTCTGCAGAGCTAAGACAGATCTACTTCTGGAAAGGATCTAGGGCACAGGAGAGAGTGGGTGTATACCAGACTTTCTAGAAGGGTTCCTGGAATTGAGATGTTTGATTATTTGAGCCATTAATGAATTAATTAATTCAGTATTTAGTGAGCACCTACTATGTGCCTGGCTCTGTGCTGGTCAGGATGCCAGAGAAATAGAGTTTCTCCTGATCACAGCCCGAAGGGGGCATAGGGATTAGAAACATACCCACTCCCTGGGTACCTAGGGACAAGAATTAGCTGTAGTTTCCCTTCCTGGGAATCCAGGAGTTCTACAAAGAGATAAAGAACTGAAGAACCTAAGATCTTTTAAAGGAAGCTTAAGCATGTCTTCTTGGGTTTGGACCTTGAAGAAGGCCTGAAACTCTTTTTTTCTAGACTGGCGTTCCAATATGGCATAGCTCCTGTGTTAATCATCTTTGCATAGCCAGACTGTATCTGAGTGCCTGACATGCAGTAGGTAGACTATAAATCGTTGTTGAATACATGAAAGGAGGAAATTAAGGTTTTCCCTCTGGCCAGGAAAGACTCAGAGACAAATTTCACTATGACCTTTACAGGTGTTTGTTGGGTATGCATTTTCACTGTTCCCTTCCTGTGCTTCATAATAATATCATAATGTCATTGTATTATAGTGCAACCCTTAAGGTTTATAGTTTGCATTTTCCTGAATGTCCCCCACTTCTCCCATTTTCCTAGCTCTTTGTTATTCCCGTTCTCTTTTGGACTCTTTTCTCTCCTTTTTCTTTCCCTTCTCCCTCAGCAACTTCTTTTCCTATTGAAGTTGAATAGAACTGAAACTTAACAATTAATCAGACATTTTAGTGGGACTGTTTTTCCTTTGAAATATAATGTTTCTTCATTATGGAAGTCATCCTTTACAATGTCTTCTTGTCATTTATGTCTGTCACTTGACAAATTAACAGTAGAAAGTACGCATATTAGTTTCCAGGGCTGCAGGAACAAAGTACTAAAGACTAGGTGGCCTAACCAACAGAAATTTACTTTCTTATAGTTCTGGAGGCCAGAAGCCTGAGGTCAAGGTGTTGACAGGGTTGGTTTCTTCTGAGGCCTCTCTCCTTGGCTTGTAGGTAGCTATCTTCTCTCTGTTTTCATGTGGTCTTCCCTCTGTACCTCTCTGTGTCCTAATTTCTTCTTACAAGACTAATGGTCATATTGGATTAGGAACCACCCTAACGACCTCATTTTAACTTAATTACCTCTTTAAAGACCCCTTCTCTAAATACAGTCACATTCTGAGATACTGGGGTTAGGACTTCAACGTATGAATTTTAGGAGAACACGGTTCTCCATAACCATATGCCTTTAAGTTTGGTAGAGTTTTTTGTTTTGGTTTTTTAAATTACTGGTTTAAAGCAAAGATTGCTAAGGGTGGCTGATCATGAGAATTACCTGGGGAGGGCTACCTCAAGAAGCAAGAGAAGTCTCAAATACATAACCTAACCTTACATCTAAAGGAGCTAGAGAAGGAATAGAAAATAAAGGCTAAAGCCAGCAGAAGAAGGGAAATAATAAAGATTAGAGCATATAGAAACAAAAAAACCTAGTACAACAGATCAACAAAACTAAGAGTTGGTTCTTCAAAAGAATGAATAAAGCTGATAAACTCCTAGTGAGACTTATCAAAAAGAAAAGAGAAAGGACCCAAAGAGATAAAATCACAAATGAAAGAGGAGAGATCACAAACAAAACCACAGACATACAAACAATTATAAGAGAAAACTATGAAAAATTATATGCCAACAAACTGGGCAGTCTGGAAGAAATGGACAAATTCCTAGAAACTTACAAACTACCAAAACTGAAACAGGAAGAAAAAGAAAATTTGAACAGTCCCATAACCAGCAAAGAAATTGAGTCAGTAATCAAAAATCTCCCAACATACAAAAGTCCTGGGCCACATGGCTTCCCGGGGGAATTCTACCAGACATTAAAAGAAGAGTTAATACCTATTGTTCTCAAACTGTTCCAAAAAATAGAAATTGAAGGAAAACTTCCAAACTCATTCTATGAGGCCAGCATTACCTTGATTCCAAAACCAGACAAAGACCCCACTAAAAAGGAAAATTACTGGCCAGTATTCCTGATGAACATGGATGCAAAAGCTCTCAATAAAATATTATCAAACTGAATTCAACAGTACATTAAAAGAATTATTCACCATGATCAAGTGGAATTTATTTCTGGGTTGCAGGGATGGTTCAGTATTTGCAACCCAATCAATGTGATACACCATATTAGTAAATGAAAGGTTAAGAATCATAGGATCCTGTTAATAGATGCAGAAAAGCATTTGACAAAATACAGCATCCATTCTTGATAAAAACCCTCAATAAAGGAGGGATAGATGGAACATACCTCAATATCATAAAGGAGATATTTGAAAGACCCACAGCTAATATCATCCCCAATGGGGAAAAACTGAAAACCTTTCCCCTATGGTCAGGAGCAAGACAAGGATGTCCACTGTCACCATTACTATTTAACATAGTACTGGAAATCTCAGCCTCAGCAATCAGACGACAAAAAGAAATAAAAGGCATCCAAATTGGCAAGGAAGAAGTCAAACTTTCACTATTTGCAGACTATATAATAGTCTATGTAGAAAACCGAAAAGATGTCGCTAAATAATTGCTGGAACTAATACATGAATTCAGCAAAGTTGCAGAATATGAAATCAATGTGCATAAATCTGTTGCATTTCTATACACCAGTAATGAAGCAGCAGAAAAAGAAATCAAGGAATCGATCTCATTTGCAATTGCACCAAAAACAGTAAGATGACTAGAAATAAACCTAACTAAAGAAGTAAAAGACCTGTACTCTGAAAACTATAGACCACTTATGACAGAAATTGGACAGGACACAAAGAAATGGAAAAGCATTCTACGCTCATGGACTGGAAGAACAGACATTGTTAAAATGTCTATACTACCCTAAGCAATCTATACACTCGGTGTAATTCCTATCAAAATACTACCAGGAGTTTTCACAGAGCGAGAACAAACAATCTTAAATTTGGATGGAACCACAAAAGACCCTGAATCGCCAAAGTGATCCTGAAAAAGAGAAACAAAACTGGAGGCATCACAATTCCAGATTTCAAAGCTCTATTACAAAACTGTGGTTATCAAGATGGTATGGTACTGGCACAAAAACAGACACATAGATCAGTGGAACAGAACAGAAAACCCAGAAATGAACCCACAATTACATGGTCAACTAATCTTTGACAAAGCAGGAAAGAATATCCAACGGAAAAAAGACAGCAAATGGTGTTGGGAAAACTGGACAGAAACATGCAGAAGGAACTGGATCACTCTCTCACACCATACACAAAAATGAATTCTAAAACAGATGAAAGACCTACATGTGAGACAGGAAATCATCAAAATCCTAGAGGAGAACACAGGTAGCAACATCTTTGGCCTCGGCCATAGCAACTTCTTACTAGACATGTTGCCTGAGGCAAGGGAAACAAAAGCAAAAATGAACTATTGAGACCTCATCAACATAAAAAGCTTCTGCACAGCAAAGGAAGCAATCAACAAAGCTAGAAGGCAGCCTATGGAATGGGAGAAGATCTCTGCAAATGACACAGCTGATAAAGGGTTAGTGTCCAAAATCTGTAAAGAACTTATTCAAACTCAACACCCAAAAAACGATAATCCAGTTAAGAAATGGGCAGAAGACATGAATAGACACTTTTCCAAAGAAGATATACAGATGGATAACAGATACACGAAAAGCTGTTCAACATCACTCATCATCAGGGAAATACAAGTCAAAACCACAGTGAGATACCACTTCACACTTGCCAGGATGGCTAAATTAACAACACAAGAAACAACAGGCTTTGGCAAGGATGCAGAGAAAGGGGAACCCTTTTGCACTGTTGGTGGGAATGCAAACTGGTGCAGCCACTCTGGACAACAGTATGGAAGGTCCTCAAAAAGTTAAAAATAGAACTACCCTACGACCCAGCAATTGCACTACTAGGCATTTACCCAAAGGATACAAAAATACAGATTTGAAGGGATACATGCACCCAGATGTTTAAAGAAGCATATCAACAGTGACCAAACTATGGAAAGAGCCCAAATGTCCATCGACTGATGAATGGCTAAAGAAGATGTGGTGTGGTGGTGGTGTGTGTGTGTGTGTGTGTGTGTGTGTGTAAGAATATTACTCTACCACCAAAAAGAATGAAATCTTTTTTTTTTTAAGATTTTTATTTATTTATTCGACAGGATAGAGACAGCCAGCGAGAGAGGGAACACAAGCAGGGGGAGTGGGAGAGGAAGAAGCAGGCTCCCAGTGGAGGAGCCTGATGTGGGGCTCGATCCCACAACGCCGGGATCACGCCCTGAGCCGAAGGCAGACGCTTAACCGCTGTGCCACCCAGGCGCCCCCAAGAATGAAATCTTTTAATTTGAAATGATGTGCATGGAACTGGAATGTATTATGTTAAGTGAAATAAGTCAGAGAAGATGAATACCATATGATTTCACCTATATGTGGAATTTAAGAAAGAAAACAGGTGAACATATGGGATGGGGGTTGGGGAGGGAAACCAAACCATAAGAAATTCTTAACAATAGAGAACAAACTGAGGGTTGATGGAGGGAGGTGGGTGGTCAGTGGGCTAGATGGGTGATGAATATTAAAGAGAGCACTTGTGATAAGCACTGGGTG
Organism: Ursus arctos; assembly: GCF_023065955.2. Classification (NCBI taxonomy): domain Eukaryota; kingdom Metazoa; phylum Chordata; class Mammalia; order Carnivora; family Ursidae; genus Ursus; species Ursus arctos. Next base: position 37,064,725 of record NW_026622974.1, on the reverse strand, counting down.
TTGTATGTAAGTGATGAATCACTGAATTTTACTCCTGAAACCAATATTGCACTGTATGTTAACTAAGATTTGGGTGTTATATGCAACTGATGAATTATTGAACTCTATATCTGAAACTAATGATGTACTGTTTGTTGGCTAATTGAATTTAAATTAAAAAATTAATTAAAAAAGAGAGAGAATTACTTGGGGAGATTGAAAAATACAGATTCCTGGGAGATTCCAGATTGTAATTCAGAGGGTCTGAAATGGGTATGGGAATGCGTATATTTAAAAAATCACTCTAGGTAACTCAGATAATTAGTGAGGTTTGAGAACCATCATCCTAACTAATTCCCGGCATGTTTATTATCATACTAGGAGAGATCAAGGTGAATGAAGAAGAATAATTGCTTAGGAAAACCATGGAAGGATTATCTTTGGTGAGTGATTCTTTGAAACTTCGCTGTTTCATTTGGTTCCACTTTTTTTTTTTTGTAATTTGGTCTTTTTCATTGCATTTCATTCTTGCATGCCCTCAGTAATATAAGATCTTAGAGCACCCAACAAATTCTGGTCCAAGTTTTATGATTTAATTAGTTGCAACTGTTGGACTTAGGTTGCAGATAGTTTCTGACTCATATACTCCTATCTCAGCTATGAGTCTTAGTTAGGTATCTAATTTATTCTGTGTGTATCAGTCATGTTTGAGGATGATGTCATAAACAGGGTTGTAGTAAAATCTGCCCTCAAGAATTTCAGGGACTTTCATTGTTAGACTATCAAAGACATGATCTCTTAATGCTACCATATTATTACTTTAAACAAAATCATATCTTTCGGGATTTATTATATTTTTGGTTGTTTTGACTGGATTCTGGTGGCACACATTCACTGATAAGGCTGTGACTAAACCAGGGTCAGTTACCTAAGTTTTGTGGCTTGTGGCTGCCATCTTGAGAGACTTAACATGACTTCTCCAGCTGGCTTTCCCCCGTAGCTGCAGCAAAGATGGTAGAACCATGACTTAGCCCACCCCTCCCTAGATATTTTGTACCTGAGTAACACCAGCCTCACCAGAATGCTTACTACGATTCTGGTGCAGTTATGTCCCATTTTTATTGAAGTAAACCCAACAGCTGCTGTCAGAATAGGAAATAACATTGCTATGTGGCCTATGAAGAGATAATTTAGGCATTTAAATAATTGGTTAAAAAATCACGCAAAATCAATAACAGGGATCTTTCTTCTTATAAAAAGTCATTATCTAGGATCCCTTGAGAATAACATACAAAAACTGACTACAGATTTTTAAATTTGCTTCATGTTAGAGGAAGAAAAGTGAAGGAGGCAGAAACAAAGGGGAATGAGTTCTGTTGTTTTGAATGAGAGTTACAGGTCAACTTGCACTGTGGGCCTCAGAATGTTAGCTCAAGTTACCTACTGCTCTTTAACTTATTATTCCTTTGCTCCTTCTTATGCCCATTTCTGGAATCATTTATCTAACACTGACTGAGTATTTGTGTAGAGTTATAGAGATAAGTAAGAAACTATGTGTCCTAGGAGAGATGGACACACCAACAGTACAGTAGCAATGATGGATGTACAAACGAGCTATACCCAGGTTAACGAAGAGCCTGGAAGATGGGTGACCAACCACTTGGCTGGGGTAGAGTGTCGTTTCAGAGGAGGAAACACTAGGATGAGCAGGAAAAGAGGAGAAAGGCATTTCATTCAGAAAGAATAGCATATGCAAATGAAAACATACTACAAGTATGCTCATAACTTTTCATTTCAAGGATGGGGGAGCTGGGGCAGCCCATCCTCTTGGATGTCAAACTTGAGGCTGTAACAGTAAGAACAGTAGGAAACATTCTATACCTCTAGATCTAATGAAACCTAGGCCGGGAGGGGTCAAGCATGGGGGAGGAGGCACACACCTTTCCAAGTCATCTTTATTTCTAGGGACTATATTCGTGGCACTAAATAGGCATTAAATACATATTTGTTGGGGCGCCTGGGTGGCACAGCGGTTAAGCATCTGCCTTCAGCTCAGGGCGTGATCCTGGCGTTCTGGGATCGAGTCCCACATCAGGCTCCTTCGCTATAAGCCTGCTTCTCCCGCTCCCCCCGCTTGTGTTCCCTCTCTCGCTGGCTGTCTCTGTCTCTGTTGAATGAATAGATAAAATCTTTAAAGAAAAAAAAATACATATTTGTTGAATTTGATTGAGTTGATTGGATAGTTTTTTCGCTAATAAAGATAAGAGAATAGTAAACAGAACATTATAGATCTTATTTGCCATGGGTGAATCTATGGTAATCAAATCTGACCTGTAGTATTTTTCTTATGGAAGTGTAACTATGATTATAAAGGGTTTCTTATAGGGCCAGCATTCCATGTCAGTATGTGTTATATCCACAGAACAAAGGGAAACGACAATCCCATTGGAAGCCAAAGAAAAAATATACCCACTCCCCCCAGCCATGTACACTAGAGTTTGTACTCAGCAGTGACTCAACTGATTCTTCACCAGGAAGACATCTAATCTATATCACTGTTACTTTCTCATAGGAGAGAGAAGGACCCATAGCCTTTGCAACTAAGGACATACATCCTTTAAGCAAGTGTTTGCTGGATGCTTGCTTCATGCTGGGCTAGAGATGTTGCCTGTGATGAGTGTAGACACTAGTTTATAAGGATGGTTATGATATCCTTCCCATGCCCTCACTAGCTTTCCCTTGCAATTTGACTCTGCCACTCCTCCTGTCCATTGGTGGAGTCTGTTCCCCTTCCCCTCAAATCTGGGCAGACCTGTGGCTTGCTTGATGGGGAGAAGGTGGGGGATGATGTGTGAAGGTCAACATTCAAGGTAATGCCTCAGGAGGCCTTGTGAGGGGTTTATGCTCTTACCCTCTAGGAACACTGCTCTCAAACAGAGAAGCTTTGATTAGCTGGTTGGGGACACACAAACCACCCAGCAGACAATACCAAATTTCAGACATGCGACTTATGCTGTCTTAGGCCACCCAGCCCAGGGGAGCTCTTAGGTGGCTGCAGCTGCGTGCGAGACCAGGCAGACCAACAGATGAACCTTTTAGCTAAATCTGGGCCCAGTGTAGACCCACAGAACTGTGGGCAAATAAAATGGCTCTTGTTTTAAGTCACTAACTTTTGCAGTATGATGCACTAGTGATTTTTCCCTGCAAACCTCAGCATCTTATTCTGGCATCAGGCTAGAGTCTGTGACCTTGCCTCCTCAGTGCTTGGCCCTCGCCCAGTGGGGTGAATAGATGGCAGCTGCTCATTTATTCTCTCTCATGTTTATTATTTGCATTTAGCCTGAAAGGAGCTCTGTTCTCCAGGACGGAACTAACTCCAAATCTCTTCAAGAACAGGAAAAGGAGTCCATCACACACAGCCAAATCGAGCTTGTCCTAAATAGAGGCACACAGACTGAGAGTTGAGGGATCTGTGAACTCATTTAGCCTCACTCCCTCTTTTGCATTCAGACCAGAAAGATGAAACGACTTGCTGGAGTCCTCACTGCTCATTAGTGCACACAGTCAGGGCAAGGACCATCATCACCTGACTACTAATCTTAACTGCTTTGAACATTAGTTGAACATACAAATTCGAATTTTTAAACTTGAATGGCTTTTTGAGCAAGGGGAGAGACTAATCACTTCCAGGTCTGATTTTGGAATTACCAGAAAGGCTTTCAAAGACAAAAATGCCTCTGGAATCCAGGTGCCGGTAACTGGGGAGAAGGTGGGCCTGACTTCAGCTGTCCCCTGACTCCAAATGGCAAACCCTACTTACAATCATAAAGACAAAAAAACAAAACAAACCCCCCCCCAAAAAAAAACCAAACAAACCTTAGCAATTTTATCTTGCAAACATGAATATAATGGGTTATATCTACTTAGGTATATAAAAAGGTAAGATTTTCTTCTGTCTTTGCGACCTCTAGCTTATTGCCTGTGGTCAGTATCATATTCTTGTTTAATACTTATTCATTAATTTTTTTCTTTCTCTTCTATTTTTATAGAGAGGTTTTCTAGGTTGGGAGGCGATTTTGTTTTAATTTATATTTCCCCACCAACTTATGACAATAATCTTTCTACCTACCTTTCTTCTTTCTTTCTTTCTTTCTTTCTTTCTTTCTTTCTTTCTTTCTTTCTTTCTTTCTTTTCTTTCTCTCTCTCTCTCTCTCTCTCTCTCTCTCCCCCCCCCCCTTCAGATTCCCATATTGCATGGGTAATGGAAAGGTGGTTGATTCTGCACTGGTCCATGGTACAGGCTCGAAATTCAAACCTCAAGTGTGGGTGTGTGTGGGAGTGGCTGTCAGAATCTATTTCTGAGAACCCAAGGTAGTCCACTTTTTCCTGCAGCCTTGTTCATGCTGAGGATTTTAGGCAATGTATATAGCTTTTCAGCACATTTTTGAACAGTCTGATAAAAAGAATACCCATTCCTCCTCCTTGATGTACGTGGGGCTTAAGGCTTAAATTCCTGTCTCACAAAGGTATGAACATGCCAGTCCTTAACTAGTCCACTTTCTCCAAGGACTGCATGGTTTTAAAAACTGCATATCTTCATTGTTATATGTTCCTTCTTCATGTCTGGCATATGAGGATATCTGTTTCTTTTGAGCTCAGCTATGTCTTTAACATGGAACAATAAATATGTTTCAGTTGTATTTTGAATAAAAGCGGAGATTTCTGCATCTAGTCTATTGCTATCTTGATGAAATGCCACAAGGCTTTTGTTCATATTGTTTCCTTTCCCTGACATGTACTTCTTGTCCCTTTCACATACTCACTCTCCATCCCCCAGCTACTTCCTCCTCTCCTGATTTCAGTTCAGCTATAACTGATTCCAAGCTCTGCAGATCAAGGACATGTCTATTGTTGCTCACCGTAGTAGCCTCCACTTGCTCAATGCCTGGCACACAATAGGTGCTCAATAAGTGTTTATTGAATGAATGAATGGACAAATTAATATTTTGCTTTTGCAATCAGAAGAAAATGAATATTAGACTGTTGGTGGGAATGCAAACTGGTGTAGCCACTCTGGACAACAGGATGGAGGTTCCTTAAAAAGTTAAAAATAGAACTACCCTATGACCCAGCAATTGCACTACTAGGTATTTATCCAAAGGATACAAAAATACTGATTCGAAGGGGCACATGCACCCCAGTGTTCATAGCAGCATTATCAACAATAGCCAAACTATGGAAATAGCCCAAATGTTCATTGACTGTTGAATGAATAAAGAAGAGGTAGTGTATATATACTATGGAATACTACTCAGCCATCAAAAAGAATGAAATCTTGCCATTTGCAACAACATGGATGGAGCTAGAGTGTATTATGCTAGGCAAAATAAGTCAGAGAGAGACAAATACCATATGATCTCACTCATATGTGGAATTTAAGAAACAGAACATGAATGTAGGGGAAGGGAAAGAAAAATAAGATAAAAACAGAGAGATGCAAACTATAGAGAAGAAACTGAGGATTGCTGGAGGGGAGGGGTGGGAAGATGGGATAATTTGGTGATGGGCATTAAGGAGGGCACGTGTTGTGATGAGCACTGGGTGTTGTATGTAAGTGATGAATCACTGATTCTACTCCTGATATCAATACTACACTATATGTTAACTAACTGGAATTTAAATAAAATCTTGGGGAAAAAAAGAAAAGAAAATGTGTATTAGAAACAAACCAGTTCTAGTTTGTCATAGTTCTACCTGCCCCCCTTATAATTCCTAGGAAAAGAAATATTCCAAATGTCAAGGGCTAAGATAAATGAATAAAATATGATGTCAATAAATCCAAGCCCACATTTGCAATTTTTGTTTTGAAATCAAAGAACCATACAATGTTTATGACATAGTTATCAGTGCATTTTTATAAGTATGCTTAATTATAGTCTTTGGAGAATTACATGTGATTCCAATTAACAGCTTCCAGTTTCCCCAAACCTGAAATTGAGGAGTGGCTAACCTATTCTAGGTTGAAGGAAATACAAAGGAAATGCTCTAGGAAATGCAGAGGAGTGTGGGGAAAAGGGATTCATCTAGATCTGGCTCTCAAAATAAAAACACGAACCAGTCTAAGAATATCCTTACGTGACTCCACAAGCCTTTTTAAAAGCAAGCCTAGGTCCCTGCTGGAATTCATGAGTTGCATTTAGACTCAGGGCTGCTCCCGAGTTGAGGAACATGTTTTAAATTAAGTCATGAGAAGTTACTTAGCTTTGAAGCAAGAAGAGATGTTATAACCGCCTCCTGGAATATACTGAAAAGCCTAATTAAGTTCAGTATGTGCTCCAGTGAAGCAATTATTGCTGAGGTAATCACAGGGGGTGCGACTCCAAGACCGCTCTTCTCACCTTCTTCACCAAAGTCTCCTCCGACCTTCTTTGACTGCAGTTTCTTCAAGTGTTGATCAAACAGCTATCGGGAACACGATGTCTATTTAGTGTATGGGAGCAACAGGGAGAACAGAGCTCCCTTCCAGCCATCAGAGTTGCAAGGGGTCTGGAGACAAGTATCAGTAAAATGGAAAGATACCGTATTTGGATGACAAACAGGGAGACAATACAAGAGGCGCAGCCGAGCTGCTCAGGGTTCAGAACCAAGTGTCTTGCTGTGGTGTGCACGGGGAGTTTGGGATGTTACCTTCTTTGGGAGTCATGAAGTCCTTCCCTCTTGAAATGAGAGACCATTTTCTTTTCCAGGTTGGGTCGTACTCAGTTTGTTGCCCCTTCCTAACAGAATATATTTTTCATTCCTTTGAATTCTCTACTGAGAGATTAAATGAGATAATATACAAAAGTACATGACCTGACGTTTGGCACAGAATATCCTTTTTTTTTTTTTAAAGATTTTATTTATTTATTTGACAGAGATAGAGACAGCCAGCGAGAGAGGGAACACAAGCAGGGGGAGTGGGAGAGGAAGAAGCAGGCTCACAGCGGAGGAGCCTGATGTGGGGCTCGATCCCAGAACGCCGGGATCACGCCCGGAGCTGAAGGCAGACGCTTAACGACTGTGCCACCCAGACGCCCCTGCACGTAATATCCTTAATACGGATTTGTTGATGCCTCTGACACCTTCTTTCTCCACATTTTTTCAAAAGTGGTCACTACCACTGGTAGCCCATAGCAGGGCTGTTCCTCAGTAGGCGAGCTGAATTGATGTTGAGGGAGATACCTCTCTGAGAGAGTCTGGAAACTGAGAAAGGAGGGTGGTGGGGCTGAGGGCAGGTAACAGCTGGGAACCGTGTGAGTCTAGCGTACGTGTAACTAACTGGTGGACATCAGCAAACTCGTGTCAACGTAAGACCCGGTCGCAGCGGCGCTGTAGCGTGGGTTGAGGACCATGAATTAAGCTAATGGGTAGATTACGTGGGAAGCAGGCCAGAAAGCTTCCAGACTACCGGCTTGTGGCTGAGATTTGAGGCAATTTAAACAAAACCTTATCTTTAAGCACGTCTGTTGACTCAGTTTGTGAGTTAGGGAGTGGAGGCTTAAATGTAGAGGATTTACTTACTGGTATTTCAAAATCAAGTGAAAAGTACTGATGATGTTGCTGTTTTAATTCTTCCTTTGATGTCAGATCTTACTTGCATTTGAAAACATTTTTAGGGGCGTCTGGGTGGCGCAGTTAAGCGTCTGACTCTTGGTTTCAGCTCAGGTCATGATCTCAGCTTCGTGAGATCCAGCCCCTATCAGTGAGCTCCGGGCTCAGCGCCCAGGGGGTGTCTGCTTCTCTCTCTCTCCCTCTGCCCCTCCCCCTGCTCATGTGCACGTGCTCTCTCTCTCTCTCTCAAAAAAAAAAAAATATGGGGGAGAGTGGTGCCCAAAGCGGGGTGAGAGACGACTTAGACTGTAATTGCTTCACAGTGGTTCCAGACACTGTCCAGGTAACTCTTAATTAACCAGAGCAATTTGGGGTCAAAGGAAGGACTCATCAGTCATTTCGGTCAAGGCAAGAGATTTCTACGTTTAGGGAGTTATTTCTAGCACCAGCAGTTTTCCTTGATTTCTAGAACAACCCTTTCACCTTGTGACTCATACACAAAGGTTTGGATCACTCTGGGTGGGAGTTTATGCTAGCAGATCCTCGAAGGCGGTGCGACCCCTGCCCTCTAGAGCAGCCCCTGCTGTGGGGCCGTCAGCTCATCTGATTCACCTGCTGGCGGGCTCGTCTGGTCTGTTAGTTGTCTTAAACTTGGAACAATTTTCCATCTTGCTTGCTTTCTTCTTCTTTTCTTTTGTCTTTCACAGCATTAACGTGTTTGAAGACCCCAGACCCTCACCTTCACCCTCATTCATATTTAGAAACTTACCTAATAATCACTATCAGTGATTGACAGACTTTCTCAGTCTTTGTTTAAACACCTTCAGTGACAGGAAACTTCAAATGGCTCCAGAGCCAAGCCGTGAAGTTCTAATCCTCCCTCGTCTCGCGACCTTGGGCAACAAAAGTCTCATTACTAGCATTAGAAAATGTAACATTGATTCATTTCTGTTACCTAATGTGAACTGTATTTCTGCTTCAGATTTCTCCAATTTTCCCAAAAATGTTCGCTATAGCTGTTTTTTGTCAAACCAGGATTTGATAAAATATTTTGCCCTGCAGTTCCTTTAATGTAATCTGTAGTTAACCCAGTTGATGTCATTCCCTCTGTTCCAGAATAATTTCCCTGCTTATTTTCCTTTTTGATTTCCTACATTGACATTTTTGAAGAGTTCAGACAGGAGGTTTTGCAGAACATCCCTCAATTTGGTTGTGCATGAAAAGGACTATTTAATTTTTTGACAGCTCTTAATTCTGAGAAGTCCTTCCTATACTGAGCAAAAATTTTATTGTCATTTCGACCCATTGATGCGAGTTTTAAACTCTTCAAAGAAAATGAAAGTAATCTGCATGGTAATTATTTGTTGAAAAACAATGGATGAATGTTAATGAGCTTTTAGTAAAAATATCCAGGTGTTGGGTGATAGACTTTTGTCTGGGAACTCGGGACACGGTGCTCATCAGAGCACACTCTGTCTAGGCCTCTGGTCCAGCACGCCATGTCGTTAGGAGGTAGCAGTTGTATTCATAATGGAAGGAAACAAAAAACAATCTTAAAAAGAAAAGGTTGTAACACTTGGCATCTGTTGTAATTTTTTTCTAGTTAAGAAAGAGGGGGCGGGGCGCCTGGGTGGCTCAGTCATTAAGCGTCTGCCTTCGGCTCAGGGCGTGATCCTGGCGTTCTGGGATCGAGCCCCACATCAGGCTGCTCCGCTGGGAGCCTGCTTCTTCCTCTCCCACTCCCCCTGCTTGTGTTCCCTCTCTCGCTGGCTGTCTCTATCTCTGTCAAATAAATAAATAAAATCTTAAAAAAAAGAAGAAAGGGGGGGTGCTTTGGTTGGAGGAAGGGGAGAGATGTCCATGCCACAGAGGTGAGATGGACACAGTCTGTAACGGTAGCAGCTACGAATAGTGCCAGGGAGTTTTTGAAAAAGATTTCAGCATTTTTTTGTTTGTTTGCTAAAGAGAAAAATCATGCTACCTATGTTTGATCTTTTCGGAATCAAACATTATGTTTTCACATTTACATTTCAGTGCACATTATTGGCAAACAAGCAGCTTAGTAATTACTAATAGTAATTACTAAGTAATTAGTAATTAGTAATAGATAGTATAGTAATAGTAATATATTATTATATTACTATACTATATTGTTATTATATATATTAATATATATATTATATATATAATATATTATTATATTACTATACTCTAATATAGTATAGTAAAATAGTAATTAGTAATAGAATTACTAATAGTAATTCATGCTAATAGGAAGATCTGAAAGTCTGAAATACTCCGTGAGTCTGGCAGTGTCCCTCGGGAGCTGGGATGAATCACATTAATGCACAGTTACTGAACGCTCTGAGCAAAGCCCTCAGAGGGTTTAATCTGAAAGTTGAGAATAAGGCTTAACCACCCAGGATGAGATGAAAGGTGAACGAAAGCAAAAGACCTAAACACCTGCTTAGTGGAAAAGGTTCACAAAGCAGAAAGTGGGTGATTTCCAAGTGTGAAGACCACTTGGTTGTCAGAGGGAGGCAGAAGAGGGAGCAGTGATGTGGACATCCAGCTCTGCCTCTAACCTTGAGAAAATTCATTGAATCTCTTTCCACATTGGTTAAAATAGGAGCAGTGGAGTCAATGACTTCTCACATTCATTCCCATATTAATGCTTTTTAATTCCATGGCTCTCCAAGAAGGCTTCATGACAGAGGTATTTGTGGTGGATAAGATTTGGTTGGGGTGGGAAGACTTAAAATAGGTGAAAATACTTGACCACCTGCTCTTTAAATAAATGACCTTGGTGGCATGACCTCCACCCTTATCATCACTGATTGATTGCCTATGAGGTGTCTTGGGGATAAGAAGTGTTTTAACTGGTATCCTATGTGGCTGCAGGGAAAGTCTGATTTAAGTCAGTGTTGGGGCTTTCATTCTGCTCTGCCATGGGACATTTCTAGATTCTACTCACCAGCATTTTAATTTGTACAAATCATGTCCTCTTGAATCACATACTGTATTTCTGGCACGGCCCTCACCCAGCTCTCTTTGCTGTCAGTAATCCTCTCGGGGTTAACTGAACTCCCGTTCCTCTGGTAGTCCGGTGCTGGATGACTCGTTAATAAACTTAACCAAATAGGGGTGCCTGGGTGGCTAAGTCAGTTAAGCGTCTGATGTTGATCTCAGGTCAGGTCTTGATCTCAGGGTTGTGAGTTCAAGCCCCGCCTGGTGTGGAACCTACTTAAAACAAAAACAAAAACATTTAAAGTTAACCAAGTAGCCACCAACATAGCTTCTCCACATTCACAGGATTACCTCTCTTTGGTTATCTCCACTGCCAAAAACACTGACCCCCTTAGTAATACCTTTTGTCCTTAGTGGTTCAACAACTCCTGTCCCACTACCACCCAGGACTGTCACTCATTTTTGGATGAACTCTATTGATAGACTCGTTGAAAAGTATGAAATCACTATGGGGGCGGGGAACACGTACATGTGCTTGTAATAATTTGTATAAAATTTTAGGGACTTATTATAAACCCTCGTTTTAAGTTGGTCATGAAATTAATTTTTTTTTGTTAAGCCCACATAAGAATGAAATTGCCTTATTATATGATTCAATTTGCTGATTTCCTCCAAACTTCAGGACGATATTGTCTCAGGGACGTGGTTGTGTCACCAAGATTTCTGCCAGGCTGATTTCTAGGTTTTCACTTACAACGTACACATTACAATCCTTTTGCAAATCCAGCTGCAGGAATATAAGACCCACTTATCTGAACCAGGCTATGTCTTTTGTTCTGTGTTGGATAGTCTCTCAGTCATTTGGTTTTCTTTTGTGGCTGTTACATTTGAAATTGCTCCTTCATCTGCATGGCTCCATCTGTCAAGTGTGATTTAATCATAGGGTAGGCACCTGTGATCTTTGCTCCTTCCACGGAGGAGAGGCCACCTCTAGCCCCTTCCCTGGGGTGTGGCAAGTCAGTGATGCTGCCATGTGGTCAGTCACAAAGGTCATTTTGTTGGTCCATTTCTTTGCAGACAATAGGTAATAAGAACCTCCTGTATGAGTTTTGAACCTTTTATACACTTCTCCAACTACCATGTATAACTTCTGCTTTTGTTGATTAAAAAAAACCAACCAAATGAGGTTTATTCCTTCATAAATCTGTGTCAAATTTATTTTCCTTGGCTTCTTTCCTACCACCCCTAGTGACCATCTTCCCCTCACAAAGATGAATAGCACTGGAGTCAGCCCTATCTGTCTGTCCTCTAGCCCTATCTGTCTGTCCTCCAGTTTAGCCAAAGGCAGAGTCTGGGCTTGGCGCCCCCCGTGCTGTGTCCGGGAGAATCTGTTCTCCTGACAGAGAGCCTGGGTGGCCTCTGACCTTGAGAAGCCAAACTGAATCAGCTCAGGAATTTTGAGTCTCCTGCACCAAAGCCTGTTTTATTTGAGAGGATGCTTTGGGAAGGGGTTTCCCTCCCTCTTTCCTGTTTTGCCCTAGGCTGTCATCACTTTCTGCCTAGTCAGTCGGATTTCCTGAGGCGCTTTGGTATTGTTCAGTGCCTTCCTCTTCTGAGGTTCAGCTGTACATTGTTCAGTAGCCTCTAGCCACTAAAAAGGTGGAGCTGACTTCTGTGAAGCTTCATCTGAGAATGTGTTCTGATTGGTCAGTGACAATTTTAGACTCAGACTTCGGATGTCTGTTTACATGTGGTGTTGACTTGATCCAAAGTTGCAAGCTCAAAGAGTAGGAATGCCCAAATACCAGAGTCCCAGAAATGGAGGGACCTAAAACAGCACTGGGTCTAAGTTTTCTTGTTTTTTGGGTTTTTATGTTACAGACAAACAATTTGGAGACTAGAATTGTTCAAATAACATAGCTAAGCTTTGAAAATGGAAAGCAGTTTCCAAAAATGATATGGTTTTCATTAGCATTTTATTTTTTAGCTAAAATGAAAACATAATGAGTCCTGCAGAAAAATCTCCACATTCAGCGTTGTTTTCCAGGGAAACAAAGTTATCCAAGGATAACTTTGGGAATTAAAAAGCTTTCAAATGTATTTACTGTGACATCAGGTATCAAATGGAAACTTCCAAAGAAGTCATAGAAGTTGCTAAACGACGTGTGATGGTTTACAGCGGATACCCCTTACTTCACCACGCTTGAATCTAGGAAGGGCGTCAAGGAAGGGCTCGTGGTCACAAGGTATCAGAAAGTCCTTAAGGCCCAACCTACCGGAATCCTAGGGGTCACAGTCCATCCCGGTCCTCCTGCAGGTGTCCATGGTGGCCCCACTCCGGGCAGCAGGCTATTGTTCTACTGCCCCACATGAACTAACATGAACTGTTTAACACTGGGGCCCCAGAAGGCTACTACCTCTGCTTGTGCGGCTGTGTTCAGCATTTCCTTCATACATGCAGAGCTTCACTGTTTTTTAACTTGCCAGTTTTTAATGGCTCCGTATAAAGATACCTTGATACTTCTTTTAGCTTTCTCAGGATCTTGATAACGTCTGAGCATTGTTGAATGGCATTGCTTAGGGTAACCTCAAAATATTATCTCCCCACGAGGCACCAGCAGTGTCCAGGTTCCCCATACCAGGGAGTTCTTTCCTGGAGGTCAGTGACTCAGTTCACGGTCTTGCCCCCAATCTGCTTTGTCCGTACACCCCATCCTGAAAGGGGGCATGCTCAGCGGCTTCACGCACAGGCCCTTGGTAACCTCTGTTTTTGGCTTCTCTGGCCTCATGTCCCAAAGAAACTGTACACACTAATGCCTACCCTTCGCTCCAGCCTGTCAGTCCTCCTTGTGAGTATGGATTCCGTATTTACAAATTTGCCTACTCTGTGAAATATCGGGGACCCAAATCATACTTGGGGCACTTTGGTGGTTGTCATGGGCTTGCATAGGCATGGAGTGGTAAAATGGGTGAGTCGCCCCAAGTGCTCATTCCCAGCTGAGGTCAGACAGGGTGATTCTCTGCTTTCTTGTTTCAGCTGTCATTCTGTGAATAAGTGTCCTTCTCATGGCTTATTTGGTGCCATGTTTTCTGTGTTTTTCTACTTTTTTTGGTGGTTTCACTGTTTCCAGTGGCCCCCAAGCACGATCTCGAGTGCTGCCTGTGTTTCTAAGTGCAAGAAGTTCCTTATGAAGAAACCATACGTGTTAGGGAAGCTCTGTCCGGGCATGAGTTATAGTGCTGTTGGCTGTTGGCGTTCATGAAGCAGCAGTGTATCTTAAATAGCGTGTCCTTAGGCAGGAGCACAGATAAAGAAGGTTAAATATTGATCAGTTGATGAACATATTGTGACCAGAGGCTTGTAGGACCCTCACCTGTATTTTCCCCTAGGAGCAATGGTTCAGTACTCGCTAAGTCAGTGTTTGCAGGGACTTTATGGAATGGAACCAACGCACATGACCACAGGGGAGGTACAGCAGTCCCCCCGTTATTTGCAGTTTTGCTGTCCGAGGATTCAGTTTCCCTCGGTTAACTGTGCTTTGGAAGCAGATGATTCTCCTGACATATCTTCAGAAGGTCGGTAGTGGCCCAAAGCTGGGTCACAACGCCTGCATCACTCGCCTCACTTCGTCTCATCACGCAGGCATTTTATCATCTCACAAGAAGAAGGATGAGAAGAGTACAATGACATATTTGAGAGAGACAGAGACCACATTCATATAACTTCTATCATAGTATGTTGTTGTAATTGTTCTATTTTATTATTAGTTGTTAATCTCTTACTGTGCCTAATTTATAAATTGAACTCTACCATAGGTGTGTATGTATAGGAAAAAACATTATCCCTGGAGTTCAGTACTACCCGTGGTTTCAGGCATGTACTGGGGGTCTTGGAAAGTATTCCCCATGGATAAGGGGGACTACTGTACTTGCAATTCTTTAAATACTCCAGGCATTTCAATACTCCAGCTAGTGTCTGTGCATGAGGCTATCCTCTTTCATGTAGGTGTCTGGCAGCTTTTCTCCAGCTCCTCAATCTGCCAGCCCCCTTTCATCCTGCAGGACTTAATTCACTGATTCATTTGTCCCTTTGCTTTGTGCACACCTCACCCACGACCCATTGTGTATGTTCACATAAATTATTTGCAGCTGAATTTGGAGAATAATTTCAAGGGGAAGCAAAATCTCAGACATGCAGGTGGAGGTAATGTGGAAGGGAGGGGCAATCCTACAGCTTTGTGTTGGCCATGAGGTGGGTGTCATGGGGAGGAGAGGCACAGGTTGATAAGGTAGGCTTCTTGTCTTCTTCCTTATTGGATAAATTTCCCCACACTCTCAGTTTCTTCTGCGTCTTTGGAGATGGCTCTGATCTGGAGACATTTGAATGACCTATGATAGAAAATACTTGAGGACAAAGTATATTACTATAAACATATGTAAGTACTCAAATAACTGGCTGAAAGTTTCTAGGGGAGAAAAAGAGTTAGGGAAGTCTCGAGAACACAGAAATAGGTGGGTTCATAGAGAGTGGCCTTCTGTCCCACCCTCCTGCCTGAGTCCCAAGAGGCAATACAGCCCTTAGGTGGAGTTGTAGGGTTCAATAACGTGGTTGGCGACTGAACCTTGTTCTCTTACTAGAGCCTGTAGAGGCGGTAGGACTTCGGAGTAGAGATGACCACAGCTGGTGCTGAGCCTGAAGGGGCCCTAGCAGCCTCACAGAATCACCTGCACCGCACTGTGGGACATAACTGCAGAATGACTTCCTTAGACAGAGAAGCAGAGCAGGGCATGCATCATCCCTGAAGGGACCACAAGGCTGAGAATGAGGGATGCGTTTTCCACAAGCAGGTGGCTGATGGGATCTGATCTTCACTGTTGCTGATGCGTTCAGATGCCATCACTGGTCAGACTGTTCCTTTCCTTCGAAAGGTGTCTCTCCTCTTCCTGGAGTTAGGCACAACCATGGAGAACTACAAATTCATGGATACTATTTCTGCCATCCCAACAGAATGGTGGATTTACACGGAAAAATAACAAAAGCTCTGGCACCTTTCTTACGCGTGGAGTCATTGAGATTTGTATCTACTAGGAGGTTTTAAAACAATCAAAATAATCATGCAGCAGAACTGGATTTACAGACATGCAGTAAAACGTCATAGTAAGCCAGGTCACTCAGAAAATACTTGCAGGTTAAATGTACTGGGCAGCTGAAGTGCACATGTAAATCTGTGGCTTATTTGGCACAAATCTTTCTATTATTTCACAAAACCTTTCGTTCATGCTTTTATACAGACACTCCACACTCTGGGCCAGCATGTCCAGCCCCATCTTCTGCTCCTTCCTGACATCTGGCCCAATGCCTGATGTTCCATGGTAGTCAGTAAATCGTTCTCAAACCAAGCGATGGGTACAAAGAACACACACCTGTTCATGAAATCCTGGAAAGCTATGATGGAGGACACCCTTGGGACCCAAGCCTTCCTATAATTGGGGGATACTGTTGTTGTTTACACAATCTCTATCCCCTCCGTGATGGGGCTGGTGTGCTCATCCCTAGGTGACAACCACTACTGGCTAATCCAATCAGGAAATGCTGTTTTCCTTGCTTTCTCAGCCTCTCTTAGAGCTCTGGTGGGCCTGTGACCCAGTGCCAGTTACTCCCAGGTACCAATAAGGTAGGGGTTTATACAGAGTATCTTCTGGGAAGTCTTACACTTTACTGATAAAAGGGACAGGTATACTGAGTGCAACACCCATTCCTACTTCTTTCTGACTCAAATGCATTAGCAGCCTTTTTACAACCGAGATGGGAAGTTCAATACAATTGTAAAATACTGGCTCTGAGGTCGTTGACTGGCTGAGCCAACGCCAGAGCTGCCTGCCTCGAGACTGTTGTGTGAGTAAATAAACCCTGGTTGCTTAGGTCACCGTTAGGTATCCTGTTCCTTGCAGCCAAAATATTCCTACACGATACACTAGTACAGATTAAAGAAGCTAAATATAAGACAAAGAAATTCAATCCGGCTTTACATAGTGGGTTGTGCTTTCCCTGTTTTTTTCCTCTGGAGAGTTTATGAGTGATGGTCTTTCAGAAGGAAGTGGAGAGTCCTGGGAAGGTGTTAGGAGCGGATAGCTGGTGCTGAGGTCGCAAAGGGAGCCCAACGTCTCCATGTGTTAACACTATGAGGCCAGGGTCAATGAAGTCCTGCCCTCGGGGAAATCTGTCGCACAGCCCGTTTTTGTAAATAACACAGCCTCCGCACTGTGGGAAGCCAAGCGTTGACAGATGCCACGGGACGGTTAATTCCCAGAGCTCCTGGCCACATGTGCCTCTTTCAATTTAAATTAATTGAAAATAAAATAAAGTAATTCTGTTCTTCAGTTGCTGTCCAATATGGTAACTGCCAGCCACGGTCTTCCAAGTGCTCAGTAGCCACGTGTGGCTGGTGGCTAATGTGCTGTGCAGCATAGATAATAGAACATTTTCATCACCTTAGAAGGCTGGATTGGACAGCATTGCTTTGTAAGAGGGGCTGGCAAACATTTTTTGGTAAAAGACTAGGTAGTATGTATTTTAGGCTTTGCAGACCAAGAAGCCATATTGAAGACATCCTGTGTGTCTGTGGCAGCGGCTCGACTGCTCAGAAGCAGCCGCAGAAGCTCCGTACACACGGGCATGGCCCTGTTCCAGTAACACTGCTTGGCAATTAGGCTCTGGACCTATTTGCTGACCCCTGCTTTCCAGGGTCAGCTGCTGCGACGTTGGGCTTTCTTTGGGACTTCAGAATTAGCTGTCCTAGCCTGATGCTCCTGTCCCAGCTGGGTCGTCAAGGGCACGTACCTCTGATATCATCTTAAAAATTTCACACAAAACTTTATCAGCATAGCTTAGAATAAAGGTAAAGAATTAGAGCTTAATGTTTGTTTTTGGGGTTAAAAATACCCCTGCTTCCGCACAATTTTATATTTTTACATTTCCAAATTCTTCATCTCTGGTTCTCTCCCTGAGCACTAACGTCTTGATGCTGAACAAAGTGCCCAGTTGAGCATGCTGAGGCCTCAAAGCCAGCTCAAGGGATCATAAAAAACTCAATAAGAAGTACAACTATGATTTTGATTTAGGCCAATCTGATCTCTTGTGTCTGCCGAATCAATCATTTGCAGGGCTGCCAACAGACCTCCCATTGTGCTGAACGGGGAGGCAGAAGTAGTGCATATTAACTGGCTTTCTGACCTTGGGCAAATAATTCACATGATCAGGCTTGTGTTTCCCAATTTTACCTTCTAGCACTTAAGGGTTCTGTTGGAGGTCTGTGCCTAATTATCCACCAAGTGATTACTGCCCTGGCATGTGCACTGTTTTTATTAGATTATATCGCCCTCTTCTGGATGCATCTTGTATCTGCACCGTGATTTCTTTCCTCTCCCAGGGCACCTATCTGGCTTTGCTTCATTAAGTTTATAGTACGGCCACTCGCTCAGGCCAGGCTCCTCTCTCTGCATTATCATGTCTTGAGCTGCGGTATCTTGTTCATGAACAATGAGACGCAAGTGTAGAGGGGGAATTAAAAGTCCCTTCGCTTCTGTTAATTTAATTAAAATAAAAAAGCCAAACTATCCCACAGAATTATAGTTACAAAAGACCTTAGACAGCATGCCCCAAATTTCACATACCATATGCTGTTTTCATGTATATAATTACATTGTGAGAATATAAAAACACAGGGGCTCCTCGGTGGCTCAGTCGTTAAGCGTCTGCCTTCTGCTCATGGGATCGAGCCCCGCATCGGGCTCCCTGCTCTGCTGGGAGCCTGCTTCTTCCTCTCCCACTCCCCCTGCCTGTGTTCCCTCTCTCGCTGGCTGTCTCTCTGTCAAATAAATAAATAAAATCTTAAAAAAAAAAAGAATATAAAAACACAGGCAGGAAGGACATAAGCCAACATCAGGATCGAGGTTGCTTCTGGGGAGGGAGGGAGGTAAACTGGGAAGGGGGACTTTGTATCTATAAAGTTTTATCTATTAAAAAGAAGGATCTGAGGACAATATGGTAAAATATTTATGTAACAAGTGGGCTTGGTGGGGTAAGATATCACGACATGATTTTATGTGTTTGCACCACTTTTTTTTTTTTTACACGTGCATCTGGAACTCTCTCTTCCCTACTCCTGGGTGGTATTTTGGGCAGATTCCAGAGCTTTTGTGGTCACTTTTAGGTATTAATTCATAGTCTGCGTTAGAAGTTTTTAAAAAGCCCAAGTCTAAACAGAAGCTTTAATCTCTCATTCAAGCATCCTTCTCTGTGCTTGGTGCCTGGACTTACGGTCTCAGCCTCTTCTTTTCCTTACTCTGTCCTTGATCACAGGGACAGCCCAGAGCGCGCGCGCGCGCACACACACACACACACACACACACACACACACACACGAGGCAGTGGCAGGAAGGAGAGGTCAGGGCAGAAAGGTCTGACTTGACTGGCTCAGTTTGCAGTTTGGGTTGGTGCCCTCTGGTTGTGGCAGACACCCATAGGATATCGAGGCACATGTGGGGTTATTTGGAGACTTCTCCATGAGAGAACTTCCCACCATGTCTTTGTCCAGCACCATTTTCTGCTTATGCTTCTGATGGTGCACCCCACCCAGAGCCTTGTGTTGGGGTCACCTCGCCCAGGCAGGTAGACCTCCTGGATGGGGTTGTTTCCAGATGCCGCAAGGCTTGCTGACTTCCGCGAGGGCCCGTCGGGCTATAGGAGACATATCTCCTTCTTATCAGCTCCCAAGGCTCTTATGGAGGTTCCCTTTCCTCCCTTGGCCATCAGGACACCCTGATGCCTTTCCCAGGCTCTTGCCTTTCCCAGGCTCCATGTCCTCTGGACTTCAGGAGCTCATGGCAAGCTTTCTGTGGAAGCTGAACCCTTGCCCATTTTTGGAGTGAGCAAGTGGGGGAAGGGCTGGGACTAGCACCCATGGAGAGGGGAGGAAGCTCAGACCTTTGACCACTCTTTCCATGGGGATCCTCTCTGCCAATCTTAAGGACTCTTTGCCCTCTCCTTTATAGCCTGGCTAAGTGTCCGCACCTTTGGAAAAGCCTGACTCCAAACGGCGGATCTTTGTCCAGAGTCTCGTATCAGTAATTGGCAGCCATAGGTACGGGTGTCTTTGCTCCTCAGGGCTGGTTTTACCCCTGGGTCTCCTTTTTTTGTCTAGGTCTTTTTCGATGAACCTCATTCAAAAGTCTGTCAATGCATTTGTGAAGCTTGGGCTTTTAAGAACACGATAATTATTATATTACTTTTTATTTCCACTTTACAGAAATATATCTTAATATAATTTAAGCAGTTATTCTAATCTACGCACTGTACTCTGCAAGTGAGGAGACTAAAATCCAGATAGATTAGAGTCATCTGCCCCAAATCACACGTCCAGAGTCAGAACCCACAGACCCAGACTCCCAGCCTTTATGACCTTGAAATCTGTTATGCCATTTACCCAAAGCACAGACAGTGTAGTGCTCAGTGTCTTTTGGAATTTATGTGAGTGTGAGGTTAAAAATATTCTTAGCTTAGGGATGCCTGGCTGGCTCTGTCAAAAGCGGCTGACTCTTGATTTCAGTTCAGGTCAGGATCTCAGGGTCCTGGGATCAAGTCCCACATAGGGCTCCACACAGACTGGAGTCTGCTTCTCTTCCTCTGCCCCTCCCCCTGCTCTCTATCTCTTTCTCTCTCTCAAATAAATAAATAAATCCTAAAGAAAAAATTCTTTTTTTAATAATAATATTTTTTATTATATTATGTTACTGACCATACAGTACATCCCTGGTTTTTGATGTAAAGTTCGATGATTCATTGTTTGCGTATAACACCCAGTGCACCATGCAATACGTGCCCTCCGTACTACCCATCACCGGTCTATCCCATTCCCCCACCCCCCTCCCCTCTGAAGCCCTCAGTTTGTTTCTCAGAGTCCATAGTCTCTCATGGTTCATTCCCCCTTCTGATCACACCCCCTTTCTAAAGAAAAAATTCTTAGCTTAGTTAATAACAAGGGGTTCGGTTCGGTTATCAAAGTGTTCTCAAGTTAGAGGTAACATCCTGAAGTTTGGGAGTATCTGGGATCTTAAGGAATAACAAATACAGATAGATCCAGGTTTTGAGTCACACACACAATGACTTTTTGAAACTGAAGACATATTGTTCTAATTAGCTGATGATTTTGGTAATTAACAGTTAAGCCTATTCGCGTTTCATAAAAGGTAGACATGTGTAAGTCATGGTCCAATGCTGAGCTCATTAACGACTTTATTATGTCATTGAAAATTTAAACAACCATCTTCTGTCTTCCTGGGATTGTTTTCATAAGTGTCTCCATCCATCTATCCAACAAACCTTTATTTAGAATGTTTATTATTTAGAACGTCTATCTCCCTCCTGTCTCCAGCCCTGACAACCCTTTTTGTGAAGCACGTCCCACCCAAGGATCAGCTTGCTTGATCAAACTAACCACCCATGATAAGTTTGTCTCTGCTATCACTCTGCCAGAAGGGGACTTCAAGTTGCTGTGGCTTGTTTTAGGGTCAGTGATGAGGATGGATCTAAATTGTGAGGATAGTTGAAAACAGTCATTGGAAATTCAGAGGTGCACTCCAGTGTAATGGAATTTTTTTAAGTATTGGGGGTTCTGGTCGTGTTTCACTCCTGCACCACTTCTGTTGCTCTCTTGTCACTATTTGGTTGCACTGATTTCTTTTTTGATGCACTGTTTGTGTCTCCTTTCCTGTAAGTAGGTGTGCCTGGCAGTGAGGAGGTGAGGGTGGCACTGGGCCGGGAGTTTACGGTGTGTGTGCGAGCATGTATGCATATGTGTGCAAGATGCCCAGAGTTCCAACTTTTAAGTAAGGTACATGGAGAAACTCTTTTTCCTTTAGTGAATCTTCAAAGAGCTAGAAGTTCAGAATGTTGCTTCAGAGCACATCCGCATTTTCAAACACAATTTTTAGGATTTTTAAGTTGTTTAGGAAGGTCATTGTGTGATTTGAGGTATACTCGGCAATTTAATTATATATAAGATGAATAATATTCTTGTACTTAGGAGAACAACTGCTTCCTTCAGTTCACTGAAGGAGAGAAAAGAAATACTTGGAAATTTCCAGTCCCTTGTTAAGACTCTGTCAACATGTGGAATGTGGCACATTTTAAATGTAGGAGTAGAAGGCTATGGGAAGAGGGCGGGTTGGGGAAGGAAAGCACAGCTCACTGCTTAGGGCAGCCCTTCCAAACCACTGCTTTGTGGGGAGGTCATCACGGGGCAAGGGCAGGTCCTTAGCTTTACTCCTCTCAAGTGCGGTTTTGTGAATGTTGAGTACCAGTCTGTGTGTGTGTGTGTGTGTGTGTGTGCGCGCGCACATGTGTGTACAGTGTTAATTCTAGGAATAGCCCATAGAACTAGTTTTCTGTGAAAATCAGTTTGAGAAAATTCTGGTCTAGGTACCTAGTAATAGTTAATTATAATCAAATCATTTTCTTTCTAGGATGGCACCAAAAATTCCATGAGTTTTTCAGAATCTCCCTCCTCTGGTCTTCTTCGACATCCTGTCAACATAAATTTAAATGATATAAATAATTGATACTATGCAGCTTACACTGTGGTTTCTTTGTTCAGATTTTAGAAGAAATTCCTTTCCCTACATGAGATATGGGACGTATCTCATTCTTGATGGTCATAGTGGGGTACTCCCGTTGACAACTCATCTCATTTCTATTTTCATATTTATTGGCTTCCTATTTGGAGGGTATAGTGGGTTAAATCATGTCTTCTAAAAATTCATGTCCACTTGGAACCTCAGAATGTGACCTTATTTGGAAATAGGGTCTTGGCAGATGAAATTAGTTAAGGATCTTAAGATGAAATCATCCTGGACTTAATCCACTAAATCCCCTTAGTCTACTAAATCCAATAATTGGTGTCTTCCTAGAAGAAAGAAGAGGGAGATTTAGACAGAGGACAGACACAGCGAAGATGGCCATGGGAAGACAGGGCAGAGAATGGAGTGATACAGCTACAAGCCAAAAAGCCCCGAGGATTGCTGGGGTCCCCAGAAGCTGGAAGAGACAAGGAAGGATTTTCCTTAGAGCCTTCAGAGGGAGGGTGGTCCCACTGATACTTGGACTTCAGACTTCTAGCCTCTAAAATTGTGAGGGAATTTTAAATTTTTGACATTTAAGCCACCAAGTTTGTGGTAATTTGTTGCAATAGCCCTAGGAAACTAATGTAGAGGATGGCAACTCTTGGTATTTTTTCCCAAATTATTCCTTTTTAGTTTGCTGTTCACGGAATACATTCAGTACAGGGGATCTGCTATTGAACAAACTACATCCCAGCATTGTTTGGAAGTTGGCCTATGTTTTCCAACAGACTACTAATGAAAATATAGTGACTATCTTCTTAAGACAGTACTTATTCACTTAAAATACATACACATATATAGTATTCCTGAAGTTTGTGAGTCAAGAAATACTTTCATAAGGGCATATTTAACTGGCAACATAGCACAACTCACAGTAGGAGCCCAAGTGCTGGATTCGAGTTCTTTGCTGCAGGGCAGAGGAAAAGAAAAGAAGTTCCTTCTCCTTTTTGGGACACAGAACCAACTAAGCCTAATGATTATTATTATTTATTTATTTATGTAAATAAGTGAAGTTTGTTTAACATCGTCCTCCCTCTTGTCCTCTCAGTTTTCCTGGCACATAGTTTCCTCATTTATCTTAACCCTATCCCTAACCCTGCCCCACTCCAAAAAGGACCACATGCTCTAAAATTATTACTAGCTACCCCCCTCCCCCGCCCCCAAACAAAATTGACACCCTGTGCACTCTATCTTTTGTAAGATTTGGTTAATCAGATTACTTCTAATTTATATTAATGGATGAATGCTTGACTTTCTTACAATCCAGGAACGTTAGCATTTTAAGAGAATACTTACGTATTTGTTACCTGCTTTCCTTCTAGACACTGAGAGTTTGGAATGCTCCTTAAAGCTCCATCTTTAAAAGCAAAATAGTTTCATCAGGACCCTGCACTATTCTTGATGTGTATGGGTGGGTCTGTTGGGAGCCAGAGTTGCAATATTCATGGGGTTCGAAGAGGAGGGGGCTATCAGTCCGTGGCCCTAGGGCCTCACCTGGGAGACCCAGAGTAAAGGGGAGTCGGATCTAGTTTAAGGAATTGAGGTAAGTGGGAGGGAGCGGGTACTGGGTTCAAGTGCACTGACTGTGCATCTCATGGTCGGAGAGTTGAGCTGATACTGGGAACTCAGCCTGAAGTTGTCAAGAGAGAAGCGGGGCCAGTCACTCAGTGTCAGTTGTACGAGGAGAGGAATATAAAAGAATGATCTAATACATTTTTCACCTTTTTAAATGCAGACTTAGAGTGTTTACTTGTTTTTGAGATCTGAAAAGTTAATGCCATCCATACCTATTTTTTATAAAAGACTAGATTAATTTTAAATTAATTCTGAATAGGAGCTCAGGGGAAGAAAGGACTAATTCTGTTGGTGCCGGGAAATGGGGAAAGTTTTCATTGAAATGCTGAGATTTTAAAATTTTTATTATTTTTAATTTTCCAATCTTTAAATTTTAAAAAATTGTGGTAAAATACACATGACTTAAAATTTACCACGTTAACCATTTTTTTAAAAGATTTTTTATTTTATTATTTGACAGAGATAGAGACAGCCAGCAAGAGAGGGAACACAAGCAGGGGGAGTGGGAGAGGAAGAAGCAGGCTCATAGCGGGGGAGCCTGATGTGGGGCTCGATCCCATAACGCCGGGATCACGCCCTGAGCCGAAGGCAGACGCTTAACCGCTGTGCCACCCAGGCGCCCCAAACGTTAACCATTTTTAAATGGAGCTAAGTTCATCTGCTGCCATCACTACCATCCATCCATAGAGCTCTTTTCATCTTGTCAAACTGAAACTCTCTACCATTAAACAGTAACTCCCCATTCTCTCCTTCCCCCAGCTCCTGGCCACCACTGTTGCACTGTGTCTATGATGTGTGATCATAGACTACTCTGATTCCATCGTTACACATACCGCTTTTTGTTTATGTATTTGTTTGTTGATGGATCCTTGGGTTGTCTCTACCTTTTGTTTTTTGTGAATAATACCGCAGTGGACATGGGTGTGCATATGTCTCTTCAAGTCCCTTCTTTCAGTTCTTTTAGGTATATACCTAGAAGTGAACGTGCTAGATCTGATGCTTGTGTTTGAGGGAATAGGAAGTCCCTAAGCAGACCAGTTGGGAAGGGCATGCCAAGCGAGAGAAGAGTGGTGTCAGAGCAGGGGAAACGAGAGGGTACTGAGCCTGGGGAGCAGCAGACGCTGTGCTGTGGCTGGAAGACTAAGTGGTGGAAGAAGTTTGGAGACAGCTGGGGCCAGAGGGTGGAGAGAGGGCCTGATGTGTCTGCTCTGGGTCTTGGCTTTGACTTGATAGCAGGTGGGGGATGGTCTTAATGACAGTGTCACCCTGTCAGCTGAACATATGCTCGGGAAGGTCCACAGAGAGAGCCCTTCCACAAGAGTTTAAATGATTTTCCCTTAATCAGTCCATTTCAAATAATTTAAAAAGTGTCTAGTATGTTGTTGACACTCAATAAATTACTTAATAATGGTAATTTTATTAGAAGAAAATAGTGGAGAAAATTCCTATGATCTCCAAACCCTGAGTTTCTTTAATGCACCACAGACTTCCTGCATCCTTTTCCAATTAAATAAAATGCAATATCGGGCAGCTGTTGTCACAAATGGCCAAATTGCTTTTCTTAAGTGGCCACTTTTATACCCTTTCCTGCTGCCAGACAGAACTTTAATAGCATTAAGTACACTCAAACAGAAGAAGAAAGTAAATAAAAATTTCCAATAGCTGTTAACTTTGGACATCTAGCATGTAACAGTCCCATGCCAACTCTGCTCACCCAGAGGTTTTTGGGACTCGTATCAGAGAAAAGTTATTAAAATCCTTATAAAGGCAAAAATGTGATGTAGAATCTAAATGTGCCAGTACTTTATTAAGAACCAAATAATTTGTGTTAAACGTATACATTCAAAGTGCTTGTAAAAACCACTTGCTGGAGAGAGAGAGATCTGGTGGTAGCCCAGAGACTGTTCTTTGAAACGGTACAGCATTCTCCGTTGGCCTTCTCCAAGTCAGGAATTTACCAAAGCTGTCCTTTTCAGGGTCTTGCAGGGTTTAAGAACAATGTTTGGCTTTTCTTGAAAACAGACTTGGGAAAAAGGCCCGTGGAAGACCCTATGTTTCAGATGAAACCACAGAGATGCATGTAGGTGATTTTACCCCAAATTCCTGAGCCAGATGAATGTGCCAGAATCGTCTCTGAGGGGGGCTGGACCTCGGGGAAAAAACATACTATTTCTTTTGTAGATTCCTAGCACCTTGGTGGAGGTGAAATGAAGTCTAACAAGCAATAAGCAATCTGGATGGTAGAGAAAGCACCAAGAACATGACTTGAATTAGAATGTGTGTTTTGTTGGTGGTGGCTGGATTTTATGGAACATGGGCTTTTTTTTTAGTGTTTTTTTTATTATATTATGTTAGTCACCATACAGTACATCCCCGGTTTCCGATGTAAAGTTCAATGATTCATTAGTTGTGTATAACACCCAGTGCACCATGCAACACGTGCCCTCCTTACTACCCATCACCGGTCTATCCCATTCCCCCACCCCCCTCCCCTCTGAGGCCCTCAGTTTGTTTCTCATAGTCCATAGTCTCTCATGTTTCATTCCCCCTTCTGATTACCCCCCTTCTTTATCCCTTTCTTCCCCTACCAATCATCCTCGTTCTTATGTTCCATAGATGAGAGAAATTATATGATAATTGTCTTTCTCTGCTTGACTTATTTCACTTAGCATTATCTCCTCCAGTCCCGTCCATGTTGCAGCAAATGTTGAGAACTCATTCTTTCTGATAGCTGAGTAATATTCCATTGTATATGTGGACCACAACTTCTTAATCCATTGCACTACTGGGTATTTACCCCAAAGATACAGACGTAGTGAAGAGAAGGCCCATATGCACCCCAATGTTCATGCAGCTCTGTCCACAATAGCTAAATCGTGGAAGGAACCGAGATGCCCTTCAACAGATGACTGGATTGAGAAGTTGTGGAACATGGGCTTTTGCTTATGTTTTTGTTTTTATATTTTTCTCTTAAATGAAAGGAGGAACAGTGTTCTTCTTTCTAAGCTAATGTGACATTGGGGAGAAAATTTTGGTGCTTTGACTGGAACGCTTGTAGCTTACCTTCATAGGAGTCAGAACAGCTTGATTTGGGCCTTACTGCAAAGATTAGGGTCCTCTTATCTTTAAAGCACAATGTCACCTTTGCTGTCTGTTTGATGAGGATGGGAGCAGGTAGAGAACGGTAGATATGTGACTCTGACCAGTCTGTATAGGCACATTGGCACTTCAGAGCCTTGATCAGAAATCTTTCTTGTGTCATCATAACCCAGCATCTACCAAGGCACAGTCAGAACGTTGACTTGTGAGAAATGAAGTCATCGCTTTGTTTTCTGCGGTTAGTATGTTCGGCATGGAGTTGTCCAGGATTCCTAAGCCCCAGCCCTGTGTTGACTTAGATGCGGTGCGGGAGATCGTATCTCCAGTCACAATTCCTCCTCTGACTTGTGTGGCAGGGATCTGTTTTCACATCTGTATAATGGGCATACTGATGTCTGCTGGGCTTACTTCGCAACATGTAGTTGTGTGTGTGTGTCAAATAGGTGTGAAATATGAAGTCCCACGTGAATATAAGGGACTTGTTAGGGAATTAATAACAATATTATTATTGTATCAAAAGTGACAGCATGGACTTGGGGGAAATGTGGGTGGAAGGAAGGGAGAGAGCCCAGACAGATTCACTCAGCATCACTAAACAAGCAGCGAGGAAGGGCTTGCAGGATGACTGTTTCCTAAATTCCTAAATTCCTAAACCTGCTTTTTGTTCTTTACACCAGGGTGACGTTACTACAAGTATGCCCCAGAAGTCTCTGAGGTGACTGCTTAGGCCTCTCTCTACTTGGAGTCAGTTTCTCTTTCTTTGGTCTTCTCCCTGCCAGTTTCGAGCTCCTGGCTCCTTACTCCTGCTCTGATTCAGCCTCCGAACTTGGTGTTTGTGTTTGGTTACCCTGAGGTTTGACTGTTCACTCTCTCTAATTCAGTTCAGCTTGGATTATCCCTAAACATTGCCAGAGCCGTCTTGGCTGACAACCGGTCTAGTTCAGCCATTGCCCCACCGTGAGAGGGGAACTGGGCGGTTTGAGTGTCAAATGCTGGAACCAGCCTTCCCCTGGGATAAGCCAATAAACATAAATAGGTCCCATAGATCAATGTGACTTAAGCCTCGATTTTTCTGGGAATTTCTCCATTGTACCTATTCCCAATTCCCTTGTGAATCTATTCAACCTCAGCAGAGTTGTGTCCTCATATGGAGAACAGATGCCTATGGCAGCCATCTGGCCTGAAGGTGTGGCTTGAAATGCTAGACAAAGGCAAGCAGTTTGTCCCTTAGAGACCAACACTTTACAGGTTTACCTGTGAATTTCACTTTAATTATGAGTGTCTGTGTAGATCTTCCCTAGTTCTTGGCTTCTGTTTTGTGGTCACTAGCATTGTTATTCCTTCTTCCTGCCTCTGCATTAAATTCCTTTTCAATTCCATCCAATTTACCTGACATTTACTGAGCATGTCCTCTGTGCAAGGCACGGTACAGAGATGGGTGACTCCTTGGAGTAGCTGGTGGGTGGTTGAGTGTGTTTGGTGGGCATTTCCTCCCTTCCTTCTCTAAAATTGGCCCACCGTTGGGTGTGAAAGACCTCTACGTACAGCTGAGTCACAGTATGAGGGGGGTGGTGTTCACACCTCATTTTGGGAGAATTTGGGAGGGTACACTGTCATTCTGTGTGGTACCCATGGCTGGGTAGGGACACAGAGAAAGAAGAATGAAGATGGCAGTAGGAAGGGAGGGGAAAAGGCTAGATGTCTCAGTTATGCAATCCCTTACTATGTTTACTGTCTACCAAGTTCTCCCAGATATATTCTGGCACTTTTTCAGCTCCCCATGAAATGGTCTTCCTGCTCCCGTTTTACAGAAGAGGAAACTAAGGATTTTAAAGGGCTACGTGGCTGTACAAGGTGTTGTAATTAGACTGCATCTTCTATTTTTGTTGACCCTTGCTCACACCGCCACGTTGACCTCCTGGCTATCCCAAACAAGCCTTGAGTGCTCCTGCCTTACTGCCTTTGTCCTTGAAATTCCTTCTGCCTGGAATGCTTTCCCCATTTAACTACATGGCCTGCTCCCTTACTGCCTGACCACCTGCTTATAATTGCCATTTCCCCCTGACAGCTCTACTCCCTTTCCCAGATTTACTTTTTCCACAACACTTTTGACTGTCTAGCACACCATATATTTCACTTATTAATTTTGTTTATTTATTGTCATCTCCCTCCACTAGTCTCCCTCCCTTCTTCCGTAGAAGCTGGGATTTTTGTGTTTTATTCACTGTTGTATTCCTACAGTGCTTACACCTATTCCTTGAATGGAAGAGATCTTCAATAAATAGTTGTTGAATGAATGAATGAAATTAATGATCCAAGGGCCAGAACCATTCCAGCTGACTTCAAGTCTTTTCTTCAGTGTGCATTTCACAAGGCAAGGCCACTGGATTCTGAATTGGTATTCATATTAAGGCAGAAGTTGGCATTACTGGTGGAGGTAGGAACTTGTCATCATGGAATTCTTTCAAAATAGGATGTATTTGGATGTATTACTTGAGAGTTCAATTTAGAATTTACTTGAGAGTTCAGTTTAGAATTCATATAACTTGACATTCAGAGCTATAATAACTCATGCAGTGTCCTTCTGCAAAACAAAGGGGTTCAATGTCCTCTTGGTCGATATAGCCTCATATCAGGGCTTATGACATAGTAAGGACCTGCTGTCCCCTCCACATCCCTTCCTTGGGCAAGATACAATCTGCACAGCTGTACTTGGAGGCCCTACTCTGATTCCAACAGGGAAAACACAGCCATGTGCTGATGTGGGTCTCAGGGTCTATGGGCTGTTGAATTGGGGGGAGGAGGTCACCTGTTTCCCTCTTTACAATGTGTTCATTGGTCACCAGAGCTGCCAGGCATGTTTTGTGGGCAGGAAGGAGCGAAAGGAATGTATTATATAGAGAAGGGAAGACTCCACTCAAGTCTCCGGCCTCAGAGATGCAGGGAGCCAGGCAGCTATGGAGCAGCATCCGGGAGCATGTGTGAGGTTACCTGAGAGGCTTTCCTGTGCTCCCTACCGCCCATCCCTGCTTTTTGTCCCAAAAGAAGTTAGGGAACTGGATTTATGGGTAAGAGCAGTGGATGCCAGGGAGCAGATACAGTGATAATCTCTGTTTCCAGGGCTGTGGGGGAACGTGCAACTTCCTATGTTCTCTGGCCGCATCCTTTAATGAATTATTTCCTCAAATGAAACTGACTGACTGGAAACATTGGGCAGAGTATCCGTCATGTTATCTTGCCTCCAGAGGATGCGTCTTATCCAGAGTTGCAGATTTAGGAGAGGATCAACCTGAAGCATTTGTCATTCTGGAAAGTTCCATGCTATTTTATCCATCTGGTCTTGCTTACCAGGCTGGTCTGCTTGGGATGACTTTTCCAACTTTATCTGTCCTAGTGAATGTATCTCTCACATTTTTTGTTACCTTGGTTATTGCTTTTGGGGAGTCATTCTTGAAGATTCAGTTCAATCTGCCCCTTATTCCTTTGTGTCCCTCATTGAACACACTATGAACCTCATAACTGCTCAGCTATAAGACAGGATGGAGCAGCTAGCACTGTCTTTGAGACCATATGTTTAAAGGACATAAATGTTTAACATGCTCAATTTCATAAATTCCAAATTTTTCTCTGATATTCCTACCAACATAGACTGTTCTCCAAGTGATTAGAGGAGTAAAAAGATGAATTTCATGATATCTATATCCTATGATTGGGAGCCATCATTTGGTAGGCAATGGCCTTCTTAGGATTGTCAGCTTAGAGGGATGAACAGGGAATTGATTGCATGCAGTTATCCCCCTGGCAACTTTAAGAAGGGATAGTTAACCCCGTCATGGGAATCAGAGTTTGAAAACTACTGTGTCAATTCTGTATATGAATACAATGACATTGAAGGGTATGAGCAAATCCACCATCAGGCTCACAAAAAGTTAAGGGAGATTGACTCTGACTTCTTTGCCTTTGCCTAGACGTTAATGGCTGCCTCTGGGTGGTGTGGTTGGTAAGCAGCATGGAATTCTTGAGTAGAAGTAGGGAAAGCCTCTTAACAATATTTTATTGCACTTGTTTGTTTACATGTCCATCTTTTCCTTCCATCCCTTCTTAATCTCCAGGTGAGATTTTACCCTGAATGCCCTAAGGTACGCATTGTATGTGATTAACTTCCGTCCTGTGCATCTGTGGTACTAGGTATATCTCATCTTGGGAAAATTGAGAAAATAGCCACTCAGATTGTTTTCTGTAGGGCACCAGCAGGACCCTGGGTAAGACAGACCATAAACTGCTTGAGGATTATGTCTCCTTCTTTCTTATTACCAGGCACTGAGAACAATGGCTGACAGGGAGTAGATAGATATTCAATGAATGTTAATTAAATGAATGAATAAGTGAATGAGTGGACATGAAATATCCACTCTAACTGTGCTGATCTGGTTCTTTCCTCCTCTTTGTAAAAAAACAATCTTTGCTCATGCCATTCCCATTTATGGACTGTCTTTCCATTTTCTTTCCAGAGCTCTTGAAAGACTGAAAAATACAGACGCTCGCTAGACCCTATAGAGATATAGAACTCTGACTCACAATCTGTAGCAGCCAGTCCAGGAAGCCAACCTACTACCCACAACTCGGACTTGTAGGAACTCAGACCACTGTCTTTAGCAACCAGTCTAGGAAACCAAACAATAATACCTTGTGAACAATGGTCCCCAGATCTAGGACTTAATAATTTCCCTAATTTTGCCCCCACTTCCAACTTAGGAACAATTGGAGAAAGTCTTAACCCATCATACAGGATGTGCCACTTGGAGTTAGCTCACCTACAGCTTCCCCATGCCAACTGCTTCTAGTCAGGGCCCTGGATCCTTCTCTCTTCTTCATTGTATATAGCTTTCGCATTCCTGGCCTGCCCCTGAGTCTCTGACAAATGCAAGAGATGGTGGCTGACTCCCTTGCTATAGCAAGCTTGGAATGAAAACCCTTTGCTTGTTCTCATTTGGGTAATCTTCATTTATTTCCATTTTTTTCAAGTATGAGTTCCTGCGTGAAGTTTTCCCAACCCTACAATGGTGTAGTTACTTCTTTCAACATTGATCTTTCTGGTGTTTGTGTCTTATCTCCACAACAAAGCACTAAGCCTTTTAAGGGAAGGTACTGAAATATTTTATCTAATCTCTCCTCAAAAACCAGCACAGTCCTGTGTACTTAATTGACACTTATTAATGTGTGGTTGATGGATTTATTTTATTTCCATGGAAGCTGATAGTTTCCATGGCAGAGTTAAGCTAGATGCTTACCAATTCATTGCCTTTTCCTGAGCATACAAGAAAACTGTATTTCCCAGCCTGTTTGAGGCTAGGTTGGGAACATTGGACTGGGATCTGGTCAATGAGAACATGAACAAAGATAGTATTTCACTTCTGGTCTGGAGCAATGAAGAGATGGTGGGCTTTCTTTATTCTCTCTCTACTCCCTTTGACTGGAAGCAAAGAACTCCAAGATGGTGCAGTTGCAAGATGGAAGGCCACTGGGCTGCTTAGAGAAAGCCTCACAGGATTGTTGACTGACCAGCCTCTGACAGTGCAGTGAGCCAGAAGTAAACCTTGGGTAAGCCGCTGAGATCTAGTCTCCCCACCAACCCCAAACTTTGACAAATAATATAGTTTCTTCCCTTCGTGGATCACTGTGGAGTTCTGTCACTTGTGCCCTGCACCCTCCACTAAAACCTTCACCAAAGTAAACAATTTAACAATATTTTTACCATTGCAAAATGTATATTTGGTATGCTTGCTTCAAATACAGTGTATTCAGGGCTGGCTTCATGTGTATACAAGCTGTGTGACTGCACAGGGCTCTGTGCTTAGAAGGGCCCCACATTTGATTTAATGCTCTGATGTTGCTGTCTTAAAATTTGTAATAATTCTTGAGCAAAGGACCAAACATTTTCTTTTTTTCCCCATACGTGGTGTCTTTTATTTCCATAACTTATTCATTGCAAAACAGAAGCCTGTATCTCTCACCCCACTTAACCATTTTACCCAACCCCCACTCACCCAAAGTACTCCACATTTTCATTTTATACTGGATCTCACAAATTATGTAACAAGCTCTGAATGGTGACATGAGAATGGGATTAGGAGTATCAGCTGTGATGAAGGTGGGGCTCGATTGCTCTTTCAACAAATGATGAGATGCACCGTTTAATCTTAGGGCTTAATGAACTTGAGAATAAAATATCCACATTATAACTTATCCATGCACTCCATCACATAAAAT
The DNA here is from genome assembly GCF_023065955.2 of Ursus arctos. Classification (NCBI taxonomy): domain Eukaryota; kingdom Metazoa; phylum Chordata; class Mammalia; order Carnivora; family Ursidae; genus Ursus; species Ursus arctos. The sequence continues at coordinate 37,031,566 of NW_026622974.1, read as the reverse complement.
TCATCCTAACCTCAGAAAATCATGACCCAGAAGAAACAAGGGAAACTGTCCTGTTTCTTTGTTTTCCTCCAAAGGGCTGGTCCTTACCATCATGGGAAGCATCTCTTCTGGAAGGCCCATGAACATGGGAAAAACTGACCAACACATTTTCTAAATTTACTTTTCCTGTTAACATTTGCACATGGTTATCTTAAATCCTTCCTTAAGTGAAGAAAGGTATAAAAACATGAATATAGTATGTGTTATAGGTTGAATCGTGACCTCCAACACCCATAAAAAGGTTATGTTGGAGTCCTAGCCCCAAGTAGCCCAGAATGTGACCTTATCTGGAGACAGGGTCTTTGTAGAGGTAAACAAGGTCGTTATGGTGGCTCTTATCCAATATGACTGATGTTGTTTTAAAAAGGGGAAATTGGGACACAGAGATAGGCATGCATAGAAAGAAGATGACATGAAGAGACAAAGCAAAGATGGTTATCTACTAGCCAAGGAGAAGGGCCTGGAACAGATCCTTCCCTCATAGTCTTGAAAAGAAACCAACTTCACTGACACCTTGAATTTGGTCTTATAGCCTCACGACCTGCAAGACAATAAATTTCTGTTGTTCAAAACATCTGGTCTGGGGCACTTTCTTATAGCAGCCCTAGCTGACTAATACAGTGTGTATATGTAAAAATAATAACATAGTAACAATTTTATCATTGCCTATTTATCCAAGTTATCCAAGATGGGTAGTCTAAAGAAATGTAACTAACTCTGTAGGGCACAAATGAAAATGAATTTCATTGTTTATAATCATACTCTATATAAAGAAAGAGATTTGGATCAATGCCATGAAACACACTTACCTTCAAATGCCTGAATTACGCCATGAAGGAGCTACAGTATTTTTACCTGTATACTTTTGTGAATGCTTATGGGCATTTATTTTGTGACTTAAATTCATGAGTTGGCTGTTTTCCCAGCATCTCAAGATGAATTTGGATGATACATCTTCTTCGAACTCTTCTTTTGCTTCTTCCCTTTTTGGTCTGTATTTGCAAATTAATTTTGGCATTCATCAAATTGGAAAGATCAATTTGGATTGGTTTTAGCTCAGACTTTATTCTTAAGTATTGTGAAAGGTGACACAACAGCTGTGAGACAATTCTTGCTCTCTCGTCATGCCTGGGCCCTTGCTTATCACACCTCTTTGGTCAATTGGTTTTAATTGTGCGCACTGCCTGAAGACTATTTATGGAGACAAAAGTGTAAGGAGGAACTTCAGAAACAGTGGACATCCTGAAAGAGGAAGAAAATTTCTAGTTATAAAATTAAGTGATCCAACGGCTATAGCAAAATCGATCCAAGCAAAACTCTAGTTACTGGCGAAACAAACGTCGTTAGGGTGGGGATGTTTGACTCTGGGGTGGGTGATAAATTCAGGAGCTGAGATTTTGGATGGTATGTTGTTTAATTTTGCTTTAAAGACCTCTAGATGCAGAGCCAGATGAACAATTCTAGGCACTTAAGAATTTGGAAACCTCATTTTTTACTGGCATCAAATAAGAAGTAGAATCTCAATTGAGATGATGGGGTCCAAGCTAAATTCAAATGTGAGAAGTCTATAAATTGCCATGCCAAGACTTGGGGCACAGGGGATGCTGGCCATAGGCTGTGATTAGAGACTTCAAGCCAATGTCAGGACTGTGGCCACAGACAGGAAGTAAGATCAGGAAACCAAACAGGGCTGTAAGCATTCCTACGGGAGTACAGTTGGGTCTGTAAGCCAGGAGTGGGACAGCCAAGAGTGCCAGGCCAGCATGTGGACAGGATTTTGGTCAAGCAGAAACCGAGGTGTAATCAGTGCTTTGGGAAACCAGAAGTAGGTTCTGTTCTGACAATGTTCAAGGCATGTCTCTCGTCTGTGACACCGCAGTTCAAGGAGATGGTGAGTGGCCAAAGGCAACTTGAGGAGGCAAGAGTGGGCTGTCCTTGGCCTAGAGGACTGTGAACAAGTAGGAGACCAGGGAACCCCGAAATATTCTTTTCTGAATTATGCCACAGTTAGGGCTTTCTAGGTCACCAGCCCTTTAACATGGACCTTTATGGATTATAGAAATAATGTTGTAATTATATACTATAATATATACTTAACATATATTATGCAATATGTAATAATCCTATATGGTTTGTTGGAATTAACCAGATAAAGGCAAAATCTCACTTTGCTATTTTGAAATACTTATTCATTGTGGGAAAGGGAGCAAAGTGGCCTTTCATTCAACAAACGATTATTAAACATCTTCTATGAACCCAACACTGTACAAGGCCAAGTGCCTACCAAGATGAAAGAGATTCAGTCTCTCACTTCAGAGTTCACATACCAGAAAGGCAGATAGAAGAGAATAACCACAGTGCAGCTAGATGCAAACTAGAGCTACGTGCACAGCTGTGGCTCAGGAGTGTAAGAGGGGCTGAGGATAGCAGTCTCATTGGGAGGTGTGGTGGCTAAGGGAAGGCTTGTCTTGAAGCTGTGTTTGCATACAAGCATATTATATCTTACTCAGGTTGTACACTGTTTGGGGTAGTAGAAGGATAGGGTTTGGTACCACCAGAGCAGGGCCTGTGATAAGACATGGGAGGCACTTGCCTTGCCTTGACTGCACCAAAAAAAGTCAGTTACCAAGCTAAATAATATTTTAATGCAATATTTTTGAAAATGAAAATTAATGCCAAAAAAATCCATGATGAACAAAATATCAAAAATTTCAGACTGGACCAGTGCTAAGCTGCCTGGGAACCAGAAGCAAAAGGAAAAGTCAGTGATACTGATCCTATCTGTATCTAAAATTTTGATACTTTGTTCATCTTACATTTTGTGCACCTATTTTGATTATTAAAAATATTGCATTAAAATATTATTTAACTTCATTATGCTAGGTGAAGTAAGCCAGTCACAAAAAGACAAATACTGTATGATTCCATTTATAGCAGGTATCTAGACTAGATAAATTCCTAGAGACAGAAAGTAGAATAGTGGTTACTAGGGCTGGAGGGTGGAGAAATGGGGAGTTGTTTAATGAGTACAGAGATCTGTTTGGGAAGATATAATGTTCTGGAAATGGATAGAGGTGATGGTTGCACAACATTGTGACTGTACTCAATGCCACTGAATTGTACACTTAAAAATGGTCAAAATAGCAAATTTTATGTTATGTACATTGTCCTACAATAAAAGTCTTACTGATCTTGCTTCCTGAATGTTTTGGCACCCTCTTACCTTTGCCCCATTCCCATCATCCTGATGCCCACAGTGGCACCAGCACCAGCACAAAGTTTAGAGGCAGCACAAAGAAAACAAACGCCCTGTGGGGGAGAGAGGAGGACCTGGCAGAGGAGATGTTACCTGAGCTGAAGCTTAAAGGAGGAGGAGGAGATGGGAAGACATTCCCAGTAGGAGGACCAGCACACAGATGGCACAGAAGTGTAATAGAATGTTGCCTCCCAGGAAGAAAGGCAATGGGCCGGTGTTGTTGGAGGAGCAAGTTTGAGCTGGGGATGAGAGTGGGGTGGGGATTTGGGAAATGAGCTTGCAAAGGTAGACTGGGACCAGCCCACGGAGGACCTAGTGTGAGGGTTAATTTCAATCTGCAGTCAGTGGTGGGATAGTGAAGGCTATACACAGAGCAGATCTTTATTTCCAGAGTGTTGTGACGCAGCGTGGAGTGTAAGTGTGAAGGGAGGACCTGGAGACTGGAGCCCACAGGTAGGGGGCTGGGGGCTGCAGTGGTCACACGGGAGATGATGGAACTGTCTTGGTGCAAAAACCAGTGGGAGGGAGATGAGAAAAAGGATTTGAGATGTAGGTGGGAGGTAGAATTGATGCGGTTCTACCGGTTGGAGACCTAGACTCTACAACTAGATTAAAAAAAAAAAAAGTACCGTTGGTCGAGTGGCTCTACTTTTGCTAAGAGGAAGCTATTTGGAGTGATGGTCTGAGCTCTGTTTCTGGAAGCCAAATTGTGGTTCTGCCACTTACTGGCTAAGTGACTTCAGGAAAGTTTCTCATCTTGGTGTCTGTTTCTCCATTTGTAACATGCAGATAATGTTAGCAGCCACCTCCGAGGATTATCAGCAGGATTAAATGAATTCCTATTTGTGAAGCACATAGAACTCATCTGGCACATAGTTAGTTCTAAATGAGCGTTAAAATATCAGAAATAAAGGCTGGTGGTGGGTAGTTGGGAGGGCACGTGTTGCATGGTGCACTGGGTGTTATACGCAACTAATGAATCATCGGACTTTACATCAAAAACCAGGGATGTACTGTATGGTGAATAACATAATATAATAAAAATATTATTATGAAAAAAATAAAATAAAAAAAAGAAATAAATAAAATAATGTTGCAGATCACCCTTTTGAGGCATTGTCAAAGAAGACCAGGGTAAAATTCTGGGACTTTTTAGTGTAGAAACACTCGTAAGTACCGGAAGAATGTCTGGGAAGCTGAAAGATCCAGGTAAGTAGATGTCCATATAAGGGGATACTCTGGTGCTGGGACATGGTACAGGCAGTTACAAGTGTGCAAAGATAAACCAAAAAGCTCAGTAGGATCCCAAACTCCCAGTAGGTAGGCTTTAAAACTGGAAGAAGGCCCACTGTGTACAAGGCTTGGCCATTGTTCTCTCATTTCCCAAGATATGAGCTGATGACTCAGTTTGCTGCAGGAATTTGGTCAATTGCTGAGAAAGGTTTATTGACTTCTATAATCTTTTTTTGGGGGGGTATCAGTTTTATAGATGTAATGTCATAAAGACATGGAAAGGCATGACCAGTTCACATCTAACGACTTGACCCTCTCTGCCCGGCAGTGAGTTGCTTTTCACATGCTCATTGCTCTGCCTGAAATGCTTCCCCCTTTCCTTCTGCCCCGACCCTCAGTAACTCCCGTTTGTCCTCTTGGCCTCGGTTTTAATGTCATTTACGCAGGGAAACTGTCTCTACTTCCCTGGGGGATATATGCCCCATGGCCCTGTGTGCCTTTCCTTCATGTCCTTCGTCAGTTTCTCGTTCATTGTGAGGGTTATTTGTATGCTGCCTGGTTTCTTCCCCACACAGCAAGCTCCAGGAAGGGCAGGTTTTGTTTTTTCGTTCACCATTGTATCCTTGATGCCTGCGCTGCACCAGGACAAGGTGAATGCTCACTGAGTATTTGTGGGGTACAATGCTATTTTTGTTGAATAAGGAAGGACTGCACAGGTGCCATGCCAGAGCCAGCCACCCAAAAGGTCTCTTGGTTCTCTAGATCCATAGGGATTCCTTAGGTAGTAAGTGGTTGCGGTGTTTGGGCTTGGAAGCTACTTTCAGATCATCTGAATAATCTGATAATCTGCTCTGTGTCTGTGGTCAGGGCTTTCTTCCTCAGCTGAAGCTCTTAGCTGGTCTCGAGTAGTGAGCCGAATGGCACGGAACCAAGTTCTGTCATCCTCAGTGCGCTGTCCTTGTCCTACTGTGATTCCTGAGGGACCACCTCAAAGATTGCCAGAGATGCTGGTCCGTTGCCTAGAGTGGGAGTATTACATAGAGTGGGACAGGCTGAGCCCCTCATAGTTTTGTCACACACCGTTAGTAATAGGGAACAATGCCACTGAGATGTCATCAGGTCTAATGTGGCTGGCCGTATTAAATGCTAGAAATAATAATGGAAGAAATGTGAACCTCTCTTTGCTGCAGTGTGTGTTGCTGAGGAAATGAAGAACGTCGCATTCAAAACCTCATTTCCTCTCTTAACTACAAGGAATTTTAGCATCAAAAGACTTCATACCCAGACTCCTTACCTTGTAAAAACTCAGCCTGCAAAGGAAACCAGCAGGGGGCGCTGCTACCCTTTCTAAGAATCCCTTGGCTTGCACTGTTAAGACAGTGACATCTGGATTATGAACCAAAGATGATCAAGTCTGTTATTTATGACACTCCAGTTACAAACCTGAAAAAAAGAAAGGTTTATGGTGGTGTAATTTATATGCTTTCTTTAAAAGTCACATGAACCGAGTGTGTGTAAGCAATCTGTTTGCCACGTAAAAATATCCTCATTTAGTCTGGGAACATCATCTTGTGAAAGAAAGGATGACCCAAGCTTTGGGAACATTGATTTAACGTGATCCAAATTCACACGTCAGTTTAAGGTCATCTGAGCTATAAGGGGTTGTAGGAACTTGGATGTGATTTCTCAGTGGAAACAAGTAAGGGAGGTTGAAAGATGATTTTGATAGAAGGAGGTGGGGGGAGTTTTCCTAGTTCTTACACTAAATATCAAAATCTGATTTTAGCTCGAGGCCTTCAGAGCGAGTACAACAAGCAGGAAGTTAAGGGACGCGAGTGGCCTTATCTGCAGATGCAGCTGGTGCATTTAACTCCCCGGTGTGAGGGGCCTGGGGTTTTGAAAATCTGTGCCACCTGAGAAGAGATTGACCCTGAAAGCCACTCCATTTCCAGCTGGGTTTCAGGTTTCTCTCAGGGTCATGCCATTGTAGACTGGAGTGGACGGTCACATCAGTCACCCCAGGCCTCCTCTCTTCTGTTGCTGAGATTGAGGGAGATGATGGAACAGGATCAGGCTCTCACAGTGGGGGGACGGCCCTTCACCCATCTCCAGGCCAGTCTGTCTGCTGAGGGCTGGCGGGGTGTGGCCATGGCCCCATTCTCCTCATTCGATCCTGGCTGCTTTGGTGAATGCTACTGATAACCCCCGTGTGTTTCTCTCGGGCCACCTGATGCCCAACAGAGGGGTGAGCTGAGAGCACTGGTGGGGGAATGGAGGAAAGGCAAACGCTCTGAGGCCGAATCATACATGTGGCGAGGAAAGCAGACATTCCCCTCAAGCTCGTAGAGTGTTCCTCATCCACGATTCTGGCCACAGACATTTCCTGGGAAACATCACTGTTAGTACCTGTTTTTTAGTCCTGGGGCTATTCCTAGCACCTCCAATTCTTTCCTATTAACGAGGGAGAGTTCACTTCCCTGCTGTTTCAAGCCCGCGAGTGGGGATTTTGGTGGAAGTTGGCCCTGCAGAGCTGGAGGCTTGACTGGGGGTTTGATTTGGGGAAGCTAAATTATCAATCCACTGTGGGAGGGGGGAGTATTTCATGTCATGTGTCACATGCAGCTTCCCTAATGAAAGATCTATGAATCTTTTTTTCCTTGTGAAGAATAAAACACTCCAAGGCTCTGGAGTGTTTAGGAATTTGCCTCCCCTCACACTGGCCTCTCAGAAGCCGAGGGCTGCCAGTGGCCATGTGGGGGAGGGTGGGGGGCCCTGGCTGCCTGAGACCCACACCTGTGCCTTAGCCCCCACAGAGATTAGAACAAGACTGCCGGCTCGGGGGCCAGAGCTGGGTGACACGGTGCACATAAGCGCGGGCGGATGTTGGAATGTTTAGAGACAAGGGGGCTGGACCTATTTGCTGGGGTGGGATTGATTAATGGAGGTGGGGCCAATGCAAATTCAACAGGCCAAGGAGACTGCTGGCAGGAGAGCTGGTGTTTGAACCCTTTTTGTAAAGACTTCGTGGAGGTCTTTAAAAACAGGGTAAGTCCCCATGTGTCTGGAGGTTTAGTGGGAGGTCTTCCCATAAGCTTGGGTGTGGATTCGATGAACCCTCAAAGTCTTTTTAACGTTCTGATTCTGTGGTCAAGATTAGACAGACACATGTGGCACAAAAGAAATAAAATAGGAATCCAATGGAAAGTTTTATGCTCTGTATCTTTCAAAAGCTCAGTAGAATCAGTTCTCTTCGTCTTGACGTTAGCATTCTGCTTTAACGTAGAAACATTTATTTTCAAATCCTTCTTAAAAACCCAAAAGCAACGGGCCTAAGAAAATGTGCTCTCCTAGGATATTACAGATGTACCTATTTGAAGTCATTCATTTAAACCTCTCATTCCCAATTCCATCAACAAGTTGGTTTTTCTGTTAACATTTACAATTTGTCCCAAAAGAAATAACCACCATCCCAAACAATCCAAAACTCCAACAAGTGTCTTACAGAAACTGTCTTTTTTCTTTGTTGGTGCTTTTTGCTCGAAACAAGAGGAACTTGTGGTGTGATAAAATGTTCTGAATACCCAAGGAGGGCCTCTTTTTGAAGGTTTATGCATTGCAGTCTCTCTCAAGATCTGAATTTACTCAGAGAAGAAAGGTGAACTGCATTTGTTCCAAGTAAAATATACATCTGTATTATTCACCATCGCACCCCTATTCCATTATAAACAAATACTGACCTTGTTCTTGTGATGTGAAGCCAGAGGGGGTGTGAAATATAGCAAGGAGAACAGTCTGATGCAGAAATATGAACGTTCCAAGCAACAGAAACACAATATTTAAAAGGAGTAGGAAGATCCCAAGTTGGTCTTTCTAATTCCTATTCTGCTGCTGACCTTGGGGGAAGTAATGCAATAGTTATCAGTCACTTTGGGGAAATTCCTGTTATTTCAGATTGCCAGTTCAATTTTTTTTTTCCTTAGGATCCATTTCTTGGAAGTCCTTCTGTTTCTTTCTTTTGGCCTTAAGAACTTCTTTTGAGAATTTTTTTTTTTTGGGGGTGAACTCTTGGCCTACATAACTAGAAACCAGTTTCCACTTGGATGCTGAGCAAATTCCCTCCTTTCAGTGGGGCTGGGAGCTACTCCCCTATTTGTGATTTTTCTTAGCATGACATCTTCGGAGAGGCTTTTGGAAAGTGGAGGTACTTGGCAAACATTATATTAGAAAAAGGAAAGGGAATTCAGGTTGGGAGAAGATACCCAAGATGTGGGATTTTAATGTACAATGGAAACCACACGCAGTATTCAGTGTTTTCTCTTGTAAAGTAGGGATAAAAGGAGGATTAAATGAGATAATACTCATTTTATTTCTGCTATAGTGTAATATATGTCTTCCTAAAAGTTGAGGCATTATAGAATTCCATGCAGTAAAAATGATGGGGCTTATGGGAAAAATAGAATTGGGTAGAACATTGAACACCTGTATAGTCTAGTAAGGAAAACCCTTCCAAAAACCCAGTAAAAGTTTTAAACATCTTAAATCCCTAATAAAAAAATTTTTTTTAGAAGTAGGGTATACAGACCACTTCACCTTACAGAAAGCGTGAGGTTTGCTTGGTGGCGGCATACCGTGAAACGTGGGGGTGTCTGAGTTCCAGAGGAAGAGAGGGAAGGAAGGAAACAGGACATCATGTTGTGACACCAAAGTGCTTTGTCCCATTTTCCTTCTGCATTAACTTAAAACAGAAATCTAGTGTTCGTTGTTATGCCATGTCCTCCTTCCTTTACGCAGTGGCCTGTATGGCTGTTAAGTGAGATGGGAAGTCGTGAAGTCTGGCCACTCTGCGTGACCTTGCCGTCAGTCCGGCAGGTGCCTGTCAGCCCAGTTCCAGCGGGGGACGGTTTTGGCGTTTTCGGTCCTGGTGGGCAGCCACCTGAGCTCACGGTCAGTTCCGCACCGGCAGCCCCGGCACCATGCCTGGCAGCCTCCTCAGGCTTGTTCCCGAGACTCCGCAGCCCCGCAGTTCCTCCTGCTGAACAGCTTTCTCTGATGTTTGGTGCACAAGGGCGATCCTTAGCCGCTGGCTCTCGTGATAGCACAAGTCCTCTTGTTTCTTTTTATGTTTTATCATTTTAAACTGCTCCTCAAGATCCAGGGCTTTCCCTTTTCGGTTGCTACCTGGATTCCTCTACTCAGGATGCTTATTCATGTTTGGGATGTTGCAGGAAATCCTTTTGGCAAGACAACCACCTGAATTTGGGGGGAACTATAGACACTCATAGGGCAAAGCATGTAGGTCAAGTGGGGAAACAGATGTGGGGGGGTATGTTAATGTCCCCCCCAGTCACTGCATGCACCTGTTTGGCGTTTTTGAATTTACTTGGTGTTTCTAGGTGATATTAATAGTCATCTTGTGAAAAATTATATAGCTACCACCATTTTGTGTCTTGGGGACTGTATCCCCATCTATCCAGCTCGTATGAATCAATACGCACATGACCAACAAGTTTCGTAGCTGAGAGAGTGTGCGTGAAACATGCGTACAGCCATACCGGACATAGACTAGGTAAGCACTCGATAGTTGCTAGCTAACGGTGTGTAAATGGACCTTTTTGAATTGCTGGCTCAGACACTTTCAGTAGTACGGTTGAGATGCGTGCATGGTGAGATTTTCCGTTGCATAATTAGCGAAGACAATCGGACGAACCCCCGTGGAATAAAGAGTGAGGCGCTACGCGCACGTCTTAGCTTTGCCACATAGCAGCAGTAGGACCGCCAGAAAAACCTACTCCACACCCTCGACTCTCTCTCTAGTCCCACATCTGGAAGGTGGAGCCATTGAAAACTGCCTTCCCTCTGTACCTGCTGCAGGAATTCCTACCTCTGAGTTCTACATGGGAGAGTAAATAAGAAGGTTCTCTGAAAACTGTGAAGCACCGTGGAAATGTGCCATCTTCATTCAGTCACTGAGCTAAGCGACCACAATGCAGGCTGGGGGAAATTGTTTGCAGGTCTGAAAAGGGCATTTTTCCCCTCACAGGAGCATCTTTTTTTGCTTTCTCATTCCCCCGTCATGGCATAGCTGGCCACATGCCCGCCATAATTTGATAGATGTCCCAGAAATTTCTGTGGGCGTGCCCGTGTTTCCTTTTTGCTTTGCATCAGTAATGTGAAGGGAAAGTCTCTACCTCAGTTCTTTTTCAAGCCAAATCAGGGTAGGGATGGAGGAACCCTAAAAGCTGTGCCCCTTATCCCCAAATCTCTTCCTGTTGAGGCTTTTGATAATGTCTGAAATTCTTCCATGAGGTTTGTTTTGCTTTTTAATTTGGGCAATGAAACAGACGCATTGCCAAGGCAGTCCTAAAGGGAGTGCAGTGTCTACACTGTTGTCCGGAACACTCACACTGGAGTGAATTAAAAAATTCGGCTATGTCAAGGCCATCATGCTGTGAGGAAGCCCAAGTCTCAGAGGGAGGCCATGTGAGGTGCTCTGGTTGACAGTCGCAGCTGAGTTCTGCTGGAGTCAGTGTAGCTTGAGTGCCAGAATGTGAGTGAAGGACCTTCCAGATGGTTCCTATCCTCAGTGATTGGGTCATCTTCAGTGTCTGAGTCTTCTCAAGTGAGGCCAAAAGGTAAACACCCTGCTGTGCCCTGCTTGATTTCCTGTCATAAACAAATGGTTGTTTTACCCCAGTGATTTTGGGGTGGTTTGTTACTGAGTAATATTAACCAGAACCGTAGCCAACAGTAAATGTCTACCTCAGGAAAGTTCTGCGCCATCTTCTAAGCGTGTTTACCTCCACAGAACAGATAGACTTAAAGTTGTATATAAATGAAAAGAAATACAGCATCTTTAAAGTTATGAATATAGCCTTATATGTGAATAAAAAATGTTAATTGAATCATGTTTTAAAGGACTAGTGCGTTTACTCCTAAACATATGTGCAGGCCAAACTCTGGGTTAGCTGTATAAAAATAAGGATTCCAGAGCCCAACCTCAGACCGTGCTCGGTCAGCCTCTCCAGGTGTGGGAATCAGCATGTCAATGTTCAAAATCCCTCCGGGCTACTCAGAGGCACACCCCTGGCTGAGAAACATTGATTTAGACATTCTACATGAGCCCTTAATATCAACAGGCAGTTGGTGTCAGGCTGATAAATTACTGATGAAAATAGAAAATGTGAAAATGTGTGAATCTTAAGGGTTGATTAAAAGTTGAAGTTGGCCTCGTACTCAAGTCTTTCAAAGCATATTTCAGATATGTTAACAAATTGCCAATTCTGCATGACTAGTTGAGGTAAGAAGGCCAAAGTGTGGCATAATTCAGATATGTTTGTTTTTCCAACGCACTCATTCTTCCTAATGAATTAAATTAGATTGTTATGTGTTGAAGGGTAGTGGACCCGCAATTGCCATTGTGAGTGAATTAGGAACCCCCAAAAGATTTTGAAAATAGCATGTTTTGAAATTAAATTGACACAAAACATTAACGTAACTTTCGGAATCCTTCTGAAGCCCTTGGCACACCCAAACACACACAGTGTGACTGCTTGGGGTTGCCCTCTAAGATCTCTCATAGCTCCATCTTGAGTGTTTTCTCTCCATTTGGCAAGCGTGGCTGGTCACATGGAGGCCATTCACAAACCACACGTGGTCCTCGTTAGGACTTCATTGCTCTGCATCGCAAAGTCTAATACCTGGGTGATTAATTGCATGCTATCAGCAGTAGACTGACTGAGAAGGCAGGACCACGAAATGAAGGCTGAAGGTGCCATGGCATTGCATAAAGGCTCGGTTTAGGATACTTGTATTTTATGATGACTAGAGTTGAATGTGTGGATTTTCCCCCAGAGAGGTAGGTGCCTGTTTAATGATTCCGTCTGCTTAATATAATTGGAAAACACCTTCTCCATTTAAAAATTCATATTTTGAGGATTTTTTAGAGCCCACGGCAGAGAAAAGTAGATGTTGACTTTATGTTCTTTGGTGAAGAGGGAGCTGAAAAAAGTGGTGTGAATTCCCGTTTTTGCCAACTTCACCAGTGATTTGACAGTTGGTATAGATTATGAAAAATAAAAAGTTTGGGGCCTGAGAAATTCTAAGAACTTTATGGAGGGAGACTATGTTGTTTGAAAACTTGTCTGGTATGAAAAGGGAAATTTGATTTTCTAATTCACGGAGGGCAAAGTGTTTATACTGCAGTGTTCTGGAGGAGCTAGGGACATGTGCAACAGCACTGATACGCAGGGATGGGTTACATTTGAGCAGGCACGTATGATTTAGCCGCACAACAAAAGGCAGTATCATTTGGGGATATGCAAAGCTGCAGGCCAGTTTGGGGATGTAATAAGCATGAGCCACAGCACTGGGAAATACCTGTGGATACCGTCTCAGCTGTGTGCATGAGGACGCGTTCTAGATCTCTGAGGGTGTATGTTCTATTGACTCTGATGGGAGAAGAGCTGGGCCTGGGATGGGCCAAAGTCTTGTAGGGCTAGATCTTGAGATCCACGTGCTGTGAAAACAAAATGCGTCTGAATCTTGCATTCCCAACAGAGGCAATATCAACCTCCAGGAGACAAATACTGGCCTTTGGGGGCAAAATATCATAATATTAGAACATATTTTTTAATATGTGAAGCACAGATATATACAAAGTACATAAATGGATATACGGTATATATGTGGCATTTAAATTTTATTGGGGAGAGTAGTTGGCTTTAAAAAGCTTCGGTAGGGGGTGGCAATAATGAAAGCAAGTTTAGTCTAAATAGAGAGGAAAAGTTATCCCTAACACAAAAGTCTGAATAAGTCAAAGCATTTCCGTTATCTGGAACATTCTTTCCAAGTTCATATCTGGAAAGGCACAGACCCACTGGAGGGAACATCATCAGATTCTCCTGAACAGCTCTGCTATTCCCCTCCTGACATCCCCAGAGATGTTACATTGTCTGTTTCCACCAATGTCTTACTTACAATGGGGCCTTCATGTAGGGCCCTTTCTTAGAAAATGTGTGTACTGGGCATTTCCATGTCGCTTTTCTAGAGATTAGTAGAAATAATGACAGTGCATCTTAATCTTGGGGTAAATGGGTAACTACAACTCAGAATGATGCCCCCCAGCCTCCCTAATTCTACTGTACCAAGGTCAAGGAACAGCCAGAATGTGTGTTTTCTAGTTTCTGCTTATACCTCCTCACGAGGGACCACAACTCCCTCCACAAACCCTTCCGTAGGCCCTTAGGTGAGCTTCTCTCTATGTTTCTGGAACTCAGGCTCCTCATATTGTCCTCCCCTCTGAAGTCTCTGTTGGTGTCCACTGCTCACAGGGTAATGAGGGGAGGGACCTTGTCCCTGCCCTGCTGCTGGTACCATCCACCCGAAAAGGTCACTGGGCTCCCCACTTTTCACTGCAGCCCAGCCCCAGAGCTGTCTTGGAGAAAGGGAGACTGTCCTCCCAGCTGAGGGGTCTGATGGAGCCGCAAGGTTAGTCTGGAGCTGATGCTATATCCTTCCCTCCGTGGTCCTTGTCATCTCCACCCCTCTTCTAAATTCTTAACAAGATCATTTTCTTCCCACAGGATCCCTATGCCCCCACGTGTCTTAGGTTGCTCCGGCTGCTGTAACACGGTGCCGTAGGTGGAGTGGCTTATAGACAATCGAAATTTATTTCTCACAGTTCTGGAGGCTGGAAGTCTGAGATCAGAGTAGCAGTATGGGTAGATGAGGGCTCTCTTCTCAGCTGCAGACTTCTCACTGTATCCTCACATGGCAAAAAGGGCTAGAGAGCTCTGTGGGGTCTGTTTTACAGGAGCACAAGCCCCAATCATGAGGCTCAACCCTTGTAACCTAATATAACATAACCCACCTCCTCACACCATCACATTGGGTTAGGATTCCAACTTGAGAATTTGGGGAGGAGACAAACATCCAGACCATAGCACCATGTAAATGAGCTCACTTATTAGACAGTAGGTGAGGGAATACTCCTGGCCTCACACCCGGCCCTCTGTCGATTTATTCTCAGAATTTTCATGGGTTGCTTTTTATTGGGAAAGTTTTGGTAAGTACCCTGACTTATTTAGAAACTGCTAACACACAGAGGAAAGAAATGGGAAAATAAGTTTCTGGGAACTTTTAGCAGAGCATGAGAGATATTTTTAAAGAGTGGCAGAGGCTGGGTGATAGAGGAGGCACCCTGGAGTTGGGAAGGGACTAGCTAGGGAAGTGAGCAGGACCTCACAGGACCGTGAGAACTAATACGGCAGACGGACAGTAGGGCCCACCATGCCCCCTGGAACAAGTCTAATCTTCTATGGTATCATTGGTTTACAACCCTAAGTCCATTAGAAGGTTTTCTTCGGGGATAAAAACCTTCAATTCCATAATGAACCTCAAAGTACAAGTTGGGTTATTCTTTTTTGTGTGTGTGCCAGCTTTGCTGTACTGTATCTCTGTGGAAATATATCGTTACTTAAACATTGGCTTTCCACTTTTTTTAACTATGAAATTAACCCATTTGCCCAGGAGCTAGAGAAAACTGTGATGACCCTAAAGGGAATTAGGAAATAGGTGCTGAAAATTAAATGAATGCACTTTGCCTGTTTCCAAGAATGGTATTTTATCTGTATATTTCTCTATGTATCTCTGTCTCTATCCCTCTCTCTATCTCTGAGAATCTCAATCTCCATCACTGTCTCTCCATCTCTGTGTAATCACACACAGCACAAGCATCACCAGTCAGAACCAATGCCTGTCTAGGTGCCTGGCATTAGCCTTTTATTTGCTAGATTGTAGATGACTGGGGAGGGAGAGGGGCACGGTAGTGGTCTAGAAATAGCCCAGCTTTTTAACCAGTTGGTACAGCCATCTTGATGGATATTTGTTTAATAATTTTTCTTTATTTAGATTTCCCTTTAATTATCTTTTCCTTTAATGTGTTTTTCATTTGTTTATTATGATCTTTTAAGGGGCTAACAGCAGGAGACAAAAATGATGACAGTGTTTTATTTTTTTCTTTATACTAGACATACGGGCAAATATGGAACGTAAGGAGACCTGGGTTGGTGAATATGGCCAGGGCCAAGGAAACCAGTGTAAGCCAAATGGTTTTGCTATTGGAGGCCTCCTGAATTTTGGAAGCTGTTTGCAAGAGTGATTTATTTGCAAAGACGTACTGCAGGGAAAGGTTTTTTGTATCTCTGCTGTTGAAGGCCACCCAGTTGAACTGTGTAAAAGTTCCTAGGATCAAGTACGATTCCAGACTCACTGTTTAGTTATTCAAAGACTCATTGGTCTTCTTAAGAGGGTGAATGGAATTAAAAAAAATGGGTAAGGCCTTTTTATGCTCCATGTAGTTCAAACAGTCCAGAAGTGCCAAGAAAATGTTCTCAAGTTCATGTCTTACATGGTAGACAGCTTTGAGCTTGCTGGACTGTAATGTTTATCATTTCGATGTTTTTATGTTACTGCTCCGAGTACCATCATTTTTGCAGAGTAGTAACATAGAGCTACTTTTCATTTCTAAACTTTAATTAAATCTGAGAGATTGAAAAATGTAATGATACGTCTTTTCTCAAAATTGTACTGCAAGTCTGTTATCCTACAATTGTTGGAGTCGTATACAGGTTTATGGTTTGAAGTAGAACAGAAGTATTATTCATGGTTGAATTAAGGTAAGAAACGCTATTCCTTTTCTTACTGAAAGTGCTGTAGTACACAGCTGGACCCACCTGTGAATGCTGGGAAGAGTGGTTCTAGTAATAACATTCCCTTCCGTGGGCCACCCACCCCTCTAGCATCAGTCCCAATCCATAGTCATTATTTTTTCCCCGAATCATCACTTGTGTCCCAAGTTAGCTTTCCCCATTTAAATTCACCCTACTGAGGGCCTCATACTGCAATCCCTTTAGCAGGAAGTTCGTACTACGGCACATTGTGCTTATAGATTACTCGCTCATTAGACTTTGTTCTTAAGTGAACCACCCAAGAGCACTTCACTCACTCATTCATTCATTCATTCATTCATTCGACAGATGTTTCTTGAGAGTCTAGTATGTGCACCGTGTCTCTTGATACAGCAAGGGCTGCATTGGCTGAATTATTGGCTGAATGAATGAAAGAATGCGTTCCAATCAGTCTACTGGTGTTAATCATCCAGTAATAAACAAAACAGATGAACTTCTTAAGCTCGTGGAGCTTGTAATTTGTGGGGAAAGAAATTAAAAGTCATGTATAATTACATAATGAATATTTTATATTATATATTTTAAAATTATATAACTAATCATTTAGTTATCGTTACTATATAAGCTATTAAGGAAAAGCATATGGTGCTAAGCATACTTAATAGAGGGATCCAACCTAGTCTGGGAGAGAGGACAGGTCTCCCTGAGGAAGTAGCATGTTAAAACGAGAGCTGAGGGGCGCCTGGGTGGCACAGCGGTTAAGCGTCTGCCTTCGGCTCAGGGCGTGATCCCAGCGTTCTGGGATCGAGCCCCACATCAGGCTCCTCCACTATGAGCCTGCTTCTTCCTCTCCCACTCCCCCTGCTTGTGTTCCCTCTCTCGCTGGCTGTCTCTATCTCTGTCAAATAAATAAATAAAATCTTTAAAAAAAAAAAAAAAACAAAAACGAGAGCTGAAGGATGATAAACTTGCTCTGGGGGATACTTACAGCTCTCCAAATAGTATGGCATCTTTGTGTCTCTGGAGTCTAGAACCAGTGCCTGTGCCAAGTACTACTCAATATATGAGAATAAGTAAATCTAAAAAGTGAATATTAAACCTGTCCTATTATGAACCAGTCACTGTGCTGGGTGTGTTAGGGAAGGGGTGGGTGGGTGTCAAGGATGAGGGTGGGGCAGGGAGGAATTTCCTGAATCATCTTCCCCAACCATCTTAGACTTTCTCCGCAATGCCCTCCCTCACTGTTGCCCCACTTTCTCTCAACAGAGATCCTTAGCTGCCTCTTTTCAGACAAACTGAGTCCATTGGTATGAACTTTCTCAGCTTCCTACCTGCACTCTATGAACTTTTTTTCTTTGTACTCGCCCTTCCCAGCGTTATCACCAATCTCAGAGGCATCTCTTCCTCTATCCAAACTGATTTCTCCACCTGTGCTCTTGATCAGATCCTCTTACATCTCTTTTAGGACTGTGCTCAAATTGTTGAATTCAAAGTAATCTTTGTTATTTTTCATTCTTGTTTATGTTCTTCGTGGGATTTGATGCTTTTGATCGTGTCTTTGCTCTTGAAGTGTTCTCCAGCTTCGGGACTCTTTTTATTTGTGACATAGCCCCTGGTTTCCCTCCAGCTGGTGAATATTCTGCTCTCCTCAGTCTCTTGTATTGGCCCCTCCTCCTCTGTTTGCTCCTAACACAGTGGAGGACGCCTGCTTCTATCCTCTGCCTTATTCCTTTTCTCTACACACTCCTTCATAGATCTTATTTACTCCTCTTATTTAATTTGCCACCTATAGGCATATGGTGCCCAAATCCATAGTTCCAGTCCAGACTTTATTCCCAGTCTCTAAAATGATTTATCTAATTGCCTTTTGGATGCCCCCACTTGTATTTTGTACAATTGCTTCAAATTCAGTCTGTGCAAAATTGAGCTCATTCTTTACCCCACAAGCTGACCTATTCTTCCCATTGTAGTTCCTCACTTTGGTAAATAACACTGCTCTACACCTTGTCATTCTAATAAAAAAACTGACAGTCATCTTTGACTCTGCTCTTTCCTTTTCTTCCAATTCCTGATCTGTGAACAAGTTGTAAATGAAGTCTCTCCTTTATGTTCCTCCTGTCTCTTCTGCCACTAATTTATTTCAGGCTTTCCTCTTTTTTACCTGTATCATTGCAACAACCTTGTACCTGGGATGCTTCCCTTCAGTCTCTGAAATCTCCAACCCATCCTCCATGCTGTTGTTGGAATGAGTTTTCCAAGATACAAATCTGATCATGTCTCTCTCACTTTAAAGTGGTTCTTCATTGCTAAGGGTAAACTCCAAACTCTTTAGGTTGCTTTCAAGGTCTTTCATATCTGGATCTTGTCCCTGCGTTAGTCTTACGTTTTTCTATACCTCACTATATGCTGTAGTTCTTCACAGGATTTCATGACTCCATGCTCTGCACTTGTGTTTTACTCTGTTCAGAAAGCTGTTTTCTCCTTTAATTGCCATGTGAAGATTTAGGCCCTTCTTAAATTATACTGCAAGGACCAAGTATTTCTCAAGCATGTCTATATGTGCACGAGTGATATAATTCACTCATATATACCCAGCACACAAGCACAACTAATTTAAGAGTGAAGAAAGGAGATGTATATATACTGTAAGACTTTTTGGGGCTTTTGGTTATGCATATATCATCCTTTTTAGTTTATCAGGAATAGCAACACTAAGGTCCTAATATACTGATTAGGAATTCTTCTTCCACTTAGAAGACTCTCAGTAAAACTGATGGTTGACCAAGTGTCTGACGTTAAATGTAGCAGGCCAAAAGATTTTCATAGCTCGATGAGTCAAAGGGGGTGAGTTGGGGGCAGGGCACAAAGCTGTGAAACAAGCCCAGAAAAAGAGTGAAAGAAAAATAGGAGGCTTTTGGTCTATTGTTGGTCTCTTCATTCAGTGTCTTGGGATATTGGTAGAGTCAAGTGACATCTTGCCATCAGGTGGCAAATACCTATGTTGACAGGGCAGTGGGCAGAGCTCAGGTCTTCTTGACTGTTCTGGGTCCTCTCTTATTTTAGGAAGTGAACCTACAGATCAAAGGACAGGATTATTATTTTTAAGTTGTCTCTTGGCTATTTCTCTATTTCTCTTTGTGAAGATAAAAGAAAAGGGGGCAAAATAAAGAGAAAACAGATAAATTTCCAAGTCTGAGGATACACAGGCTCCTGAGAACAAGCCTTTTAAGTGACTCTGAGTATTGCCTACTGAATTCTAGTAAAGCCTCAGAAGTATATTTGGTGCTTCTTTCTAGCTGGCAGAGTAAAAGGCAGTTGGCACTGAGGAGAAAGCCAGCATTAATAAATAGGATAAAAGCCTTGATTCTTTCTAAATGTGCTGCTGAATTTGCTAATAAAACCACTTATTTACTTGAGCAAAGCCATAGGTTTAGACAGACTTCAGTTTTATAGGGTTAACATAATGTCAGCATCATTTATTGTAATCCTGCTCCTAGAGTTTTTGACTTTAAGAATCTTGAGAAAGAATAAAGTAGGAAATATATTGGACATACAAAAAGTGGAGGCAAAATTTTCAATGGAAATTTTATAATAAAGAATGACTTGGAAGAGGATTTCAACTTTGTTTTCAAATTAATTTTAGTTTGAGAGAGTTTCAGGAGTAAGAAACCTACTTGTTTGGTTCTGTAAAACATTACACTCTAGACAGGCAGTCAAACTCCCTAATCCTGTCAGGGTTCCTCTCTTGAATAGAAAAAACAAAACAAAACAAAGCAAAGCCCAGGGGTCTTGGTGGGGCTGCTCTGGAGAACAATTTTACATTCCTGTGACTTTGAAGTGGAGATCCCATTGATCCTATTACATCTCTACAAGAGGAGAAGAGCTGCCACCTATTGCTGAAATTTTAAGTGTTGTGAAGTCTTAAATGCCATTCGTTAGAATGACTAGAAAATCTGCTCTCATCAGGGCTCCTTCTAGACCCCACAATACCGGATCATTTCTGACATGGACTTGCATGAACTGTTACAGGGGTTTATTTGAGTCCCTTCGAATCCATCAGCTGGAGGATCTTGCACATCTAAGGAATCTTCAGAGTCAGCTTGTCCACAGGCTTCTCCCTCAGGAACCCACTAAGAGGTCCAGAAAAGCCTTTTCCTCATCTCAGAGCTTAAACAATCTAGGGTTTTCTAGCATCTTTGTGGCATGACACCATATTAATTTGATGTTCTGGTTTTTAATCTCTCAGACGTCCAGGATGGCTTGTGTTCAGTTTGAGAGGTATATGTTAGCACCTGAAGAGGCCTCCTCACAAGACTTGTGGGCTGGCATGCTGGCTTGTGCCCAACCATCCAGGCCTGGTGACTGCATTTCCCACAGGCTCACTAGACACTGGTGTGTACACCACAAGGCTGATTGGTTTGTTTATTGTGAGCAGTGTCCCTGGTGGAGGCTGGATACTTAGAAGTTGGCAAGTACTTTTACTCTTGAAGGTTGCTTGGTAGGTACAGAACAAGAGCCATGAGAATCAGGATCATGCAGGATTTTTCTTTTTCTTTTTTTTTTTTAAGCCACGGGGTAACTGCCCCTCAGTGGAGGGTTCCTCTTTAGCCCTCCGACTTATTCTTTTTTATAATTCAGTTCTTTCCTTCCTTGACAAGACTGAGTAAATATTGACAAATTCCTATTCTTTAAAGAGTCAGTTCACATATGCTTTCTTCAGGTATGTTGAGGCCACTGGTAAGACTAAAGATTTTGTTTACATTTTATCAAGACTGAATTATTTTTTCCAGCTTCCTGCCTTCTGTTTTTGATGTGAAAACTACAAGCCTTCTGCAGATATCTGATATCATTTGCCATGTGTTGCTTTTAACCAGTTTAAGCCTTGAGACTGAGGGGTTCTTAACTCCCGATGTACCAACTGCAGCATATGTTTGCAATGTTTAATTAAAGTGAATTACAGTTTTTGTTTTGAGAATTTTCAACACAATTGGAAATAATAAGATACTAAAAACACGTTAGAAAGTGTCTGCCTTGAAATAATTACAAAATGACTGTCAATTTTTTTATTTGGGAAACTCAAAAGGGATGTTGAAACTTGTTAAAAGATATAATGGAAGAGAGTAACACATTTATAATAGCAAAATAAGCCAATAGAAAGTGCGAAAACATGTATGCAGAAAACTGTAAAACATCCTGAGAAACACAAAAGTGGACTTGATCAAATGAAAATACCTACCAAGTTCTTGGGTAGAAAGACTCAAGATCATAAAGATGTCAGCTTTCTCTAAGTTAACCTATACGTGTAATGCAATTCCAATAAAAATATAATGTTCTAGAAAGAAGAACAACAAAGATGCAGGAATAGTCAGGAAACCTCTTTAAAAAAGAGCGATGAGAAGGGTGACTTCTATCTATAATATTGAAACATATTATAAAGCTTCTATAATTAAAATAGTGTAGTGTTGATTCATAGAGAATAGAAGTGTATAAAACCAATTGCAAATGGATATGGAGGTTATTATACAGGCGGCATCAGAGTTCATTGGGGAAAAGATAGAAATTTATTTTGTTGATTTGAATTGTATAAAGAACTTCCATATATCCTTTCTTAAGATTTCCTAAGATATTTACTTTATCATTTCCATTTTCCCCCCTCTACACACACACACACACACACACACATTTATATATATATGTGTGTGTGTGTGTATGTGTATATATATATATATATATATATATATATATATTTGAGCTATATAAACATTTGAGCTATATAAATATTTGATATATATAAATATTTGATATATGTATTTGAGAAGAGTTGCACAATCATGTCCCTTTAACTGACAATATTTCAGTGCATATTTCCTAAGAACAAGAGTATTCTTGTATGTATGCACAGTACAGTTACCAAATAAATTGAGGGTTGCTGGAGGGGAGCTGGGAGGGAGGATGGGATAACTGGGTGATGGGCATTAAGGAGGGCACTTGGTGTAATGAGCGCTAGGTGTTATGCAACTGATGAATCACTAAAGTCTACCTCTGAAACTAATAATACACTCTGTGTTAATTAATTGAATTTAAATTCAAAAATCAAATTTAGAAAAGGTAATATTGATATAGCACTTTAATATACAATCCAGATTCTAGTTCTGTCAATTATTCCATAATGTCCTTCATAGCTATTTTTTCCTAGTACAACATACTACCTAGAATCACATATTGCTTTTAGTTGTCATATCTCTTTAGTTGCCTGTCTTTGCTTTGTGCCATTGCTATATTTTGAAGAATATAGGCCAGTACTTTTAGAGAATATTTCTTAATTTGGGTTTCTGTGATGTTTCCTTTTGGTTAGATTCATATTATACTTTTTAAAAAATAAGTAGTGATAGGATAATAACATAACCATGTGGAAAAAGATACTATTTACCAGGATAAATTCTAAATGTTTCAGAAATTTATTATAAAAAAATGAAACCATATAGTTACCAGATTAAAACATAGATGAGAGTCTTTATGACAATTATTTCCTATAATTCAAAATCCATAAGCAGCATGAGTTGATAAGTATATAAGAAAAAATCTCTTTTATACCCTCCATCCAAATAATATTCATAAATATAGTAAAATGGAAGCTGGCAAAATATTTGCAATTTCTCTCACAGATAAAAGATTAATTTCCTATTATTTAAAGGGCTTCTAAAAATAAAAAGAGCAACAGTCATACAGAAAAACAAATAGGAAAGATTGACAACTCATAGCAAAAGAAATTCAAATAGTTTTTAGAAATGGGAAAAGATACTCTGTTTTGTTTCTAATAAGAGAAATACAAATTAAAACTATAATGAGATACAAATTACCAGCTGTCACATTGGTAAAATTCAAAAGTTTTACACTAAATACTCTCAGTTTGTGGAGAAATAAGTACTCTTGGGCATTACTAGTGGAAATGCAAACTATCAGGATTTTGACATTATCTAGCAAAGTTACATACACATTTATCCTGTGGTCAAGCAATTCTACTTCTAGGAATGTATCCCAAGGACATAATCTGTCTCCAAAGTTATGCCCTCAAGTTCTGTACAAGTAGTTTATTAAAGTAGTATTTGCCATAGCAAAAGGCTGGAACCAGCACATGTGTCGTCAATAGAGGACTGGTTGAATAAATTATGGTACAGCCACCTACTGGAGTGATATGTAGCTATAAAAATAAATGGGGAACACTATATAACTATAAAAACAAACAGAAATGAGGATGTCTGTATACTTTCATGAAGTGATTGCTGGGATATATTGTTGATATATTGTTAAGTCGAAAAAGTAAAATGAAAATGTGGTCAACAAGCACATGAAAAGATGCTCAACATCACTAATCATCAGGGAAATGCAAATCAAAACCACAATAAGGAAGGAGGAAAAAAGATGGCAGAGGAGTGGGGGACCCTTTTTTCAGCCGGTTCCCTAAATCGAGCTGGATAGGTACCAGACCAGCCTGAACATCCACAGAATCAGCCTGAGACGCAGGAAGATACATCTGGATCTCTACAAATGAACATCTCCAGTGCTGAGTATTGAGGTACCAAGTGGGGAGCCGTGAATCCGGGCACAGATATCCGAAGATAAACAGAAGGGGGAGGGAGCCACTGCATTCGGGCCCTGGGAAGTAGTAGCCACCTGCACTGGGGAGCAGGCCGGACTTGTGAACCGGCACCCGCGAGAAGGCAGACTGAGACCGTGAGCCTGGGAACGCGCGCATGACCAGACTGAAAACCGGAGCTCCGGAGCGCTCACTGGAACCAGACTGATACTGGGAGCTCGGGAGTGCGTGCAAACCACACTGAAACAGGGAGCTTGGGAGTGCGCAGGAACCGGGGCGGCTGGCGGTATTAGAAGCACAAAGGACAGAGACGTTCTGGCCCTGGGAGCGAGGGCTGGGACACCGGCTGTGGGGCGCACAACCCAGGACGCTGCAGGGTTTTTAGCAGTACCGACAGAAACAGAGTTAAAGTGGCCAGGAGAGCTCAGTGGAGAACGGACTGCGATCTCTGTTCTGAGACAGAGGCTAGGATATGGCCACTGCGGCTCTGACTCTCAGAAGAGTCACAGAAAACCACCAGGGAAAGCCGCCAGAGAACAAAAGCCAGGAAAAAGCTGTTCGCACTGTGCCGCAGGGGACGGGGTAACTCTACCCAAACAGGGTTGCCTAAGTATCAGTGCAGCAGGCCCCTCCCCCAGAAGGCAAGCTGAAAAAACAAGAAACCCACATCCCTAAGGTCCCTATAAAACAAGTACACATTGCTTGGGTCCTGACAAGGAGGAGGAACCCCCAACAAAGGAAAGAAACAGAGATCGTGGCCTCTGCCACAGAACTGATGGATATGGATATAACCAAATTGTCAGAAATGGAGTTCAGAGTAACAGTGGTCAAGATGACATGTAGGCTTGAAAAAAATGTTAACGAAAATATTAATGAGAATATAGAATCTCCAAGGGTGGGAATGAGAGTGAATCTGGCAGAAATTAAGAATTCTATGAATCAAATGCAGTCAAAACTGGATGCTCTGATGGCCAGGGTAAATGAGGCAGAAGAACGAATTAGTGAATTGGAGGATGGGATGGTAGAAGAGAAAGTTAAAACAGAAACTTGGCTCAAAAAACTCCAATTTCAAGAATGTAGATTACGGGAGATTACTGACTCAATGAAACATTCCAATGTCAAAATCATCAGCATCCCCGAGGGGGTGGAGAAAGTGAGAGGTCTAGAAGAGATATTTGAACAAATTGTAGCTGAGAACTTCTCTAATGTGGTGAAGGAAACAAGCATTCGTGTCCAGGAGACACAGAGGACCTCTCCCAAGATCAATGAGAACAGACCAACACGATGTCACATAATAGTACAATTCACAAATCTTAGATCCAAGGATAAAATCTTGAAAGCAGCCAGGGGGAAGAGAATCCTCACCTACAGAGGGAGGAACATCAGAATAACGTCAGACCTGTCTACAGAGACGTGGCAAGCCAGAAAAAGCTGGCAAGACATATTCAGAGCACCAAGTGAGAAGAACATGCAGGCAAGGATCCTTTATCCAGCAAGCCTGTCATTCAGAATGGATGGAGAGACAAGGACCTTCCAAGACTGGCAGAAACTGAAAGAATATGTGACCACCAAGCCAGCCCTACAAGAAATATTAGGGGGGGGGTTCTTTAAGGTAAAAAGACCCCAAGAGTGATACAGAACAGAAATTTACAATCTATAGAAACAAAGACTTCACAGGCAGCATGGCATCATTAAAATCATATCTCTCAATAATCACTCTCAATGTGAATGGCCTAAATGCTCCCATAAAACACCACAGTGTTACAGATTGGATAAAAAGACATGACCCATTCATATGCTGTCTACAAGAGACTCATTTTGAACCTAAAGATACATCCAGACTGAAAGTGAAGGGGTGGAGAACCATTTTTCATGCCAACGGACCTCAAAAGAAAGCTGGGATAGCAATTCTCATATCAGACAGATTAGATTTCAAGCTAAAAACTGTAGTTAGAGATACAGAAGGACATTATATTATTCCTAAAGGGTGTATCCAACAAGAGGATCTAACAATTATAAATATCTATGCCCCCAACAGGGGAGCAGCCAACTCTTAAGTAGAATAAAGAGACATATTAGATAATAATATGTTAAAAGTAGGGGACCTCAACACTCTGTTCTCAGCAATAGACAGATCCTCTAAGCAGAAAATCAACAAAGAAACAAGAGCTTTGAATGACATACTGGACTGGATGGACCTCATAGATATATACAGAACACTACACCCTAGAACAACAGAATACTCGCTCTTTTCGAATGCACATGGAACTTTCTCCAGAATAGACCATATTCTGGGTCACAAAACAGGTCTCAACTGATACCAAAAGACTGAGATTATTCCCTGCATATTCTCAGACCACAATGCTTTGACACTGAAACTCAATCACAAGGAAAAATTTGGAAGAAATTCAAACACTTGAAAACTAAGAATGATCCTGCTCAAGAATGATTGGGTAAACCGGGAAATTAAAGAAGAACTTAAGCAATTTATGGAAACCAATGAGAATGAAAACACATCCATCTAAAACCTATGGGACACTTCAGAGGTGGTCCTAAGAGGAAAATACATAGCCATCCAAGCCTCACTGAAAGGAATAGAAAATCTAAAATGCAGTTTTTATATTCTCACCTTAAGAAGCTGGAGCTGGAACAGAAGAACAGGCATAACCCACGCACGAGAAGGCAGTTGATCAAGATTAGAGCAGAGATCAATAAATTAGAAACCAAGAGCACAGTAGAGCAGATCAACAAAACTAGAAGCTGATTCTTTGAAAGAATAAATAAGATCTATAAGCCACTGGCCAGACTTATTCAAAAGAATAGAGAAAGGACCCAAATTAATAAAATTATGAATGAAAGGGAAGAGATCATGACCAACACCAAGGAAATAGAAACAATCATTAGAAACTATTATCAATTTATATGCCAATAAATTAAACAATCTGGAAGAAATGGATGCCTTCCTGGAAACCTATAAACTACCAAGACTGAAACAGGAAGAAATTGATTATTTAAACAGACTGATTAATCATGAAAAAATTGAAGCAGTGTTCAAAAATCTTCCCAAAAACAAGAGTCCAGAGCCAGACGAATTCCCCGGGGAATTCTACCAAACATTCAAAGAAGAAATAATACCTATTCTCCTGAGGCTGTTTCGAAAAATAGAAACAGAAGGAAAACTACCAAACTCATTCTATGAGGCCAGTATTACCTTGATCCCCAAACCAGGCAAAGACCCCATCAAAAAGGAGAATTACAGACCGATATCCCTGATGAATATGGATGCCAAAATTCTCAACAAGATCCTAGCTAATAGGATCCAACAGTACATTAAAAGGATTATCCTTTGGGGTGCCTGGGTGGCGCAGTTGTTAAGTGTCTGCCTTCGACTCAGGGCATGATCCCGGCATTCTGGGATCGAGCCCTGCATCAGGCTCCTCCACTAGGAACCTGCTTCTTCCTCTCCCACTCCCCCTGCTTGTGTTCCCTTTCTCGCTGGCTGTCTCTCTCTGTCAAATAAATAAATAAAATCTTAAAAAAAAAAAAAAGGATTATCCATCACGACCAAGTGGGATTCATCCCTGGGATGCAAGGTGGTTCAACGTTCGCAAATCGATGAGTGTGATAGATCACATTAATAAGAGAAGAGACAAGAACCATATGATCCTTTCAACTGATGCAGAAAAAGCATTTGACAAAATACAGCATCCTTTCCTGATTAAAACTCTTCAGAGTGTAGGGATAGAGGGTACATTCCTCAATTTCATAAAAACCATCTATGAAAAGCCTACAGCAAATATCATTCTCAATGGGGGAAAAGCTGAGAGCATTTCCCTTAAGATTAGGAACATGACAAGGATGACCACCCTCGCCATTATTGTTCAACATAGTACTAGAAGTCCTAGCAACAGCAATCAGACAACAAAAAGGAATAAAAGGTATTCAAATCAGCAAAGAAGAAGTCAAACTCTCTCTTCACAGATGACATGATACTTTATATGGAAAAACCAAGACTCCATTCCCAAATTACTAGAACTTATAGAACAATTCAGCAATGTGTCGGGATACGAAATCAATGCTCAGAAATCGGTTGCATTTCTATACACGAATAATGAGACTGAGGAAAGAGAAATTAGGGAATCGATTCCATTTACAATAGCACCAAAAATCATATGATATCTCTGAATAAACTTGACCAGAGAGATAAAGGATCTATATTCTAGAAACTACAGAACACTGATGAAAGACATTGAAGAAGACACAAAAAGATGGAAAAACATTCCATGCTCATGGATCGGAAGAATAAACATAGTTAAAATGTCCATGCTACCCAGAGCAATCTACACTTTAAATGCTATCCTGATCAAAATACCAGTGACATTTTTCAAAGAGCTGGAACAAACAATCCTAAAATTTGTGTGGAACCAGAAAAGACCCCGAATTGCCAAGGAAATGTTGAAAAAGAAAAACAAAGCTGGGGGCATCACGTTGCCTGATATCAAGCTATACTACAAAGTTGTGATCATCAAGACAGCATGGTACTGGCACAAAAACAGACACATAGACCAATGGAACAGAATAGAGAACCCAGAAATGGACCCTCAGCTCTATGGTCAACTAATCTTTGACAAAGCAGGAAAAAACATCCAGTGGAAAAAAGACAGTCTCTTCAATAAATGGTGCTGGGAAAATTGGACAGCTAGCTACAAAAGAATGAAACTTGACCACTCTCTCACACCATACACAAAGATAAACTCCAAAGGGATGAAAGACCTCGATGTGAGACAGGAATCCATCAAATCATGTAGGAGAACATGGGCTGTAACCTCTTTGACATCAACCACAGCAACTTCTTTCATGACACGTCTCCAAAGGCAAGAGAAACAGAAGTAAAAATGAACTTGTGGGACTTCACCAAGATAAAAACTTCTGCACAGCAAAGGAAACAATCATCAAAACAAAGAGGCAACCCACAGAATGGGAGAAGATATTTACAAATGAAACTACAGATAAAAGGCTGGTATCAAAGATTTATAAAGAACTTCTCAAACTCAATACATGAGAAACAAATAATCAAATCAAAAAATGGGCAGAAGACATGAGCAGACACTTTTCTAATGAAGACATACAAATGGCTAACAGACATATGAAAAAATGTTCAAAATCATTAGCCATCAGGGAAATTCAAATCAAAACCACATTGAGATACCACCTTATGCCAGTTAGAATGGCAAAAATGGATGAGGCAAGAAACAACAAATGTTGGAGAGGATGTGGAGAAAGGGGAACCCTCTTATACTGTTGGTGGGAATCCAAGTTGGTACAGCCACTTTGGAAAACACTGTGGAGGTCCCTCAAAAAGTTAAAAATCGAACTACCCTATGACCCGCAATTGCTCTACTGCATATTTTCCCCAAAGATAGATGTAGTGAAGAGAAGGCCATATGCACCCCAATGTTTATAGCAGCATTGTCCACAATAGCTAAATTGTGGAAGAAGCCGAGATGCCCTTCAATAGAGAAATGGATAAAGAAGATGTGGTCCATATATACAATGGAATATTACTCAGCCATCAGTAAGAATGATTACACAACATTTGCAGCAACACGGACGGGACTGGAGGAGATTATGCTAAGTGAAACAAGTCAAGCAGAGAAACAATTATCATATGGTTTCACTCATTTATGGAACATAAGAAATAGCAGGAAGATCGGTAGGAGAAGGAAGGGAAGAATGAAGGGGGGGTAAACAGAAGGCGGAATGAACCATGAGAGACTACGGACTCTGGGAAACAAACTGAGTGTTTCAGAGCGGAGGGGGGTGGGGGATTGGGATAGAGCAGTGATGGGTATTAAGGAGGGCACGTATTGCATGGAGTACTGGGTGTTATAGGCAAACAATGAATCATGGAACATTACATCAAAAACTAATGATGTACTGTATGGTGACTAACATAACATAAAAAAAAATTAAAAAAAGAAAACCACAATAAGATATCATATCACCCTTGTTAGATTGGCTATTATCAAAGACACATTTTTAAAAAAATAAAAACTGTTGGCAAGGACGTGGAGAAAAGGGAACCCTCTGTTTTTGGGAATGAAAACTTGTGCAGCCACTGTGGAATACAGTATGGAGGAGCCTCAGAAAGTTAAAAATAGAAACATATGATGTAGCAGTTCTACTTCTGAGTATTTATCTGAAGAAAATGAAAATACCAATTTGAAGACATATATACACCCCCTGTGTTAATTGAAGCATTATTTACAATAGGCAAGATATGGAAGCAACCCAATGTCCATCA
This sequence comes from Ursus arctos, assembly GCF_023065955.2. Lineage (NCBI taxonomy): Eukaryota > Metazoa > Chordata > Mammalia > Carnivora > Ursidae > Ursus > Ursus arctos. Next base: position 37,001,450 of record NW_026622974.1, on the reverse strand, counting down.
ATAGATGAGTGGATAAAGATGTGGTATATATATAATGGAATATTTCTCAGCCATAAAAAAGAATAAAATCTTGCCATTTGCAACAACATGGATGGACCTAGAGAGTATTATGGTAAGTGAAATCAGTCCGAGAAAGAGAAATACCATTTACTTTTACTTACGTGTAGAATCTAAAAAACAAAACAAAACAAACAAAACAAAACAGAAACAGACTCATAGATCCAGGAAACGAGTTGTTAGTTACCAAAGGGGAGAATATTTAGGGGTGGGCGAAATAGGTGAAGGGGATTAAGAAATAAAAACTTCCAATTATAAATAAATCACGGGGATGTCATGTACAGCATAGGAAATGTAGTCAGTAATATTGTAATAACTTTATATGGTGACATGGTAACTAGACTTATGGGGATCATTTAGTAATGTATAAAAATATTGTATCACTATGATATGCACCTGAAACTAAGAGGATAGTATATGTGATTTATACTTCAATAAAAAGAAAAAGGCAACAATATACCCAACTGGGTATCAAGCTGGTGACATAGAACCACATAAAAGTCTGTTCCAAGAGATTTTAAAACACGTCTCTCCTGGCATATTCCCTAACATCACAAAGCATTCCTTAGAGAATTGTCTGACTTCAGCTCTGCATACAAAATACATAAGGTGAGCCCAGAACATCTTACTATAACAGAAAATGAAGAATTTGTTAAAGACTGTGAGACCATGACAAAAGAACTCAGGAGCCAACTTGAAGGGATTCTTATTAGTTAAAAATGGGACAAATATCACCTCATGCCTGTTAGAATGGTTAAAATCAAGAAGACAAGAAAGAAGTGTTGGTGAGGATATGGAGAAAAAGGAACCCTCGTGCACTGTGGGTGGGGATGTAGATTGGTGCAGCCACTGTAGAAAACAGTACGGAGTGCCTCAAAAAATTAAAAATAGAAATACCATATGATTCAATAATTCCACTATTGGGCATTTATCCAGAGAAAACAAAAACACCAACTTGACAAGACACACACACACACATCCCTATGTTTACTGCAGCATTGTTTACAATAGCCAAGACATGGAAACAACTTAAGTGTCTATCAATAGATGAATGGGTAAAGAAAATGTGGTATTTATACACAATGGAATATTACACAGCCATAAAAGCATGAGATCATGCCATTTGAGACAACATGGATGGACCCACAGGGTATAATGTGAAGTGAAATAAGTCAGACTGAGAAAGGCAAATACCAATGCGATTCTGCTTATAAATAGAATCTTAAAAAATGAATAAACAAACAAAAAGAATCAAAACTATAAATACAGAGAACAGAATGATGATTGGCAGAGGGGAGGCAGGTAGAAGGTTGGGCAAAATGGGTGATGGGGAGAGTGAGATACAGGCCTCCAGTTATGGAATGAGTAGGTCACTGGCGTAAAAAGCAGAGCATAAGGAAAATAGTCAGTGATATTGTAGTAGTGATGTAATGGGACAGATGGTAGCTATACTTACGGTGAAAATGGCATAATGTATAAACTTGTCAAATCACTAAGTTGTACACCTGAAACTAATTAACATTCTGTGTCAATTATACTCAAATTTTTAAAAGTGGGGACAGTTTGAGCATCCATAAACAGCGGTCTAATAACTGCAATATTTTGAAATATACAAAGCACTAATTCGTGAGTTCTTAATGATAGTAAAAGTAAAATCAGAAAAATCCTTTTAACAATGCTAGCAAATGAACTCAATTTTTTGAAAATTGCTAAAGGGAAAGAATTAATCATCTTACCTTCTTTTCTGTTCAAGGTGTACCTCAGGGTAATCAAATTGTTGATGAAGAAACCATTCTCTTTAAAGAAGTATTCAAGCTAAATGAAGAAAGAATAGAATGAGAATCATCTCCATTTGACAGCCACTGAAAATAATTCAGACAATGCCTGCAACAGCTGCTAGAATCACAAAAGGAGACAGGTATAAAGATGTAATGTGCTTCTTACATCTTGTATTTAACCACTTGTGGAGTATTACTGTCAAAAAATCAAGCCTGAATTTAATCAAGCCTCTAGACCTAAGTAGTAGTTTACAGGAGGAAATAGGTGAAGAGGGACATGTTAAATGACATCATGGGGAAACAACTAGTAAAATTCAGAGTGTGAGAAGAGATTCAGGAAAAAAACCTCTAGTTTGTTCAATAACAAACTGTAAGAGAGAAAGAAAACAAGAGAGAGTACTACAGATTGAGATATGAGACATATCAGTTGCAATATAAGGCCCTCAGTTTGAATGAATAAGTTTGATTATTGACTGGGTGTTTGATGATATTAAAGAATTATTTCTAAATTTTCACATATGTTAATGGCTGTGTTAAAAAAGAATCCTTGTCTTTTTTTTATAATAATTTTTTATTATGTTATGTTAGTCACCATACAGTACATCCCAAGTTTTTTATGTAAAGTTCCATGATCCATTACTTGCGTATAACACCCAGTGTTATCTCCCAATATCTGTGTGTGGTTTCACGGCTCCCCGCTTGGTACCTCAATCCTCAGTGCTGGAGATGTTCATTTGTAGAGATCCAGATGTATCTTCCTGCATCTCAGGCTGATTCCGTGGGTGTTCAGGCTGGTCTGGTACCTATCCAGCTCGACTCAGGGGACCGGCTGAAAAAGGGGTCCCCTACTCCTCTGCCATCTTTTCAGAATCCTTGTCTTTTAAGGGCGCCTGGGTGGCTCAGTCAGTTGAGCATCCAACTCTTGGTTTTGGCTCAGGTCATGATCTCAGGGTCCTGGGACCGAGCCCCATGTTGGGCTCCATGCTTGGCAGGAGTCTACCTGAGGATTTTCTCTCTCCCTCTCCTTTGACGTTGCACCCCTCCCACCTTGTGCATGTGCTCTCTCTCAAATAAAATAATCATTTAAAAAAATTTAAATTCAATTACCCGACATATAGTACATCATTCGTTTCAGATGCAGTGTTCAGTAATTCATCAGTTGCGTAAAACACCCAGTGCTCATTCCATTATGTGCCCTCCTTAATGCCCATCACCCAGCTATCCCATCCTCCTACCCACCTCCCCTCCGGAACCCTCAGTTTGTTTCCTATAGTTAAGAATCTCTCATGCCTTTTCTCCCTCTCTCACGACTTCCCATACAGTTTCCCCCTCCCTTCCCCTATGATCCTCTGTGCTGTTTCTTATATTCCATGTATGAGTGAAACCATATGATAATTGTCTTTCTCTGATTGACCGAATAAATAAATCTTAAAAAAATAACGATAGGCTGAAATGTTTACAGATGAGATTGTATGATGTCTGGGATTTGCCTTAAGGAATCCAGTGTTGGTGGAGTGGAGTGAATGAGTTACTGATGCAACATGATTGGCCGAAAGTTGATAATTGTTGAGACTAGGTGGTAGGCTATAGGTTCATTATGTTAGTGTTCTATTTTAGTATATGTTTGACATTTTCCATTAAAAAAAGAGAAGAGGTATACATAGAGATAGGACTTTCTCTTGCCCACAGGTATGGTGAAACCATGGAATATACTGGCCCTTTCTTCATTAAATGGGAAGCTTAATTGCCATTTCAGAATTTTCAGAGTATTGTGATGAAGGCAGGTGTATCCTCTATAAACTGCCATGGGCTTTCCTCGAGGTGTTATATACACTTGGTGACTTCTAGCTCAAATGCTTCCCCTCTAGGACACTGAGAAGGGCATTAATGACTTTGAATCCAAGGTCAGCTCTCACAACTTGCTCCCAGAAGGTTGCACCAGTGGAGTGCTTTGAAGAACTCAGCTGTGCCTTGTCTGTGAACTCAGAGTGTGAAGTGTATGTAGCTGTGTGTACTTCCGTTCCAGAAGTATTTCTGACTCCCCTCTGTGTAGTCTGTCAGTGGCTGATCCAGTGCTGAATGGGGGTCAGATGGACCCTCACCAGGAGCCATGCTAAGAACTCCATCTTAGTTTGCTGAGTGAGGCTGTCAACTGAAATTGGTTTTTTGAAGGGGAAAGTAGATTTTCCTTACCATTGCAGAGCCGTCGTTCCCACCAGTGGTATTTTAATTGCATACCAAGCAGCTGTCTGCATATTTTGTTGTCCAACATGTCTAAATTTGTCCCCAAATGATTCCAGTGCATTTTCTTTTTCAGCTATGGAACAGAGTATCTTAAAGAAGGATGTGTTGCACAAACATTTATCAGGGTGAGGTCTCTAACTGTCTGGAACTGATACAATGACTCTAACTTACTCTGACACCAAAAATTAAATTTCTTGAAATGGTGCAATCCTTTCTTTCACACATTTGGAGGCAATATTAAGACTGTAAGGGGTATAAATCATTGCTGTGCTACAGTTGAGAAAATTCTGTCAACTTTAGACTATTTCTGTTTTGACTATATAGTCTAGAAATAAAACTGGGTATGTTGATCTCTCCACATTTTATTACCTGTTCCCATGGGTAGCTGAGGGCATATTCCCACAGATGGGAGTTCTCAAAATGTCTCCTTGGCCTGACTTAACTTGAGAAATAAGGCTTAAAGTAGTGGATTGTCTCTGGACTGGGTAGCAGGGGGCTAGTACAGAACCAGAATCCAGACCCTTTCCACACTCACCCTGGTTGAATCTGTTGATGTTGGCCTGTGCCTGTCACACAGTCAGAGCTTTTTCATCCCTAGAAAGTGTGTCCAGATAGCATCAGTGTGAAATGGAGGACAATGGCCTAGCCCAAGTGTGTGGGTGGTCACTTGTCAAGATCTTGTGTCTTGATTTGGGGTCAGAGCTGAGTCAACTGAAGTGTCTGGAATTTCACTCTAACCATGTGTTATTTTCTGGATTTTCTGTCTTAGATGCATCATTTCAACTTGGAGAAGGAATAGTAAAAAGAAATCCTCATTTATTTTTAAACATTGTGCTCTTGGGATGGGGAAACCACATTGTCAAAGTGCTTCAATATCTGATTTAAAAATAAAAGCAGAGTTTTATGGCCAAAAGTAAAGTGATGTAAGTTCAAAAACACTCATTTAGTTCACAAACACTGTGGAAGTTTTAATACTTTTTAGCATTGGGCCAAGTGTGGGGAAACTGAGGAAGACATAGCTTCTTTCTTCAAAGAATTCTCAGCGTAAGTAACCTGAGAGCTATAAACCTGGACCTTAATGTTCATGGATTTCATATTGAGGATTTTGACTCTTCTCAAGTTATCTTCAAGGCCTAAGAGAGAGCCATTTGGAATTTTGCTGGGACCAGATCATGGTCAGGGAAGGGGCTCATTGAACAGGTGAATGAGTCCAGTAGGCGCCTCCATTCCTTCCCTCCCTCCAAAACAGTCTTTTTGGAACTCAGTTTTGTTGTTATGTGCTCCAGTACCAGTTTTATAGTGGAGACTATAGGTTTGATGATATTGAGGGATTTGTTGGTATGTGAAGATTTCAGGAATGCTAAGCTTAGGTGGGACAGGCATGAAGAGCCAGCAGAGAGGCATTGACCCAGTGATGTCATGATTCTGAGACTCTGGAGGCAAATATCTTCGAGAAAGGTGACTTCACCGTATTCTTGGGCCATTTATTCTTGTGTCTAACCACTCTGTGATCAGCACATTTCTTTTCTTCTCTTAGTTTAATACTTAACTATGACTTCATTGTAGATAAAACATTTCCTGTTCCTATCCTTGATGTAACCTGTCTCCAGAATTTTCAGTTATTTGGGCTAAATTCTCACCTTTTCAACAGAGCTTCGTTCAAACTCTCTATGGGAATTCTATACTGTTACCTCAAGCCTGAGCAGTGTGTTTTAGGGAGGATTACATGATGCATATAATTTTTCTTAGACTGTCCTGCTTGATTTGCAAAATACGTCTGAAATTATAATTGGATCATTGTGTATTAATTACTGCAAAATTGCTTCTTTGTATGGAAATGAACATTGATTTGGATGATGGTAGACAGTGGAAACCATAATATTATTGAAATAATGCTACATGAAGGACAGCACTGGGTTTGTGCATCAGAAGCTCAAGTCCTGGCTCCACTGCTCACTGGCTACCCTTGAACCTGTAGCTTCAATATTTCATACTTTAGTTTACTCAGCTGAAAATAAGAAGTTTGGATGAGATGGTTTTTAAGTTCTTTCCAGTTTTCAAAGTCAAGGACTCTAAACTCTTGGAGACAAAAATGTAAGATTGTGGTTCGCAGGGACTAGGAGAAGAGAGGAAAGGGGAGTTGTTTATGAGTATAGAGTTCCAGTTTTGCACTATTAGAAAGTGCTAGAGTTGCATAACAGTATAAATACAGTGAACACTACTGTATTGTAAATTTAAATATCATATATATATATATATATATATATATATATATATATATATATATATATGTATGTATATCCACAATTAGAGTCAGGGACTCTAGTGGGTTTCTATGTTTTGTATCTCAGTAAGAATAAAATTAAAAAAAAATTAAAGCATGAATACACTAAAATTGCAAGTCATATTTTTCTTGAGGTCTACTTGAACTCCCAGACACACCTGATTAACTCTCTACCTCAGAACACATACTCTTTCTACCTCTGTCTCTCTTTTTCTGGGGAGTCTCTGTAGAATTATCCCTTTTGAGTGCATTTTAATGACAAGGAAGTTGTCACAGTGTTCCCAAAGCGAAGCTTGTTTGGCTGGATTCATTTATCTTCAAGAACTTTTCCTTCATGATGGGCCTGGAGAAATTTAGGATTTATCTCCATCATGGGAAATATTATCCTGCAAGAGTCTTCTTCAAAGCTTGTCCTCAAAGCCAGAGGGTTGGCAAAGGCTTACATTTGGTTTTGGAGCAAAGAATTGAAGTGATTGCTGCTTCTGTTCACAGTGTGTGCCTGAAGGAGGTCCTCCAAGTTGCTTTTTCAACACTTTGTTGGATCCTCTGTGTTGACATGGTAACTTGGAGGAGAGCTGAGCTGCTCTGTGAACATCAGAGCATCAAAATCTAGTGGGGACAGGGGGTACTTCAAGGGGAGCTGAATTGAATGCTGTGAGCAGGAGCAGATGTCAGCTTCCTTCCCAGCAACCTCACCCCACCCCTTTCCCTACATGGTCTTCATTTAGTTTTTTAGTACCAGTAACATTTCTCCATTGTGTATATTGATAGAGAATATATTAGTGCTGCTGAAGCTCCAGAAAGTTTTAGAAAGGAAAATGTGAATATTCTACTGAACATTTAGAAAATCAAGACCACTGCCTGCCAAAAAGGAAAAGAAAACAGAGATTCCACAAAGGGACAAATGCCCTTAGCAAAGGTGAGCTTCATTGAGCTACTCCTTCCGTTGGGATGCTGCGATTCCTGTCTTACCTCCTGTAGATTATGGAAAGCTGTGAACTAACTTGAGGCACAAATTGACTCTGCATGTTTCCCTTATGGTGAACTCTTGCTTTTGGATCACATCAGGGCAGAAGAGAGCAGTGCTTGGGGGGCATGTGGCTTTGTGCTGGTGGTGATGGTGGTGGTGGTGGGGGGGGGGGGTGGGATGGATTCTCCAGCTGAAATCAATAAAATCTACCTTGGAAGAATTCTTCAAAAGTCAGATGATGGTTTGACAGTCCCAAAATGCTCACACAATTTCAACAGCTGTACAGTCCTTTCAAGAAAAAAAGAAAAAGAAAAACAAACAACTTTCATGGAAAAATAAGAGACCATGGTTCTGATTCTTCTTCCCACCCCCACCCTATGTCTTCCTCTAGGCCTTTGATCATAAGCACTTACTTCTCAGTGATGTTAATCCATTAATCATTGCAAATACCCCTGTTCAGACATCTCTGAAGTTGGCCACAGCATTTCTTTGTTTTTGGTAGAAGTGTGGTCAGCTTCATCCCATTGATTTTATCTGGATGGAGAATAGGCTCCCTGTTAAGTGTGTTCAGGGGCCTACTATCAGCCCCTGGAGTTTTCCATTTTGATATGTGGCTAAGAAAATACCCAGATTCTGTACTTCAATGGGTCTGGGTTATCTCTCAAGTCAGTACTACTGCACACCTGCAACTTGTACAAGAACGGTGCTGAGTTGCTACCTTTAATATGGTTTTCCTCTTCTTTTGAGGGTTGCAATAAATGGTGTTCTCATTTTTCTGAAACTTGTGCATGAGTGTTTATGGCAACATGGTTCATATTGCCAAAAGGTAGAAACAACCCAAGCATCCATCAATAGATAAATGGATAAACAAAATATAGTACATACATAAAATGGACTATCATTCAGGCATGAAAAGAAATGAAGTACTGAGATGTGGCACAATTTGGATGAACCTTGAAGAAACTATGCTAAGTGAAAGAACCCAGACACAAAAAGACACATATTGTATGATTCTTTTTATATGATAAACTCAAATTAGGCAAATCTATAAAGTAAAAGAGCAGATGAGGGAGGGGAGAATGGTCTGGGTATTTTAGGCCCTTGGACTAGGCACAGTTGCTATTTAACTCATCTCCTTATATTCTCCCCCAGAAATATATACATTAATAGTATATAATTTTCATAATATAACGTTCATAATGCCACTTTCTTAGTGGCAAATGGATTCTTTTGAAGAGTCTGTACATCTGTGTTCAGGGCTACCCCTGATTACAAGTGAGAACTCTGGAAAACTGGTGGAATCTCTGGAACAGGCAACTTACCTGATAGCCTTTCAAAGCCTTTTGGGTCAGACTGCAACAAATGCAGTTCCCTTCCCTCCCTCCCTTCCCTCCCTTCTTCTCTTCCCTCCCTTCCTTCTTTCATTCCCCTTCCTTCCTTCCTTCCTTCCTTCCTTCCTTCCTTCCTTCTTCCTTCCTTCCTTCCTTCCACTGAACATCTCCTTTGTTTCTGTTCTTTTATTTATTCAATTTCCTTGGCTGGTTTCCTAGGTGGAATGTTTTAATAAAGGAAAGAGCTTTCCTCCTACCTAGTCCTCTACTGGAGCCGCATAGTAATGGGAGATGCTAAAGTGAGCCTATTTGTGAAATTAGAATGCCATAAACTGGGCAATGGTGATTCATATTCTGGATGAGAGTGCCTCACTAGGAGGGAGAACACTACTGGGAGGAGGCTGCAGAGCAGATAGAGAATGTGCTCCCCTCTTCCACTTATGGTGTTATAAGAACTTCTGGATAGAATTACATTTCAGTTTGGTGGTCTCATTCTTCTTTCACATCTCTTAGCCACAGGAGACAAGGAGAAGAGTTTTTCTCCTAAAACCAAGAACAACTTTATGTTGAGTAAACTTAGTGTTGTATCACTTGGGGACCAGATTAACCAACCAAACTCAAGCTGAGGCACTGTGGGGTTCAAGTTCCATATACTAAGGGTAAAAGTCAGTCTTCTTGTTCATAGGGAAAGGACTGTGACAGTTTTTTAAAACATTTCTGGACTGCAGATAACTTGGTCAATATTGAGATGAGTTAAGTGAAAATTAATTAGAAACACATACGTTGCAATTTATTTTGAAGCACATAGGTTTTAAAATGATGGAGATTAATTAGCATAAAGGTTTGAGGAATTTCAGCAAAATGCTTCTTGTGTTGCATTTGTAGACATAGAAATTCTTATATGAGAATTCAGATTATCCAGAAGATTCTGAAACCAGGCCAGATTACTCACTGTTTACAAATACTTCTTCTTGTCATTCCAATAGGTGGTTCTTACATAAGAGTTTCAAAATGAAGCTAAGAGGGATAGTTCTTAAAAGAATAAGGTTTTCATGTAAGAACATTATTGTTTTTGGAGTAAAATATAAAATTAAGACAACAGAAGATTCATTTGACCTATTCCTGTGTGAGAGTTTCATGTTTCTCCCAACTACATTCTCAGAGTGCCAAAAAAAAGTACCCCTAGTCACAAGTGATTGGATCATGTGTGGGCATGTGACTCAACATGGACTAATCAGATTTTATCACCTGGAGAAATATGGAATTGGGGCATGGAGACTATACCCTTCACTCTGAGTATATGAGGAATCATTTGAATTGGAGGATGAGGTTGCCATTGGTAAGTGGATAATTAAATTGAGAAGCTGGCTTGAGGAAAGAAGATAAGTCAACATATGTACAGAGAGACGCACAGCATTAAGAGAATATTTGGTCCCAAAGAGAGAGAGATCAAAGGTGCCTCGTGACTTTCCACTTTCCCTAAGGCCCAGCTCTGGTTCCTCTATTTGGTCTCGACATTCCCTAGTGTTCTCACAATAAACTGCTTCCATTCATTCTTGCTTGGGTGCATTTCAATTTCTCACAACCCCCATATGATCCCCAAATAATTCAATCCTCTGCCAGTTCCCCAGAGCCAGCACCTCTAGGGCAAATAGTGATTTCCTCCATTTTAAAAGCTTTTCAGGGATGGAGATTCCAACTCTCATAAAAGCCTATTGCAGTATTTAGAAACCTTTAATTAGAGTCTTTCTTATTCCACACCAAACTTTTACAGAGATGAGAGCCTTTTTTTGCTGTTGTTGTTCCTTTCTGTCCAACAAGATAGGTAATAGTTTCATTTCTCACTCAAAGTAGACTTCAGATCTTTCATTAGTATTTCCCGAATTTGCTTCATCATAAGAATCACCCAGTAGGCATGAGTTAAAAATTCAGATTCCTTGTGTCTTTCTCTGGATCTGATCCAGGAAGTCTGGGGTGGAGCTAGGAATCTGTATTTTTAACAAGCATCCTTAGTGATTCCTATAATCAGGGAAGTTGAGAAACATTGTACTTAAAGATAGTTAATAAGTTATCCCTTGTGATTTACTGTCTCCAAAAAATTTCCTCACGTCTAATTGCCTCCCCACCTATGTCTACAAGTTCAAACTCTTCATTCTCTTCAAGGCTCAGAACAAATGCCAATGTCTTCATGATCCCACAACTGGAGGAAATCTCTTCTTTCATTTCAAGTATAGGAAGATAATTCCTGAACAGTGCTTAGTGCAGTACAATTTATCCTTGACCTTATCTGTGGCTCTTTATGGAATTTGTTCTACTTTACCATTGTGATTTTTCAGCTACTTGTTGAATACCCTTTGTCAGGCCCTGTACCCATTCACTCTGGAATTCTTTGGAGCACCCCACAGAGGGTTCTGTAAAAAGTAGATTCATGGGGTGCCTGGGTGGCTCAGTCATTAAGTGTCTGTCTGCCTTTGGCTCAGGTCATGATCTCAGGGTCCTGGGATTGGGTCCTACTTTAGGCTCCATGTTCAGCGGGGAGTCTGCTTCCCTCTCTACCCTTCCCCCTGCTTGGACTCTCTCTCTTTCAGATAAACAAACAAACAAACAAATAAATAAATAAAAATCTTTTTTTTAAAAAACAGTAGATTCGTGTGGTATGTGTGTAAGGACTGATGGAAAACCTCTTCCCTGGAAGCCATCCAACAGTAGCTCAGGGGTTACAGTGGAGCCCTCCTCCCTTGCCCTGCTGCCCCATTGGGAACAATTACTGAATTCTCTCAGGCCAGGTCCAAAGAGGACTTGCTTCTTAATGTGTGTCTCCCTACCCTACCCCACTGAGAGAGGCTCAACAGTTTTGAGATCTTTATCAAGAAAAGGTAGAAGAGGGTGAGTGGGTACAGAAGATGATTTTGGGTAGAATGCAGAATTAGTCAAGAGGTAATGGTATCTTTCTCCTCTCTTTGCCTCGTAGAAGAGGGAGCATTTGATTTGTTCCTTTGATTGTTTATAAGATGTGTGTGTTGGGGGGGTGCTCAGAATATTCTTCTCCCTATAGTTAGGAATGGGCAATAGTTTCTTCTCTGAAAGTTACTGTGCCCCTAAACCCCAAACCATCAGAATGTGTGACACTGCTGTGAGGAAAAGGAGTAGGAAAGAAAAGGCAGAAGAGAGAGGGAGTTCTGGGATGAGGTGGAGGGCAGTTCCCTGTTTGCCTTCCCATTGTTTGACTTGACAAGGAAATCTGGGAGTTCTTTGTGGTCAAATGTAGACCTCAAGTGGAGAATGAGCTTAAGTAGGCTTAATTTTAGTAGAAGCCTCTAAAAGTGATGTCCATTTGGTGAGAGGACCTAAGTCCCAAGTGGGTATGGATTGGACCACCCATTTTTGAGGATGGTGGTGGGGAATAAGAGGCAGAACTGCAGAGCCTCAGCAGTCTTCTCACCTGGGCGGCACTATGCAAGGAGAGGTCACTGAATCCCCTCTGAAGAACAACAGGTGCACCCCCATGAGAGCCAGCATTTGACTGCCTGCCATGGTGAAAGAAGCAGCAAAAAGGAACCAGCAAAAGGGACAGTGGGCTTCCTATCTATGAGTTTTGGCCACTGAAGCAAGAGGTGTCAAACCTCCCCCAGGACTCACCATGGAAGCTTTTGTAGTGACCATGTGCTGGAGGAGTGAAGAAAGGAGGGAAGTAACAGAGAAGAGTGGGAGAGGAGACCACTCCCCACCTCGCCAACCCAAGCAGTTGGAATCAAAAGTCCAGCTAGAACTGGAGAGAAAAGAAAGCTTAATACAGGACCTGAGATGGTTTTAATTGCCAAACATGTTGGAAAAATAGTGGAACTGGAATTGAGATTTTGCTAACGGAGGTGGCTACTAAGCAGAAAGGGAATTTTGAAATGGTGAAATTAGTAGCTGTTAATTAGAAAATTTCAATAATCCAAGCTTATACTTCTTAGTCTGGCCAATTACATATGCAATGAATAGATTTTCTACTGAATTTCACTCTGTCATTTTTCAAATATGGACCCTAGACCAACCTCTGTGCTTGAATAAGGGTACGACCAGTACTGTTACAATGGAAAGATTATTTGCCAACTCTTGCACAACAATACCATGTTGCCTTTCTGACAATAATAGTATAAAAATGGTATGTAGATACACTGAGCTATCCATTATTATGCAATTCTTTTCTTTCTTCATTTGGAATTACTCCTTAACTTTTATTTTATGTGTGTGTGTTTGTTAACCATTTTACCAAGGTATAATCAACATATAATAAATTCTATAACTTTAATATGTTTAATTTTATGTTTCAACATATGTATACAACAGTGAAACTGTCAACACAATCAAGATAATGAACATATGTACTATTCCCCAGAGTTTTCTTGTCTTGTTATAATCCTTCCCTCTTGCTGTTTCTTTCTACCCTCCTCACGCCCCACAGCTCCCATCTCCCAAGTCTCCAGGCAACCACAGGTCTGCTCTTTGTCATTTTTAGATTAGTTTGCATTTTAGAGAATTTTGTATAAATGGAATTATGCAATAGGTATTCCTTTTTTTTTTTTTTTTGGCTCCTTTCACTCAGCATAATTATTTTGCAATTCACTATGTCGTAGTGTATAACAGTTCATTCCTTTTCATTCCTGAGCATTTCATTGAATGGATATACCACAATTTCTGTATCTAAACTGGCCAGTGGGATTATTTCCAGTTTTGGCTGTTGCAAATAAAGTTGCTATAAACATTAGTGTCTTAGGGATTGGAATGGCTGGATCACATGGTAAATATATGTTTAACTTTTTAAGAAATTGCCAAACTGTTTTCCAAAATGGGTACAAATCTTATGTTCCTACTAGCAACATATGAGAATTTCATTTCATCCACATACCAACACCTCTTCTGTTCACTTTTCTTAATTTTAGACATTCTGTGAGGTGTTTAGTGGCTTCGCGTTATGGTTTTAATTTGCATTTCCCTAATGACTAATGATAATGATGATTAACATCTTTTCATCTCATTTGCTATCAATATGTTTTCTTTAGTGAAGTATGTATTCATATCTTTTGTCCATTTTTAAAAATTTGGTTATTTCTTTTCTTATTATTGTGTTCTTTTGAGAGTTCCTTATATATTTTAAACACAAGATGTTTATCAGATATATGATTTACAAATGTCCTTCTCCCAATCTGTGGCTTGTCTTTTACTCTCTTAACACTGTCTTTCGAAGAGCAGAAATTTAAAAAATGTTGAAGTCTGTTTAATTTCGTGTGCTTATTTATTTATTTACAAATCATGCCTTTGATGCTATACCTAAGAAATCTTTGCCTAACCCAGTTTTGTATTTGTTGTTAATCCGTAAGCATTCCTAAAGAACGTCATTTTAGTTTTAGCCTGGTACCTTGAGATCACCAAATTTTATTCCTGTTCTTTTATAGAGGTCCCGATTTATGGCGGAATGTTCCAGTGACATTGTGTTGTTTACCCTACCAAGCAAGTGGCTGATCAAGCCATAAATGAATGTCAACCATCTCACTCAATGAAAACCCTTAGGTTGATGTTGAGCATAACCAAATTTTGGTTGTAGTCCTCTAGTTGATTGTGTACTCACACATTAAAATATGAACTAGACCATACATTGTTCATTTATTCATAAGAATGTCATATTTAGAAAAATCAGTTTCTCTGGAACTCTTGTTTGTTTGTTTTTTCCTTTTTGACATGATCTATCTATTGAAGAAGAAAACTAAGTTGACCTGGCGTAATTCTCCCTCTGGGCTCTCCAAACATTTTACACATCCCTCTCTCTAGACTCACCTAACTTAGATCTTGATCTACACTAAGCCCAAATAATCAGTGACGTGAATGAGCACGTTTTCAGATGTACGGTGGCCAGTAAATATCCTTCCAACCTCTTCTAGATATTAGTCAAGTTGATTTAAATTTTTGGTGACATTCCTGTCTTTTTTTTTTTTTTTTTAAATTAAAGGAAGCACACCACTATTCTTTATTCTTTTTTTTGTTTTGTTTTTTCTTCATCACTCTTCAGGATCCTCTACTGAATTCAGAGCTCTTCTCCTTCTTCTCTTGACTTCTTTTCATGAGGTTTGCAGAGAACTCACTTTCCATCATAAGGAATTCACCTCTTCACTAGGCTTTTATTGTTCAGGTTGTCATAAACCTCTTATTTATGGCTCATAATCACTCTTCCTGGGTGTGTTGATTCCAGCTCCACACATGTCTTAGAACAAAGTTTACTCATACTATTTTTAACCACAATTCAACATGCTTCCATTTGTGTTTCTTGCCTGGCTGTTTTCCATAGATTTCCAACTCTTATCTCTTCTTTCTTTGACATATTAGCTATGTTGGAGACTCAGCCTTACTGACTTTTGTAGAACAATCAGACTCATGATTCTTCTATGCATCTGCCCACCATCTTGCTACAAAGAGGCTAATTGTCTTGACACGCCAATTTGTCAACATGAAAGTGTATTTTATGTTAGCTCTCTCTGTGGCCTCTTTAGAAAATTTGGAGATTTGAAAGTATCTTTTTGCATTCAGCTTCAGTATGATCTTGACAGTTCTGGGACACTCTAAAAATATAACAAATAAATGAATAAATGATGAATAAATAAATAAATAACATCTTCACCCCCAGTGGGTTTTAAATGAAATGTCTATAGTTGATTCATGAATGTTCACTGGATTTATTCACTGATGAATAAATCTGGTGTTTGACAGCTGGCAAGCAGCATGCTTTGGACTCCATCTTCTTCTACCTACTTTCCCTAGGTTACTGCTTTACTGTTATAATGGCTCTGAAGAGAGGATTTTGCATTGATTTGAAGTAACATGTGAAAATGTGGTCATGGGTTCCTTATAGTCTCCAGTGGAAATGTGTCCACATCAGAGAACCTTTGCATGAGGTGGCATGATTGGTTTTATATGTTCCAGGGAGGCCTAGTGTTTGACAAGCTGGGAATGTTTTGGATTAAAATGGAAGCAGGTTGGCAGAATGATGTAGGGAAGCTTGCATAATGTATAATGCCTGTCAGCACCCTGCCCTGATCGAGCCAGTGCTTAAGAGTCCCTCAGTTTAATGAGTCCAATATACACCTATGAGTTTTTATAAGCTAACACCAAAGCAAGTTAGAAAGAGTTGAAACACATATGTTTTTTGACCAACTGTGATATTTCCAGGGACTCACCCATGAGACTTTAAAATGCCTATAAAATTTTCTATTGGAAGCAGTTTCTGGCAGCAATAGTGTGCTTAGGGTCTAAATTTACACAGCTCTGTGAAGGTATATCACCTTCATAATCTGAAGATCTGCCTTGTGGTGATTCCTTCTTCCCCATTCTTCTATAGTCTTGCGTTAATTTATTTTGGCCAGAAACTAAAACCTTTTGCTTAATCTAATGCCCCTTGATCTATACAGTTATTCAAATTTAGAAAGTCCTGGAATTACCAAAAGCATTCATGGGTGGTAGAATTGGGTGCTTAAAATAGAATTATCTGATTAACTGAGGCTTGACAATCCATTTTCGTTTCCTTATTGATGAAAATCTTATTTGAACACTTTCTCAACCTTGGTAAGTTTAATATAGTAAGCATAAGCTAATTTTTCTCTAATGATTGAAAATGTTGTGTCCGAAGTCACCTATATGAACATTTACGCTCATTTAGAACAGTTCTTAGCATACAGTAGGTGCTTGGTGAATATTTCCTGAGAAAAAGCGGGTGAATTGCAAAGTACTGCCATTACAGAAGATGTAAGAGAAGAATTTAAGTCTGCACTGACCGCAGAATTTAAGTCATTGCCTATTTTCATGTAAACACTGTCTTCTACTCTCTATTTTATTTTTTCTAAAAGTGGAATGCAGAAAGAATCACTCAGTTAACTGTGCGAAATTTAGATGGATTCTGATTAACTAACAAATATTTTTCTCTTTGTGTCCATTGTAGAGAAAATATTTAAAAAGACTGACAGTATTAGTAAGAAACAGGTTTGCTCAGATGTAGCTTAAGACACTGTAAAGCTGTCTTGAGCATTCAAGAATGTAGTGGGCTTTGTGTGTGCCAAAACCCTTCAGCTTATACCATCCCAACTCCAAGATCAGAAAGTTCAACGATCCACAGAGTCAAAAGGAGTGCAGCTCAAGCCAAAAAGAGTGACAGGATACACTGTATATATTGTATATTGCCCTCTTTTAAGAGATGCTTTTTCAAAGAAGACATGAAATGAGAATTCCCTAGCCAGGCTCTCTACTCTCATCATTACAGCATAATTGGCACGATGGTTTCCCTGACATCTGTACCAAAGATGTTGCTGATTGCTGAACGCATGATATTGGCAATAGTTGTCAGCTGTTCTGGGTTAGTGTAGCTGATGTAATCACCAAAGTTTCATTCATAACAAGCGCTCATCTTATATGGCCCCTTAACCACTTGAATATGGATTTGTGCTGTACAGGTCAAAGTTCAAGTATATATGTAGCATGAAGCAGTCCAGAATGTTCTAGTAGGGATTTTATTTGCCAACAATGTTTCTTTCAGTTCTGTCCAATAAAAATAGTTTAAGCGGATGGATGGTGTGGAGAGACAAGGTTCTTATACCTATAGGTCTCTCTGATCTTTCATCTTTCCCCCTGAGATCTCTACTATACTTTTCATCAAAAGCACCAGATACACACTTCTTCAGGATTGATTCTCATGCCTGTTTCACAGCAATTGATGATGTGTGCTTTCCTCGTGTAGCCATGTGGACGGTGTAACTGATCTTCCTTGTTCAGCAGTTAATAAGCACTTTGCTTTGCCTGGCAGGCTCCTACTTCTCTTTTAAGACTTGGCTCAGGCATCCTCTCTGTAAGACTCATTTCTTGACACCCTCCTGCCCCCAACACTTCTGCTTCTGCTCTCATAGCATCATGTGTTTATGTCTGTCAAAGCACTCATAGCACTGTATTGAAATTTTGTGGTATATATCTGTCATCCTTTCTAGAGTGTAAGTTTTTCTAGGTCAGTGGCTGCCTGGGATTTCAACTCCAGTTTTTCTGATTTCAAGCCCTCCACGACTCTTTACACGTTGTCACACATGGGTTACAAAGTGAAGTTATGGGTGCCTGAGCTCCAGAAATTTGTAAGAACAATACATTTAAACATGCACACAGTGTTACATGACTGCACACAATCAAATCCTTCTTTTAAAGTGACAGGCCAGTATCTGAGGACTCTAGCAAAGCACATACAGGAGGCCAAACTCATTTAAGGGTTGACTGTTCATTGTCTGAAGTTTCATATTGTGAGCATGACCTATGTGAAGAGGTGGATTGGCTGGAAATGTTTAGGGTCTGTGTTTTATTTCCCTCTGGTTTTGTTGTTGTTGTTTTGTTTTGTTTTCATAGTTTTGTAATAAGATGGGAATCTTAAGTGGTCTTACAAGCAGAGAGAATGATGTTGGTTCAGAATAGGTAGCTGTGAGCCCGTGATGTGTGGAATAGAGGAGGTCTTCACCTCTTTCCTGCATTAACTGTGAGGAGTAAATGCCACTGAGTGGGCTCAGAGAGTTTTCCCGAAATGCTTAATTTCCCTCCTGAGCAGGAGATAGCTGAGTTATGGAATGCCAGTGTTGGAAAGCACTTCAAAGATTCTATTAATATATTGGTGACAGATAGATTGAGTAGATAGTTCTAGCTTTCCATATCCACAGTGCTCAATAGTTGGTTAACAAACCAGCCTTTAGCTCCTTTCCCAGACAAATGCTTTGCATTAACAAAAGGTGGAGATATTTAGATTGATTTGCTTTGTTAGCCTGATCCATTACACATATCACTTAATATTCCCAAGTGGTGTGTATATGTCTCTAGAGTGAAATTCAAAAAATATTTTACCAATGTGTATTATAACTGCACATGTCTTAGTCACATTCTCAGGTGTACAAAAAGAGTAACTGTCTTTAGTTTCCTGTCACTTGAATTTATCTCCATCTCTCCATCTACATCTTTGCAGACAGTGAAATCTTAGAAAATGCCAGGCAGATATAGTCATGTTAGGTTAAAACTCAGTCCATTCAAATTCTCCTTCTGCCTCTTTCCCCAGGTCATGCCATAATTTTCCAGGCTTCCATGGAGGAACTCTTGGACTCCCAAACTTGTTGGGGTGTTCTATAACTCCACCCATTGTAGCTAAACAGGTGGGGGACATAAGCCCAAGAATTCTAAGAAGTTGTCATCAGAGTCTAACTCTTGCTGCCCCTGTAATTCTTCTCTAGTCTTGTCTGATGGAATCTTTACTGAGTCTGGACTGACAAACTCATTATAACCAGCATTACTTCTGTGGTTATTGTTCAAACCAGGACTCAAACAGTGCAACAAATTCAGGATTTTTCAGCTCAAAAGCCTTCCTCACAAAGCCATTGTTTCTTTTAAAGATTCATAATTGTATTTTGAACCTAGAAAACTGAGTCCAGATCACTGCATGTTGGGTCCATTGTAGTTATTTTATTATAAACCTTATGGCTTACATATATATTATATATGTATGGTTTTTCATGGGCAAAAATTTTAAAAAATCACCCTGATCTGTAACTTTCTCCATCTTTGCAGTAGTAATTCAACTCTGAGGGCATGAGGTTGGAGCACCCAGCTGCCTGGACTGGTGGTGGCAGGAACTCTAGGAAACAAGGACATGCAGGAGATGGAGGCCATGTGTTAAAAATTCTTCAAATAATTATCCTTCCACATATATGAAACCATTCATTTTTATAAGTCTGATAATGCTTCGAATCTCATTATAATGGAAGCTTATTCCTACAGTCTACTGAAGGGGCCAGTTTTTTGCCTCTTGAAGTTATTAACTGTGATCAATAAAATGTGGAAGAGGATAAATTCTTAATTTAAGTTCTTTAGCAGAAATTTATTATTTCAGCAGAAATTATTATTTAAAGATAATAATTTTATTTTTACATATTTTTCTGTTTTTTTTAAGATAAGGGTGTATTTTTGGGGGGTGGGTTTGAGTGCTTTATAGCTAGCAGAAGTTTGGATTAAAACTGTCAGTAGTATTGTGACTATTTAGCAGTTGCCCTGGCCCCTGTCTGGCAGCCCCCTGAAACCCTGGGGAGAGCAGAGCCTCTGGAACCCAGCTGCCTGATTCCACATCCTGGCTTCTCTCTCTCTCTCTCTTTTTTGTAGTTTCAAGTTTTTATTTAAATTCCAGTTACTTAACATAGAGTGTAATATTAGCGTCAGGTGTAGAATTTAGTGATTCATCACTTACATACAACACCCAGTGCTCATCACAAGTGTCCTCCTTAATACCCATCACCCATTTAACCCACCCCCCACCTCCCTTCCAGCAACCCTCAGTTTGTTTTCTATAGTTAAGAGCTGTTTTATGATTTACCTCTCTTTTCCCCCCTATGTTCATCTGTTTTGTTTCTTAAATTCCACATATGAGTGAAATCGTATGGTATTTGTCTTTTTCTGACTAAATTCACTTGCATAGTACCCCCTAGCTCTGTCCATGTCATTGCAAATGGCAAGATTTCATTCTTTTTGATGACTGAGTAATATTCCATTATATATGTGTATATATATATATATATATATACACACACACACACACACACACACCCCACATCTTCTTTATCCATTCATCAGTCAGTGGACTTTTGGGCTGTTTCCATAATTTGGCTGTTGTTGATAATGCTGCTGTAAACTTTGGTGTGCATGTATCCCTTCAAATCTGTATTTTTATACCCTTTGGGTAAATACTTAGTAGTGCAATTGCTGAATCCTAGGGTAGTTCTATTTTTAACTTTTTGAGGAACCCCATACTGTTTCCAGAGTGGCTGCACCAGTTTGCTTTCCCACCAACAGTGTAAGAGGGTTCCACATCCTTGCCAACGCCAGTTGTTTCTCATGTTGTTAATTTTAGCCATTCTGACAGATGTGATGTGATATCTCATTATAGTTTTGATTTGCATTTCTCTGGTGATGAGTGATGTTGAGCATCTTTTCATGCGTCTGTTCCTGACTTTTCTCCTAATGAGCTGCTACAGAACCTCTCTGTGCCTCAACATCCTTATCTGTGAGATAGCAACAATAACTCTACTTTGAAGGTTGTTGTGCGGATAAAGTGAGTTAATGTATGTAGAGAGTTAGGCCAGGGAGTGAAACCTTAGCCGTTAAACCTTGCCTTTTATCCAAATCCAAATGCACATTTTTTCTCTCATAAACATGACGCCCAAGGGTCATAATCATTAGATTGACTTTTTTTTTTTTAAGATTTATCTATTTGAGAGAGAGAGCGTGAGAGAGCAAGTGTGAGTGGGGACAGAGGTAAAGAGAAAGAATCTCAAGCAGACTATGCAACTAGGGTGGAGCTCGACATGGGGCTCGATCTCTTGACACTGAGATCATGAGCTGAGCTGAAATCAAGAGTCCGACACTCAACTGACTGAGCCACCCAGGTTCCCCTAGATTGACTTCTCACAAACAGAGGACAGACAGGTGAAAGGACTTGTTTCAGACTATTGCTGTCAATGGATGTTTTCAGGTTATATCACTGGGCAATTATTGGATATTTCCCATGTGTCAAGTGCTGTACTGGGGTGGATGGCAGGAACATGAAGTGGCCTTAAACATGGTCTGTCTCCAGGGAATTTAGAAACATGGCAGTAAAATGGGCACATAAAAGATAGTTTTCAGAGCAAAATAGTTTATGCAAAGGGTCAGTTGAAACCATAATTGTGTAAGGAGAGTTTAACTTGTGCTGACCTGGGCTGGGTGTCCAGGACTTTGTGTGTGGTTCTCCACTTCATGCTTCTTGTGTTAGAAAGGTATCTTTCTCCTCCTTCAGGAAGATTTCCCTGGCCCTACTGCTAGTCTTCTCTGGGCACACAGGGCAAAGAAAAGGGAGGGCATTCCATGTAGGAGGAACAGCATAAACAAATCACTGAAAACACTGGAGATGCTACATGGGTTTGGTTCTGTGAAAATGTAGCATGTACCATGGGAAGTGATAGGAATGTTGCTGAGGCAGGGCACGTGATGGTAGGCCATCAGAAGCTTTTAGGCAAAAGGTTGTTATGATCAGGCTCTACATGTTAGGAAACAATCCAGTGTCAGTGTGGAGGATGGTGTTCCCAGGGACAGGACTGGAGATAGGGAAACATTTAGGAGGCTCTTGTACTAGTCCAGGTGAGTCTTGTTGCTAGTACCTACTAGTTAAGTCATCGTGGGCATAGAGAGGAGGGGATGGATTCTTGAGCTATTTGGGAGGAGAAATCTGCAGAGGTCAGGACTGATATGAATGCTTTGGATTCATTAGAAGTTGTTATTATCTGAAATGGGGGACATAGGAGAAGAAGCAGGATCAGACAGATGGGAATCATGAGTGTGAAGAACCCATCAGACATCCAGATAGAGGAGTCTTGTTGAGGTTGGATGTGAGTTAGTTACTGGCATACATGGGTGAACTGGGCCAGGATGTGTATAGAGTGGGCAGAGTGGTAAGCCAGGATAGGGTCTGGGAAACACTCATATTTAAAGGTGGGAGGAGGAAGAATAGACACAAAGGAGCCTGAGAAAAACAAAGATGGGGACAGGGACAAGAGTGTAGGGAGTGGGAAGGAAGTGGGAGGAAACCAGGCAGATTACCTTTGAAAACTTGGCTTGTAGGGTTTGGAGAGAGAAACAGTAATTAGAAAAGAATAAACAGAAAATAGGTAAGCAAAGGGAGGTTTGAACAGAGAAGCCAGGAGAATCCTGGTGGGATGGTCCACGCATGGGGCTGTGACTGCAAGAACCAGAATGACAACAGAGAACAGGAGGAAAGAAAAGGACACCGTGGGTACTAAGAAGGAGGGCTCTTCGAGGCTGGGAGCCTGCACAACAATGATGCTGTTGTCAAGAAGAAGGTCATCCCTGGGTCAGGCTATTTCCAGGGATATGTTCTTCTAGGTTGATCATAGTATGGAAATTAGAAATAGAACAGAATTTAATAGTGTTATTGTTTAAAATCAGATTCTGTTTGTAGATACTAGCAAAAAGTGTTTCAGTGGCGTTTTTCACAGGCACTCACTTCTTATTTAAATGTGCTGAGACTATGCCTTAAAGTGACAAATGAAGATAATACCAGTTTGCATCTCTCAAATGGAGGGCAGGCTGTATAACATACTGTGTAAACTCCCAGACTCTGCTAGTTCTCACTTGTTTAAAGATGGGGGCACAAAGATACAGATGTAGTGAAAAGAAGGAGCACATGCACCCCAATGTTCATAGCAGCATTGTCCACAATAGCCAAACTGTGGAAGGAGCTGAGATGTCCTTCAACAGATGAATGGATAAAGAAGATGTGGGTCACATATACAATGGAATATTACTCAGTCATCAGAAAGGATGAATATCTACCATTTTCATCAACATGAATGGAACTGAGGGGTTTATCCTAAGTGAAATCAGTCAAGCAGAGAAAGACAATTATCATATGGTTTCGCTTATATGTGGAACATAAGGAATAGCGTGGAGGTCCACAGGGGAAGGGAGGGAAAACTGAGTGGGAAGAAATCAGAGAGGGAGACAAACCATGAGAGACTCTGGACTCTGGGAACCAAACTGAGGTTACAGAGGGGAGAGGGGTGGGAGGATGGGGTGACCAGGTGATGGGTATTAAGGAGGGCACGTGTTGGGATGAGCACTGGGTGTTATATGCAACTAATGAATCGTTGAACAGTACATCAGAAACTAATGATGTACTGTATGCTGGCTAAATGAACATAATAATAAAAAATAATTAAAAAAATAAAGATGGGGGCAGTAGAATACCTTCTTGAAAATGTTGTTTTGATGACTCAGTGAGGTCAGTCTACACATAAGAATAGTGGCTGGACATAATAAGTATAGAAGAAAAGTTTAGTTGTTATTGTTGTTCCTGTAGTTGGCAGCTACTCTTACAGGTGATTTTTATGTAAATTGCAATTTATTGAACAGAGTTCCAGTAGTTTGAAATTTGATAATTATAATTAGTAAACTTATATTTGCTTCTGAGCTATTAGTAAGAAGGAGATATTATTAGCAAAGTAAAATTTACAGAAATTATTAAAAGGAAATAATTACCTACTTAAGAAAGCTGCTTCTTCACCGTTTTGGGAAGGCTTTTCACATACATACACACGATTGAATTCCATGTAAACTAAAGCTAACAGGCAGATAATTGGGGTATGTTACAAGTTATTCAAATCTGTTATGGAGTGCAGATTTTCTACTAAATAACATTTAACCCAACAGCCACAGGAGACATAGCCTTAAAATTTATTTGTTTATGTATATTCTACAGCAAAAAAATTGTGCTGAATTCAGGAACTATTTCTCTCCAATAGGTCAGAATTACTAAGGGGTTTGGTAACTTCTTTGTTTATTTTTGGGTGTGTATGATTTTATTGCTGGCTCTAGGAAGGGCTTTATTTTATGTTCCCTCTGAAATGTGGCATTCTCTAAGACTGTATTCTACATATGGGAGGTATTCAATACATATTACTAGTATTTATGCAGGAATAAAATCAAATTTTTGTAGTAATTTCAGAAATTGGTTCAACATTGCATGCAGTTTATTGGAACATTTTAGTGTTTATTTTAGTCATCTAGTGTCAGGATGGGAAGATATCTCACTTTAATTAGTGGTTTGATTTTCTTCTCGAACACGTATTTATAAATTATTTCCCTTTCTTTCCCAGAGAACAGACTAATTCGCTATGGAGCGGCTTCTTGGAAATGTGATGCTTAGCATCAGGCTGCGGTTATTATATATATGAGCAACATGGGTCAGGTTTCTTCTCATGGAGAATTGAGGTTTCATATCAAGGAGTATTCATTTATCAATCTCATTTCCTCCATAAAACCCTGTGAGATATGATATATTTTAAGCTCAATCTGGAAATACACTAAGATTGTAACAATCTTGAAGTAAAATTGACTCCTAAAAAGGTTTTCAATTAACTATCGATTTCTCTTTTCACAACTGTGGTTTTGGCTAGTAGAATGAAAAAAAGACACAAGTTTGGGCTTCCTATGCCAGAATGCCTATCAGAAGTGCATTTGTAAATAAGAGTGGGCCAGACCCTTCATTGTCCAGGATGAACTTTAGGCTTGAGTTAAAATCAGAAGAGAAAATTATCATGTAATCTTTTACTTCCATTCTAGGTGAGATTACTCATTGACCCTGACCAGATTTCCCCCCACCCACCCCCCATTTTACGGTATCTGTTTCCTATCTTTGCAGAAAAGCAGTACTTTCTCAGAAATAAATCTGAATTGATTCCAGCATGGTCAGTGTGGTCTAGTTTAGTTGAAAGAGAGGTTCAAGTTTGAGGGAAAGGGGAAGAAGATCCCCAAGATTCCAGAGTCCCATCTCGACAATGTTTTGGGTCTTTCTTCTTCGAGATCTCTAAAATACCTATTTCAGCAAGTTGTCCTGATAAGGTATTTCAATAAGATAGTCTAATTGTTATAGCACTTTACTAAATCCAGTAGTTTATGTGTTCTATAACTTTATATCTAGTGATTAGTGAAATGACATAAACCTCAGTGGTGAAACCAGGTAAGTCTAGGTCTTCCCAATCACTGTGTTTTAGTTTTTCCATTTAAAAATATGCATTGAAATATAGTATACTTACCAAGAGCAAAACAAATCAACAAAACCCCCTTTTTGGAGCCTGATGCTTGATGACCCTTGACAAAAGAAACAAATCCTGCAATAGACCTCTGATTGTAACTCTAAAGAGCCACTTAGTTAGCATAAATAGTATGCAGTTAGAAACACCTAGTAAATCCTCTTTTCTTAAACATATTCTGATTTCCCAGCTCCTTATTTTTTTCGGATCTCTTTCATCTATTCATTCTGGTTTCAAATTCCCTTAAAAATCAGATGAAACCTTTTCTTTCCAATTATAAGTAAGATTTCAAATGCAAATAGAGTGATTAAAATTCACACTAAGGTATAAATGACTAACACGGGCACCTTTTCACGAAGGAGGGATCATTTGCTGCTCAAAGGAAGGGCCTGAAACTGTTCTGTACTAGGAGCAGGCATAATGCAAATTGGATGTGTTCACCATTTCTTCTGTTTCCGTGTGACTCTGTTTATGTCTTGAATCAACAGATTGACTCTATCACCAATAACACATTCATCACTTCTGCATGTTATCTCTTGGCTTTTGTAAAGTGTATAGAATTGGAATAATTATAACTCAGGCTGTTCATAGATTAAAAACATATGATTTGAAACAAACATACCTTTAAGAAAAGACAACATTTGGAACTTGTTATCTTTGTAAGAATAGTTTTTTTTTTCTTTTCTTTTTGAAAAGACAATCGTATGGGATTCTAATGCTCTGGCTGACCTAAGAGAGGAGCAGTAAGGGGCTTACTGCTTTTCTTTCCTCACACAGTTTTTCTGGCCAGTGCCTGTGATTTGAATGATTGGCAAGCTCTGTAACTGACTTCTTGGGAAAACAAATGATCTCACAGATGGAGCTGCTCCACGTTAGGAAGTGCAAGAATTATGAAATGCAGTCACAGCAGGAAAAGAAGTTTGTTTGCATTGGGATGGCGACCTTTTTTTCTAAGGTACCATAGAGTGGATGTGGCTAATAAATGCCTTGACTGTGGTTCTGGGGAGAAGTTCTGGTTTCTTTTTCCCGCTCTCTTCCCATTTAATTCTTTTTTGTTTTGGGTTTCTTTCTTTCTTTCTTTTTTTTTTTTTTAAATTTTTTATTAATCCAGGTTTTTGGCAGCATCTCTAAATCATGTGATATACTTGAGGCTACCAGGTGAGAATACCTTTTGGCTTGGATTTGATTCCAGGAAGCAGAGCTTCCTGGTTCCTGGCTCTTTTAGAACATTCATCCCCTCCATGGTTTGTAGTCATTTGTCTGTGTTGAAGTGATGTATATTGTTTCTGCTGTTGTTATAGGAATTCAACAAGAGTTTAACTAGTACCCTTTTACATCTTCTCATATATTCAGGAAGCTCTAGCAAGGGGGAGAGGTGGAGACCTTGCTCTGGGGAGGGACTTCTTCTGTGGTGGGACTCAGGCCAGGAAGGAGAGGTCTCAGTAGTCTCAGTCCCCAGCACATCTGTTCAGCTCAGACACAGAGTCAGTTCTCTTCTCTATGCGCGTCTGGGTAGCTCCTAGCAACCTAGCTTCAGCTTTATCTTTCTATTGTCTGCTCCGTAGGTGCTTTTCTGGAACCTTGGGCTCAGAAGATTGTTAACAGAGAAGAATCTTCTCCCTCCATCTTTCTAGTTTTGACCTCCAAGCCGAGTCCGATTACTCCCCTTTTAAAATAGGCTATTTTTTAGTGAAGTTTTGGGTTTACAGCAAAATTGAATAGAAATAGAGAAATTTCCTGTATGCCCCTGCCCCCAACGTCCCTCACTATCAATATGTAACACCACAGTGGTACACTTTTTGCAACTAAGAACCTACATTGGCTCATCATTATCACCCAGAGTCCATAGTTTACTTTAGGGTTTGCTCTCAGTGTTGTATATTTTGTGGGTTTGGACAAATATGTAATGACATATAGCCATCATTATAGTATCATTCGTATAGTTTCATTGCCCTAAAAATCCTCTCTGCTCTGCCTAATCACCCCTCCATCTCTCCCAACCCTTGGCAACCACTAATCCTTTTACTGTCTCATAGTTTTGCCTTCTCCAGAAGGTCATATATTTATAATCATATAGTATGTAGCCTTTTTAGGTTGGTTTTTTCCACTTGGTAATAAGCATTTAAGTTTCTATCGTGTCTTTTCATGGCTTAATTGCTCAATTTTTTTAGCTGAAAATTATATTCCATTGTCTGAATGTACTACAGTTTATTTACCCATTCACCCATTGATGGAAATCTTGGATGCTTCTAAATTTTGGAAATTATGGTAAAGCTGCTATATAAATATCTTTGTGTGGTTTTTTGTGGGAACACATTTCCATAAAATTTATAAATTAATTTTCATAAATTTTCAACTTCTTTGGGTAAATACCGAGGAGTGTGATTGCTGGATTGTATGGGAAGAGTATGTCTAGCCAAACTGTCTTCCAAAGTGGCTGTACCATTTTGCATTCCCACCAGGAATGAATGAGAACTCTTGTTGCTCCATGTCCTTGCCAGTATTTGCTGTTGTCAGTGTTCCAGATTTTGGCCATTCTAATAGGTAGATAGAGGTATCTCACTGTTATTTATTTATTTATTAAGATTTATGTATTTGAGAGAGAGAGCATGAGTGGGGAGGGGGGAGCAGCAGAGGGAGAGGTAGAGAGAGAATCTCAAGCAGACTCCCCACTGAACACGGAGCCCAACACAGGGCTTGATCTCAAGACCCTGAGATCTTGACCTGAGCTGAAATCATGAGTCGGACTCTTACTCCTTACTGACTGAACCACCCAGGCACCCCCTCATTGTTGTTTTAATATGCAATTCTCTAATGACATTTGATGTGGAGAATCTTTTCAAATGCTTATTTGCCAGCTGTATATCTTCTTTGGCTTGGTGTTTGTTCAGGTCTTTAGTAACCCATTTAAAAAATCAGATTATTCATTTTCTTATTGGGAAGGTTTAAGAATTCTTTGTGTATTTTAGATAGCAGTCCTTTATCATATAGATATGTTTTTTGCAAACATTTTCTCCCAGTCTGTGGCATGTCTTTTTATTCTCTTGATCATGTCTTTTGCAAAGCAGAAGTTTCTAGTTTTAATGAAATCCAGCTTATCAATTTTTTCTTTCCTGCCTTGGGTGATGTATCCAAAGTCATTACCATACATACAGTAATCTAGATTTTCTTCTATGCTGTCTTCTAGGAGTTTTATAGTTTTGTGTTACATTTAGGTCTGTGATCTGGTTTGAGTTAATTTTGTGAAGGGTATAGGGTCTGTGTCTAGATTCATTTGTTTGTTTGTTTACCTGTGTATGTCCAGTTGTTCCAGCACCATATTTTGAAAAGACTATCTTTTCTCCATTATATTGTCTTTCTTCCTTTGTCAAGAATCAGTTGTCTATATGTGGTCTATTTCTGGGCTCTGTATTCTGTTCTGTTGATCTATGTGTCTGTTCTTTTACCAATACCAGACTGTCTTGATTATTGTAGCTTTATAGAAAGTCTTAAAGTTGGGTAGTGTCAGTCTTCCAACTTTCTTCTTTTTCTTCAATTTGTGTTGGGTATTCTGGGTCTTTTGCCTCTCCATATAAACTTTACAATCAGTTCGATGATATCCAAAAAATAACTTGTTGGGATTTTGACTGGATCTACAGATCAAAGTTAGAATAACTGACATCTTGACAATGTTGATACTGATTATTTTTTAAGTTCAGATTTATTCAGTCAGGCATGATCTTATTTATACCATATGATAACCCCATGAGATGAGCAAACTGCAGAAACCAAGGCTCAGAGAAGCTGGGTAATTAGTTCGAGGTCACCAGGTGGGAAATGATAGAGACAAGATTTGAGTGCAGATCTGCTAGGCCCATAGTCCTGGTTCTGAGACAGTTTCCAAGGTAGTATCATGTAGTGCTTCCGGAAGCAGGCTCTGGTATCAATGTAGCAGAATTTAAACCTTGGCTCTAGCACTTGCTGGATGTGTGACCTAGCACGTAAGGTAACCTCTCTTGCTTCAGATTTCTCCTCTGTCAAATAGAATGATAATAATAGTACCTGCTTCATTGAGTTGCTTGGGGGTAAATGGAATTGGTCACGGGCAGTGATGTGAACAGTGTCTGGAACACAGTAAGAGCTTAATGGCTTGAACTATTGCCAGTATGCCCATTCCCTGTTGGCCATAATGCCCTTCGAAGCCTGGGCCTTAGCATTTGGGCAAATCAGACTAAATATTGTAGAAAGGACAGTGACCATCTGGTATGTCTAGAAGAATGCCTATGTCTTGGTACAAAGAGAACTTTGAACCTAGTAGGGGTGAGCCCATGTGATAATGCAATATCTTTTATTCCAAAGTTTGATAAAAACCTTAAAATGCAGATATGTTCACAAAAGACAGATCTTGCCTTGAAATTTTTCTAAGGTATAGATGATTGGTATGGTAGATATTTTCCTCATCACAAAAAGGTGTGTACCAGAACTTGGGATCAGGGGCAGAACAGAAAGGAAAAAGAATGCTAAAATTGGAAACCAGAGACACTAAAGACAATCTTCATTACTAAGTATGTAAAAGAAACCTCATTAACAAAACTAAGTCTATTCTAGATCTAGACCAGTGTCTCTTGACCTTTTTTCATTGCCACATGTTTAAAGAGAAAACAAAATTGAATTTAGATGAATGAATTAAGGTAAATTAAAACGAGTTTGATTTCTCCCTAATAAGAGAAGTCAAAACCCAAATACTAAGAAATGATATTTTGTTACAAATATTATTGTCATAATTATTACACTATTAAATATCTAAGATTTTATTCACAATCTGCTTTCCCACCAAGAGCCAGTTATTATCCCCTTGGGGGTGGTAAAGACCCTGTTGGAAAGGGATACTCTATACTGTAGTTGCCTCATCTCTTACACGAATTACTGTGATAGGCTCATAACTGGCCCTGATACCTTTAAAACTTTTAAATTCATCTGCAGACCAAAGGACTTTTGATGGAAGTTTATTTTTGGTTTGAGATTGGTAGGAGAGAATGAATTTTGGGATTCTCCTTTTTTTTTTTTTTTTTTTAAAGATTTTATTTATTTATTTGACAAAGAGAGACAGCCAGTGAGAGAGGGAACACAAGCAGGGGGAGTGGGAGAAGAAGAAGCAGACTCCCAGTGGAGAAGTGTGATGTGGGGCTCGATCCCACAACGCCGGGATCACGCCCTGAGCCGAAGGCAGACGCTTAACCGCTGTGCCACCCAGGCACCCCTATAGTCCTTTAAATTAAATAAATTTACCTTTATAAAAAGTTCTTTGGATTTTTCTTCATGTTTCTGATTTTTCCACCTGTGAGTGAAAACTGTCATACACTAACAAGATGCACTGATCAGAACCACCCTCCCTTTAGTTGGTCCTCTATAATATCTTTTTCTTACTTATTATGGAAATGGCCCAGTGGCCCCAAATCATATTTAAAAACCCCTTACAGGAGCAAATGAAATTATTTAAAAATTAAGAGTCATTATTCTGATCATTTTGCTATCCATGTTATTCCATATAGTTGAGAGTCGAGCAGAGAATGTGCTGCAGTGTGACTATCAAACTGACATTTGGACCACCTGTGTCACAGCTCCTAGGGCCTTTTCTTGTTTTAGCTGAAGACTTTTATAAAACAATGATATAATGAATACAATATTTGTAGCAGTTGACATTTTGTTCAAAAATTTAATTTGTGAAACCTGGGTATACCTAGTTTCGTTCAGAAGATTTAGATAGACGCAGCTGTTTGTCTGTTTCTGTACCGTTATTACTGGGATTCTAGACCATCAAGTGTCCTGGAGAACATGGAAGCCAAAGGCAGAGGGTGCGATAAGCTCTTGCCCAAATGACAGAGCATCAGCTCTGATGTCCTCAAGGAAAGACGAGGTTTATAAAGTTACCACAGAAATTTCATATATTAATTTTGGTTAGCAAGGCGCGGAAAGCAGGAGTTGGAAGCCGTGATCAGCTATCTTCCCGCTTTTCTTTCTGGAGCCAGCTGTGGTCTCTGGGATTTCAAGTCACACTTGATTTGTAAAATGCCTGACACCCCTCATAGACTGCTCCAAGTGTGTGTGAAGTTTCTATACTCTGCCCGTAAGAAGTTTCAGGGGCAAGATATTTATTTCTCCTCTAGATGGATTGTGTGATCAAGATGTCAGCGATAACATTCTCTTTGTATGAGGCCATTTTAAAGTTCAGCTCAACTTTGTGGGGACCCCTGACGCTCAGTTCCATGCCCCCAACTCAGAGGCCTTCATGTCCTGGGAAGTTTTATTGGACAAATGAATCTTAACCCTCAGCTAACTGGACATCTCAATTAAAGAGAACATTCTGGTTGCTAAACCATACCTCTCACCTTAGATGTTACTTAGGTGTAAGGTATAGAAATATTTGAGCATTATGGTATATAAACTTTAAATGAATTCTACAGTTATTACTCCCCTTTTCCTGAACATTTTAATATGAACATTTTTATAGCAAAACAACAAAATCTTTAGTAGTTTTCTTACTGACCTTCTGCAAGATTCGTCTAATTACGTTGTTTGTTTGTTTGTTGCAAATGAAGAAGACACACTGAATGTTTGATCTCTGCTCTGTCTTGCTGCCAGAGTCTATTATTGAACAGGCAGAATGGCATTGTTTGAGGTCTACAAAATAGCCAGCATAAGACTGGCAGATTGGGACAGACTCACCAGGTGGGCATGCCATCATAATATGCATCTAGAAATGTAAAGGAGTAGGTGAGGGGAGGCACTCCATATGCATAATCGCATGTGGGGAGAGAGCATCAGTTTTATTCCAGGTTGTGCAAAGGGTCACCTGGAAGTGGTTAGAGGTCAACTATTGAGAAGCTCCTTTAAGCATTTTACATGTTTTTGAGGAAGATAAAATGGTTGAGGTAGAAATGTGTTCCAGTTCAGAGTCTGTGCTGGCCCTTATCTGTGATTAACCTCTCTGTGACTTGGTTTTCTCACCTGTAAAAATGGAGCTAGTGGGAAGGCTTTGCTGTCATTCCAGCGTGTAGGCTGACAGAGGCTCTGCTCTCGCAAACATGTGGTCTTCAACCGTGGGTGGTGGTCCGGTCCAGTTACCTGGAAGGGGAGGAGTGGGGGAGATTCCCTGAGAGAGACTTAGAAGCGGCGCCTCCCGCTTGCATGCATCCTGCGCTGGCTTCCTCTCGTCACAGGTCCACATCTCACTGCACAGGAGGCTGCGGAATGGGGATTCATCGTGTGCTCAGGGAGAAGAAGAAAACACCATGGATTTCAGTAAAGAGTCAATGTCTAATACCAATGTATTAGCACTTACCAGAGTGTTTTTGTTACTATGACCTCCCAGCTTAATGTACTCTGTATGCTCAGAAAACATTCATTTATTTACTTGTTTCTTCATGCCATGGGTATTTGTTAAGCTCTACCATGTGCCGTTCATCTTGTCCAGTTTGGTAGCTAAAATGGAGATGACTTTGATTATTTATTTATTTATTCTTGGTAGCAAAGAGAAAGACTCCAAAATTTCAAAACATATAAGTGTTGTGTTGCATCATAACCTATAATTGAAAGCAGAAGTCATGCGAAGCCCTCGTTTCTTTTGCATCAGTCTTCTACATCTTCCAGATCTCCTTTCTGACTTGGCACAGTCCTCACTGAACACATAGTAAGCATTCAAATACATCTGTTGATTAACAGTGTATTTATTTGATCAAGGAAGGAGTGTGCCTGAAACCCATTAATAAATATGAGTCACTTTCTCCACTATGTTCCCTGATAGGATTTGAATTCTCAAAGAATATTTTGGTTTTTATTAGGGATTTTGGCTAAATTCATTGACCACTTCATTTAGTACTGTGTAGACAGGACCTTTAGTTCTTGGGGTAATAGATCTTATGGGACCAATTTAGTTTTATTCAGGAAAGCAAATTTCCCTCCTCTGAATGAGATCTGATTTTCATTAGACGGGGTTGCTACAAGATTATTTAGTGAAAGTAATGTCCAGAAGCTTCTGACTCAATTCGAATTTAGCTTCTTCTCATCCACCTGCATCCCTATGGTGCCTGAGTCTGGAAGGAGGCTGGAGTACCATTTGGGAAGCTACCATTAACACAATTTGGTCTGAAAGCTTAGCTTTCTATGGAAGACAAATGAAAGGATGGATGCTTGAGCACGACTTTCTCAGAAGAATAAATTAAGGATTAATATTGCATTCCAACGAGAGTTAGCCAGTAATTATTCTTTGCGCCATGCTTTCTCAAATAACATAATCTTTAGGTGAATCACAGAAATAAAAGGAAGGAAGGAGAGAACTAGACCAGCTCAGGGGGCAAGTTGCACAGGAAAATATGCTGAACCACCTAAAACATATTTTAATTAGCCACAGTGGAGCAAGCACTAAATTAGCTATGCTTTGGACTCAAGACACCTTGAAGCAGCTAGAGGGATTTGGGGGGTTGAATAGCTTTAATTTTGTCCAAAGAAAACCATTATATAACACATCTGTTGGTGGTTAATAGATCTTCAACATGTCTGGAAGACTGAAAATATTATATATTTAAGGGATATAACTTTGGATTCTCTGCTTTTTCATGAATTCAATGGTAAGAAGAAAAATTTATTAGGAATGGGGCTTCCAGAACTTTCAGAACATTCTAAGAAAAAAAATTCTATCAACCTTCATAGCACCTGGAGGAGACTCAACAACCCAAGGACACTTTAAATACCCCTCCACCTCAGCGCTGTGTAAGCAGAAGAATACGCCAGTAATAACTGTGCGGTCAAAACTGTTGATCTTTGATGGCTCTCAATTTCATATTATACACTTTCTCTTCTCATTTGGGTAATTATCTCCTTAGCAGATCTTACAGAAGACTGGAGCTGGGGAGAAAGTTGTGTATGGATTGGGAATGGGAGTACATGGCAACCCAGGATGTCTTCCCTGGAAAGGCTGGTGGTTAGAGCAAAAGCCAACAGAGTTGGCTTTGTATTTACCAAGGCCCCAGGGGACAGTCACATACTAGATAAGCATCCAGAAGTGGTTTTTACAACTGCTGGGCTGCTGCCTCCAATTACCCTGTAAACCATCTTGGGGTTGGTCATCTCCCATTGGGGGTTTTGGACTTTGGAAGGTCCCTGGAAGAGATGCAGGGGTTCTCAATGGTGGCTGCATATTCTAATCTCCCCCCCCCCACAAAGATTTTATTTATTTATTTGAGAGAATGAGCGAGAGAGAGCATGAGCGGGGATGGCCAGGGTGGGCGGGGGGAGAGGAGCAGAGGCAGAGGGAGAAACAGGCTCCCCATTAAACAAGGAGCCCAACATGGGGCTTGATCCCAGGACCCCGGGATCATGACCTGAGCCAAAGGTAGACACTTAACCGACTGAGCCCCCCCCCCCCAGTGTCCCATTTTCGAATCTCTTGAAGACCTTTTAAGAAATAAAGATGCCAAGACTCATTCTCAGATATTTGGTTCAATTGATTTGGGTGGGGCCTCCCCATGTGTATTTAAAATGGTCCCAGGTGTTTGCTGTGCAGTCAGCATTCACCTGAGGCCACAGAGACAGAGTTGGCTTTGTATTTACCAAGGCCCCAGGGGACAGTCACATACTAGATAAGTTGCTTTCTCATACTCACTTGCAATTTGTCTTTTTCAAATCCCAGTTCAATTTTCCTGCCCTTATCACGGACTCTTCTGTTAGTAGACATTTTCAGTCTAGGTGTAGCCTTGTTCCTTAACATTGTATGCTAACCAGGGATAGTTCCCATTTTTTCAGTCGATCTGCATTGCTTGTAATATGCTACTTCCACTACCACGATTTCCTGAAATAAACCATGCCAGTGGCTGAATAGGGCCAGGTTAACTTCTCTCTGATGCTTCGAGTTATCTTATGGTGTAGTTGGTTTCCTGTCAGCCAGTGATATGTGAAATAAAATTTGGTGTGTATTATACAGAATGTATAATAGTAAAATCAGACATGAGAAGTTCAGTGATTCTACAGTGAAAATATCCAAACCATATCTCTACCTACACCTTTTCCAGTCAACACCCCCATTCTTTTTAGGCTAAACATGCCTGTTTGTATAATACAGTTTATGTAAGCCATATTTTGTGAATGAAGTTGAAATGAGTTCCTGTGCATTGCTAAGTTGCCTTACTGATCTAACCCTGTATATTTGCATTAGGTTATAATCTTCATTTATGATTCAATAGTCTCAGTTCCCTATAGGCGAAATAGACTTAGTTCCCTATAAGGTAGAGCCACTTTGCTAGATCTAAAGTTGGGGAAATATTCTTAAGAAAAGCCAGTTGTACACATCAATAATCAGCAATAAATTGAATAGATTGGGAACCTATTATTTGCTTTGCTAAAAAGATTATTATAGGCTTTCTTTGGGGATTCAATTTACTTAGGTATTTAAAGTGGGTCACACTTACTCAGAAGAATGGGATAGCTTCTTGATTCCATTCTACAAGGAGCACCCGTGTGGCATTCTGTGAGAAACCTTAACGCAATTATCATAAAACAACAAAGTTTATAATGGGCATTAATCAAGTAGTAGGTGGAATGCTTGTCTAGTTCTTGTCCTTCTGAAGACAACAGATCTGGGGAAGTGGGGGACAGCAGGAAGAAAACCTAGAGGAGGTGGGGAGTATCAGTAGACTGGGAATGGAAGAACCAACCCAGGGCTCTTTCTACCACTTGCTTCATGTGAGAGGTGACCTGACTGAGCTTGAATACGCCTCACTTTCTTTCCAGTCCTAACAGCCGAAGTTGTGGTTCACTACCATATTTTGCATCTTTGTTTTGTGTGTCAGATCATTGCCTCATCATGCTTAGGACCAGCACTAATGTGGTCTCAAGTGCTGATGGCATTTAGGGCAGTGCTTCTCATTTTCATTGTTAAGTTCCTGGGGTCATTAAAGGATTACTAATTTTTTAAATTTTAGAAGATTTATTTATTTATTTTGAGAGAGAGAGAGAGACAGAGCGTGCGTGCACATGAGTGGGAGGAGGGGCAGAGGGAAAGAGATAACCCTTAAGCAGACTCCCACTGAGTGCAGAACCCTACTCCGGGCTCAATCTCATGACCCCGAGATCATGACCTGTGCTGAAATCAAGAGTCAGACGCTTAACTGACTGAGCCCCCCAGGTACCCCTAATTTTTAAATTTTTAATAAAAGCATGGTTCTTGCAGTCTTCTCAGGACATCTTAGGAGGGGCTGGTCACTGACTGCCTTAGAGGAAGGGTTGTGGGTCAGGGGGATTTTAAAGAGATGAGGGAGTTAGTGAGAAGCTGGGGGTAAGTGTATGAAAGAACATGGAAACGTGTGGAAGAAGGCGTGGGAGAGGTTTTATTTAAAGTTTTTTTTTTCCTTGTCTCTGTTTGCAGTTGAAATTCACACAGATGCCAAATCGGTATTATTATTATTTTTTAGAACAAGTTCATGAATTGTAGCTGTTGCTTTGAAGCTTTTCCCAACCACTTGGAAATAAAGATCACTGAGAACAACTCTCCCAGAAGTTAACCTACCTGAGTGCAGCTGTGCCAGCTACCCAGACTGTGGCTCTGGGTGATGTCAGATGGGCGATCAGAGCATGAACAGACTTCTGTTTCTCCTGATCCCTTACTGGCTCTCCTGGGCACTACCAAAGCCAAATTGAGGAGGTCTCAGGGGTGTGGCTACAGAGCTGGCCTGAATGTGGGATCCTTTGAAGTTTCTGTGGGGTTTTTTTGTTGCTGTTGTTTCTATTCCATGGAAATCCAGGATGAGACCCTGCTCCCCATGAGGCAGCGGGTAGGAAAGGAATTCGGCTAGAAACATGGATGGGACCAGCAGCCCCATCACGGAGAGAGCAAGTCCGGGGACATTGTCACTTGAAGTCGTGTTAGCATTGAATGAAAACTTTTTCACAAACCTGGAAAATGTGTTACAATGAGATAGTCGGCCCTTAAAAAAAATTTTTTTTTAAAAAGCTGCTTTATAAATGACTCTTTTGATCAGTTTGTTTTACTTTAATAATACATTAAAATCAGTGGATATGTTGACAGGCTGGGGGAGTTGGGACTAACTCAAGGAATATTTGAATTATTTTCCCCACTTTTTTCCTTCCCTTTTGTTCACTGACTACTTCACTGGGCCAGACATCCTTCTCCCAGGTGCCTCATGGCTTCCCTTGACCCTGAGAGCCCTCACTGTCACTCACTGCCTGGGGAGTGACAAGTTCCTGAGCTCTTTGATACTCTCCTTCATTCTGCCTCCCACCTCCTTATTACGACGGCTGGATAACGTACTCTTTCCTCAGAGCTTGTTAGAGGAAGGGCCAATCTAGTAAATTAATTCAGGATGAAGGGTTCATGGACCACAATGGTCTAAAGCAAGGACCTGCAGACTTTTTCTTTAAAGGGTTGGATAGTAAATATTTTAGGCTTTGTGGGCCATGTGGTCTCTATCACAACTGCTGACTCTGCCATTTTGAGAAAGCAGCTATAGACAATACAACATACCTCTATTCCAATAAACCATTATGTAGGGAACACTGAAACATGAATTTCATATAGTTTTCCTTTGCCATAGAATATTTTTCTTCTTTTGAATTTTTTTTAACCATTTACAAATGTGAAAACTATTCTTCACTCTTGTACCATACAAAAATAGGCAGCAAGCTGGATTTGGCCTTGGGGTCATAGTTTGCTGACCTCAGGTCTAAAGTGTAAGTTCTTTTTAGATAATTTTCCCATATATACTGGGACATTACATTTCTTTAACAAAAGAAATAATTAGCAATTTCAGATCTTGTGTGTATGAGGGGTAGACGGAAAGCTGTCAGCTCTCAGTCATAGCTTAGGACCCACTGCCTGTCAGTCTTGCTTCCTTAAGACCAGATGGTGAAAGAGCCCCATCTATTAAGTTCATCTGGTCAGATCTGTATGAATAAGCTCCATGGTTGAATAGGTTTCACTGAATAAACAACTCATACTTCTCATTTAGATTCTAGAGCCCAGAAGGGTCTGATTCACAGTGTGTGCCAATCATGGAGCTCTACTGATTTATCTTTGGAAATACAGCCAATTCTTCCCTTTTCTTGAGTCCTGTTGTAACGCTCGTCTGCAGTGGCCTACCTTCCTTGTTTCCTTCTTCTTTAGAGTATGCCAATTTGGGGAGTATGTAACAACCTTAAAAATCACAGCAGTGTAATAAGTAAAGGTTTGTCATGGTCCAGGGCAGATTGATGGCAATGGGTTGGTGGGATGCAGGTTGGGGGAGATGTCTCTTCTCCATTCAGTTCCTCAGGGACCCAGCCTCCTTCACCTAGTGGCTTTGTCATTCCCCAAGACTTGGAGTACTCTACTGGACTACATTTGAACCGTAGATAACATCCTGTATATAGAAGATCTTATGAAGGGTGCTTTAGGGGCTGGTCTGGGAGCCCAGCTGAGGCTGTTGGCCAGGAGCCTCCGTTCCTCTCCATGAGGGCCTTTCTGTGGTACTGTTTGGACTTTCTCACAGTGTGGCAGCTGGATTCCATAAGCAAATGCTCCAAAAAAAGACAGGAATGAGAAACTTCCAGTCTTTTAGAACCTAGGCCTGGAAACGGGTACAGTATCCCTTCTGCTATATTCTATTGGTCATGCAACCACATAGATAGCTCCGATTAAATCAGAGAAGAGAGATCTTACCTTTTCCAAAAGAAGAAGTTTAGAGAATCTGCAGCCACCTAGAATCTACTAGAATGTTACATTGAGAGTTGATCTGAATGAGTACAGGTGCATGATACACAGAAGTCCACCTCTATTCATACCACTGTGAACTATGCATCAGCCATTCTGGGAGCATGTTGGAGCTGCAAGTTGATTGTCTACAATAAGGCTCAGCAAACCAGAGCCTGTGAGTCATATCTGGCCACTGACTACTATTGTAAGTAAAGGTTTATTGAAACCCAGCCATCATCAGTCATATATACATAGTTTGTGGCTGCTTTTGGGCTTCAACCGCAGAGTTAAATAATTGTGATAGAGGCTGTATGGCCTATAAAACCTAAAATACTTACTCTTTTACCTTTGTTGAAGAAGTTTACTGATGCCTGTTCTTAAGAGAACCCAAAAAATCCCCATCATTAGGACTGAGTGCAATCAGCTTGAAAAAGCAGGATCTGTCTTTGTGATTGATACGAGGACAAGCACATTACTACTGGTCATGAGTTGTTCTGGCTTTGATAACAGAGCCCTTCTAAATGTGCAGGTTGTGCATTTGCCATCAAATCATCCAGATTTCTGGCAGGTTGGAATGTTCTGGTAATTTGAGTATGTTCATTCTTGGCAGCCCCTGCCCATAACCTGGCAGCAAGCTGTATGTTCCCTTTCACCATTTTCCTCAGCATCCTCCAACCCATTGCTTGCAGCCATGGTTACAGTGGGCAGGATTGTAGGTGTGTTTTTCCAGCCCGATAGTTTGGATGGGGCTGATTTAGGAGGCTTCTGAGACTGAGCTGGTCTGGACTTTGCTGTGGGTCTTCTCAGACATCGTTGGCATTATTATTGGTGGAGAAGGGTCTTCATCACTTGACACCCTCTCTTTTATTTATTTTTATATTTTTAAAGATTTATTTGAGAGAGAGAGAGAGAGAGAGTGCATGCGTGAGTCAGGGGAGGGGCAGAGGGAGGAGAGACCATCTTAAGCAGACTTCCTGCTGAGCGGTGAGCTGCGATGCAGAGCGTGATGCCTTGACCCTGAGGTCACCACCTGAACCGAAACCGAGAGTCAGACGCTTAACCCACTGAGCCACCCAGGCGCCCTGACACCCTTTCTTTTAAAGTGAAGTTCCAAGCACTAGTTGTAAGTTTTCTTTGTGTTCTTTAATTCAATTCTAGACTATCCGTATTAGTGGCATGTGTGTGTATGTGCTATAAAGATAAATTAAAAATGAAGAATAATCTTAATCACTTCTTTACAATTGACATTTGGAATTCTTTCTTCCTCATTTTCTTTCTCTGTGAAGCAGCTCTTTAATCAAGTATTCACAGAAAATCCACATTGAAAATTCACGTGTAAAAGGCCTGACTTTAGGAAGCCTAAGTGTCACTTTTCAAACTTCCTCTCTCTCTCTCTCTCTGTCCTTTTCTGTCCCTCTTTCTCTTTCTGCAAGAACAGAGAGGGCTTATGGTCACACCCTGGCTTGGAAACCCGATTAGATTACATGTGTTATGTTCTATTTACATCATGGGTCCCTTGGTTGACAATTTGTCTAAAGACATTGGAGGAAGATCTTTGCTTAACTTACGCTTTATCATCTCACTGTTCGATACTAAGGAATCAACAGAAGCCTAAAGATTTCACTCCCCAAGGAAACCGCTTTCTGCTTTCTTAACACTCTACATCACCATGAAATTATGTGTTCTCTTTTACTTTGTTATTATTATTTTGCAAATTCTAACTTTTTAAAAATGTTGTCCCTTTCATTGCTGTTAATCTGAAATAGGCCATTAGTCCCAAACAGCAAAAGCATTCACTGCTCTGATTCCTTGACACTTCATAAATGTGTAGCAGAAACCAGAATCATAGAGGTGGCTGTGAGGTAGCTTCCCCATACCACCTTAGCCCATCAGGTCAAGCCAGGTCAGTATCAGCACAGGCTGTAACTATGTTATTACCCCTATATTCATTGACTTCTATTAACTATATTGGGAACAGTAGAGAGACTTTACAGGCAAAGGGAAGTGGCAGGGGAGGGGGGTTTAGGACTTAACATGGGAACATGGGTTTTGGGAAATGCATCCTATCCTCTAATTAAATGTATATGTTTTCTCCTTAAGAGACCATGGAAGCATGCTGGAAGGTTCTTATAAGTAAACACAGCTATTCCTATGCTCACAAGCAGGGAATTGCCCTCTTCTACCTGCAGACATTTCTATCTTTCCCTTTCACAGGAAGCCAGCATAACCAGCTGAATCAGTTTGGGCCATCGGTAAGGTGACCAATGCTGTATCTAAATTACCCTGACATCCATTCCCTGGGATGCTATTTAGCACATTAGTCCAGTTGAGATTTACTAATTAATGCCCTAGTGTATTAAAAAAAAAGTTTATGTCTCTTTCAAAATACTGAACACATTGCATAAAGTACTTCTGCTTTGGAGGAATTGGTTTCATCCTTGGTATCTTTAAGTAAGAATGAGGACTCAGTCCTGAGTATAACTCTTTGCAGATAGGGCAGTAGGGCAAAGAGATGGCAGATATCTTGTTTGAGTTTCTGAGCTGGACTTCAATAGTCTACGAGTCATGACATTCCTTTCTCCCTTTCTCTTCCCCAGTCTTCCTCCTCCGCTCCTCAACTGGGTTATCTCCATTAATCTCCATTAATCCTTGTTTCGCTCTGGGTCAGCATCTATGACAGACCCATGGCCTTCAGCTCTAGCTACTAGAGCTCCTGGCTTTTCCTCTTTCCTTGCAGAGTCTCCTAGGCAAAGCTGTCCTGGGTCTGTGTATTAGGAGGACAGTTAATCTCCAACAATTTTCCAGTGATTTCTCTTAGGCAGATGCTCACTCTTTTGGGACCTGGTGTTGGCTGGCTTCAAGGCTGAGAGAAGAGAGTGAAGCTACTTGATGTGAGGCAGGAAGAGAAATTTGTTGGGGTGCCTGAGTGGCTCAGTTGGTTAAGCATCCGACTCTTGATTTCAGCTCAAGTCCTGAGATTAAGCCCTGCATCAGGCTCTGTTCTCAGCGGGGACTGTGCTTGAGATTTTTTCTCTCTGCCCCTCCCCATAGCTCATGCTCTCTTTCTCTCCCTCTCTCTCTCTATCACTCTAAAATAAAGAAATAAATAAATCTTAAAAAAAAAAAAGGAAAAAGAAATTTGTGGACTGCTGAGAAGTTGTGGAGGATGGGGTAGTGGGAAGCCATGCAGTATGTGATGGGACACTCTCCTTGACCAGTGAAATTACCAAACTCACCCATCAGTTTACAAGAACAGATTTCTTTGTGGAAGGTGAAGAAAAGGCCAAGTTTGTGACTGGATTAGTGGGGAGTAAAACAGATAATCTGCTCAATACTGATGGCAGAATTGGAAGAGATCTCATGGGGTGCCTGGGTGGCTCAGTTGGTTAAGTGTCTGCCTTCTGCTCAGGTCATGATCCCAGGGTCCTGGGGTGGAGTCCCACATCAGGCTCCCCGCTCAGCGGGGAGTCTGCTTGTCCCTCTCCCTCTGCACCTTCCCCTGTTTGTGCTCTCTTGCTTGCATGCCTTCTCTCTCTCTCTCTCTCGTGAATAAATAAAATCTTAAAAAAAAAAAGAGAGAGATCTCATGGAAACCTAAGGAACTTTCAGAAACCATGGGGAGCTTGGATTGTCATGGACCATGGAACTGAGGGCTCAAGTCAAGTGTATGTAGGTTCTTGAGGGTTGAGAAAGCCTCAGGTTACATCTGGGGTATACTGGTCAATCTGTCAGAAGCACGGGAGCTTTGGTAAGTTTTGAACTGACACACATATGGAACCCTTCACTCCTCCAACAGGGGGGCTTGAACTGGGCAAGGAGAGGGGTTAGAAGTTCTCAAGCATTTTTTTTTCCCCTCAGAATTTAAGTTAGGACATGTTTGAGTGAAGTCAGCAGAGAGGGACATGTCTCACTACCATATGCTAGAAATCGGGTGCAGGGAACAAAGCCAGAGTAGCTAGTGGACACTTGGATAAATGGACTATAACCCTCTGTGTGCCTGTCTTTGCTTTTCTGTCTCCCTCTCACAAGAGACAACTCAACATGAAGGGAGGAGGGTGGGCTGTGAAGTTATAGTGCCACCTGGATGGGCATTTTCCCTGGACAGAGGAGGTCCCTTTTTTTCTGATTCCCATCCCTCCAAGGCTAAAATGCCTTGATCAAGTATTAAAGGCTTTTGTTAATCAATTAGAAATAAGTTGTAAAATAAGTCTTTCTTTCTTTTCTTTTCTTTTATTTAAATTCAATTAATTAACATGTAGTGTATTATTAGTTTCAGTGGCAGAGTTTAATGATTCATCAATTGCCTGTAACACTAAGAGCTCATTACATTAAGTGTCTTCCTTGATGCCCATCACACAGTTACCCCATCCCCTCACCCACCTCCCCTCCAGCAACCCTCAGTTTATTTCCTATGGTCAAGAGTCTTTTATGGTTTGTCTCCCTCTCTGATTTCATCTTATTTTATTTTTCCCTCCTTCCCCTATGATTATCTGCTTTGTTTCTTAAAGTCCACATATGAGTGAAATCATATAATTGTCTTTCCCTGATTGACTTATTTTGCTTAGCCTAATGCCCTCTAGTTCCATCTATGTTGTTGCAAATGGCAAGATTTCATTTTTTTTTTTTTTTTGGTGGCTGAGTGATATTCCATTGTATATATACCACATCTTCTTTATCCATTCATCTGTTGATGGACATCTGGGCTCTTTCCATAGTTTGGCTATTGTGGACATTGCTGCTATAAACGTTGGGGTGCATGTGCCGCTTCAAATCACTGTTTGTATCCTTTGGATAAATCCCTAGTAGTGCAATTGCTGGGTCATAGCGTGGCTCTATTTTTAACTTTTTGAGGAAACTCCATGCCATTTTCCAGAGTGCCAGACCAGCTTGCATTCCTACCAATGGTGTAAGAGTGTTCTCCTTTCTCCGCGTCCTCGCCAACATCTGTCCTTTCCTGAATAAAATAAGTATTCTTGAAAGAGGCTCTACCTTGATTTAAAAATCACACTATGGTCAGTATCAGGACCTGGAATGGAGAGTGGGGAGAGGCAGAGTGGAAGAGGTCTGGAATGCGGGAGGGAGGTAACAGTTTTGGAGGGTCCATGGTTTTAGACACTCATACATTTTAATCCTTGCACCAACTCCCTTGAAGATGGCATTATTTTCTTTAGTTTACAAATGAAAAGAAAAAGTCTTTTTATACAAATAGGAAAACCAAGGCACTGAAAGATACACACTACCATTAGAT
Organism: Ursus arctos; assembly: GCF_023065955.2. Taxonomy (NCBI): domain Eukaryota; kingdom Metazoa; phylum Chordata; class Mammalia; order Carnivora; family Ursidae; genus Ursus; species Ursus arctos. The sequence continues at coordinate 36,957,139 of NW_026622974.1, read as the reverse complement.
ACCCATCAGTGGTGAACTGAGGGGAGGAAAGGTACATCAGAGGGAACACAATGTCCTAAAGAACAAGTTTCCTATTTCCGAACTTCCCTTGGGCTGGCTATGATGGTTGTTGGGGCTGGGGGAGGAGAAGGGAAGGATTAGGTGAATCAGGGAGAGAGACTGTTTAGATCAGGGAAAGGGCTAAACCTGAGAGAGGAGAGAAAAAAAAGTAACAAAGAAAGGGGAGTGGGGAAGAATGAGAGAAGAGCTCAGCTGTGCAGCAATAGATACTCATATCTATCGATGGTGAATTTGCCTTTATGCTGTCTCTGAACAGAATAAATTCAGTAGGGTGTCATAATTGAAATTCAGCAAAAATATTGTGCATGGTCTGGAATTGGTTTTCAAAAATCAGAACAGTCTAGGAGAGATTCTTTATTTTTCTGACTTAAAAAAGTTGCAGATAAATGTGCTTCTGATCAGAGGGAAGCAGGGAGAGGGCACTGGGCCAAACATATGTAGGCAGGTGCTGTACAACTTCTCCACACAGCTCTGCCAAAGCACCCCGTGGGTGACCTTGGCATTTAATGGAAAATGTGTGTTTCTCTGTGCACACAAAAGGAGGAGGATGAGACCTCCCAGCTGATCTGGATTTGATAGCAAGACAATATGTGAGCACATCACTCTGAAGATGTCAGAATGGGCAATTCCTTTTTCATGTTTTGTTCTGCCCCATGCCTCTACCCAGACTCACTCCAATGGCCTGGCTGTAGTTTATCCAGCAACAAAGGATGGGAGCCTTTTTATCTCCTAGAGTAATGAGGCTTCTGAGCATCAATGTTGGTGGGTTTTGAACAAATAACAGAAAATAAGTCTGCCTCTTGGCCCACTCCCCTATCCTTAGAATAAGCAAGATTTGCTGCTTTGTCCCTTAACTTTCTGTGGTTAGCAAACAGAAGGTCAGAGAAGTGAAGCATAGTGAGGTGGAGTGCGTTTATGCCATCTCAGAACAGGTACAGTGGAGGGTCCCGGCTTCCGCCAAGTGGGTGTCTTAGTTTCCTAGGGCTGCTCTCACAAGTTACCACAAATTAGGTGGCTTAAAACAACAGAAATTTATTCTCTCACAGTTCTGGAGGCTAGAAGTTCAAAACCAAGGTGTCAGCCCCTATGCTCCCTCTGAGACTCTGGGTGCAACCCTCCCTTACCTCTTCCTAGCTCCTGGCTGTGGTCGCCCAGCCCTCACATTCTTTGTCACATGGTGTTCTCTGTCCTGTCCTCACATGGTTTTTTTTCCTCTTCTTATAAGGACAGAAGTCATACTGCACTAGGGCCCACCTTAATGGCTTCATCTTAACTTGATTATATCTGCAAAGACCCTTTTTCCAATTAAGGTCACATTTCAGGTATCTTGAGTTAGACTGTCAGCATCTGTTTGTGGGTGACACGATTCCACCTGTAACAGCAGGTGTTTTGGTCAGCTGTTCTGGTGGGGCAGGTGCTACGGTGGGACCTAGTTATTTTTGCTGGTTGACAGGGGATGGGGGCAGGAGCCTGGGTGGGGGAAAGAGTGGGGAAAAGACAGAGTCAGTTGAGGTCTATTGTATTCCCTGGTTTGTCCCAAAGAAACAAGTTTGAGGCCTGTGGGGAAGGGCTGCAGACTGAGCTGTCAGGAAAACAGGGAGGCTCAGGCCACAGAGAGTCTCCGCTCTGGGACCCAAGTGATGCAGTGTGCAAAAAGGGAGAGGAAGAGAGACTTTCTTTACTTTTTTTCAAGGAATACAGTATGGCTTTGGCACATGAGAACCCCAGGGACCCAGCACTGCTTGGCCCCTTGGGGGCTGGCATTCTTAAGGGTGCTGGGAGAGAGTAGAGATATTAATGGAAACAAATAGCAGTGGCAAGATGAGTCCCTCTCAAGATGGTTGGGATAGGAGTAGAGGAGCATGGGGAAGAAGAGTTTAAGCCCCAAGGACTCCCAGAATTGTTGGCTCTTCAGTAGAGTTAGTAGAGCAGAAGGGAGTGTTATCAATAATGACCACTGCAGAGCAGGGACTTTTCAAGCAAACCAGTCTCATGGTCTCCTAGTCTTTAGAGACCTGTGCAGAATGAGTAGGACAACCCCTTTCAGTGCTGACCTTAATTATAGGTGCGGTGGGTCTGGAGGGCAATAATCTTTTACTGAATTGAATTGGTTTGGAGGTGGGCTACAGGAGACAATGAAGTTGATTGTTTTGATTTCAGACTTAACTTAAAAAAATGCCCCTTTTTAGGCTAATCGAAATGATGCAGACTTTTGCCTTTGGATAGAGGGTCCCTTCAGAACAGTGCTCCCTTTTTTTGAGGCAATGAAAGGGCTGCAGGAAAATGCAACTGCTGCTGCTACTGGCGGAGGACCCTGGCTGGGGAAGGGAATGACTTCACCGGAGACACTGTGGCTACTGGCAGGTTGATTAGAATAGCAAGTGATCACCTTTGATACCAGAAACTGAAGTGATGAGGGTTCCATGGAGGAGTTGGGGAACTGGGAAAGGGACCATTAGACACTTGCCTGAGTCCAACCCCAAATTCAGGGCTGGGGCATAGAGGCTGGTGGGGGGCATGGTAGAGCTGAGAAAGGATCTCAGGAAAGGGCACAAGAAGAACCAAAGACGCACTATGTCTAATTCTTAAGTATCTAGAAACAATCTCTTTTATACCTGGAGGGAATCACTGGTGGGAGAATTCTGAACCATTTATAAAGTTTCTCTTCTTGGTTGGGTAACCATCCTCCTCCAGGCACCAGGCTTCCTGGCTCCCCTGAAAGATGTTTGGTTCCAAATATGACATTAACAACAGAGATGTCATTATGGTTGTACCATTTCAGAGCTCCCTGATGGCTACTGTGGAAGAATGCAAAGAGCTTAGCTCCCAGAGAGTCTTCCTGAAGGTCAGAGGAGTTCACACCAGCTCTGCTAGGCAGGCACCCAGAGTAACTGAGCCTGATTCTGGCATTGCATCTTTTCTAGTAAGTCCATGCTATCATCTGGGATGCTGGCAACTTGGAGATGTAGGGATGAGATATCATCACTGTCTTCCGTGAGCTCTTACTTGCAAGAGGCTATTAGCTTAGTAACATTGTATTGCATTTAGTGACGAGGGACTGTTTTTTCCCCAGATTTATTTTAGTCATGTTCTGCCATGTGTGGTCCTTGGGACCTTCAATATTAAAATATTGTGGGATTTTCTCTAAACATTGCGTTTCTCACGAACTCACTCCTGTGGTAACCTCTGTGACCTCATGTTTTCCAGGTCCATAAACTTTATGAACTATTTGGTAGCATTTACTCATTCTAATTTTATCTTTCATTGTCTCCTTCTTAAGTCTTACAGTTATTTAGTAAGTTAGGGCTGATCCAGTTGAAAACATGTTCCCGGGCCCGGGTTAGAACTCCTTTGAGTGGTGATAATTTGAAAATTATTCATTTGCTTTTCTCTTTTGTCTTATAGAAGCATAAGCTTTGGGGGAATGGGTTAACCCGGTGATGGTTATTAAGGAGGCCCGTACTGCATGGAGCACTGGGTGTCATAAGCAAACGACGAGTCATGGATCAAAAACTAATGATGTACTATGTGATGACTAACGTAACATAATAAAATAAAATAAAAAAAGAAACATAAGCTATGTTCTGATCAGCCTAAAGCATCCATTTGTTTCAGGGAGAGCAGGGCTTGCTGCTGGCACAGTGTGATTAGAGAGAAGGGTATTCAGCTTCTTTCCCAGTCCGGGTCAGTCAGGAGAGCAGAGTCACTATGAGGATGGTGGGAAGAGGGATTTAGTGTAGGACTTAGACCATCTGATGCAAAAGTGGGAGGAGCTGGGGAAGTGGTCTTCTAGAGGAAGGTTGGGGGACAGCAGAGAGAGAACCCTTCCTGCTACCATGGTGTTGGTGAACTAGTGAGACCCTTCAGGAGAGCCCAAGAAGCTGAGCACCTATGTGGCCACTGAAGTGAGACCATGAAGGGGACTCGTGAAGAGGTCTATGGGAAGCTGTTGACCTCGATAGCAACTGCCCTGCAGGTCTGTGCCCACGTGTCTGGTGGTGCTGCGGGTCAGCAAGGTCAGCAGTCTGGAAGATGAACATTCAATCTTTTCTCACTCCTCATTCGGACAAAGGTATATTCTGTTGGCATTTCTTCTTACTTACCCAAAGGTTGAACAGAGGGTAATCTAAAACCTTCTTGCTGATCAATCGTTGCTAAGAAGTCTTGTGATTAAGGAACAGTGCAGCTGGGAAAGAGATGTGAGGTGCATAGCGGTGCAGGTGGACGGGGAATGGCCATTGCAGCCTCTGCTTTGTCAGAATGTTGATTGCTTTGGCTTGTTTTATCATCATGTTTGAAAGATTCCCAGTTCACTTTTCCAGAGACATAAATTCTCCATAGCACAAAATGAAAATTTCATCACTCAAATCAACATTGCATCAAACGTGCAAACTTCCAGTCTGACACCTGTCTCACAGCCTCTCTGCCGAGTAAATGAAAATGAACAAAGAGAATAACAAGAAGGACATACCTTTATGACTTTTTAAGTTTAAAAGTCTGGGTTAGTTGTTTTCTGCATTTGTTCACTTTCAGGCTTACGGCCACCTCTACTCGATTCATTCTCTCCACTCTTTTTGGGGCCCCCATTATGCATATTTTGTTCTATCGATGGTATCTTACACATCTCTGAGGCTTTGTTCATTTTTATTCACTTTTTTCTTTCTGTTCCTCAGACTGGGTGATCTCTATTTACCTGTCTTCGAGATTTCTGATTTTTGTTCTAGCACTCAAATCTGTTGTTGAGCCCTTCTAGTGATTTTTTTTTTCACTTCAGCTGTTGTACTTTTTCACTCTAGAATTTCTATCTGGTTTTTAAGTTTATAGAAATCTGCCTCTTTATTGATATTACTAATTTTGTGAGATATAGCTGTCAGACAACTTTTCTTTGATTCCTTAGCTGGTTTAAAATCTTTTTCTAGTAAATTAATATATGGGACACCCTCAGGAACAGTTTCTATTAACTGGTCTTTCCCCCTCCCCCGTGTAGGGTCCACACTCCCCCGTTTCTTTGCATCTCATATATACTTATATTTTTACCCTGAAAATTGGACATTTTAGATAATATGATGTGGCAATTCTGGAATCAGATTTCTAACACCGTGCCCCTAGAATTTGTTGTTGCTGTTTTGTTGTTCTTTGTGTGGTGACTTCTCTGGACAAGTTATGTAGAGTCAGTATTTCCTCCAGTATGTGGCCGCTAAGGTTTGTGTTTGGTTTTGTCTTTTAAATTAATTTATTAAAAATTTCTTATTTTTATTTTTAAGACTGGCTTCACATGGGTCGACTGGGTCAGGTCATTATAGCTTATTTGTCGCCAATGTTTGATCAAAAGATTTTCTTAAATGACTTGACCCAGTAAGTATCCCACCTATTGAAAAGGTGTGTGTGTGTGTGTGTGTGTGTGTGTGTGTGTGTGTGTGTACGTGAGTGTGTGTTGGGGATATATCTGCAACTCTTAGGTAGCGTACAAGTCTATCTTAGCTTTCCCTTCCCTTCCTACCTGTGCAGAACGTCAAGGTCAGCCAGAGGTGAGTGATTGGTGTCCTCTCTGGTCTTTCTTGGGCATGAACACAGCCCTACACATGTGTATGATTTCTAGATTCCCAGCAATATGTCAGAGTTTTTCAAAGCCCCTTATGGAAGTCTCACTCCCCAGATTTTCCTTTTATATTTTTTGCCAGGCTTTTATTTGCCCCAGTTGGCATTGCCGTGTTAGTCAGATGGAATGTTCAACAATTGAATCTGATTGTTTTCATTAATGCCCTGGGAACGGGACTTTTCCTGTGGACTGAACTCTCGGTCAGTCAAATACATAGCACCCTGTGAAGGTGGCTATCCAGGGAACTGTGAGTCAGGTCAAATAGGAGTTCCAGAGCCTGCCTGACCCTCCGGTGCCTCCCAGGCTAGTGGCTTTCAGGGCATTGGTATGGAGCTGGGGAGGGAGGGAGGGAAGTAGGAGTAACTCAAGTTAAAATGTCCCTGGTTTACTTACCAAAGTTTAGTAGTTTTCTTGAATAAACTCCATTGACTGCCGTAAGCCTTTGATTAATTTCCAAAGTTCTAAAGAAGTTGATTTTGATATTTTTGCCAAAATTCTCATGGTTTTTACAGAGCACTGGATTTATGCAGGTCCTGATTCTGCTGTTCCAGAAGTCCTGCCTCCTCCCCTCCTAGTTTCATTTTATATTATGTTTTATGGTTGTTTCGCTCTTCGTGGACAAAATGACCAGGAAGCATCATTTCTCAATCCAGTGAATTCAAGTCACAATTCATATACAACTCTGGCTAAACACTCTGTTTGCACTGAACCTATTGTAATCTCATGGAAGAAAAAAGTGTATCCATACGGAATATCCTTGGACTCAGGTCTTTTGTTTTCAGTGTCTAAGAATGTGGCAGTGGTGTAAACATTCCAAACATTCTGGATAGTACTCAGCAGTATCAAGTTAAACAGCAAGAATTTAAAACAAACACTGGTGGGAGGGAATCTAACACTTATTGAGCATTTAGTACATATGCCATTTCATAAGAAAAATATTATCTTAGGGTATCTAATGCATAGTATTTATGTAGTGAATTTTTCTTTTGGGTTCCAGCACAGAGGTAGGGGAGAATTACTGGACAAGGGAGGGCTTATTTTAAGATACTTAAAGATACTACACTCCCTCAGTATAATTCTTGCTTATTTCTATGTGTAACTGACAATATTGTATGTATATATGCATGGCGAGTAATAAATGTTGAATGAATATGTTAATGCATATATACATTTAAGTTTTGCTCATTTTTGCTTTTTCAGACACTGGTAAATTTGTTTTTGATCCCCTTTCTCTATTAGATCCTAAGTAATTTGCCTATTTCTTCTTATTTCATCAATGTTGTGGGTATAGGCCCATCCCTGTGCACGACACATGCTCAGAAAGTTGCTGACTTGCCGACCATGCACTTCAAAACCCCATCTGAGGCTGGGGCATGCCATGCCTGTACCTCGAAAGAATTCTATCCTAGTTCACAAAAAGATGAAATTTCTAGAATTCTTGTCTACAAAAATTGACTTTACGTTATATGCTGAGGCATCAGTGTTTACAATATGTCAAAGAAGCAAAGTTGAAGCTAGGATTTTTGTTTTTCTTTGCTATTCATAATAATCACAATTGTATGCACTTGTGGATACATAGCCAGAGGAAGGAAAAATGTCTATGTAGATTGAACACCCCTTCTACCTGTTGTTCTCATCCCCTTCAGTTTGCCCCATCCCCCTTAGCCTAGCCTAGCACATTGAAGTTAGACATCATGAGAGGTTTGTGGGAAACAAGAGGGCTGGGGACATGGCATATTGAGGCCGACTGGGGCCTGAATGAGGCAGGGAGAAAGCAGAGAATTTTAGGGTTTTTGCTTTCTCTATATTCCCCAAAGTGTGTGATAGTCTCTTCTATTTGTCTCAGCAGTGCCAGGGAACTTTGAAGAAAGTCACTTCCAGGTCAAGTTCCTGGGTATGCTTTTTCTGTCTTCTTACTGTCATATCTCAGAGTAACTTTTAGGGAAAGGTGAGGGTTTACCTCCCTGAATGTGAATATTTGGCTGGTGCACTGCTGCTGAGGGAACTAAGAGTGAGTATCAGATTCCGAGTCCTGGCAGCTCTGTCCAGGTTCAAAGGTGAGCCTCATGTTGCAGAAGGCCTGGGAGGTTTTTTGGGTGATCCGGGTCATATCCACCTCTCTGGGCTGGGGGCTCGAGGACAGACTGCAGCCTGGAAATAGTGCAGCCCTGCTCTGGATCTGTGCTGGGACCTGTTGTAGAGTCGAATTCTAGCCATCCTCGGGGATTTTTTGTCGACATAGGTAATAGGATAGAATATAACTTATTAAGTCATCCTGAAATCTCGCGTGAACATTTACATTTAAGGTTTTAACTGGTAAAATTAGAAACAAAGGATTAACATGTCCTTTCAGGATTTTTGGGTGACAGCTTGACGGTCATGTACATAGAGATAAATATTAGGTTAAGCACAGAACTGTTAGATGTTTCAAAACTGTTTACAGGAGTGATAAATGTTAAGAGTCCAGATTGTTTCCAAATTTGTACTTGTAGCACCTCTTATCTCCTTGCTGCGTTATGTGGAAAGTGAGTGAGATATGATGCATAAACCAAGAACTTAAGGATAAACAAAAATCTTAAGGACAGACTAGAACCCTAGGTTTGACTTTATAATTTAGTCTCCTGACCTCCTCAGCTTCCTGTTCTTGCCACCCCACCCCAGGCCCTTTGACTCCCGCAAATGTCATGTACTCACCATAGAAAATCTTTGGGATCGTGGGTTCTCTGTCTGTCTGAGTCTGGAGTGGAAGAGATGACCCTGGGACGGTAAGACCTGTTGCTTCATGAACATGTGTTTGTTCTCTCATATTTATTCTTGTCTTTTTGTAGTTAGCGGTATTTCAGTGTTTTTCTTCATGCTTATTTAGACTTTCCTCTGCAAAGGTGTGTGGTGGTGGGGTGAGGAATATAGCTGGTCAGGATTTACTGGCCATGAATAGAGATGATTTCTTGGGCATCTCCCATGAGGTTTTACTCCAGAATTTCTTTTTTGATGCATTTTTTCCCCCTCAGGGTGGGGTGCCTAAATCTGGGCACTAGGGGACGTGGTGGAGACTCATTCACTGTTGCACTAGAACCTCCCCTCTCATGGTCCTGCTGTGGTGGTGTTGGGGGTCTCTCATCCACGAGTTTCATGAAGCTATTTAGTGTGGGGTGGGTGGGGACACCCGAGGCTTATTCTGCCGCTTCCACCATCTTTGGGAAGGCTGTTTGGCACCTTCTCTGCGTAATTATTCAGCCCAAGAAAGGGGCACTTTGGGGAGATGTGATGCTGTGGCCTTCGGGGGATGGGGGCTCACCATGCTGTGCAGTGTATTTGAGAGACCTGAGGAGAAGGCCAAGTCATCAGCATCCCTGAACTTATCCAAGTTGCAGCGTGAAGGTGGCCACGGGAAATCTGTCCTCCATCTTAACAAACAAGATATTGTAGGGTCTGTTCACACCAAGGACAGATAAACAGCGATGGCTTACTTTGCAGAGGGGAGAGGCAATAGGGTTGTCTGACTTCACACAGGCACAAAGTAAAATAGAGAACCGAGTCAAGAACTAAACCCGGTTTTTTTCACGAATTCCTGGATGTTTCCCATTACATTTCCCGGATCATCTTGCTAGGTACAACAAGAAAATATATATACATCGTTGTTCGTTATTTATTTACTAAGCTTTGTATTCATGGTATGGGAAGGAGACTTTACCACGGGAGTTGGCATTTTGTGGAATAAAACCTGTGAGTCTAATGGATTGAGACATCAAATAGGCTAGGATTAATATTAAAATTTTTCTTGTATGTGTTCAGTAGCTTCCAGTTCAATTTCTTTTGAATTTCAGTGAGCACGTGGTTTCTAATGTAGGAGCTAGACAGTGCGGGAGAGTAGGGCTTTCCTTGATGGGCAGGTCAGGGGACCTCAAGTACAGTAGAATTGTTTGCATCACCTGAAGCCCACGGAAGCTGAAGCTCACACTTAGGGTCTAGGGCAGCCTTCTGTATTATGTAGAACATGTGAGAAGTAGGAAAATGAAAATGAGCTGAAAACCATGTTAATCTGCTGTCCTGAAAAAGGTCACAGGTTTCACTCTTTGTAATTTAGTCTCCTGACCTCTGCTAACTCCTGTCAATGGAGTAGTCTTTTCTCTTTGCTCCCTTAGCATTTTTGGCCATCTCTGTAATATCACTTACCACACTTTAGGGCAACTTATCCATCTGTATGTTGTTCTCCCCACTACATTTTTAGGGCCTGGGTCTTAGCCAGCACTTAACACAGAGCCAGGCCTCAGGAAGTGCTCAATAAATGGTGAGTGGGGTTGCGTTAGTGGCCGCCCACACATAAATAAATCCTCTTCCCTCTCTTGGTTTTCCATTCCTCAGCCCTCCTGCTGTCCTCCTGCTCGCTCTACAAGTGCCTGTTGTTTTAATTACTCCACCAAAATAACAGCAATCATCACATTCCTTTCTGATCTTTACCTGTTGTTTTTGTTTGCATTGAAATGCCAAAATTAGAGCTGGTGAGGACTTCAAAATTTCTGGATATTTCTCCTTTTGCTTAATCATTGATTGGAATCTTCTCCTTTGGACTCTAAATGTTTATCGGAACCATATCCCCATTGTACTTTCTGTCCAGTCAGAACCAAGCATAGCGTGTGACAAAACCCTATCTTCACAAGGAATGTGTGGGTTTTGACACGTTAAAGGTGCTGCAGTGCACACACAGTAAGTAGCCACTCTAGGTTCTGAAGCCAGTTAATAGTAAAGCCAACACAACCAGCAGACTTTCCAGTTCTCAGGTTAGTGTGTTATCTGGGGCTCTAAGGATCTCCCTGATTATCCTTAGAAAACTACTGGGAAGGAAGGAAGGAAGGAAGGAAGGAAGGAAGGAAGGAAGGAAGGAAAGAAGGAAAGAAAGACGGACAGAAGGACCCAGATCTGTATTCAGTACCTTGGTTTTCCAAAGTCATATCAATTTCATCCCCTGGTAGAATGTTTCCCAAAGCTGGGGTTGGTGCAGAGGGAAAGCTCTTACTACAGTGCTCCTTGAGACTGGCAAATCTGGATGCTTCATTTTTGCAGAGATCTGGAACTTTTGCTTCTGGAATTGTATGCTTTATATCATCACGTTTTATATCATATTCTTCCTCTGTGAACATTAAGTAATTATTTGTGAAGTATTAAAATAGTACAATGTTATGTTTTATATTTTGTAGCTGACTTAGGGGAAAAAGCTACTAGTTGGCTACTAGCTTCTTACTTTTTCTTTCTTAAAAGAAGTTACGGCTGTAATTCTTATTTTGATGTTGCTAGCTGGATAAGATATTTCAATAGTCAAATTCACATTCGAACAATTTTTTTTTTCAAAAGCAATTTATTCACTGGGCTCTCCATAGACAGTCAAATCACACATTATAACAAAATAGCTTTCCCTGCATTTTGGGAGAAAAAAAGTGTCAGCGTTGACTACATAGATCTTTAACCATCAGATCATCTGGGAATTCGCACTGTCACATGCATTTCAGCAAGGCGTTCAAACAGTCTCCCAGGATTTCAAACACTCCTGGTTATGAAAACACATTTTCATCTTTATTTTTCCAAGCTGTCTCCTTACATATAGCACTTCAGAAAACTCACCATGACTGGTTTTACTGCCTGATTGCTTAAGAGTTAATTGGTTCAGCACCTGGGCAGGAAGCTATTTTGGCAGAAACTCTGTTTTCTTCAAGTTCTAGCCATAAAATTCTGGATAGCGAATTGTAATCAGGCACTCCTTTTTACTACAGAGCACACAAGAATACTAATGTGTTAGTTGACGGGATTGCAGAGCCCACAGTTGGAGCGTGGACATAGTTTCTTGGTTATAGTGGCCTTGAAGGAGCACCTCTCTTACTGGCTTTGGGGGTCTGCATTTTTTAATACCCATTTAAAATGGATCAGTTAATCTTCTATACTTTCTTCTTGCTATAAATTCCCCAGAATGTATTACTTCATGCCCTTAGATAAGACAGGGTCTTGATGCCTTGGCCTTCATCTCTAATTCTCCCAGGTTGTTGAAGCGGAAAGGGGAGGGTGAGAACATTTGACTAGTGTATTTTAAGTAAGGCCACCCCTGACAAGTTTCCTACCTGTGTTTCTCAGCACCTTAAGTGTTGTTGTCACATCTTTTGTATAATCTCTGTATTAATTTATGACAGCGAAAATTTGTAAGAAGGTAGGGTTCATAACACACTTCTCCGTACCCCCAATCTGACAGAAGTTGAATTGCTAGCCCAGTAGTTGGTGTGGGAGGCGCTGCAGGGGTGCAAGAAGGGGGCAGGAGAGGCATGGAGATTTAGTAAGTGCTATGGAGATCCTCATTATGCTTTTCTATCGATTGCGATCCTCATTATGGTTTTCTAGAAATACAGCAAAGAACGGAATTCCTTTTAGATTACTCATGGCTATTGCACTGTGTTTCTTGAATGTATTACAGCTCCAAGACTGAACCATGTGGGGCCAGGTTCCCTTAGGGTTACACGTCTGTCGTAACAAAGGACAGCTTGCTACGTGTGCTTAGCTTTCCCGTAAGTCTTTGTCCACAGCAGCCCTTCTGCTCTAGTTCTGTAAAGAGAACGGAGCATTGGTAGGCTGCACAGAGGATGCTGCAGCGCTCTGGGTGTTTATCTTCGTTCAACAGGAGCCCTTGTTTTCTCCGACTCTTGCCTCTGACGTCCCCCCATGCTGCTTTCTAACCCCATTGCCCCGTTCCCGTCGTCCCTTCCCTTTCATGGGAGAGCATGATTCTAAACTGTTTTTGCGCCTTTGCTTTCCTTTGTGGTTTCAGCACATTGTGTGCTCCTAAACAATATATTTAATTTGCATGTTTGGAAACTTTACATAGCTGAATCATGTACTGTATGTCCTTCCAAGACTCATTTTGTCCTACGTAACATTATGTTTCTGTGATTTACATACACTGTTGCTTGTAGCTGAAATTCAGTCACCTTCACTAATGTATACTTCTTAGTTATGAATACCTCAGTTTATCATTTCTTCTGTTTGTGAGTGCTGAGAAAGGGGACATGGGAGGTGAATATTCTGACACTTTGCCTAAAAGTATCTATTTACCCTTATACCTGATTGGTATTTGGGCATAGAATTTTCATTTGGAAATAAATTTTCCTCAGAAGTCTGAAGGCATTGCCCTATTGTCTTCAAACTCTAGTGACACTACCGAGAATTCGGATCCAACGTAGGTTCCTCATCTTTTGTAGAAAACCTATTGTAACTGTTTAGAAGCGTGAGGGAATTCCCTTTGATCATAGGGTTCTGAAATTTCATAATGATGTTTGGGTGCATTTATTTTCATCCACTCTGATGGGCACATGCTGGGATCTTGACATTTGGAAACTCCATCTTTCAGTCCTGGGAAACTTTCTTGAATGATGTCTTCAATGACTCCTTTATTTCTGTTTTCTCCTTCTCAAACTTTTCCTTGGATATAGGATTTCCTAGTGTAGTCTTCAAATGGTTTTATCTTTTCTTTGCTATTTTCCATCTTTTAATATTTTTGATAATAGTTTCTGTGAAATTTTTTCTCAAGTTTTCCTACTGAGGCTTTTATTGAGTTTGTCATTTGTACTATTGTGTTGTTGCTTTCCAAGAGTCCTGTCTTATTTTCTTTTTAAATTTTTTTAAATGTTTCTTCTTAAAATTTAAAAAATAGTTTCCCATTCTTGTTTCATCATTGTAATATCTCTTATCTTTTTTTGTGATAGTTATAATGTATTTTTCTTTCTCTCTACATAGTCTTTATTTTCTCCTAGTTGCTTTTGTCCTGTTGGTTTGGGGCCCTTACTTTAAACCTGGAGATCTCCCCTAGATGTTGCTTGATCTGTGTCTGCCTAGTCATGCATGAGAGTGGGGTCCTGAAAGGCCAGCTGTGCTCATGGGTGGGTCTTCTGGCCAGGCTTCACTGCAGATGACTGTCTGTGTTGTTTCCTTGGGGAACCCTGATGTTTGCATCTTGAGGTTTTTTCCCCTTGAGATGGTTAGATTCCCCAGAGAAGACTTAAGTCTAGAACCTATATACTGATTACCAGCATCCTGGGAGGCAAGTGGACAAAGAGAGTGGAGAATTTCAGCATTCAGTATGTAAAGTTTTATTTAATCTCTTTGTTTTCATTCAGTATTATCGCTCTTAATTGTGTCTTGTGACTCCAGAAATTTGTTTTACCTTCTCCAACTAATAAAATTCTAGTCTACTGTTGACATGAGGGAAGAGACGGGAGTGAATATTTTTTGAATGGACATTTAGCCAACCCTCCAGTTTTTTTCTCCTATCCCCCATGTCAGTTTCCAGAAGTACTTGGTGTCCCCAGTTCTTGAGGTTTTTGGATGTTCTGCACTGTAAATTGATTGAATTATGGATTTCTCATCTGGCTTAGACCCTTCCTGGGCCAATTACCTATCACGATCTGCTTTCTAGCTTACAGGTTTTTCTTGGTCTTATCTGTCATCTTGTTTTTCTTCCTCTTCCTTCCTTTCTTCTCCTCCCCTGCCTCTTCCTCCTCCTTCTTCTAGATTTAATGACAAAAGAATCATTAAAGGAAAGGTTTCTAGGGGAGGGGGGTTGGTATTTGTTTACACTACTAGACTTAGAACATACAGTCTCATACTGCTTTGGAGTTCTGGAATTAGGGGGTCAGATGATGATAATATGGTAGTTGCTGATTTTGTTTCTTTACCTTTATTTTTACTGAAAATTAGTTAAAAAACTCTGTTTCCAATAAAGAGTAAAATAACGAATAAAACCATAACTCTATATAAACAAAATGACTACAATAAAAGAATGGTTGCTTCTAAATCAAGAACCACAGAGTATATCCTTTCAATAAATTAAATGGTCAAGAACAACATTTTTTAAAAAGTTGCCTAAGTTTCCTTTAATCTATCTTCCTTAATATTTCACTTCTACTTAACACTAGTTGGGACAGGGAAATTCTGTTGGAGTTATTTCTTTTACTTTTGATGCTACTGATTAGAAAAGGCAAAAAGGAGGGGGAGGAGTAAATATTTTTATAGGTAACTTAAATCCTATACATAGGCAAAACCCCCAAAACTTATTGTTCCGTGCTATGCTTTTCAACATGGACAGGAAAACAAATGAAAAAAAGATTCTGTCTTAGACATCTAGCATAAAGAATGGTATTCATTTTTTAGTTTTCAAATTTTAAAGTGGAATTTTAAAAGAGAAAAGTGTCCCAAGAGTCAAAGGAACAAAACCTGCAGAATTTCAATTGAGGGGCGAGGTGGGGGTAGAAGGAGAGAAAACTCTGTAGTTGAAAAGCAGTTCTGGATAAAAGAATAAGAAAATTCTCTAGGGATCAAATCAGCTGTGGGCCAAATTTTAATCTCTATTCTTTTCCAAGTTGAGAAGTTCCCTGTTGCACATGTGCCTTGAATGTTAGAATTGAAACCCTTTCTTTGCCTGCCAAATCGCTGCCTGCCTGATTTTAATGATCAAGCTGTAGAGAAGCTCCAGTTATGATGGTTTTAAAAGAAAAGATGGAAAACCAGTAAAGAATTTGCTAAGCAAAGAGGGAGTCAGGAAGGGAAAGTTATTTTAACCTAACAGTCTATAGAAAATAAACCATTTACCTTGGTTTTTGGCTAGTTTACAGCCAGTGAAAGGATCTGGAATATTATTGAGACAATGGAAGGTGATGTGTTGGGAAGGCTCTGAAGTGAGAGAGGTACTAAAGGAGCCTGGGGTCTTTCTCATGAATATGAGAATTTCTCATAAATATGTTGTTCTCTGCTTCCTGCCAGGGGTGGAGATGTGGCTTTCACATCTGCTTCACTAAGGTGCCTGTGCCACCCTGGCAACGCAGGTGACCATACTGCCTCTTAGGTACCCCGGGCTGCCCAGACATGGTCCAGGAATGGAAAGAACCCAGCAATTCAGAATTTGGTATCTCAAATGAGAAGTGGAGTTCAGAATCTCTTGAACTGTCAACTGACTGTAACTTCCCATGTGTTTTAGCCTTGCTTCCCTATGGAGATTGCCAGGAGCTTGAGGCACGAGTCACAGACATCACTCATTCATGCAGCAACTGTTTATTGAGAATCTATGATATTGTAGTCATTTTGCTAGTGTGGAAGAATTTAAAGGTGACTAGCAAGCTCAAGGAACTTGGACTCTGTTTTTTAGTGTTTTGTCACTTATAAATGAATTTTCTTATATATAATCATTAACTGACTCAATCATTAATAATAATTACGATAGACAGTTGGTCTTCATTATTTGTAGAGTCCATATTTGTTAATTTGCCTACATGCTAAAATCTATTTGTAAACCCCAAATCAATAGTCACAGAGCTTTTGTGGACACTCATGGACAGTGAACACTCAGAGCAGTGAAAAATCTCAGTTGCCCATCAAGTTCATTTCCAGTTGAGTCCAACAGGGAGACTCTTTGCCTTCTTATTCAGCTCTCATGTGGTCAATAGGTATCCTTTTTGAGGTCGGTTTAATGCCATGGTTTTTTGATTTTTGTGCTTTTTGATGTCAATTTCTCTTTTTAAAATGGCTCCCAAGTGTGGTGCAGAAGTCCTGCCTAGTGTTCCTAAGTGCAAGAAGGCTATGCCGTGCCTTACAGAGAAAACATGCATGTTAGACAAGCTTCTTTCAAGCATGAGTTGTCACACTGTTCATGAATCAACAGTATATATGAAATAAGGTGTTTTTAAGCAGCAACACACATAAACCAAGGTTTGTACTATTGAGCTGATGAAAATGTGACCAGGGACTTTCTGGGACCGGACCCTATATTTCCCCTAGAACAATAAGTTAGTATTTGCTGAATTCAGTGTTCAGGGTGATTTTGTAGAACACAATTACCATGAATAACGAGAATTAACTTTACATATTACACCTATTCTGATCGTACAGATGGGGCAATTGAGGCTCAAAAAAGAAATAACTTACTTAAGAATGTCACTTTAAGAGTGGAGGTGAGGTCCTAACCATACCATCCAATTCTAATTACAATTTCTTTATATTTACCAAATGCATTGCCCAAGGTAAACCTTCCAATACTGGTGGAATAAAACATGTGAAAACCTCTTGGGCTGGTTACTATGACAAGTGATATCTTTTGATTTTGATTCAGTGCTGCCAGGAATGTAAACTGTATTTGCAAAAACTGTATTTTTAGAGATGTATCTGTGTGTATGGAGAGGTAAGAGGCGGCAAGGTACCCAGTTGTCTTCTTGAACTATTTTGATATGTTGCCTGTGCAGAATCTCGTCAGCTCCCCGTCTACAGCCCCTCAGCAACTCTGAACTAGCAGCATAAGGCAGAAGGTATAGCTGTAACTCATGGAGAGTCAGGAGCTTGGGATTGGCTGTGGAGTTTCAGAGGATGATGGTCATGGGGGCGTGTGGAGGCAGGCAGGGACACTCAGGGAGCCAGCAGGCTGGTCACTCCCTCTGATTCTGGGCAGCATAGATTCATGGTTAGGAACACAAAGTCTGGTATCAGATTGTTTGAGGCTGGAATTCTACCTCGTTTTACTAATTGTGTGACTGCTTTACCAAATCTCTTACTTTGAATTGCTTGCTCTCAGACTTTCAGGGATTAATCTAAATCCATGCTATGGAGATGCATAAGACTTAAGCACAGTGCCTGGAGCCTGGGAAGCCCTCAGTAAATGTTAGTTATTATTTCTTGCAGCTAAAATTGATGAGCTTGAAAATGCATATCTTGATCGTTGCAAGAATTGTTGAAGAAGATAGTGAAGATTCACTGACAAGCCTTAGAAATTAGGTGGTCTTGATACTATATATAGAAAACCCTAAAGACTCCACCAAAAAATACTAGAACTGATAAATGAATTTAGTAAGGTCACAGGATACAAAAGCAATGTACAGAAATTCGTTGTATTTCTATACACCAATAACGAAGTGGCAGAAAGTGAAATTAAGAAAACAATCCCATTTATAATTACACCAAAAGAATAAAATTCCTAAGAATAAACTTAACCAAAGAGGTGAAAGACCTATACTCTGAAAGCTATAAAACATTGATGAAAGAAATTGAAGACTACACAAACAAATGGAAAGATATTCCATGCTCATGGATTGGAAGAAGAAATATTATTAAAATGTCCATAGTACTGAAAGCAACCTACAAATTTAGTGCGATCACTATCAAAATACCAACAGCATTCTTCACAGAACTAGAACAACTAATCCTAAACTTTGTATGGAATCACAAAAAAACCCCCAATAGCCAAAACAATCTGGAAAAAGAAAAACAATACTGGAGGTATCACAATTCCAGACCTCAAGTTATACTACAAAGTGGTAATAATCAAAACAGTATGGTACCGGCACAAAAACAGACACGGAGATCAATAGAACAGGATAGAAAGCCCAGAAACAAACCCAGGATTATATGGTCAATTAATTTTTGACAGAAGAGGCAAGAATATGCAATGGGAAAAAGACCACCTCTTCAACAAATGGCATTGGGAAAACTGGACAGCTATATGTAAAAGAATGAAACTGGACCACTTTCTTATACCATTCACAAAAATAAACTCAAAATGGAATAAGGACCTAAATATGAGACCTGAAACCATAAACATCCTAGAAGAGAGCACAGTAGGTAATTTCTCTGACATTGGCCATAACAACATTTTTCTAGATATGTCTCCTGAGGCAAGGGAAACAAAAGAAAAAAAAAAAGACTATTGGGACTATATCAAAATTAGAAGCTCTGCACAGTGAAGAAAGCAATCAACAAACTAAAAGAAAACCTACTGAATGGGAGAAGATATTTGCAATGACATATCCAATAAAAGGTTAGTAGCCAAAATATAGAAGGAATTTATACAATTCAGCACCCAAAAAACAAATAACCCAATTTAAAAAATGAGCAGAAGATGTGAACAGACTTTTCTCCAAAGAAGACATACAGATGGCTAACAGATACATGAAAAGATGCTCGACATCACTCATCATCAGAAAAATGCAAATCAAAACTGCAATGAGATAGCACCTCACACCTATCAGAATGGCTAAAATCAAAGACACAGGAAATAACAGGTGTTGGTGAGGATGTGGAGAAAAGGGAACCGTCCCTCACGCAGTGTTGGTGGGAATGCAAACTGGTGTAGTCACTGTGGAACACACAATATGGAGGTTCCTTAAACAATTAAAAATAGGGGCACCTGGGTGGCTCAGTTGGTTAGGCCACTGCCTTTGGCTCAGGTCACGATCTCAGGGTCCTGGGATTGAGCCCCACATTGAACTCCCTGCTCGGTGGGAAGCCTTCTTCTCCCTCAGCCTGCCCTTCCCCCACTTGTGCTCCCTCTCTGACAAATAAATAAATAAATAAAATACTTCTAAAAAGTTAAAAATAGAACTACCGTATGACCCAGTAATCACACTACTAGGTCTTTACCCAAAGAACACGAAAACTCTAATTGGAAAGGATACATTCACCCCTGTGTTTATTGCAGCACTATTTACAGTTGCCAAATCATGGAAGCAACTCAAGTGTCCATCGATAGATGAATGGGTAAAGAAGGTGTGGATGGATTATTATTCAGCTGTAAAAAAGAATGAAAACTTGCCATTTTTGACTACACGGATGGAGCTAGAGAGTATAACGCTAAGTGAAATAAATCAGTCAGAGAAAGACAAACACCATATGATTTCACTCCTATGTGGAATTTAAGAAACAAAACAAATGAACAAAGGGGGAAAAAAGAGACAAACCAAGAAACAGACTCTTAGCTACAGAGAACAAACTGATGGTCACCAGAGGGGAGGTGGGTGGGGGGATTCGTGAAATAGGTGATGGGGGTTCAAGAGTGCACTTATCACCATGAGCACTGAGTAATGTATAGAAGTGTTGATTCACTGTATTGTACACCTGAAACTAATACAACACTGTATATTAATTATATTGGAATTAAAATTAAAAGATCAATAAAAAATAAAAAGAAATCGGATCACCTTTTGTCATTCTGGAATGGTTTAAGGTGCTGTCGAACTTGATATTAGCCAGGAAGGTGGAGGAGCTTTATAAGACTGTTGTTATTCCCATCAGTTTACTAAGTCAATGACTTCTACTTCTGTCTTCACACACCTATCCCTCTCTTATTTACTGGTTACTTCTCATGAAAGAAAAGTGCTAGAACTTGAAGTAGATAGTTTCTCAATTTAACTCCTTTTCCCCCAGAATCCATCCACCTCAGACACTTGTTAGCTGTTTATGGACTTTCATAAGAGAATCTATTTTATGAATAAAGTGTATTCCAAAAGGTTATGTACAAATTAGTTGTCTGGAACATTTACTAATTTCCTGATATAATGCTATAAATGGTATTTCCGGTTTTAGGCCCAATCAGATACATTTAAGGCCAGCCATTAGTAAACTCAAAGTGCTTATTAAACCCCTGTGCGTTCTAGGTTGTAGAAATTGAGGGCGTACGGTACGGGAGAACAAGAAGGAGATAGAAGGGTTCTTTATCCTGGGGCATAGATTGACTGCAGGGAGATTTCCAAAGTGCTATGCTTTCTGGGGAGTCACTCTCCCATCACCTTTTGCACACCCTGGCTCTTTCCCCAGCTCTCTGATCTTCGGGGCTCTTGGGCTGCAGCAATTACATATATTTCCTTTCCGTGAAATTACAGGTTTACTATTGAATATCTTAAGGACGGCTAATGCCAAATAGATGTTAAGAGGAAAAAAATCTAATTGAATTTCTTACACCAACATACCCATGATTGCTAGTTAACTTTCTCGTGGTATCATATTTTTAAAGAAGGGCTAAGCAAATATTTATCAACAGAATTCTAGGGAGTTTAAGAAAGTAAAAATATACACTTAAGCAGAGCTGGGAGAGAATAAGGATATTTGGGGTAGGAAAAACACTGTAGGAAATACCAGTCTGTCCTTCAGAGCAGACATTGAAGCCTTGCTTCTAAAACTGGCCACCCATGCATTAGCCTGGGCAGGCGATGTGGTGTATCTTCCTAGATTGTCAATTATCCTTACAGTAGCTGATTTAAAATATATAAATATTAAAACAAATAAGAAGTGTTAGTTATAGGATGCTGACTCATTTGACTAACACATTAGACTTCAGTCACATTGCCTGCTCACGAGGGGTCACTTCAGGCTATGCTAGCAGACATTTGGGGGGCAGTTTGCAGCCTCTGGTCACCTGGATCCTCTGAGGAAACATTTCAGAAACCACACAGAACTTTTCCTGTGTTTCAGTTTCTTTGCTGTATGATCTCATTGTTTCTCTGAACGTTCCACGTTTTCCCCAAGGCTAGGGTAGGGGGAGAGGGCAGGCGGTGGGTCACTCTGACTTTAGGGTTTGCAAGTTTGCAAGTACTTTAAAATCTTCTAGGTTTCAGCCTATTGTGGTGAAAATTCTGAAACAAAACGAGCAAGACCGTCTCGACCCTGTAACATTTCCTCCACTTCAGTCACGATATCTCAGAGTTATTCTTGAGGGGGATGTCGTTAAAATAAGTAAAAGATGGGGGAGTACCTCATGTTATTGTTGATAATGCGCTGGAAGGTTTTTGGTAGGTTAAAAATGTGTGTGTGAGAGAGAGAGAGAGAGAGAGAGATTTTTTCTTTTCCCTCATTTCTTTAATCCAAAACGTTAGGTAAAATCAGTAACCTTTCATGAACAAAAGAAAATTCCAAGGACAGAACTTTCCTGGGCAGTTGAGGGGGGTGTTAGATAACGGTATGTGACCCCTGACTAAAGCTGACGGAATTCAGGGCTGGTTTGTAAATGCCTTAAATATACTATGATCTTAAATCTAGGTAGGAAGAGAAGTGGGATTTGGTTCTTTTCTTCCTTTCTTCTAAAAACAAAAAGGATTAAATCTCTTAATCTAGGCTTAGCGTAGAACCCAAACCACACGGCCTAATCAAGAACAGGAAACCCGCACATGTGGGTATCTCTATGGGTCTTCTATTTTCAGTATTAAAAACAGACCTGATCTCAGTGAGCCTAGAGTGGACCTTTATTAGGGCGGATATTTCCAGTTTGGCTAAAGCCTACCCTGTGGTACTGAGAAACTCAAAGAAGTGCGTGCACAGGTCACAGTCAATAAGGGGTAGGGAAGGGGAGAGTTAATTACCTGCTTTTGTATAGTGGAGAACACAGTCGTTTCTGTTAGTTCCTTCACTCAGCCATTTGTCTGTCTCTCATTGTTTTTTCTGTATCAGGAGGGTTGACGAGGTCAGGCCCAAGTAAAGAATGTGTGAAATTCACAGCTCCTCTAGGGAAATCCAGATTTTAAAAATTGAGGGGAAAACCCTGAGGTTTTGTGCATTCAACCACTGATCCCCCGAGGGCAGATTTTGTTGTTGTTGTTGAAACAAACCTTGCCCGTGGTCCAGTTTCTCAGGGTAGCAGTTAGGTGATGACTTAGGCCCACAATAAACTTAGGTGTATCTTGTGAAGATGTGAAGACTTATTTTAGACAGTTACATTTTGAAGGTCTTCTCTATTCTGGAAAGATAATATATGAATGACTGGGGAGAGAGGAAAGGAGGGAGAGAGGGAGAAAGAAACAATAGTTCTGGCTGCTCTATGTATAAAGCATTTGTACAAGAGCAATCATAAAAGAGCCCCAAAGATTATTTGTTTCGCTGTGAATATGACTTCCGAGTCCCCAGATTTGGTGTTCTCATTATGTTCATTGAGAAGGGACTTGGGCTAGTGAATTCCCACGGTAATTTTTGCCATCTTGCCTTGTACACCCTTGTGTGGTCAGAAAATTGCACGTGCAGGCCTTTAAGTAAAGATGGCTGCCTTTTAGAGATGGTGTGGGTGGTAATCACAATTGGTTCATTCTCAGTTTGCACATGCTAAGTCCTAACAAACAACCTTGGCAATGCTTCCTGGCTATACTCAGTCACCTTTAACTTGCGTACGAATGAGACTGGGGGTAGAAGGCACTGCTTAACTCAGAAGCAGTGGTATTGTGGTAAAACCCTTGGTGTTCTCATCTCAAAAGATCTCAAATGAATATGGTGGGTTGCTATTGTAACCATATTGAAATACAGACGTTCCTAGGAAATGTTCATATTGAACACTTACCAAAAAGATGAAATGAGGAATTCCCCAAAGTAACCCAAGGTATTCTGTGTCCTTGGAACCTGGCCTTTTTTTTTTTTTTTTTTTTTTAAATCCCTGAGGCTTGCTGCCAAAATTAGAGAGCACAGCAAGTTATCAGAAGAGATTCCGGCGGGACACTGATGATATCACCATTCACCGTCTTCTGCTGGAGTTGCTTGGTATGCAGGGCTCCACTGTGAATCGCAAGGTGCCACTCAGAATTGCAAACATGCTCACTGCTCTGTCGAGGAGAGGAGAGGAACCAACCGAAAAGAAGTTCTGCTTTAGAAATAGGAGGATGCTACAATCTCTCAGCATGATTCCTGCCTAGATAGCGTCTCACTCCATCTCATAGCGAAAAGGAGAATCATTGCACCACAAT
Organism: Ursus arctos; assembly: GCF_023065955.2. Lineage (NCBI taxonomy): Eukaryota > Metazoa > Chordata > Mammalia > Carnivora > Ursidae > Ursus > Ursus arctos. The sequence continues at coordinate 36,933,970 of NW_026622974.1, read as the reverse complement.
CATATTTCTTAAACAGAGCTGTGGAGTTTGAGTCTCCCCGGGTCAGTGAAAGACTCCCTGGAACTTCTATCTCTAACTTCTTACGTGTGTCCCTTCGTAGCCCTGTTTTGCAACAGAAGGATGTTGAAAATGTCTCCGAGGAGAATCTGAATATAGGTCACAAACTCCTAATGGGTCTGGTTCTAGTTCTTGTAAATTTATGTTATATTAATGTAATTTTCTATTTTCCACCCAGGGCTAGACAAGCTGAAGTCCAAAAATACATCCTAAAGGAATAGCTCTCCAGGGTTGCAAATGAGTTTTCATCCTGTCTTATAGACAGCCAGTCTTGAAGCTGTAGAAGAAGAAAGGTAGGATATTTTCCCAGGTCCCAGCCTCACCTCTCTGCATGTTCAGCTAAGGGCCATGTGTATTAACTCCATCTCAGACGGTTACCTTCACCTGGTGCAAGGGTAGGCTGCTTCCCTCCGCCTTTGTGGGACTGTGGTTCTTGGATACTGCTGACCATCTCTCCACAGATCATGGTGACCACTGCCAGAAGCACACTGCCAACTCTTTTTTTTTTTTTTTTTTTGCTTTCAACGCAGTTCCTTTGCCTCATGCTGTTTGCAAAATGCATTTAGAACTGACCCTCAGATGTGAGCTGACAGTAAAGGAGGATTTACATGGTGTATGTGCTCTGGTTGGGTCTCTTTCTTCTCTGCCACGTCCTGCCTTAAGTGTGAGTCACGGTCTCCGATTCCATACAAAGCACCCTTTCCCTGAGATTTGAATCGGACTCTCAGGTTCATTTTCTTTGTGAAATTTATGCTCTGCTTGTCTCCTTGCTTCTACTCAAAGTCTGGAGATCTATGGCTGCTGAAGAAATACCAGGAGAGCGGCTGGCTTCAAGCTATGTGTGTGCCAAAGGAGTATTGTTTTTCCCAGTTACGTCACCTGCCTGATGGTCAACCTGATTCTTTCTGAAACTTTGAAGAAGGTTTATGGTGGTGCGAAGAGGATATGTAGAGCTTTATTCTTTGGCAGAAACTAAACATTAGAAACTCTGTGCCAAGCTGCTGAGTTCTGAACGTATCAGGGGAGATGAGAACAGAGATGAGAGGAAGAGCAGGGGATGAGGAACGGTCTTGCCCCAAACGTCTCATAGCCCCTCTGAAAGGTACACTCCTTTGCTCCTCTGCTTCTCTTCCCTACCCCTCTCCGGCCTGCTTTCTGCCCCAAGGCCCACCTGCATGGACTGCACTGATGGACTCTGGAAACTTCTGGCTCTCTCTGTGCTTAGCCAGTGCAGATTAGAGGGAAAGGAGGGAATGAGGCCAAGGTTTTTATTTCCTGGCCCTGTCTCACTCAGGTTGTCTTGGACTGGACATTCCCCTTGACATGAGGTACTTTCTTCTCTCTAGAAAGCCAATGTTCTGTGACTCTACTACTAGTTTCTGGTACCCACTTCCTCCCTTTGACCCTTTGGGCCTAGGGGTGATGGCAGCCTTGTGGCTGTTAGCCCTAGATTCCTGCACTGTCCGTGCACTCTTCCCCTTCATCCACTTATGACTGTGTGCGATCAGTCCCTTTGAAAATCTCTCTTTGAATTATCTTTTTTTTTAAAGATTTATTTATTTTAGAGAGAGAGCAAATGAGAGAGGGAGAGAGAAAGAGCAAGAGCATGCACGTGGGGGGGGGCAAGAGGGAGAGGAGAGGGAGAATCCCAAGCAGACTTTGCACTAAGCCCCAAGCCTGACATGGGGCTCGATCCCACAATGCATGAGATGATGACCTGAGCTGAAACCAAGCCAGACGCTTAACCTACTGAGCCACCCAGGTGCCCTTCTCCTTGAGTGATCTTAATTTGAATATATATCTGGTCCGTTAGGACTCTGGCTGATAGAACCCTCTTTGAGTTCAGCAGTTAAAGGATTTATTTGACTAATAAACTCTTTACTTACAAACCAGATTCATCCTGGTAAGGTTTAGTCTGTATTTGTACTGGAGTAAGAAGGCTGAGTCAGGTTTTAGGGCATCTGGGATTTTTAACTTAGAGATCTGAAGGGAGGAAAAGGAAGGGGGGGATTTTTGAAGCGTGGTTGAGATTGGAGGGGTGGGAAAAGACGAAAGCCAAAGGCGTCCTCCATCACAATGTGTTGCGGTATGGTGAGGGCGGATGGAGAGTGCCCGTTGTTTCTCGACCTAAAAGCTTTTCTCCATAAATGCTGCTTCCCCCACCCCCGGACCCACCCCGTCACAGCGTATGTGCCATGCCCCTTCAGCAAGCAGATTAAGCAGCTTGTCCAAGCGCCCACAGTTAGGAATTAGTCAGGATTTCGGCCCAAAGAGTCTGACTTCACAGCCCAGGCTTTTAACCACTAAAGGTGTGTCTTTAACTGTGCGTGGGTCTTAGTGGTCTTTGTGTGTCCAGGCCACAGAATAAATGGTCAAACCATTCCTTTGGTAGGAATCTTGGGATTTCAAGCATTTCAACCTGGCGGGGCCAGAGAGTTTAGAAACATACGAAAACTATGGAGACTTACAAGAAAGCGGAACAAAATCCATTTGGAATTTGTGACCACCGTTCAAATGTTCCTCAGAGACATTTTTATCATCTCAAATTTGTGAGACTTCTTGTAAAGGGACCTAGGGAAAGAGCCAGAAACCACAGGGAATGTCAGGCCAGAGAAGACCTGTGAGGCAGTAATAATGACTTTCATGCTCACCGTCAACCAGGATTTCCAACTCGCTATCAACCAAGCTTGTCACTGAATCAGCCACCTACAGCCCCCAAACTCTTTATCCCGCTAATAATCCTCTAAGCCACTTAAGCCCTGGATTTAAGTATTTTTCAGCTGTTTTCCAGGCAGGTTGTGCCAAAGAGCAGTTTTGAGGTGGAGGTAGCGGGTGTTAATATTCGAGTGAAGCAGGTTGCCTGCGTAAACCTGAGGGTGTTTTTAGTTTGGGGCTCAGATGTAAATGGTCGGGCAGGAGAGCGGCACACCGCGGGATGCCTGGGAAATCTCGCTCAGGAAACAAAGCGCTCGTCTCCACGGTCTAGGTGCTGCCTTGGCCATCAGCAGTATCTGCTGAATGCACAAATCTGGTTGAGGTGAGCAGAGCACAGGTCTCTTGTGCTTCCCACACACCTGCTGGGATATTAATGCCGCTAGAGATAAGAGAGCAGCTGGGTTAGACTTACACAGGCCGTGGTTCAAAAGGCAATACACACAGTGTGTTTAGTCTAACGATTGTGAATTTGAGGTTTAATTTTAACTGAACCTCGATGATACGTTAACTTGAAAATTTATTAGCTGTAGCAGAAAGCAACTCTTCCAGTCCACTGAAATCTCTGACATGCGTTAAAGACAACAGCTGGTTTATTAATTTAGTCCACTTATGTGAAGTTTAATCATGCCCCAGCCCTCCAAAGGATCTTAAAACTAGATGCACAAAAATAATGAACAAGCATAGTGACTATTGGCGTTTCCTTAGTGGAGCTCTTGTGTTGAATGGAAGTCAGAGCTAATGCGCACTTTGGTTTCCAAAAAACAAAGCAAACAGACAAAAACCTCCAAACCTCACTATATTCTGATTGTTCATTCCTCAAGTTAGGCGTGAAGAGTACTTAATCAAACACCAACCAAAAAAGGAGGACTGTTAACTTAGTATGTTTCTTTTTACTGTGTGAATTTAGAAGTAAAACTGTATCCTTTAACAAACCCTCAAGTCTAGGATGAAATTTAGCAGGATCCAAAAGTAGCTGGAGAAGATGTGTGAGGAAAAGTCTGGGCCACATCTGTTACCTTTTTATTTTTTCTTTTTCTTTCCTTACTTATTTTTAAGCCATTAAAACTATATTTCAGTCCACTGTCTTTTTTTCATATAACAAAGTGTTATTAATTTAGACTTTCCCAGATTAGACATTGTGGCATTTTGGACACAGTGGTTCTGACACCTTCTTTGTGGTATTCGTGAAGAAAAAGACTTGTTAAAAGAATAGAGTGCAAACATGATTTCCAAGGGGAATTTTAAAATTAATTAAGATCGAATCCTTTGCAGACTTTCTACATTAGTTGTATGCTACTATGGACAATTGAATCTTAGGTTGTACTGAGCAATAACATGATGAAATGCTTGTAGATCTTTGGCATATTAATTAAGCACATGCTTTTCTTCTTTAAAACAACCTCATTTGACTTCTTGGCCACCATTCATTAACACCAGTATATTTAAGGACAAGTTTCACACATTTTAAACTTGAGCTCTGTGATTAGAATGTTTTGCTTAAACTCTTAATGACTAATAGAGGAGGAATGGCTTATTAACAAACCTAAATAATTCAAAGGTCCACCCAAAACACAACTATGAAGTCCCCATTAAGCTCCCCACAGTGTGTAGGTGCTGGCTCTGCAGTGATGCCCCAGGGCCAAAGGACAGGGACTTTGCACGGTGGTGGTAGGCACTGAAGCCCAGGGGAAAACAAAACGTGTAGGGTGCCCAGCTATCCTGGCAAGAGAGTCAGGAGGCTTCGATATGGGTTCATGGAGGATGGGACTTTGGACTGGGTCTTGAAGAATTGATTGGGGTGGGGGGGAGGTAGGGAATGAAGTGTGTTCCTTTTTTTTTTTTTTTAAGAGAGAGAGCGCATGCATGTGAGTGGGGAGGAGGGGCAGAGAGAGGGAGAGAGAGAATCTCAAGCAGGCTCCATGCTTAGTGCAGAGTTGACGCAGGGCTCGATCTCACGACCCTGAGATCATGACCTGAGCCAAAATGAGGAGTCAGACACTTAGTTGACTGAGCCACCCAGGCTCCCCTGCAGTGTGTTCCTTAGAAATGCTTGTGAAACTTTGGGTTTGAGAGTGAGGTAAAAAGTTGACCATGAGACTGCAGAGATCACATCTTCCCAGATTCCCCACATGACAGGATTACAAAACTGTGTAGCAGGTTTGCTAAGAGGTAGGTGAACCATGTGTGTGATTTCTTAAACTTAGGGTGGGAAAAGTGCTTTCTGTGACACCCTGTCCTCCTAACTGGCCAGGTTTCACAGAGCTCTTAATCTGCAGGGATGATCGGTCAGGGTTCCTCACCCGATGTGGGGGTTCGGTGATTTACTTCCATGGACCAGATGTCCACTTCGGTGCTGTATTTCTGATGAGCAAGCAGTTCAGGGGCCGCGTATACAGGGCTTCCACACTGAGTGCTCACCGCTCCTGAGAAAGGCCTCCAACTTCATGGTATTACTCCATACGAAGTCTGAAAGATTTACAAACAGGCAGACCAAAAAGTTCACCTCCAGCCGAGAAGACTTTAATTCTTCTTAGCGGCAGTTGGGTAAAGAGGGTCTGTGAATAACCTGATAAAATATCCAGTAAAAATGTATTTTATAACAGCATTTCTTGTGGGAATAGGGATGCAGGGAAACAGGTTGAGACACTGTCTTTACGTAAAATCACTTGGTTTTTGGCTCTAAGTTCTTGGGTTTTTCTTTCAGCCAGCTCTCAGGAATGTTTTCTTTAGCTATGGCTGGCATTCCATGACTTGCCATTCACATTACACTGTATTGGAAAGTTTCTTATGTGACAGAAGCCCTTGATGAGGCCGATTAGTATCTGGCCTTTTAATCCAAGCCTTGCTGTCCAGTCAGCTGCCTACCGTTCCCTGTTGTCTTGGGAATCTGACTCACTTTACTCACTTTTGTTTTCTGCCCACCCTTCCAGGGCTGGAGTCACGGTTCCACTTCTTTGGGCCATCATCTCCTCATCTGTAAAGTGAGATACTGTTAGCATTGACTTCATAGCGTGTTATATTTGAGATTAGAACTGTGAACCTAGGTTACAGGCTTTGAGCATGTCCTAAGTGCTCCACTGATATCGGTTGTGATTATTATTCTTCTTGCACAATTTGTCTATTCCTACAAAGCAAGGGAGCAGAACAGGTTTGGACAGTCACTTCATGTAAGGGGAGAGGCAGTCGTGGTCCAGCAGGAGAAAGCTGTCTGCAGGCTCCACCTGGACAGCCAAGGCTTCAGGGATGGTGGAAGGAGGGAGAGGCCCAGTGGCCCCTAACTCAGACCTGAAAAGTTTCAGCTAGACACAAGGTTGGCTTAGGAAACAACAGAGCCGAGCTATCTGGGACCTTGTTCTAGGTAAGATCACCCAGTGAGCATGACTGGCCTGGAAGGACCCAAGGCTGGGACTCGTGTCATGAGAGCTGTAAACCAACAGTGAACTCACACAGCGAGATCGAGTCCGATTGAATCTCAGGGCTCCTCTGAGAGCCTGCCCTGGAGACCTCCAGGCTGCAACAATGTAGGTTGTTTTCAGGGTTTTATTACTTTACTAAGAGTCCCTCTGAATTCAGTTAGTAATTGTTGAAAAGCAACAAACATGTTTAAGCATAAGGAATTTTTTCCTTTCAAGATGATTTTGTCAAGCTCATTTGGAATGAATAACATTTTGAGAAAAATCACAGGATGGTTTCACAGACCACAGAGTGTGTATTAATATCACATGTAACTGCCCTTATAAAATGCTAAATTTAGATTTTTACTTGGATTTATACAACACTTTAAATGACACATTATTTTAATTAATATACTACATGGTAGCTTAATATGATAAGAGGTCCTGCGTGTGTGTGTCATACATTTTCATCTATGCCTCAATTATTAAGTTTCCACTGTAGTTTGAAATAGTATCTCTTCACCTGGAGAAAATGCCATAGCTCTTAGTGCTGCCTCCTGAGATCTGTTAGGTCTGTGTTTCAAATAAAGTCATAGTCAGCTGGGTCAATAAAATAGACATGGATATTTATACTTACCAATAATTTTGATATTACTGTATTTATCTAGAAGAAAAATTTCAGTCTTCAAGTCCCTAAATAGACCCAGAAAAGTAAACGTCATGTAGTAATAGTGTATTGTTTTAGAATATTGCAGCTGTATGCTAAAGAGGATTCTTTCTTGACTTGAGTCTCAGAAGTGATAATGGACTAAATTCTTTGAGTTCCCAGAAAAAACACTAGCAAACAGGGCGATATGCTTTCAGGTTTCTGTTCCTAGCTTTGACTGGACATCGACAAGCTGTTACTTTGGGAATTGTCTCATTTTAAAATAGGACACTTGCTAAGCATTGACTACAGGCAGTCTTCGTACATATCATTAAAAAATTGACCAGACAAATGGAGTTTCTCCCTTTCTAATCAAGTGATAGTTGGAAAGAAGGCAGTTAAAGTCCCTCACTGGCTCCTACCCAGATTCTTCTGTAAATCTAGCATTATTTTCAGAGCTGTCTCTTAGAGCAGTAGGTCTCAGGATAAATCACACAGAGCACTCTCCTCCTGCCCTTTATTTTAGGCAGGTGAAATTTGCCTAAAGCGGACGAATGCCCTGAGTATCTGAGAAGGCTCTCCTTAGGAGTTTGCCTGGAAGAAGTGACTTGTCATCACATATTGTAGGAGTCACATGTTTTTTGGTCTTTTTAACAATGAGCTAATTGAAAAAATAAAACCCTTCTAATTTTTCTTGGCCACACAATTGTGTGATTTGTATAGCAGGACAGAGGCCCCTAAGCATGGTCCCAAAGAAGGGCACCGAATTTGCAGTAACCCTGGGAGGTATCCATGATGGCATGGCCAACTCCAGGTATCCTTGGTAATGCTTCACAGGAGAGCCGTGGGCCTTAAATAACATGAAAGATCTGCATATTCACCACCGTCTACTAAGATAATGCATGTAGTGGTGATCTATATTGTAACCAGAAATATAACCAGGGAGAGGAGGACAGGGCAGGGACTAAAACAAATAATTTAAATATGATCATTAGAAACAAGACCACATGTTCAGACATAATTTGTATCTTTTCCCCCACCAAACATTTTATGGAGCTGTTTGTTCTCCCGTTCATTTCTGCTCTCTTGGGGATACAGGCTTTTCGGAGGGAGAGGTGATGGTGCGGGTGGGCATGGTATCTCGGCCAGGCTGACCCATGCATGGGAGGTCCTCCAGTGGATTCTGCTGCCTTTTTATGCCTGAACTTACTGTGAAGAGTATCAGAGCCTTTGCTTCCTCAAGTCATGATGTGTTTACATATCCAAATGCTTTTGAATGATGAACAGTTTGAAGCCATTAAACAATTAAACAAGCTAGTAAGTTGTTGCTTTAAAAATAACCAGTTATGCAGGAGCTTGTTGGAAACCTTCTCCCTGAAAGATTGTTTGGATGTGTATCTTCAGCATCTCTCTTATTTTAAGTCCATTATTGTCTTTTCATGGAATTTCTCCCATTTAAGGAGAAATCCATCAGTATGTTTTGTGTGCTATGGAAAGGGGTTCTAAGTTACAGAATTGCTCTCTAGCCTCTGGAATCCTGCAGCAGAGGGGAGTTGGGGGACAGTGATGGGGAAGGAGCTATGTATAGTTTAGTGTATTAGGGATCTTGGGAATAAGTAACTAGGATCTTTCCCAAATCATAAGACATTTTATAAGGCATTTAAAAAATCTGGCTGGGTGGAGAGAATAGACACACTGTAAATCAGCTAATACCATAGGCTACCCTCAATAGGAGTTTCTCCCAAATCATTAAACCCACAAAAATTTGCAAGAATCCCTCCCACATTCATCAGTGCCATATTGTTACTTTGAATGTTTTTTGTTCATAAGAAGATACAAATGTCTCCCTCTAAACTATCGTCACATAAACAGTGCTCAAACTAAACCCTGGAAAAAGAAAGGAAGAGATGGTCATGGTTGCATCAATTTTTTTCACATGCAGATGTATGAGCCGGTGCTCATTTTCTCATAATGGCACACCCAGTGACAAGCTTCTCAAGGACACTGATCTTCCCTTTGGCTGCACTTACTTATGGACGCTGGACTGGGCTCACTGTCAGCGACGGACATGTCAAGGGTTTCATGAACATGGGGACTTCGGTGGCTTTTCCTCCCTCAGAGGAAGGAATGGTATTATGTCTGCGTACAATTCCATGCCATGTGGATGCCCCACAGCAGACATGATCTGTCTCGAGAACGTCTTTGCTCCCCTTTCACTTAGTTTCTTTGATCCCAGCTTCTGTTCAGGAGGTTGCTGCCAAGGCATAGCTTCACCACCATATAATAAGAGTTTTCTGTCTCCAGGGTTTCACACAGCTGGGCAATGTTAGCGTGTTTAACCATTTGCTGGATCTGAGAGTCATGCTTTACATTCTTTAGAACACGGGAGTTTTGCTTGGCTTTCTTTTCTTTTTTTTTTTTAAGATTTTATTTATTTGACAGAGATAGAGACAGCCAGCGAGAGAGGGAACACAAGCAGGGGGAGTGGGAGAGGAAGAAGCAGGCTCCTAGCGGAGGAGCCTGATGTGGGGCTCGATCCCATAACGCCGGGATCACGCCCTGAGCCGAAGGAAGACACTTAACTGCTGTGCCACCCAGGCGACCCTTGCTTGGCTTTCTTGTTGATGACTTTGATGGCAACCTAAATCACTGGCAATATAAATGATACCCAGTGAAAGTTAGCTAATAAAAATGGCCAAGTAGGCTCATTTTTTTTAAAAGCACAAGATAATACATAATACATACATAATAACAGGAATTTTGTAATGCAATTTTGTTAAGTTGGGATGTGAATAAATATTCTTTTTAATTTTTTAGAGATTTTATTTATTTATTTATTTATTTAATTTTCAAGAGAGAGCACACAAGTCAGAGTGGAGACAGAGGGAGAAGCAGACTCCCCACTGAGTGGGGACCCCAATGCAGGACTTGTTTTCAGGACCCTGGGATCGTGACCTGAGCTGAAGGCAGACACTTAACCAATGGAGTCACCTAGGCACCAGTAAAACACCATATTCTTAACTTATATCTGAGGTTGAACTTTTAGTAAGTCAGGATTGATAGTAACTATGCTAAAATGTAATTATATTTCAGCAATCTATTAACTATGCTTTTGTGGACTTTCCTGATACAGCTGTCTCTTTAATTTTAAAGAACACATTTATTAATAAAAAATTAATAAATGGGCTATATTTTATTTTTTAAAATTTAAATCTTGTTAGTAAACATGTAGTTTGATATCGGTTTCTGGAGAATTTAGTGAATCGTCACCTACAGACAACACCCAGTGCTCGTCACAAGTGCTCTCTTTAATACCCTTCACCCATCTAGACCATCCCCCATCCAGTTCCCTTCATCAACCCTCGGTTTGTTAAGAATCACTTATGGCTTGTTTCTCTCTCTCCTTTTTTCTTTTCCTCCTTTCCATATGTTCATCTGTTTTCTTCCTTAAATTCCACCTTTGAGTGAGATCATATGGTATTTGTCCTTCTCTGACTGACTTATTTCGCTTAGCATAATACACTCTAGATCTATCCATGTCATTGCAAATGGCAAGATTTCATTCTTTTTTGGTGGCTGAATAATATTCCATTGCACATATATACACCACATCTTCTTTATCCATTCATCTGTTGATGGACATTTGGGCTCTCTCCATAGTGTATATGTTGTTGATAATGTTGTTATAAACATCAGGGTCCATGTATCCCTTTGAATCTGTATTTTTGTATCCTTTGGGTAAATACCTAGTAGTGCAATTGCTGGATTATAGGGTAGTTCTACTTTTAACTTTTTGAGGAACCTCCATACTGTTTTCAGAGTGGCTGTACCAGTTTATATTCACACCAACAGTGCAAGAGGGCTCCTTTCTCTGTATCCTCACCAACACCTGTTGTTTCTTGTGTTGTTAATTTTAGCCATTCTGACAGGTGTGAGGTGGTATTTCATCGTGGTTTTGATTTGTATTTCTCTGATGAGCATGTTTTCATGTGTCTGTTAGCCATCTGGAATTCTTCTTTGGAAAATTGTCTATTCATGTCTTCTGTCCATTTTTTTTCACTGGATTATTTGTTTTTTGGGTGTTGAGTTTGGTAAGTTCTTTATAGATATTGGATACTAACCCCTTATCAGATATATTGTTTGCAAATATCTTCTCTAAATGGGCTATATTTTAGAACACATATCAACCAAGACCAAAAGATGTAATTGGTTCAGAATTAAAAATAATTAAATATGGAAAGAAATCATATATATCAATAAAATTAGCTACAGTACATTCTAGGAAAACTCATTAAATCTTCTCCTTGCTTCTTTTTTAAAAATAGTTACTGGTTTAACAGCAAGAATTTCTCCCTTTGTTTTTAGTAGGAACAGATAAAAAAGAGTTTTAAGTAAGAAAACCAAATAGAAATTATGTTGTGATATTTTTTTATTATGTTTCTTTGGGTTTGTTTTTATTTTGAAGATAAATTGATTTTTATACATATTAACATGCTTAATTGGAACACACACTCATTTCTGGACTAACAGATAATCCAAACTTTAAGATTTTCATTGAATTTAAACTATTTGAGCCTTCTCAAGGAATCTAGGGCAAGTAAGCTTTGCAAAAGGAAGACTGTCCTTTTCTTGCATCCAGAAGGAAAATAAAGCAGGATTTAATATATCAAAATAGTCTCTGCTGCTTATGACTACATTTAAAAAATCTTTGTGAAGAAAAATATTTGTCGCTACAAGACTCTTTGAAATAGGATGATATTTATAATTACATTGATTAGTTAGCATGCCCCAAGGGGTGAGAGTGGACATCCTTGTCTTGTTCCTGATCTTAGAAGGAAAGCTCTCAATTTTTCACCATTGGGTATGATATTAGCTGTGGGTTTCATATGTGGCCTTTATTATATTGCTGTATATTTCCTCTAAACCTACTTTGTTGAGCGTTTTTATTGTGAATAGATGTTGTAGTTTGTCAAATGCTTTTTTTTTTTTTTTGCATCTGTTGAAATGACCATATGGTTTTTATCTTTTCTCTTGTTAATGTGATGCAAATATTGAACCACCCTTGCATCTCTGGACTAAATCTCAGTATATCACGGTGAATGATTTTTGTTAATGTATTGTAGGATGTGGTTTGCTAATATTTTGTTGAGGATTTTTTATCTGTGTTCATCAGAGATATTGGCCTGTAGTTCTTTGTTTTGGTAGTGTCTTTATCTGATTTTATATCAGGGTAATGCTGGCCTCAGAGAATGAATTTGGAAGCTTTCCTTCCTCTTCTATTTTTTTGAATAGTTTGAGAAGAATAAGCATTAACTCCTCTTTAAATGTTTGGTAGAATACACCTGTCGAGCTGTCTTGAATGTGCCTGAGGTTATTTATGCATTCAACTACTGAAAGACATCCTGGTTGCTTATGTAATTATGAATAAAGCTGCTATGAACATTGATGTGCAAGTTTTTGTGTGGACATAAGTTTTCAGCTCAATTGGGTGAATATGTAGAATCATGATTGCTGGATCTTATGGTAAGACCATGCCTAGGTTTGTAAGAAACTGTCGAATTGTCTTCCAAAGTGGCTTTACCATTTTGCGTCCCCATCAGCAACGAATAAGAATTCCCATTGCTCTGCATCCACACCAGCATTTGGTATTGCCAGATTTTTGCATTTTAGCTTCCGAATACGTATGTAATGGTATCCCATTTTTACTTCAATTTGCAGTTCCTTGATGCAAATTAGGAATGTTTTCATATGTTTATGTGTACCATCGTGTATCTTCTTTGGGAAGTGTCTAGGCCTTTTGTCCATTGTTAATTGGGTTGTTATTTTATTGTTCAGTTTCATGAATGCTTTGTATATGTATTTTTAAATTTTTAATTAATTTATTTTTATTTAAATTCAATTAACATATAATGTATTATTGGTTTCAGAGGTAGAGGTCTGTGATTCATCAGTCTTATATAACATCTGGTGCTCCTTACATCACGTGCCCTCCTTAATGGCCATCACCCAGTTACCCCATCCTCCCCACCACCTCCCCTCCAGCAACCCTCAGTTTGTTTCCTATGCTTAAGAGTCTTTTATGGTTTGTCTCCTTCTCTGATTTCATTTTGCTTTATTTTTTCCTCTCTTCCCCTATGATCCTCTGTTTTGTTTCTTAAATTCCACATATCAGGAAGATCATATAATTTTCTTTCTCTGATTGACTTATTTCACTTAGCATAACACCTAGTTCCATCCACATTGTTGCAAATGGTAAGATTTCTTTTTTCTGATGGCTGAGTAGTATTCCATTGTGTGTGTGTGTATGTGTGTATATATATATATATATATATATATATATATATATATATATATACACCACATCTTCTTTATCCATTTCATCTATCAATGGACATCTGGGCTCTTTCAATAGTTTGGCTATTGTGGACATTGCTGATATAAACATTAGGGTGCAGGTGCCCCTTCAGAGCACTACATTTGTATCTTTGGGGGTAAATACCCAGAAGTGCAATTGCTGTGTCATGGGGTAACTCTATTTTCAACAATGTGGAACCTCCATACTGTTTTCCAGAGTGTCTGCACCAGCTTGCATTCCCACCAACAGTGTAAGAGTGTTCCCCTTTCTCTGCATTCTTGCCAACATTTGTCATTTCCTGACTTGTTAATTTTAGCCATTCTGACTGGGTGAGGTGGTATCTCACTGCGGTTTTGATTTGTATTTCCCTGATGCTGAGTGATGTGGAGCATTTTTTCATGTATCTGTTGGCCATTTGTATGTCTTCTTTGCATGGTCCAGTTTCATTCTTCTGCATGTGGCTGCCCAATTTCCCCAACACCATTTGTTGAAGAGACTGTCTTTTTCCCATTGGATATTCTTTCCTGCTTTGTCAAAGATTAGCTGACCAGAGAGTTAGGGTCCATTCCTGGGTTTTCCATTCTGTCTATGTGTCTGTTTTTGTGGAGTGCTTTGTATATTTTAAGACAAGTCCTTTATCAGGTATGTATTTTGTAAATATTTTCTCCCAGAACTGCTTTTATAGAGCTGGAAACAGGGCTCTTTCACACCCAAAAACATTAGGCTACACACATAGATCAATAAAATGCAATTAGCTACAAACTGTGGTAAGGGCCTTAAAAGTGCTGAGGCTGCATTAGTGCCTGAGGGTATATAACCTACCTTACTGCTTTTTATTATAGTAAAGCAATTACTTTCTGGAGTCTTTTCTGGAAATATGCATTTTTATGGTTAGGCTGGCTTGAGCTCCAGTTAAAAGTTGGTTAGCTCTTGTATCTTAAAAATCCTTAGTTTTAAAGGGATAAAGCTGACTATACACGTAAATTCCAAAGGAGATTTGATAGTCACTGTTTAAAGGACTGAGACTATTTCTCCTAATGATATTCTAAATAAAGTACAGTGCAAATCCTTGTTACCAATCTGAAGTGGTATGACAATGGAATGTCACAGTGGAAACAATTTCTTACCCCGTTTTGGAAGATGCAGGCTGCATTGTGGCTTGGAGCTTAGTTTAGATGAGACCCTACAGCATCCAGGCTTTAGAGGTTTCAAAACCCATATTCGATTCTGCTGCTTCTATTGTATTAGCAAGGATTCTTCCCCTTCTTACTCAAAGAAAACCATATATATACATTATATAAAACATTTCTAGATAGATAGATAGATAGATAGATAGGGAGAGAATGTTCTTGCTGAGGAATACTGGATGACATGAGTTTTTTTTTTTTTAGTTAGAGAAGCTTGTATTTTCTTGACTGAAGGGTACAAGGTAGTTTTTTAAATAATTAAAACAGTCAGCATTTCCCATTTTTCTTAACTGTTCTACCATAAACCTGCTCAAGAGATGATTAATTTTGATGTAATTTGACTAATAGTTTCCCAAATAAAAGCTGATGTTTGCTTTGTGGGATGAAATTTAGCTAATAATTACCCAAATAAAATTTGATGTTTGCTTTGTGGGACGGTGGGAAAACATGATACCTTACGACATTGATCATCCTAAAAAGTAAACTACAATTCAGGAGGAAACAAATTTGAGGACAGAATACTGCACAGGAAAGGGATTATTTTCCTGGAAGGGTAAGGAAAAATACTCAGTAGATACCATGAAACAAAGGATTTTATGAAATTAAAAAAATCAGTCTTAATGCCAACAACTTGATGTCCATATAAGTGTTTAAATCACAGAACTCAGGGTTACACTCTGTAGAAGTCAAACAGTCTGTCCTATTACATGTCAGTGATTTTTATTATAGGAAGAGATATAATTCAGTGATTTTCCAACCATCAGGTATTAGTCAGGACAAGCTAACTGTTGTAACTAACAATTTCAAAGTCTTATTTTTTTTTAATATTATACCAATGTACTTTTTTTTTTTTTTTTAAGATTTTATTTATTTATTTAACAGAGAGACAGCCAGCGAGAGAGGGAACACAAGCAGGGGGAGTGGGAGAGGAAGAAGCAGGCTCCCAGCAGAAGAGCCCAATGTGGGGCTTGATCCCAGAACGCCGGGATCATGCCCTGAGCCGAAGGCAGACGCTTAACGCCTGAGCCACCCAGGCGCCCCAATAATTTCAAAGTCTTAATGGCTTAAAACAGTAAAAATTTACCTCCTTCTGATGTCATGGTGTCATGTAGGCTGGAGGGAACGAGTGGTGGGCTCTACTTCACATGGTCATTAAAGCCATGGATCATTGATCTAAAGAGTACCCCATCCCCAGGCCTTTGGAATCCTCTTCTCAGTCCTCTGCATCTAGTCTGCGATAAGAGATGAGAAGGTGGGAGGTTTATTAATTATTTGTAGATCAGGCTTAGAAGTAGCAAATATCATTTCTGGCCCAAGCTGCATTGGCCAGTCACATGTGTCTGTCTATCAGTGAGGGGGCTGGCAAGGGTAGTCTTGCTGTATGCCCAGGAGGAAAATAAAACAGGATTTAATAAATCAAAGGAGTCTCTTCCACTTACACTACACCGAAAGCAAAAAGAAAAAAATCTTTGTGACGAAAAATATTGGTACCTATGACCACCTCCAAAATAGGATATAGTTTATAATTATATGGGTTATTTGGCCTTTCTCTATACTTTCAGGAAGAACTGACTTTCTGGACTATCCTTGTGTTTTCAGAAGCCGAAAACCGAACCTCAGCCTTTCTCCTGATAAATGGTCCTCCGCGGATGAATTGGGGAGAATGGCATTGTTTCCATTTGACAATGTGGGTGAATAGTAGGAGAATTTTTTTTTTTCATCTTTAAGGAGCAAAGGTGTAGACAATGTTTGATTTTTTGTTTTATATTAACATTATTTTAATTTTCTACTGCTCTGCAACAAATCACCTCAAAACTTCAAGGCTTAAAAGAACAGTAACATTTCATTCCTCTATCACAATTCAGAAATTTGGGAATGGCTCAGCGGAGTGTTCTGGATTGTCTTTGGTGTGATCAGATGGTGGCTGTCCCTGTAACATCAGAGTGCTGAAGCAGCCGGGGGAGAGACTGTGTGGAGAGGCACTACTCACGTAATCTCCGCATATCTCCGTATGGTCTGTCTGCATGGGCTGGCTTGGGCTTCCTGTCCCAGTGGGGCATCAGGGCGGTCAGACTACTTACAGAGATGCTGAAGGCTTCAAGGGGTATTTTCCTGCCTTGACCCGTCCTTAGCTGGGTTGCTGGTGACAGTGCTACCAGACTTCACACCTCCATGTAACAGGCTCACCTTCCCTCCAGCTTCCAATAACATTTTCCTCACTTTCCTTTAGACTCTCATTGACAGTGTCTTCAAGAACCTTTTCGATTCTGCTGACAGTCTCCTTGGGCCCCGTTAGGTTTTCACTCACAGCCTCCTCTGGGCTCTTCCACCCACTTTGTAGACCCAGAGCCAATGCCACATGGCCTAGCTTTTTGTAACAGCAGCACCCTATTCCAGGCACTGATATCTGTTTCATTTATGTATTTCTGCATAATAAATTACCACAAAAGTGACTGGCTTAAAAGAGCCACAGTCCCTCCATTAGCTCTACAGTTCCTGCAGAACAGGAATTTGGGAAGGGCTCAGATGGCCAGTTTTGGGTCAGAGTCTCATGCAGTTGAAGCCAAGTCATGCTGGGGCTGGGACCACAGTTGGCCATTTCAGCAGGTTGTCGTGAGGATTAAAAGAGATGTTCACAAAGTGTTTTTAGTGCTGTGCTTGTCATGCCATCAGTGTTCAAAATAGATTAGGTCTTGCATAAATGATTCCTGAAACTCCATTATCTTATTTTATCTGTTAAGTTGGTGTTACAAAGAATCCATTATATGCAGAACATTAAGTTAGGTTTCATGAAGGACACAAAAAATAATATTTCATGTGTAATTTGATGTGAAGTTAACTGGATTATGAGGCTGTTTCCTTTTTTATGTTGGCTGGATCTTCTTATTAATGGCTCAGCCCCCTGGTTCTAATGTTAAGTGGGTTTGTGCCTTTAGCAGAGCCCTGTGTTTTAGGGGGCAGACTTCTGTTTTGTATTTTCAGGTTACCCATTCAAGGCATCAAAGGCAGGCAATTTCCAAGAATATGTGGGGTAACTTCAAATAGGTTCCAAGAGTCACGGAAGGTTCTAGAACTTTGAATTCTCAACTGAGAATCTGGAAGATAAGTGCCCATAAATACATGTGTGTCTGAGTGTGGAGCCACTGCATTCCCTGAATGGGTCACAGTGTAAAACATGAGGAAGGGATTTCTACTTCTGGGAGAACTTTTGAAAACTTATGGGGGGAAAAAGTGAAATCCATAATGCTGCTTATGGTGATGTGGGCCCCACATGGATTGTGGGAAGGCTTGGACTTTGGTCTTAGGTTTTCCTTTTAAATGTGCCAAGGTGTTCCATTTTTATGGCTTAAATCATGTCCTATCGTGTATAATTTCTTACTTTTTACATGTCTTTTGGCAAGAACATAGTTTATTTTAAGAGTTACTGATTTGTAGGGGCAAGCTTCGTCGTTTTATAGGCTTTCTTTTGGGGGGTATAATCTATGAAGAAGGTGTAATTTTTTTTTTTTTTTTGCTGTTTTGATCTGCTGAGCCCCTTCTCCGTGATGCAATGGCAAAGGTAATGAGAGCATCAACCACAAACGGGCACACATATTTCCTGCGACATGAATGTCAGAACATTCAGCCAAGTGATGCTGACTTGCAGCACAGAGCATTGTGCAAACTTCTGGGCTGTTTGTGGGGGGGTCGGGGGGTAGTTCTGGCTTCTGTAGAACTAATACGGAATCATAATCTAGGTGAGATCTGTGCTACAAGTTTTTGGGTTAAAATTAGAAAACCACAAAGTCATGTTAGAACCATTTAGTGGCATTCAAGGTTGCTCTTCAAAGATGATGGAGTAGGTTGAAATCGGAAATTGTCAAACAGTTCACAGTGTCAGCCCAGGACTTTCCAGTTGTGTCACCAGGAAGTGCCTGCACAGAGCACTCCACCTTCTAATGAGACTGTTTCCTTTTCCTGTTGGCATTCGTTTTGGGGCCAGCCCCACAGCCCCGCAGCCCTGCCTATCAGTGACAATGCTATTTTTTCTTATTAATTTGAAGGTTATAGGGAAATAAGAAGCAATTTCTGAGGTGGAACAAGGCAGTTTGTATGTGTTTGTGTGTGTAGCCATAGATCTGAACAGTATCTAATGAATATTTGATAAAAATACAATAGCCCTTTGGCTGTGTTGCTAAGGAAATAGGCTTCTAATACTTATTGCTTAAGTTCAGAGAATAACAATTGCTTTCTCAAAGCACTGTTGGGGTGTTATGAGAATGTGTTTCCATCTCCTTCTAAAGCTGCGGCACAGTTAGGGCAGGTCTGGGTAAATTCGTAGACTGCTTTAAACCCATGGTCACCCTTGCGTTTCCATGCTCCCCTCTCCTCCACCTCTCCCCTCTCTAAATCATCTGCCTCAGGTAGGTCCTTATGAAAGGATTCCCCCTTATCCTCAGAGATACAGAACTTTTATCGTACTGATTTTCTTATGTTCCCTCAGAAAAAGAGTTCTTTCTCATGTACAGTAGTAGTGCCAGGAAGTCAGAAATGCTGTGCTTTCCACGGAGCTGCATGCATTCTGTCAATCAAACACAAATAACCACCTCAATAACCCGTAATTATCACTGACAGTATAGTTCACACTTAACGTGTAATCATCACAGACACTGGTTTCATAATTAGCCCCCTGACTAACCCGAACAAGAAGTATAACAATGGAGAGGGTGTGTTGTGTAGACCAGCTGCCAATGCTAAAGGCGAGTTGATCCACCCTTGGTCCCGAGAGGAAAGTTGTAACTCCTCCCATCCCCCACTAATAAAACATGCATCTGCAAGTGTTCAGATCGATCATGACTGTGTCCGTGCCTAAAGAATAGTCATCTCTGGTTGTTCTTTGGGGAGAGAGCATTCCCACAGCGCAGACAGAGTTCATGCAGCAAATCACAGGATGCGTGGCCAATTTGGAAATGAGAATAAAAGAATCCAAGCTGTAAATTCTTGTTCCTTTAGAGTGATAAGTCAATTTTAAATGTGTAGACATCATCTTGGATAAAGGAGGCCAAAAGCTTTCCCAGGACCTCCTGTGGTGGAGACTCACTTCTACTGGTAGATATATTCAGGTTGGAGATATTTTGCCCTGGTGACCATCAGCATGGGGAGCACTTGGGTGACAAGAGGACTGTGGACAAAGGCTGTGGAAATAAGTGGCCCATTACGCCTTACCCAGGTGTTCTAACCTCTGACACCATTGCTCAGGGCTTCCTGGGACTAGGAACACATTCCTGAGAGTATGAATCTAGGTTTCCCCCAGAGCTTCCCACCTCTATCCTTACCCTCTTGGGTTGCTCCTACCTCTACATATAAATAACATCCTCTGCTTTTCTCTCTCTTCCTCTTATTAGCATATATTTATTTAGCTACCAGCTAGCCCTGTGCTGGGCAGTAGGGACACAAAGATGACAGGGCACAGCCTCTGCCCTCAAGGAGTTCATATGAGGGACACAGACATGGAAACAAGTAATGTCAACACACAATCAGAAAAGCTGTAAAAGAGACAGAGACAGACATTGACTAATGGGGAGAGACAGCAGGGGCATGACGACTTCTCCTGGGAGACTTAAGCTGGGAGGGGTAGCTTGGGAGAAGAGTTGATATTTGAGATGCGTCATGAGGGATGAGTAGGAGTATGCCAGACAGAGAAGGAGGAAAATTAAGGTACTCATTCGGCAAATTTAGATTTTATTGTGTAGGCAACACAAATCATTTAAGAAGGGAGGGTATGCGGTTAGAATATTCGATAACTCTAGCAGCAATTTAGAGGGGCCCTGTGGAGACTCTGAGACAAGGAGACAATGAGGAGGAAGATGTCATGGTCTAGTAGGCAAAAGTGAGGACCTGAAATAAGGTAAAAATTCTATGCGTGTGAGAAGGTGGATAAAAGTGATTTCTGAGAAGCGGGGTTGACAGGTACCGGTGATGGATGGGACTGGAGATTCCACGGCTTTCAATTCATGTGGCCGGGTAGATGTTGTACTTATTCATTCAACAAACACTCATCAACATCTGACACTTGTAACACATAAAGATAATCAAGGTGCAATTACTCTCTTCAAGGTCTAAATTTTAGCTGGGCACAAGAATCATTTGGGAGATTTTAGAAATTCCAGTGCCCAGACTGTACCTCAAGCCAATTAAATTAGATTCTCAGAGGGTGGGCTGTGTTTGTGGAGGGAGTGGGATCCAGCATTAGTAGTTTTTAAAGTTCTCCAGGTTATTACAAAGTGTAGCCGGGGCTCCAAGGAATCAAAGCTAGTCAGTCAACATAACTTTGCAAAGCGGTGTGATAAGAGCTATAACAGAAATTAGGACATGGTCCACTGGCAGTAGAGAGAAGTACCACGTCGGCCTGCCTTCCAGCTCAGGGTGGCCATCCAGAGAAGGGGCTGCTTTAGCTGAAAGTGGGAGAATGGGGTATATTTTCCAGGAGTTGAAGTGGGGTGGATATTTTGCTCCAGGGAGCAGTCCTTGCAAAGGAATGTGCCTGGACAGAGACTAGTTGAGGAGAAGCATGGTAAGGGAAGAGGAAGGACACAACACATTCTACTTTTGAGGGATGATGGGCCCATGGGACACCCAGGAAGAAAGGTCAGCATCAGGTGGTTCTATGAATCTGAAGTTCAGGAAAAGTGAGATCTGAAGGTACAGTGTCCAGAGTTTCAGGTTCATGAGTGAAGCAGTGGGGCATGTACAAGATGACTCAGGACCAGTGGGTGCAGTGTGTGCAGCCCTCATGAACACTGACACTCACTTGGGGTCCAGCCTCAGAGGAAGAGCAGTGCAAAGGAGGAAGAACAGGGAGAGAGTGCATTCATCTTTGAAGATGTCTTCCAGTCTACGGCCTTGTTCGTCCCGCCGGGATTAATTCCAGTCTGGTTATTGTCAGATGTTAGTCATTGCATAATTCTAAGTTCTCATTGTACATGTGAGTGGGGAAATTGCCAGCAAAGGCCATTCACTTGTTATTACTATTATTTCCATTATGAAGAGGGCATCATTTGTTCAGACAAAGTCTAAACAAGACACTAGGGGTGGATACCTTCCTTGCCTTTAGGGGCTCGTAAAAGTCAAGCCATAAAATATAAACATGCTCCTTAACCACCAATTGAGAAAGTTGAAGCTACTCAATGAATGAAGTATCTCTTTTCTGAAATCTTTGTCTTCATTTTCAGTCTTTATTTCCATTAGTTACTGTCTTTCCTTTAGTTACTGTTTTTGGAAATCAAGTTCAGAAGGGTAAGTGGAGAAGAATGGGAGTTAAGGGGGAGAGAGAGATTTTTGAGTGTAGGAGGTGCTCTTCTGATTAATTCAACAGACATGCATTAAACATCAATTACTTGGTCAATAGAGCATACATTTCTTGGTGGCTGGGAAGCAAATACACTCACTGTTGAATCCCTAATCCAGGTTCTGGCACATAGTTTATGCTCAATAAATGTTTGTTAAGTAAATGAATTAAGGGGCGCCTGGGTGGCACAGCGGTTAAGCATCTGCCTTCGGCTCAGGGCGTGATCCCGGCGTTACGGGATTGAGCCCCACATCAGGCTCCTCCACTATGAGCCTGCTTCTTCCTCTCCCACTCCCCCTGCTTGTGTTTCCTCTCTCGCTGGCTGTCTCTCTCTCTGTCAAATAAATAAATAAAATCTTTAAAAAAAAAAAAAAAAAAAGTAAATGAATTAAAAAAATGCAAGCTGGCCTGATCTATGCTTTGACCACAGAGAGAAAGACAATTCCAACACACAGCTTGCTTTCAAGCATTTTGTAGCCTAATGAGCTTGGGGGAATCAGAAGTCCCCAAATTGTTATAATACTAATTGGAGCATGATGAACTCATTGTGGTCATTACAAGCTCCGTTATAGGGATTTAGAGAAGGGCAAGTGTATATCAGAGGGCGTGGGGCATACATATGTATGGGAAATATATGACAGAGGAGGAACCATTTAAGATAACCCTTGAAAGATGAACGGGGCTTAAGCAAGTAGGAAAGGATCAGGAAGAAATGCATGAAATGCATGAAATGAAGTAGCACAGCCGTGTAAGAAGAGATAGATGAGAAATTTGATGGCACTTAAGGCTGGACAGGTGGGTTGTGGAAGACTTCACCTGCTTTCCCCAAACACATCATGATGTATCATTGCCTGAGCAGCAGAAGCCCTGAGCTCCTCTCAGTCCTTAACAGGTAAAGGCATGTCCCACCGAGATAAGCCACTCAACCCCAAATAGGCAAAGAAGAAGAGGGGACTTGTCCCCTTTCCCTTCCGCTGCCTGTCCCGTAGAGCTCTGAGGGAGTCGGAGCAGGGCATCCATCTAGGTGAGGCGGGAGGGTGGGGAGGAAGGGCTGTGTGTGACGTGTGGGTATCACTGCCCTATAATGCTGTGAGCCTGGCGTGGAGGAATTGTCTCATTTAGCTCTGCTAATGTCTCCTTCCTCCCCACCCCACCCCCGGAGTCTAACATATGGAAGAACTTCAACAAATATTTGATGAATGAATGTTTGTGAATAAAGTTCAATAAACTTTTATGTTTTACTTTTGGAGTCCACTTGTAATGAGGTTAAAGAGGGCTTCTGTTAGACAGATGCAGGATTTACTTCTGGGAAGCAAAGATGCTGCGAAGTCTGGCCAGGGTGCTTTGCGATGCTTGCGCGGCATAAAGAGCTGCCAGGTATGGGACCAGGGGTGTGAGCCAGACGGGAATCTGTGTTCGGTGCTCATTTGTTTCCCTGAAAATCATATCCGGTGATGACAAATTTATCTCAGTCCTCCACCTAAAAGCTTTAATGACAGTTTCAAAATTGTTATTATTTATTCAACATTTCTTCAAAGCTGAATGTACCTTTAAAAAATAATTTAAAGTTTCTATAAATAAACATGAGGACTTAAAAAAATTTTTTTGATCCTTTGTTAATGAGTAGCTCCAACTTCTCTTACATATTAAGTATGTCAATCATACATTCTAAGTAATATGTAATAGCACTTTAATTCTTTTAGCTTCTTGAAAGAAGATAATAGGAGAACTTTCATTAATGATTTTAAAGCCCATTCATCTGGAGTCTACTCACTTGTAATCCATAAGGTAATAAGATATGAGTGTTAAAAATATATCTGCTAAGTATATTGCTACCCTAGGGATGGGCAGGGATGTTCTGCTTAACAGGATGACAAGCAAACTGATTTTGGGGGGTCCTTTGGTGCTCTGAATACTAACAGTGAAGGCAGTAACAAATGAGTCTTCTCTTTTGTTAGAGCAGCTCAGGCCCTTTGAGCTAAAGGGTTTCCACGCTTGGGCACAGCGTGCCCCTCAGGGCGGTGTGGATGGCAGGACAGAGTGGCTGAAAGGCCTGCTTTGTGGGCCTCAGCCTTGGCCTCTCTCCATCCTAGGTCCCTGGACAGGCGGCACAGGCTGGATGTGGAGGCCTGGGGGCATTTCTCCCAGCACTAAGGTCAATTTGGCCCAAATAGCAAACTCTCCACACATAGGAAGGCAGCTGAGACATGTCTCTTCCCTCCCATGGACACCCTCCCACCGCACAAGAGCTGATTAAGAAGAATTGGCCCCTGAGTTTGAGGAGATTGCTAATCCCTGCTCTGATAGAGAATTTTCTTTCCTTTCATCCTTGTTCTGTGGCACAGCATTGCACTTGTTTAAAGGCTTATAGTAATTTTAAGGTTAGGTTGACCTCCCCAACCATGGTAAATAATAACCCTTGTTAAAATTTAAATGATATATTTATGGTCTTCACTGCAGAGAAGATGCATCCATAACTTTAGTTGAATTCTTTGTCTATTCTGTTGGTCTTACCTCTGGAGGTCTTTGAACTTTTCTTTCCAAAATTACTTTAGAACCAAGGTAGAACCCCACCTAAGGATAGAGGAGGCCCCACATCTCATGAGCGGCACGTGAACAGACTGGAATCCTCTGTCTCCAGGATGAGACTCACGAGGGTCTGCTGATAGGACTTGCTTTATGGCCCAAGACAGGTTTCAGATCTGTGTTTCTGTTCATGCTCTTCTAGAGAGGAGATTTATTTGCAAATGTTTTTATTGGATTCTCCCAAGAGCCATCTGATAAACTTAAAAGTACCAACATTTCTGTGGTTATAAGACAAGTGTCAGAATGTTTATTCGTTTACTTTCTCAGTGTTATTTCTACTCTATTTCCTAGGCCAGCTTCCTTCTTAATTCAGAAATGGAATTCAGAATCTCCTAATCAAGTATTTATTATTAATAGGAAAGCAAGCATCTTGAAAATGTCTCCCATATCTGACCAAAACCATTTAAGTAATGTGGATGAGAGTGGACTCTTAACTCAGATTTCTCAATTTTTAAGCTAGCCGTGCATCTCTTCCAGAAGAAGGGTTTGAACCTTATTTCACATGGACGAGGCAATTAAGATCTGGAGAGATCGCCTGGTTTGCTGAAGGTGATTCGAGTTAGAGCTAGTAAATATTTTTGTTTTTTGTTTTTTCCCTAGGCTGCAAATGGAAAAGAACACATAGAGCCTTCTCATATTTCACCCATGAATATTCTCCTTTCTTATAATCCATAATTGTTTCCCTTCTCTTTGTTCCTACCACATGCCCTTAGAGATTTTCCTGCCTTTACCTTTATTTTTTTTATTTTTTATTTTTTAGTAATTTTTTAAAAATGTTTTTTTATTATATTATGTTAGTCACCATACAGTACATCCCTGGTTTTTGATGCAAAGTTCGATGATTCATTAGTTGCGTAGAACACCCAGTGCACCATGCAATACGTGCCCTCCCTACTACCCATCACCAGCCTATCCCATTCCCCCACCCCCCCTCCCCTCCAAAGCCCTCAGTTTGTTTCTCAGAGTCCATAGTCTCTCATGTTTCATTCCCCCTTCTGATTACTCCCCTTTCTTTATCCCTTTCTTTCCCTACCGATCTTCCTAGTTCTTATGTTCCATAGATGAGAGACATCATATGATAATTGTCTTTCTCTGCTTGACTTATTTCACTTAGCATTATCTCCTCCAGTCCTGTCCATGTTGCAGCAAATGTTGAGAATTCGTTCTTTCTGATACCTGAGTAATATTCCATTGTATATATGGACCACAACTTCTTAATCCGGTCATCTGTTGAAGGGCATCTTGGTTCCTTCCACGATTTAGCTATTGTGGACAATGCTGCTATGAACATTGGGGTGCATATGGCCCTTCTCTTCACTACGTCTGTATCTTTGGGGTAAATACCCAGTAGTGCAATGGCTGGGTCATAGGGTAGCTCAATTTTTAACTTTTTAAGGGACCTCCACACTGTTTTCCAGAGTGGCTGTACCAACTTGCATTCCCACCAACAATGTAGGAGGGACCCCCTTTCTCCACATCCTCTCCAACAATTGTTGTTTCTTGCCTTGTCAATTTTTGCCATTCTAATTGGCATAAGGTGGTGTCTCAGTGTGGTTTTGATTTGAATTTCCCTGATGGCTAATGATTTTGAACATTTTTTCATGTGTCTGTTAGCCATTTGTATGTCTTCATTGGAAAAGTGTCTGTTCATATCTTCTGCCCATTTTATGATTTGTTTATTTGTTTCTCGTGTATTGAGTTTGAGAAGTTCTTTGTTGATCTTGGATACCAGTCTTTTATCTGTAGTATCATTTGCAAATATATTCTCCCATTCCATGGGAATGGCTGCCTCTTAGTTTTTTTTACTGTTTCCTTGGCTGTGCAGAAGCTTTTTATCTTGATGAAGTCCCACAAGTTCATTTTATCTTTTGTTTCTCTTGCCTTTGGAGATGTGTCATGAAAAAGGTTGCTGTGGCAGATGTTGTAGAGGTTGCTGCCTATGTTCTCCTCTAGGATTTTGATGGATTACTGTCTCACATCGAGGTCTTTCGTCCATTTGGAGTTTATCTTTGTGTATGGTGTGAGAGAGTGGTCAAGTTTCATTCTTTTGCATGTAGCTGTCCAATTTTCCCAGCACCACTTATTGAAGAGACTGTCTTTTTTCCACTGGACCATGGAACAGAATAGAGAACCCAGAAATGGACCCTCGGCTCTTTGGGCAACTAATTTTTGCCCTTACCTCTAAATCTGAGCCCCGAGGAGCACTTCTCATCCCACGTAGAGGCCATTGCTCCCACACATGCTGTTCTGTTGCTTTCCTTAGTGACAAGCAGTTGGTGGGGGCGTCACAGGGTATCTATTTCTTAAGATTATAGCCTCCCTGTTACATCAAGGGGACTAAGAGGCATTTTACAAAACTTTCCAGAACTGGTTACACGGGTGATCAGTATGTGATCACCAGCTCTATTCATCGCTGTCTTGGACCGTTTCTTGCAAATAAGAAAACTATTTCACTCACTTCTGTTTGTCATTTGTGACAAACAGGAGAAAGGAGGAGAAAGGGGACTTTCTGTTTTTAGGCTTAGGACTTCCTTAAACCGTGCCTCCTGAGTTTCCTGATACATTTTTCCCCGCTCCTGGAGAATATTTCAGCAGTGTCCTCTCCTTTTGTATTGTTTTGTTTTGTTGTTTTATGAGAAGACTGCTTGGGCATTCATGCGACTGGTCTGCTAAGGCCACAGTGCATTTTTCAGTGGTAACTCTCAGTGTCCAGTTTCCTCCCGCTGGCCTAAAACAACATAGAGCTTCAGTTGGAGTGAGAACTTCTCTCTGGGACTGCGGCTCATTTCTGAGCCATATTATGCATGTTCACTGAAGGGGAAATTCTCTTCCCCCAGTGGGAGGCTCTGGACTGTATCGCAGGTAGGCAGCGTTTGCTCATTTTCATCCTGATGTTCCTGCCGTGAGGTTTCTGAGGGTGTCCCGGAGAGACGCTGACGATCCTCTCAGATACGCACGGTGGTTTTGCTACTGAGTGTTGCCATGAAGGGGCTAGCAGGGCTCGTCCTGACTTCTGGTATCTGTAAACTCTCCACTGCCTCAGATTCCCTCTGAGGAGTTGTCCTTTCCCTCCCCCGGTCTGTGTGGCAGGTGTGGTGCTGGACATTGTTTGAATCTCGAATCAAGCTATGTGACGAGTTCAGTTTTCTCTGGTATGCCAACCAATAAGGGATCTTTTCTTGCTTAAAGTGGTTTGGTCACTTGGCAGCCAGAGCGCTGTCTGATAGACTTGGATGTAGTCAGGAACTAGGCTGTGTGTGTGTTTTCTTTCTATTCTTCAGGAGTAGAGAAAAGGAGGAGGGACTCACCCATTCCAAAGATATTCATCGGTAGATTAAAAAAGCTTATTTAGAATGATAAAATATGATTAGTAAATTTTTAAAAAAGCCTTGTGAGAAAACAGAAAATAGAAAAGAAAAAGAAACAGGGTGCCTGGGGGGCTCAGTCAGTTAAGCATCTGCTTTTGGCTCAGGTCATGATCCTGGGGTCCTGGGACCAAGTCCCACGTGGAGCCACCCTGCTCAGAGGGGAGCCTGCTTCTCCCTTGCTTGTACTCTCTCTCTCTCTCTAAAATAAATAAATAAAATCTTTAAAAAAAAAACCAGAAAACAAAACAAAAAGACTTCTAGGTATACAGGTCACTTACAATCACAGCAAAAAGTTAGTTTTTACATGTTTGTATCATTTAATTACTCTTACCCACAATCTGTTCCAGGTCACGTCCACAGTTTGGCCCTTTCTATGTCAACTATTAAATAGTTTGGTACAAAATATAGTTTTTTAAAGATTTATTTATTTATTTTTATTTGAGAGAGAGAGAGAGGGAGGGAGAGGAGGGCAGAAGGAGAGGGAGAAGCAGATTCCCTGCTGAGTACAAAGCCTAATGAGGGCCTTGATCCCAGGACCTGGGGGTCATGACCTAAGCCGAAGGCAGACACTTAACTGACTGAGCCACCCAGGCGCCCTAGTTCGGTGTTTTAAATACACTATGTTTCAAAATGTGGTTAGTTTCTTTGACCTTGGGCAAGTTTCCTCACCTCAACATTTTAGTGTATTGTTATGGACCTAGGGTATATGGAGTGCGTCCACTGGGGGCTGGAATGAAGCAGACAGTCGAAAGTCGGAGTAGCTGCTAGTTATAATCGCTGCCTTACTCTGACCATTTGTCAGAAGCGTGAGTGTCCCTCCAGGTTCTCCTGTTTTCCTGAGTCCTAGTCAGGGAGCTGCCTCTGGCCTCAGCCTCCTCCCGTTGCGAGTCTCTCCTGATCATATGGAAGTTTAGCCGCCTCTCCTATTGATTGTAACTACCAGTAAAGTGGCCACTCCCAGAAAGTCTCTATCTCTCCTCACTAGTCATATCCGGGCTTCTGATTTTCATTATAAACAAGGAAGAACATAAAATAGAGTTACTTAAGGCAGAGCTCAGTGATAAAACAACAGAAACCATAGACTTGACTCCTATCTGTGTGAACAGTTATGCCCGTAATCCTGCTGACCAATATTAAAAAATCTGAAATCACCCAGTGGTTAACTAATCTTCTTTTATTATACGCTACCCCAGGCATGGCAAGTGTAAGACTTCTACGGGGCCATGTCCCACATCAGTTGTAGTTCTGTTTCTCACTGGGCCTTAGCTTGGCCTCTGGGTCCTTCTCCACTCAAAGCACCGGCAGCCACCAGTAACGGGGTGTTAGTACCTAAGTGGAAAACATGCCTCCTTCAACCCTGGGTTTCTGCAATTTTGAGGGTTTACCATTGAAGTTGCTCACCTATTTTGAGTGTAATGTTTGAACACTTACCTATTTTGGTGGTGGTTGGGGGAGACATCTGGATTTTGCATTTTAAGTGGGGACTTTAGGGCTAAAGATAAAGATTCTGGCCGAAGGAGAAGAACAGCTAGTGTTGAGAACAGTGGAGGTCCAGAGGCGAAGACCTAAACGCCGTGCTAGGGGAGGCAGGGGATGGACACGGAGAAAGGTCTGGCACCTCGATGTTCTCCAGGGGGCCAGAGAAGACTGTCTGAGGGTTTGGGAACAGTTCTGTTGATGTGTTGATAGCTAAGGTTAGAGTGGCATTTCCTTTTGAAGATCCCAAGTGTGTAGAAAAGGAACTCTTGCCGAATATTTCCGTTTCCGTTTAACTTCTTCCTGCGTAACCAGAGTAAGTGTGTGTGTGTGTGTGTGTTGTTTGTTTTTGGCTACGTGGAGTCAATTGTATCCTAAAGAGGGGAACTCTGACAAGACAGAAGAGTGATCCCGCAGGGGGCAGATAACCAGGACAGTAGTTTCATATTTGTGTCATGCGCTGGCAGGAGACAGTCTAGCACGTTTGGTTGATGGGGCAGCAAACGTGGCCGAGGTGGACCTCATGCCGTCGATGTGCTCAGACTTCGGTGCCATCTCCCGCCTGGTGACAGCCATTTGGAGTTGGGTAAAAATTCTAGCAAAAAAGGACAATTGGTCCCTAAGAACCATCTGGAACCCCCAAAATTCCAAATAAGTGATGTGAGGAAGCATTAAGCAGGGACATTTTCACTTAAACTTTGGCTATAAAATTACCAATTTACCAAACAAGTACATTAGGTGAGAATATAAAAATATTAGTTATCATTTCACCCCCTGTTTTAATAAATATATATCTGACTTTGTTATTATTATCTTCATTTTGCTCAGAGGTTTTGGGTAGCTTGCCCAAAGTCATCATCTTGTCAGTGACCAAGTTTTGGTTAAAGTGGGTCTGACCGATACTATAGGATAAGCTCTCAGCCACTCAACTATGCCACCTTAAAAACCAGTTCAACACAGTAGTCATTACACACACACACACACACACACACACACACACACACACACATCAAAGTAGGAGATGATAGCTGAAATAATATAAAAACATATTTTTTAAATAAAACACTGCCATGTTTTCTAACGTGTATGCTTTCATTGGAACATGTGAACTAACTTTAATTAGTTGTTCTTATAATCTTGTTGGTAAAACAACAGCTGAGTTTCTCTATTGCTAAACTATATTTGTGCCACTGAGATCATGGTGATGTCATATAGCAGAGGCTAAGCTCAAACTCTTCTGGAAAACTTCATTGATGGGAATGATAATACTCAGACAAACTCGCCAGGTGTAAGTTTAGATGTTCTCGGAGAAGATAGGCTTGCAAACTGTGAGTAGTAGTTTGCTTAGGAGAAGGGGGATTAGGTAACCCTCAGACTGTTTGTCACTGGTACAAAGTGTTAGAGCAGACTGTGCATCTTAGAGGAACTGGAAGAATTTTTTAAAAGGAGATCTGTATCATCTATTAATAATGTCTTTAAGAACTCTGTCTTGGTAAAGCAAAGACTTTTCTCTAGAAAAATCAGAATATGAGGATAGGAGCACATGCGTGTCCTCCATCCTTCTTAGGTGAATTCGGTTTGCAGAATGTCTGTCTCTTCTGCAAGTACAGGAAACAGCAGTCAGCGCAGTCAGTTATGGGGGACGGAGGACAGGTGACTGCACGTAACCCTTCTGGGTTCTGACAGTCACAGAAGACACAGGACGCAGACAGGAGTCAGAACGTGCAGCGAGCAGGCGTGAGGCTCCTCCTAAGCCTCTGAACCCAGCCTGACTTTTGAGACAGAGTGGGTCGGAACCACGGGCCGGGACAGCAAGGTGGTGGGAGCCCAGGTCTGAAGGAGTGAGACCTCCTACAGGAAGGACCACCTTGTGTCTTCAGACGGTTCTGGCTGACAGCTGGGGTCTGTGGGCAGGCACTCCGGAGAAGTGATTGCATATGCTGTCTTACAGAAGCCACTTCCTGCCACATCTTCCCCCCAGAATATCCCCCCAAGTGAGAGGCAAGCCACTAGTATCATGGATTCCAGAAGAGCCATAGTATTTGCACGTCCTCTGTGGTAATTCACAGAACATGTCACCCTTTCCATGGTTTGCTCTGGTTATATAGTAATAGCTAACTTTTACGTATGGCAGTCAGCCTGTGTGTGTGTGTGTGTGTGTGTGTGTGTGTGTGTACACATGTGGATACAAATGAGGGATCTCATTTAATCTGGGTAACTTTATAAAACAATATATATGTAATATATATGTATATATGTATTTACATACACAATAACTTTATAAAATAGCACATCTGTTATGTTCAAGGGGAAACTAGGACACAGAGAAATTGACTGATGAGCCCCAAAGGCTGTAGCTAGTGAGTCACACAGTCTGGATAAGAACACAGTATTCTGATTGTAAGCCCAGGATCCTTTGCACTCCCCCAGTTTTATTTTATTTTTTTAAGATTTCATTTATTTATTTGAAGATAGCACCAGCAAGGGTGAGGGGAGAGGCAGAGGGAGAAGCAGGCTCGCCCTGAGCAGGGAGCCTGACATGGGGCTCGATCCCAGGACCCCGGACCATGACCTGAGCCGAAGGCAGATACTCAACCCCCTGAGCCACCCAGGCGCCCCTCCCCCACAGTTTTGACTCACTGTGAAGGCCCCTGACTGCCCCAGGCAAGCTTGAGTCAGGACCTTCCCGGAATGTTTAGCCACCTGGCACAAGTCGTCAAAATACGAGTGACAGCGCCACAACCCTGCGCGCAGCAAGCACGCCCCGCACCCGTGGTGTCTGAGCACTGTGCTCGACTCCATTGTTACAGGCCTGAGGCTAGGCTTTCATCGGCTGACCTTCCACAGTGGGGGCTTTAGTGCAGTGCTCAACAACACATGGGGCTGTCTGGTGTGGCAGAAAGAGGGAGGAGCTGAGCTGACCTGGGTTTGAATCCCGGCTCTAGCCCTCACATGACACTCCTGTGTCCCTTGCAGATTACTCTCCTTTGTGACCTTGATCTGCCACTCTGTGGCATGAGGATGGCAGTGCTTTTGGGAGTTGGTGTGGTGGCAGGGGATTCATAGCAGGTGCTGTAATTACTGTTTCCAGAGGCACAAGTGGCCCCAGAAGTGGAAGATGGGGTCCTGCAGAGCCATGGCCTCAGGGTCTCAGTGACCATTCTGGACCAGAATGTCAAGGAGCTGATGTTTCTTCTCTCCCTCCTTCCCTGCGAAACCTCTGGCTCTCTCCGCCTACCTTTCCATTCTGTGCATTGGATTAGTGGGGAGGCTCTGAGAGGTTGTCAGGGTGCCCCTGCTGCTCAGCGCTCTCAGTGATTGCCTCTAACCGGTTAGCTGAACCGTGCACTTCAGTGGCGTGGGCTCTCAGGGAAGCCACGGCTACCTGGGGAAGGTGCGGCAGCGGCTTACATGTCACTGTCCTAGAAACCAGAGTTGCAGTCACTCCCCACTTCTCGGGACGGGGCGCAGGGGACTAGCTTGGACGTCTCCAGGTGTGCTGTGCCTGGGAGACAGCAGAGGGCACCTCTCGCCTGTGCTGGGAATGCAGACAGCCCCCAGAGAGCACGAGATGTGAAGTAACCCATCCCCCACCGTGGCCCCAGGGACGGCTGCTCCCCCCAGTCCTCTTGCCTCAAAACACGACATGGGTTTCATCCGCATTTGTTCTTGACTCCACCACCTCCCATGTCTGCTGGGGACAGCCCGTTGGTCTTTCCTGACTTCTGAGTGAAGAGGGAGCTTTGGACTCGGAGGGGGTGGTTTCCCCAGAAAGCCTGGGGACTGCGTGCAGTAACTCCTCCAGGCCTTTGTTGAGCGAGGCCTCCAGTCGTGTGTGGAACTTTGGTTTATTAAATCTGATGAGTTCTATATTTCTGCCACATGTCACAGATCACCCACGTTGACTGAGCCCTGCCAGAGCGGGCTGCTGTTACCCTGAAATGAAGCCAGATTTTTTAAATGGGTGGGGGTAATTCCAGTTTGGTGCAGTAAATTATATGGTTCTGCTTGATTTGCTTTGCTCTGGGCTGGGAGAACTCATGATGGAACGTAGCTTGCAATGTGTGTGGGGGGGGTGGTGGTGAAGGAGTAGGAGTGAGGGGGAGGGGAGAAGGAAGAGAGAATTGTAATTTTCTACAATCAATGGGTTGAATAGCCGATAAGCGTGTAGCGCCCCCCCCCCCCCCCCCCCGCCAGCTTTTCTTTTCCCACCTCTTCCCCAGCTCAGACACTCCTTCTCATTTCATGCTTTCAGAAACTTGGGGCTGGCTTTCTAAAATTCCAGGAAGAAACGGGGACTCAAGTTACCCATGAAAGGTAACAGAATTCCTTGTCCTCCCATGTACTTCTCTGTCATGGAAGGAAACTCTGGGGATTAGAATACCAAGACATATGTTCTTTAGAAGTTGATTTTTCTGTTATGAGGCTGTTGGGCTTTGAAGGAGGAGGCTGGACGTGGGAGATTACCACTGGTTCCGCCCCACATTTAAGTACGGTCAGTTTCTGGGAAGATGAGCAGAGAACGGCGCAGATAAGGAAATGAGGGTTAAACTCCATCTTTAGCTTCACGAAATGGGAGATTAGAGTAATCTGGACCTTAGGGGCAGGGGATGAGGATAGAAAACATATATGAGTATAGAAAACCTCTCAGGACCATCGTGAGGTTAGGTGAGAAAATGTGGGTGAGTTCCGTTGTGACACCAAGAGAGCTCAGTAAACTTTTTTTTTTTTTTTTTTTTTTTTTTTTACTTTCAGCACAGTTCTGAGGGTGGATTCGGGCTATCGTCAGGATCCATTTGTCTTCTGTGACTTTTCTTTGAAAGGGCAGGGCTGAGCAGTCAGACCCAACAGTGTGACTTTCCTGGCCTTGCAGTTTGGTAGAAAAGCCTGTCGTTCTAGGAAGAATTTTTATAGAGAAACTAGGAATCACATTTTGAAGACGCTCTGTATTTATAAATGTGCCCTTCATTTTTTCCAAAACAAATAGACTTAAATAAGCCCAAGATTGTGTTCCTTATTCAGAATCACTCTCTCTGCATGCTGTTCCAGGTTTGGAAACTCACAAATAGTTTTAAAAAATTTCAGTGAGATCCAAAAAGCATCAGAAAAATTCCTAAGTGAATAAAACACTTTCCCCCCACCCCAAGCTCAGAGAATTCTAAGACATGTATTTTGTAAAAATTTGCTTTGAAAATCATACTGTTGGAAAATCTTAGCTGACCAGCATGGTGAAAACTTCTTTCTCGTGGAAACATTTATTTGCGCTTGTGGCCACGTGGGACTGAGTTGAGTTGAAGGTGGTTGCATCAGAGTACCAGAAGGAAATCTTCGGCTTTCTTCTCCACTATCAAATGATTTGTTGAAAGCTTGGACTCAGGTGAGAATCATGGCTATCCAAACAAAAATGAACTAACTTTCTTCATTGATCTCTGTTTTGTTCTAAAGGGTCAGCCCCTTGCTCTGTGGCTGGCACCTAAACACATATCCTAGGTTAAAAAAACTTTTTTTTTTTTTTTAACTTTCTGCCTCTTACAACCTTGTGGATAAAAAGCTTAAGCAAAAATTTTAAAAACCACTGGATTCCAAAGGAGTAAAATGATAATTCTTTGACAGTCAAAGGATTGTTTTGGAAATCAAAGTGTCGAGCGAGGAGGACTCCTTCAAGACGCACGAGGTTGCTCTGTTGGAGAATCCTCCTTTTTGCTCACACCCGTCTCCCTTTTCACACTCGGCTGCCCAGCCGGTCCCCCATCTCCAGTCCTTTACTCTGCCTAACTCAGGTGCCAGCAAGCACTCCGTTTCTTCATGTTCTCTGCCTGGGCATGATCTTTCTCCATCAAACACTCAATCTTCCCAAGATATATTATTACAGGAAATTAGCTAACAATAGTGTTGATAACTATTTCTCTCTGTTCTATTTTCTGATACCCTGACTATGCAAATACTTTCCCATGGAAAGTTTTCAGTGATATTTTCTCCACTGTTCACCAGCCAAAATGCAAACCTTATTAAAGGAACTTATTCATTTAAAATCTCTTGAGTAATAGATTTTGCTCTATGCTATTACATGGAAATTGCTAAATCTTTCCTGAAAAGCACTTTACTATAGAATGCCACATGTATTTCTACTCAAATTCCCCCAAACTGCACCATTAATAAAACAAACATTTATGATTTTCTAAGTATTGCAGAAAGTGAATTGGTGCAAAAATAAAGAATCCTTTTCAAAATGAGAAAGAAAATTAGGCAGGCTTTGAAGACAGTTGGAGGACCCCACAGCCATCGGAATAAACTGGCATCTTTGAATAATTTATCGCTTATCCTCATAGCCACAGGATTTATATTATTTAATTCCTTGGACTCTAAATGTACCTCTTATATACTTTCCTACTCTCTGCATCATCAAACCTCACTGAATTCCCTTCTTGTGCTGGAAGATACTGTATATTCCATTGGGCAGGACCTGAAATGGGCAGGAAGAGGCACAGGACTTCATTAGCTCAGACCACATGCCTGCTCTACTTTTGAGAATTGTTAGCTTTATTTTGGAAGTGGATTAGCTTTGAAGGCAAAAGAAAAATGGGGGAGGTATGCCTCAGAGAGTTTGGCAACTTCTCTGACGGAGTTTAAGCTGTGACTAGATCTATGTTTTGTCTTCCATATTTAACTTTGGACAATGAGTAATTATTTTCCAGCATCCATTAAAGAACGTCCCTCCCGACTCCTCCTTATCCCCCTTTTCAGTACATAGCATGGAGCATCTCAACCTTCACAGCACTGGTTTAGCCATGGAGGAAGCCAAGCCATAGGAAATAGTCGTTTCCCCTCTCAATTCGTTCACAGTTGCAACCAGGGAGAAAAGCTGTAGAATGAAATATGTTAAGTGACAATAAAGCAATAAGAGAACAAATTATGATGTTAAAGAGAGCCACATCAGTGCATTTTCAAGGAGCTCAGAGGGAGAAGAGAGCTCAAGTGTGAAGGCGGCTATTTGGTTGAGAAAAGAAAGCTTTATGTGTATGTTATTCTCACACACACACACACACATGCAAAGACACACAGACACACACACAGACACACACAGACACACAGACACACAGACACACACACACACTCATTTTCTGCCCGCTGTGAGTCTTGGAAGACTTTCTTCCATGGACTGTATTACCAGCTCCCTTGGCTCCCTTGCACCCTGACTTCCTGTTGGTTCAACCAATGGCAGGCAGCAGCAGGCGAGTGGAGAGGCTGGAGCAGTTTTTCCTCTGGCCCCTCCGTGCTTGGTTGTGACTTTGGTGGCAGCTGCAAGGTCCTCTCTACCTTCGGCCACAACTCTTGTCTGAGCAGCCCCTCTTCCAGGTACTATTCTCTCCTCTTCCTGTGCAAGTGAAAGGGTTTACAGATCTTCCTTGCTGTAATTCCCTAACCACTGACCATACATCTGGAAAGAGTCCTTTCCTCTGCTAAGGCTTCTGAGCACCACCAGCCTGCCGCCTGCTGGGATTCTGACACCAGAGGCTTTCTAGGTGCAGAAAACAGTATGCATGGAGGCCAAGATCAGAAACAAGCTTGGGCAAACCCAGTCAGACAAGAGAAGAAAAGGTTAAGTGAGAGGGTATACCACACAAGGGAAGTTTGGAGATGATGCTAGGGAGAGAAATACCAAGATGTTTGGAGTCCTCCTGGGAAAAGGAGAAGGCATGGGAGGTTTTTGGATAAAGAAGTCACATGATAAAGTAGTGTAGAAAAATCAATTTGGTGGTTGAATATGGATTAGAATAGAGAGAACGGCCATAAGGAAATCGTTTGGTAAGCTATGACAGAAATTCTGCAATTCTTGTTGAGGAGGTGTGTTGGTCTGTCATGTAGAGAGCACCCTTGAGAACTTGAGGTTCCAGCCCTACAGACACCCCTGAGTCTGAGGAGGTCCCAGCTTGGGTGCCAGTTGAGATCCCAGTACAGGTATACATAGACATGCATGATTGGCTTCTTCTGGGTGATTGGGGGGGGGGCGGGTAGAGGTAGAGGACCTCTCAACAGCTGATAACACCTTGACACAGTGACAATGACTGAACAGATGACCCAAGGACTTTGCAGCAAGGAACATTTTAAAGGGGACATGTTTTCAACTTAGTGATATGTTTCAAATTAGGGATCCCAATATTACATTTCTTACAGATGTTGTTAGAGTGTCTGCATTTCCCTGATTGGTTTCTGGTGGCTGCAGTTATGCCCCGCTGTTAAGTTGACATCTGGGAGTTCTGAAATTTGCATGATGCAAGTGGTGAAGCTATGAGGTTGTTGGCCCCTCATAAGCATGATCGGTTGGAGATTACAGGGACCTTTCAGAGGCAGGTCTCAGCTTGCCTGATAGAGTCTAATTTGAAGTTGCACAGGCAGAGATGATATGGGCAACATCTCTGAGTGATAGTTGTGGCTTTTCCTCCATTTTTTGTGCACATAGCTGGATTTTAATATTGTATAGACCTAATTAATAAACAAAATGTGTAAAGATGTTAAGAGCAGCGTGTTTCAACAATGGCACCATTGACGTTTGGGCTAGATGATCCTAGGGCTAGACTCGCGTGCGCGTGTGTGCGCGTGGGCGTGCGTGCGCGTGGGCGTGCATGTGTGTGGGTGGAGGGGAAGCTGTCCTGTGCAGTGTAGGGTGCTTAGCTGCATCCTTGGCCTCTGCCCACTAGACACCAGTAGCATTCCACCCTTCACTTCCAGTTGTGACAACTAAAAAAATGTCTCCACACATTGCCAGATGTCCTCTGGGGCAAAATCATGCCTTACTGAGAACCACTGTTAAGAGAAAGCAATAATGAAAGTACTCTCTTTGGTAAGTTACAACAATACTTTGCAAGTGACTGGCGATGCACGTTTGCAAGAAATTGAGAGAAGCAAGAGGTTTGGTGTGATACAAATAAAACAGAGGAAAATTGATTGCCCCTGGACCTTAGGACAGGAGAAAGAATCTAGCCTTCTCTATCCTTGTAAGAGTTTAGAGACTATCCAGTAACTAGAATGTCTAGGAACCTGTAGATTAGTGTTTTTGAACACTGGCTCATGAGGCGATTGTGTCCCGTTTGTAGGTCACAAAATCATTAGGGGGCCATGATCAGCACTTTAAAAAAAATGAAATGAGATAAAACAGAAAATAGTAGATTGTATCATGCAAAGTATGGGTAAATATTGAATTGAGAAGTTGTGATTTCTTACAATGAGTCACAATTAAATTTTGAAAAATTCTCCTCTATATAGAGTAGAAAAGAGAATTATTGATTATAAATTGCTGAGAAATCATTTGGTTTGAAATAACTTTTCACTTGATTTAATCTACAATTTAACCCCTTTGTAGTATATTTCAAAGTAAAGTAATATAATATTTGATTATGAACAAAGCATGATACAAGGCTCGGGGCTGTGGCAAAAGATCGAGAGAATATAATTCAATCCTCCAAAATTTAAGAAATGCAAATTTCAAATACTGGCTCATGATGGTGATGAAGCTTTTCAAGGATTAGTTGACGATGTGTGGGACAGATATGAGCTGTTGTATGACCTCAGAGACCTCTGAAGGTCAAGAGCGCTGGTGAAAGCTGCATGGGGAAGAAAGGGGTTGTCTGTGCCGGATATGTAACCAATAGGAGATGTGTGGGAAGAGGAGTGGAGGGAGCAGGCAGTCTAAGCTGGTTGTAGAATGTGGTGGGATATAGTAAGTGGGCTGGTTTGCCAGGGGACTTTTGTCTGGGTTGTCTAAGATAAATTCTGAATATGTGTTGGGGCCAAATTTGGAGGGAATTCCAAGGGGTTTGAGCTTTATTCTTAGTCCACACAAAATCATGGAAGGCTTCGGGGCAGAGGATTCCTAAATGAGCAGGATATTTCATTCATTCATTCTCTGAATAGTAGTTATCAATCACTTGTTGTATAGAGAAAAGGGATGAGTAAGGCAAAAAGATGCACAACATCTGGTTGTTAACTTTCCGAAAGCCCAGAGACAGAACCATATATGCAAATAGCCTCTGGGGAAATACAGCTGGAAGGCTAGAAGTAATCAGAGGAAGGAGAGATTAATTTTGCCTGACCTTTCAAGAATTTTTATTTGTAGAGATGGGCAAGGACTTCATGAGCACAGTCAGAGGTGAGAATGAAGAATGAGTAGTCAGCCTGGTTGGGCTGGGGCGCTGGTGAGGTGCAGGTGCCTTGAAAACCAGGTGGCATGTGTCCTCCCCTTTGGCAGGCAGGGCCAAATTCCAAGACTCTGTCAACCTGGGGACATGCAGTCAGAGGTCTGCTTTAATGTGAGTAGTCCAGAAGTCATGCGCCCAATGGATCAGAGCAGAGAGACTGAATGACATAGTACTGTGCTATGAGCTTTTACTGTACCCCGTTCTTCATCATCCTGTGAAGTCTAGGGTGAGCCAGGCTTTTGTGTCCATGGGGTGGAGGGCACCCAGTGAGCCTTTCCAACTTCATAAGGGATGATAAACCATGTTGGTCATTGCTAAGTATATCGTTCATTGGATAAAAGAAAAACAATAAAAGGTTTTTTGGGTTTTTTTTTTTTTGCCTAATTCCTTTGTCTTTGACCTAGTTATTTTTTTCTTGTTTCTTTAAACATTGAGGAAAAAAAAACAATAAAAGGGCAATATATAAACGGCTCCTAAAACATGACGTCAAAGCCTCCACTTTCCTTCTAGAGCTCACAGCCCTGGAAAGCAGCTTGTACAATACCAGATTCCTGGGGTCTTTCCATTTCCTTCCCTCTGTGGATCAATAAGTTAAGTAACACGTCAATACCGAGATAGCAGATGAACATCTGTCAGGGAGAACTGGTCCTAGGGGCTTTGTGCTCTGCTATGGAAAGCGTTTGATCTCGGTGTGCCGTCGTAAAAGATGGGAGAGAGTTTATTATCTTTTATGATCCCAACTTACTAACAACACCTGACAGGGTGATTGTGTCTTGGCCTCTCGTTGGAACGTGGGATGTTCTCATTGGCTTGTGCCCGTATGAGGCCCAGAACTTGCTGGTGAAACATCAAAACAAGCTATAATATGCTTCTGGCAATAGGATTCAGAACAGCTGCAGGGCTTTCTCCTATAGGGGGCCTGCAGGAAGAAGAAAAATGAAAGTGGAGCAATCAATCTCCATAGCATTCTATATATTAATAATGTTTGCCAACTCCAGACATTGTCTAATCAATACCGGGTGCGGCGGCTTGCAGTGGTTTATAATTCTGGGTATGCCTAGTCGAAGCAGCCTGAGCCTGTGGCCTGGGACAGCGGGCATCCGTAAATGCACATTCCGTGTGTGTGTGCTCTGGGGTCTGGGCAGTAAAGGGTGCTGAGACCCAGAACTTGACTCCAAAAAGATGAGATTGCTCATACTGGGGAAGCGAATTCTTGACAGTTTATAACAAGGACCGACTCCCAAAGAGGCTGGACAACGGTGATTTTCCTCCTCTCCTCTGCCTCATGCTCCTTGTTCTGAAGTCTTGAGTGAATATGAGGAGGGACCCTCCCATAGGACTAGCGGAGGGGAGGTGTGGTGCAGCCGCCAGGGGGAGCCCACCAGGCAGAACCTCAGGATGCTAAGGGCCTCCGAGGCTCCAAAGAAAAACACTGATTTCATGGAGTTTGGGGATTGGAGATGATTGTAAACACTTGGGAGACTCACTGAGTACAGACATTTGTAAAACAATAAAAATATGAACAAAAGTCATCTAATGCCATTGAAAAATGTTATTCAGCCTAAGTTCAAATGACGCAGGCATAGAGAAAAATATTCCTCTTTGGAAGGTCTAATCGCTGGAAGGCAAGGGTGAGCCGGCCGGGGAAGCAGAGCCGAGCACAGATAGGGGTGTGGTGAGAGAGGCGTTTTAGATTTAACCAAAACCAGTGGCACCCTAGGCACATTGATTTTGATGCAGTCAGCTGTCATTAGTAACCTTCTCCAGGCCCATAGGCTATGAGTGTTCACACAATTCTTTTTAAAAATCACCAAATTAAGTCTTCACTGCAAACAAACAAAAAAGCAGAACTCCAACCCCAAAGTCCAGCCCTTTGACTTATGACAACTCCTCCCTCCCCCTGCCCCCACGTAACACATTTTGGCAACATCATTTAAAGGCCGAATGGGCTGAGAGGTTGCCAGGTAAGAAGGGTCTGCACACACATGCATCTAACAAGCTGCAAACCAAAGCAGAGCTGGCCATTTGCTCATAAACCAGATAATTAAGGATGTGCCAAACTACCTGTGGGGGACCCGGGATTTATCAGTGGTTTTTATTTACTGTTTAATAGTATAGCATGTTACATAAACCTTTAAGTAAAACTATTTGATTATTAAAAAAATAGCCTTTTCAAAGTCACAACACCTCCCCTACAGAGTTCTAAAATCAGTGGAAAACGAGCAGCATCAATAAACACGGTGACTTATGTCAATAAATGTTCTGCCCACCTGGGTACCCGTTACCACAGAGGTGTATAAGGGCCAAAGTTGAAATATGAAGATATTTGCCAGTTCTCCTTCTTTTATGACTAGGAATTTAGAAATGTAGGTGTCTTTAAACACAAATTTGAAAACTCTTTTTTCAGTGGGTCTATTTCAAGGGGAGTCCTGTCTACCCTCTCTTCCTCGCTTAAATATTTTCCTATTTTTTAAGGTATATTTTTGCTAATGGAACTTGATCAGTGGCTCTGAAACTTGGCTGCACATTAGAATCATCTGGAGAAGTTTAAAAAGTCTCGATTCCTGGCTTTCAACTCCAGGATTCTGACATAATTGGCCTAGGATTTGGTCCCAGTATTAGTATTAAAAAAAAAAACCCCCAACTTTAATGTGCATAGCAATGACTTGGGAATCCTTACAGAATCTGATTCAATAGGTAGGGATAGGGGGTGGGTGTCTGCGTTTGTACGGGCTCCTGGGTGACACTGCTGCTGCTGTCTGAGAACACTTTTACAGTAGAGAGTATCTAGAGGAAGTGTTTTTGCTATGAATTTTTTTGCTAAAACAAGTCATGTCTGAACTATGAAGGTCAATGTGGAAGGAAGGCAGAAGGCGGGGTGGAAGGCTCTTCCCGTCGTGTGGAATTTTTTCTGGGCCCATTGGCCTAGATTCTTTCACTACATCTAGTATAGGGAAATCCTATTAACAGGTAGGATTTCCCTAAGATAACAGTTGTTCTGGAATGCACCATGCTGAGTGATGGTTTACTTAAACTAAGGTGTTTCTAGGGATGGCTGGAGGCAGGGAAGGGGAGAGAAAGCGCGTATTTTAACCTCGGTTGACTTACTATATGCCAGGCACTATGCCAAGTGTTACCGAATCTGGGAAGGTGAGATTATTGTTCCCTTTTCACAACCGCAGAAAGGGACCGAAATAGAATGAACGACCGGGCTGGGGAATGATGTCTCTTTGTTGCCCATCTATGTTTTCAGGGTCCCAGCTGCTCCCCTGCCCCCACCATAGTACCCTGTTCCTTTTTGGGAACCTGGCTTGTCCTGTTCGGATGACCTCATTTTCCCGTTCTTTATCAAGACTATAAAGTCTTCTCTTTTACTGGGTCACAGCTACTCTGATAACTTATTTATGTTCACATATTAATGCATTTTGTTGGCTAATCTCTTTGTCCTGTGACATAATTATTGAGTGTTTTCCCTTTTATCTTCATTTTAAAATGATAAAGCTCTTGCGATTGAGTTTCACTGTTTTCCTCGCGGCTCTCAAGTGATGCCAGAGTAACCAGTCAATTCATTAAAAAAACAAATCCGTCAAGTGTTGTGTTTGAGGTCTCGTGGAACAAGCAACTGCTTGACTGACAATGTTGTTTTCTTTCCTCTGCCTTGGTTGGCACTGCATGGACCCGACCACAGAATCTTAAGCACTTATTTTTAAAAACCCACCGCTGACTTGCATCCAATCCGGGTGGCTTTTGCAGTGCACACAGTAACACCATTCATCCCTGCTGGCTCTAGAAGGACACAGAGCCATGGGGGTTTTAGAATCTGGAGTCACACGCAGGCTCCCAACCCTCAGCCTGACCCCATACCTCCCACCACTGCATCCCTTCACTCCCCACAACTCCCTTTGGGAGCAAAATGGGGATTTTTTGCTTCTTTGTTCTTGTTGAGACTTTCCAAAACTTGGGCGCCTGTTGTGCAGGGTCTTTGCGTTAGGGAGAGAACAGTGATCCTGATGGACGCATGAAACAGGTAGCAGGGACTTCGGCTGCCATTCCCCAACCCACGCTGCTCTCCCGACAGCTGCAACTGCTAAAACAATCTTGTTCTTTTGTTTTCCACACTTAAAGAAAGGCCTTCAGCCAAACTGTCGCCCCTGACCTTGTTTTATATTTCCAACGTGCATTTTATTAACTCCTTTTTCATATGGTGCATATGGAGCCTGCCACCAGATGAGAAGGAGGCCTATTTTGCAACTCTGATGGAAAGAGCAGCGGCGAGCGAGGAGAGGCACTAGGCGCAATTTTCAGAGCAAATATATCTCTTGTGTTGACCTGAGTTCCATTTGGATAA
Source organism: Ursus arctos (assembly GCF_023065955.2). Classification (NCBI taxonomy): domain Eukaryota; kingdom Metazoa; phylum Chordata; class Mammalia; order Carnivora; family Ursidae; genus Ursus; species Ursus arctos. The sequence continues at coordinate 36,890,314 of NW_026622974.1, read as the reverse complement.
ATAAGCTTCATGCATAGATGATTTAAAAAAAATGCATTTACATCGTGCAGATGGCTTAATTAAAAAACAAATGCTAATGCACCTCCCATTAGCCACGTTCTCAGAGCCTTCTTAGAAGGGGAAGTCATTTTGACCAGAAGAGGATTGAAGAGAGCTAAAGGGATATGCTCCGTGGCAGTGCTGGAGGTTTTATTCTTGAATTTGACAATTCACTGGGGCTGAGTAAGGAAGACGTCGGAGTGCCGTACGGCTTTAAAAAACTAATCCAAATGAAAATCCGTCTTGCTACACTTTCGTTGATTTCCAACAGTCCTGTTCTTTACTGAACAACAGCCGGGAAAACAATTTCTGTCTACGTAGGAATGATATACTGCCCCCCTCTTTCTCCCCTCAAAACCAAAGCTAAACTTCTTTCCCCCCATTTTCCCTCCCGGAGTGTGTGGCTGTGTGCAGGGGTGTCTGTCTAATTGGCCACAAGAGGGAATTAAACTAAATAAAATCACTATCCACAGGGGCCTCTAAATATGCCTTTTTAATTTGAAAATTTTTGTGGGTTATAGTGTAATTCAAGCTTTTCAAGGTTTATTAGTGCGGAGCTGTTGGCGGGGCCCACGGAGCTCAGGACTCGCAGCCGATATGCCCGCCGCTCGGAAGGAAGGGAGAGAGCAAAGCTCCTTTCATGTGCCGACCGCCCCAAGTGACACCTCCTTCAAAAAGGCCTCCGTCAAATAAAACACAGATTAATAAAAGTGACTGAAGGGAGCTGAAGTCGGTAATTTGTGCGGCTGACTTGACGCGGCGTTCGTCATCCGGGTCTGAGGAATTCTGAGGATTCACGACTCCGGCCCGGGAAGCTGCGCGCGCGATAGAGACGCTGTGCGCGCGCGATAGAGACGCTGTGCGCGCGCGATAGAGACGCTGTGCGCGCGCGATAGAGACGCTGCTCGCAGAGCCGCGAGTGCAGAGCCGCGAGTGCCAGGGTCTGTCCGCGTTCGCCGCAGCCAGAGTCAAAACACGCGCGCGGGGTAATTAATTGCTGCAGGAGGAAACGGACCAATGGCGCCTTCTGCTGTGAAGCTGTTAATGGAGAACTTATGGAGAGAAAGTCAAGTCCTCCCATCCAAATTGGAATGTGAAAGAAATCTGTTGGAAGGTGATGACAGAAATGAAGTAAAACAGTTGTTTCCTGATCCGCGTGCCAGGTGTGTCTCATACTGTGATAAATAAGATCTGCGTCTTACACTCCAGAAATTGGGGGAATATTACAAGCGTTTATTATGGCGAGGCACAAAAAATGCACTTGAAATGCTTTGTTTCTCCTGGCACCAAACGGCGAGCAGTTATTGCACGATGCCTGGAGCTGCTAATTCCTTTGTTTAGGTTCAAGCCAACATGGCCTATTAAAAGCTTAGATTCAATTTTATTGTTAAGGTATTTATTAACTGATTATGAAAAGACATTAAAAGACTCATAATTAAGCTACTCAGTTGCTCCTTACCTTGATAAATTCTCCTCTTTCCTTGCACAATAGGAACTGTCCTGGCGCTTGAACCTGACTGTTCCCTCCCTTGGCATTATTTGTTTCAGCTCTCACCCCCACTCCAGAGCCAGCGCCTTAAGTTGGAGGTGTCTGTGGGAACCAGGGGGGTAGGGTGACGAGCCTTTCCCCATAGTTGTGTGCAGTGCTTATGTTCACTTTTCAATCATTGCCATGTTTCACCCGAGGAGGGTGTGTGAATGATTCTTGACAAGTTGGTGAAGTGCCTTCCTGACTCCTTACTTAAGAAGCTACTGCTGAGATGTTCACGTGCACACATGTGAACACGCATGCAAGGGAATAGGGTATGTGATGTCACCAGGGCACTCACGTATCTCTTATTTGGGGTTTGATCTTGGATATCCATGTTAAAATGATCATTCTACTGAAATGATTATCCTTTCTCACTTTTTGAAGTTTAAAGTATTTTGATGTATTTCATTCCAGTCATTTTCTCTAGAAACTTCAAGAAAAACACCTATACAATTTTCTTCTTAAGGACAAAAGAAAAATTTTATAAAAAATTATTGGAAATCCTGACTATAAATTTTAGTCTTTTTGACCATATAAAGTATGTCTAATAATACATATGACAGTGGAGCTTATTTATTGAAACTGTTTACAAAGTTTTTCAGTAGCAATAACTAATCTTTGGATAAATCCCATCCACTGCAATGCCACCAGTAGTCAAAGCTGGACTTGAAACTAAAAAACAAACGAAATGTAACAACCTTGAAAACACAAAATATCTAGTTACTGTCGAATCATGTGTTTTATTAAAATCTTTGATTTCTGTATCACAGTCCCTGCTACCGTTCTGTCGTTTAAAATTAGTTTAAAAGGTGAGGAAGCCTGATTTTTAAAGAGGTCCCTAAAGCATATAAAGGAAATAAAACACACTTAAGTAGAATTATCTACATAATGAGTATGACTTAAAACAGTTACACGATGCCAACTACAGCTATGCTTCCCTCAAGGACCAACTATAACTTTTGTACTCATGCACACCATCAGGAGTTTATAGAATTAGTACTGAGATTTTGAAAGAGATCTGAGTAAGGGCCAGTTTGAGGATATTGAAGCTTGGTATCATTTGACTTTTTTCTTAAATATTGAGTTACTGGTAATTTCAAAAATTTAAAATAAATGCTCAGGAAAACCAATGTCCTTACCCTGCACAGCAGTCTCAGAGTAGTTACCAAAATAAGGGTTGTCGTTTGCCATTTAAAGTTGTCTTGTATATTTCATAAAAATGTTACTTGAGAGGTGAATCACATTTTTGAAGTAAAAACAGCTTTTTTTATATGTTACTCATAATAATATTTTAAATATCCTTTATGCAATACTCATCCAGGAAAAATAAGAGTTATCTTATCTGAATTATTCTTTTTTAAAAATTTTATTTATTTATTTGTCAGAGAGAGAGAGAGCGTGAGCGAGAGAGAGCACAAGCAGGGGGAGGGAGAAGCAGGCTGCCGCTGAACAGGGAGCCCCATGTGGACTCCCTGGGATCATGAGCTGAGCCGAAGGCAGACGCATAACAGACTGAGCCACCCAGGCGTCCCCTTATCTGAATTATTCTTATCGGAATTAATTTACCAATCATATTTCCTTCATTAGTAAAAGCATAAAAATGGGATTTTGTAGTTACCACGCGTCTTGAAAATATAAGATTAGCCTATTTATTTCTCAGTCTTTCAACAGGGTTCGCCCTTCCTTCCTTCCTTCCTTCCTTCCTTCCTTCCTTCCTCCCACTGACTCACTGACTCACTAGACAAGGATTGTGTACCTACAAAGGGCATTCTTGGATCCTATGGTCTAATGGTAGTAAACACACGGTACTTGTCCTTGAAAATCTCCTCAGGATTTTCTCCTCAGGACAGAAAACAGGATGAAGAAAGAGGACTTGGAAAAAACGTGACCCAATGACCTATTTTATTTCTTCCTACTCTGAGTAGAAAACCAGAGAAAAGGAATCTACAAATAATTCAGATGTGACTGTGGATAAAACCGTTTATCCGATTGTCTCGTCTCTCGTCCTGTTGACCGCTCTCCAGGCCTCTCTTTTCTGTCTCTGTGTCTGCTCCTTTCTCACTCACTCACACTACATACATCACGTCTAAAACATCCCCAGCCCACAGCCCTTCTCTGGTTGTTCCTGATGTCCAATCAGTGTCAAATCACGGCCTCTCTGTCTGAAGATGGTCTGCTTCGGGCAGAAGAAAACACAGTTCCCACAGAAGGGTGTCTCTGCTTCTGTGACCTCTGGATCCGTGTCGTGTTCCATGCTTAAAGAATGCCAAGTAGGCAACTGAAGAATTCCCACATCCCTCCAGAAACACCCCCCCCCCCCCCAGTCCTTGGGGTGCCCGTGGGAAGAATAACGCAGCCATGAAGGAGCTGTCTGCTTCTAAGAGCACTTCCCCCTGACCCAAGCCAATGGTATTTGCCAGGCAAATATTATCTGGTGCCGGGCTGTAGCCAGCACACCTCCCACTGCTTGAATCAAGGCCTGTTGGCAGCTACAGAAGTGAGGTGTCACTAACTGACGTGTAATTATGGTAGACAGAAAAATGTAGACGTGTTAGCAAAGTCAATATTATGGAGACCTCTGTCTTCCCAAATATTGTAACTAAAAGATATTTCTAGGGTATAGCCCATTACATTCTCTATTTTTATGACCAGTCACAAATGTATTTTTTATTAGCTGGTGTGTTCAGTGTTTTGAATGCATAGCCCTTATTTTCAATCTCATTTTCGTTTGTGGTAAGTGCAAAAGGATTTTTGCTGACTTGAAATAGTGTAGCTGCTCTCTTTTCACTGCACTGCAGGGCCTGTGGCACTGAGAGTTTATTCCACAGCCTTCTGTGACTCTTGACTGTAAATTAGTCTGTGAAGTGGTGTTTATTGCTAAACCAGGAGGTTAAGACAGCCTAATTACATGTTGTGCAGGAGAAAACACCATGCCCCACCGTGAGCAATTATCCTGTCCCCCTCTCATAGCTTCATCGAGCTCCAGCTAAGAAGAATGAGGAGATGGCCTGTCTTCACCACAAACTTAGCAACCACGCATTTTCAGTGTTAATTAGAAATTTTGTTCACTGGAAGAGTGACTTCTTAGCATAATTCAGCCTTCAGCCAAGTGGAGGGCATCTGGGGAGGCTACTTGAGGTGTCTTGATGGATTCCATCTCTGATTCTGCCCACGGGACAAAACATGGGTGGGACCCTTGCTATACTCTCGGCTTCGCTGCATGATGCCATTTCCCCCTTTTTATACACATGGCAGGAGAAGGACTGTTAGGAACTGTGGCCCTGCGTAGTCTTTTTTTTTTTTTTTTTTTTTTTTTTTTTGAGAAATGAAAATCCTGCTTGTCCTAAGGGACTTTTTCTTATGTTAAGAAGGATGTAGCGAATGAAAACCAGAACGAGATCAACAGGTCAATGTCTTTAAAGTTGGTCATAAAATGTATCACAACAAAGAATCCGTAGGGTAGGAATGGCATGCCAGAGTACCTCTGTCTTTGTTCTTGGACACTTCTCTGTCACAAGGGCAGCATACTTCTGTTTCTCTTCAAAAGCATTTGATTTGGCTCATATTTTTTCATACACAGGCACATGCTGAGGTCTTACAATGCATAGGTTCAATTTCCTCTTAGGAAAATAAAAGATGCCCTTCATGTCTTCTCGCACTCAACTAGAAATGCTCATTGTCATTGAAACGAGCTGAGGGAAGAACGAGTTCGCTACAAAACAGCATCCCAAGCATGGTCCAGTCTGCTCTGAGACGATGGCTTGCCTCTAGGGAAATAGACTTCTCATTACTAGCAAATTTCCAAGCTATCACTCAGTTTTCCCCTCTTTATCCCATTTCTATGAGTTTTGTTTCTAGGATGAAATAACCCTCTCTTTTTTCTCTCTCTCTCTTTTTTCCCCCTTTCAGCTCTCAACTCTCTTTCCTTCTAAGACTTAAGCAAGACTCCCTTTCCTTATTGGTTAGTCCTTCTGGCTTTTCCAATAGCTTCACTTAGTTTCTTTCTTTTTCGTGGTCAGGTTATCCACACACTATGCTGGAGGCACAGGTGAGAAAAGCAGTATGGGGAGGAGGTTGAATGCTTTTCTCCTTAATTTATTTTAATAACCTAATACCTTTGCACCATGTTATAGGATGGCCAAGTTCTCTAGGGTGATCCTTTGATGGGTGTATTCTGTCTTTTTCTCCTTCCCACTCTCTGCCTTGCCTGTCGGGGGAAGATGATTGGGGTGCACAGAAGCTAGCAGAGCTGTTCCAGTTTCTTCATTATGTTTAAGTCTTTTTCAAAAACTGCCCCAAAGGCCATGTACTTCCTGGTGAAATCCTATCAGGGCCCCCTAATCACTCTCCTCCTATTCCGTGATATGTCCGTGACTTTTTCTAGCTGGGAACCTTTGATCTCCTGGCTGGCGGGGCCTATCATACTGTAAGCTCACTCATTTAACGGAGATGTGCTGAGCACCTAGTATGTGTCCGACCTTGTGCCCATAAGTGGTGTGCGCCCTGCTGCTGACCCCTCAGCTTCTTTGGGCTCCTACAGCAGATCTTTGTTTTTCGACATGTACAGTTTTTTCCATTTGAATTCAAATTTTTGGACAAACAGTTTTCATCTCATGAAGCAGCGTTCTGTTTTAAGAATGAGAGAGTGAGAAATAGACTTCCTTAGGGGGGTGCCGGTATGATTAAGGCCTCTGAAGAATGGTGATCTGGTGGGATGGTGGGGACACGCGCAGTGCCAGGATAGCAGTCTCCAGAGGGGACTCTGCCACACGTTAAACCATGACGACCTCTTTGACATACACGCTGCTGTAGCTTTCTCTTTATATCAGGGAGCCACATGAAAACGACAGGGGAAGTGTTTTTCCATGGGAATCAGTTTATTGGCTAATGCATACGTTTGAACAGGGCCCCTTTGGAGTTGGGAACTCAAATTGGGTCTGGCTGCAGAAAGCACAGCTGTAACCTCTGCGCTGTAGCTCCTCTCTGAAGGCCAGAGAGTGTAAATCCCCAAGTCTAAGGTCACACAGCTGCTTTGTGGCCGGCTAGGGCTAGAGCGCATTGTTCCTGAATTCCACTTCAACTCTCAAGCCACACAACCGCTCGGGGTGACCTGACATGAGTCGAAGGCACCACATGCCATTTTACTCATCATCTCCTAGCTTTGACTTTGTTTAACAGTCAATAATCTTTAAGTTTTTCAAAGTGATTGCTACAGTGTTCTCCAAGTCCATTTGAAAGCCTAGAAATAAACCTTGAGATAAAATCCCATCGTTTACTGTACTAAATTTTTGCTCAACTTTGCCCCATTCCTGTCTTAAATTTCAATTTTGCCAGTTTGGGGGGTTATTGAGATTGAATTAAAAGCTAGTTTACTCTAACTTATATAAAAACATGCAGGAACTACTGTTATGTTGGAGTCAAGGAGACAGAGAATTAGTGTTCAAATAGAGAAGTCTATGGAACAAGAGAGTGGTAGCGTCAGACCTCCGGAGTTCCCAGGAAAGGAGCCCCAGCAGGGAAGACGGCTTCCACACATGGTGAGCTCATGGGTTGGAGTGAAGACTTGAGGCCCGGCTTTGGGAGGCAGGGTAAGGCACTCATGAGAGAGACCACCACAAGGGGTGGTAGCATAGACATGGGCATAGTGGGCATAGAGACTCAGGTTTGAAAATGGGCTCTGCCCCATTCTAGCTGTGTGGTCTTAGGGAAGTTATCTAGCCTTTCTGAGGCTGTCTTCAAATCTTTAAAATGGGAACGATAGTGTCTAATTTACAGCGATGACTGGAGAAGGAAGGGATAGACTGGGTATAACCTGTAACACTGGGCCTGGGATGCTTACTACATGTCTATTCGCCTTTCTTCTTATAGTCAGGTGACATTCTTACTGATCCCCTCCATTCCAGGAGCTTGCTGACATACATTAGACCACTGATTTTTACACTGCAGTGTGAGACCCATTAATGAAAAATCAATTTATTGTTCATGGCTGCAGTGGGTTGAATAATGACCCCCGCCCCCATACAAAGTAGTCCACATCCCAATCCCCAGAACCTGTGTTTATGTTATCTTGTGTGGTGAAAAGGACTTTGTAGATGTGATTAAGGATCTTCAGATAGGGTGATTATTCTGGATTATCTGGGTGGGTCCAGTGTAATTACAGGCATTTTTTAAGAGGGAGGCAAGAGGATCAAAGAAGAAGTAGATGTGACAGCAGAACCAAGAAGTTGTTGGAATTATGTGAGGAAGGGGCCATGAGTCCAGGAATGCAGGTGACCTCTGCAAGCTGGAAAAGGCGAGGAAAAGGGTTCCCCTTTCAGAGCCTCCAGGGAGAACCAGCTGATTGATACCTTGACTTTAGCCCACTGAGACCTGAGTTTGGAATTCTGATTTTCAGAGCTATGAGATACTATCGTTACGTGGCATCGAGCCACTAAGATTTGGCAATCTGTTACAGCAGCCATAATAAACTAATACACTGGCCAACGTGTTTTAACAAATGACACAGAATAGCGGTTACAAACGGGGTGTCAGTGTGTGTGTGTGTGTGTGCAGGCGTATATACCCACAGATGTGTACATGGCCCTCTATGCACTGGATTGCCCTCTATGCACTGGATTGCCATGGTATTGCATGGAATCTCTAACCGCGACTTACAGACAAAAGAGACTGAAAACCACTGTCCAGGCAACTGCTGCCTCCCCGGTGTTCCTGGATCGACACCTCTTGCTCCTCTGGACTGTGCTAATAGCTTGGGGAATCCTTGCTCTCCGGAGCAGTTGAGTTGGCAAGACCATCTTGCCTTTCCCAAACCTTAATTATTCTTCACAGCCAAAGCCAAATGAAAGTCTGGCTTACAGGAGAGATATGGGAAAAGTGCTGATTTGGGCTGGAGAGCAACATATGAGCTCATCTGCAAATCACGAGGTTGTGTCTGACAGTGTTCCACATTAAAGTTGCGAGTGGTTTTTCTGTCGGTAACATGAGCCAAATGTGAGGTAAACTGAGGCACAGTAGGACTCAGCTGTGGCTGGAGGAGCGATGGATGTCTGCATTTGGCACATGGTAGGTGTGTTGTTGATCGATTCTTACAGGAAATAGAGTAAAAATATATCAGGACCAATAGTTACTGGGTTTTGTATTTGCAGGTGTGGTCTGTGAACTCAGAATGAGTTCTCTTCAGAATGCAGACAGGACTTTCCTTGAAATAAAAATGTAACTCCTAAGTGTAGAGTAAATCTAAACCCAATGACTACAACAGCCAGAGAGCCGAGTCTTTAATGACAGACTTTCAACATCAAACTCAATTTCAGGGCAACTTTTGTCAATGACACCTCCTATGTCTTAGCATCAAGTGTTGGGCAAGATTTTCCAATAATAATGTTTCCTCTGGATGTGGAGAGTGGTCCCCAGTCCTACCAGAACTTGTAAAGCCTCAAGAAAACCTCCTTCGCTCTGCCTTCATGAAGTCACATAATGGCTTCTCCTAGATTCCCCCTCACACCCATTATCTCCCTTCTCCCTACTAACTAGATGCATTATCAAGTTCCTGGTCATGCCATGGTGACTTGATCAGGTCTTCAGGAAGCAGCACAATACAAAGATTTAACAAGTAGGCTTTGACATTAGATTGGACGGGTTACGTCACAGACTAACCATGAGCACATGAAGAGTTACTGAGTTTTCCAAGCATTAGCTTCCTAGCCTATATGCTAAGGTAGTCATAATATCTACCTCATTGGGTTTCTGTGATTTTTAAGTAAAACATTGCAGAAGTGCCTGTTACAAGGTAGCTGTCGTTAATTTTCCTCTCATGCTAAGTTTGGATCATGGAAGTGTAAAATTATCCATAAACATTACTTTTATAACTTTTTTTGTTTTTCACTAGTTTGAGTGCGATGTGAACCTGCCTGAGGAGACTGAGGATGTGAATATCCTGTGCTGTCATCTTCCTCTCCTCAGGTGTAAGAGACAGAAACATGACAGACTGAACCCCAAAGTATCTCATGATCCTGTGATTTCCTCTGAAAAATGGCAGGTAGAGATTACTATCATAAAATAGTGCAATTCGGTTCTTCTTTTATCTAATAAAAACAAGGCCAGGATAATTAAATTAAACTTTCTATAATTATAAAAAAAACCTCTCACCATTTGCTACTTCATTTTGAAATCGTAAGATAGCCAGGGAATTGGGATATTATAATTTCCTCTCTTTGTGCTTTAGCCAAATTGCTACACGTCTGTGCCTTGAAGAGCTTGGAAATAAACAATAAACCTACATTCAGCACCAACTCCAAGTATATATTGCAACTGCATTTTTTTCACCTATATATGTTGCTATGAGTGTGGTCAAATAGCAACCAACTAATGAAATCCATCCTAGAATTTCATACTAAAAACTTGTATCTTATAAAGCCACCAAGCATTTGCTTAGGAAAAAAAAAAATTTTGTTAGCAGTTTGGGAAAAATACCTATAAGTTTCTATCAATATGGATGATCATGTTAAAAATTACTTTCCAGTACATGGTAAGTTAAGTAGCTTCATCTTGTTAGGATTATCCCAGTAATATATCATATATATATTATCTTGGGTTTTTTTCTTTTAAAGATTTATTTGTCTCAGAGAAAGAAAGGAAGAGAGAGTGAGCACGAGAGAGAGTGCCCGAGTGGGAGGGGCAGAAGGAGAGAGAGAATCTCAAGGAGGCTCCATGCTGAGCATGGAGCCTGATGCAGGGCTTGATCTCAAGACCATGAGATCATGACCTGAGTGGAAACCAAGAGTCAGACACTTAACCGATGGTGCCGCCCAGGTGCCCCTATTATCTTGTTTTGGGTAGTGCTCTTCTCTTAAACCACCGTTGTGTTCCATATACAGAAATCCACGTATGTAACTTTCCAGAGATACTGAATTCCTTGGTTTCCTCTGCAAAATTTGGCAAATGCCAAATGGAAGAGGTATCAGAATACTTGAGATAGGAAAAAGAATGTACTCATTTTCAAAAAGAAAAATATCAATATACTCCTGGAAAAATTCTAGTTTAGCTAATTAAGCAAATCACTTGTAAACAATAAATAATTGGGATCCAGAGTTTAATAAAAATAGCTAAAACTAAACTCAATTTTTTAAGTAATGGGGTTAATACAGTTTCTTAATTTCGTTTGATAGAACTGATTTCCAAATAGGATCTCATCTCTTCAGCTGTTGTGTAATTCACCCAGCACAGTATTCCTGCAGCTATCAAAAACTGGCTTGGTCCCTAAGGTAGCAAATCCTTGGGGATTTCTTCACGTACAATATGGAGACATGTGGATAAATGATTGCTTATCTTGGTCCGTCGATCATTGCTTCAACAATTGCTCAGAAAGGGGGTTGACTAATGGACCAATGGCAGCCAAGAGAGGAGTGGCCGGCCCAGTACTAGGGGCTCTGTCTCTGGCTGTGAAACCATTGAAGACTTCTGATCAGATCTGTGGCACACACAGAGCTGGAATGTTGAACTAGTCCAAAGAGGGAATAAATACTGAAATGACAGGCTAGAAAAAGGGGCTAAAACCATGTGCTAAAATTTAATAAAGAACAATTATATTTGTGTTAAAAAACCAATAATATAGCTACTGCATGATGGCAATTTGCTTGAGAGCAGTCAATATAAAAATAAGAACAGGCCATGATAATCCATAAAACAATAGAAAAATGACACCAATAACAGACTGTGCTTGCTGAATGCTATCTGTTTTCAAGCACTCTCAAGTGCTTGTGAGCATTCCCTCAGTTCCTGTGGGAAAGAACCGTGTATGATAGAAGAGTCAATACAATCTGAGATTCTTACGATAGAGGTATCCAGACGACAAGTGAGTCTCACTCTGTACTAACCACCGCCAGCTACATAATTGAGTCTAGTTCTAGGTGCCAGATTTTAAGAAGGGCATTGTTAAGAAGAAGTTCTGAGAAGTTATTTGGTTGAAGAGCGGCTCTGAGGAGGCTGAGGTACTTTAGCTTGGAGCCAGGAGGCACAGTAGCTGGTTTCACCTACTTCAATGAGGGATAAAGCGGAGGAAGGAGGACAAGGTAGCAGCAAAGGGGAGAGGAAAACGTGAGGAAGACACTTGGCTTTCTAGCCATCGGAGCCCTGTGGCTGCAGCGCGTGCCGTCACACAAAGCACTGAGCGTTCTGTAGCTGCGGAGATTCAAACCGAGGTGGAATGCCCATTCTTCAGAGCTGTTAGATGTAAGATCACAAAATTAAACGGGAGGATAGAATAAATGTCTGTCTGTACCTGTATCTATGTATCTGTGCATGTATGTGTGTGTGTCTATCTCTTGGTTTTCTGTAGTGCTTCATGGATTTCAGGATACTTATCAATATAGTCTTACTTTATGTAAGCCTTTCTTCAGCGCTACAAATCGTAATGCTAATTGTCCTGTGGACAGTGACTTTGAAATTCCTGCCCCTCCTCTTGCCTCCCTTCCGTCTCCACTGAGGTGGAAAGCATGGGGATCAGGTCTTTCTTGTGTTCAGAGAAGAGCATAATCATGGAGTCAGGCTGAGGGGCAATTCTTTCCTTATGATTTCAGTATAATCAAAGCAGCTATTAGGATGGCAATTATACTCCTAGGGCATTTGCTCTTTTTTGCTTTGTTCCACGATTCAATCCTGCGGTTGCTTAGAATGCTGCTTCCTTGTGCTTTTGCTCTAAAAAATATTAAGAAATGTGCATGTTCTTCTCTCGAGGAAGCACCCACTCCTGGCATCCTGTGTAATGAGCATTTTATGAGGATTGTAAGTTCACTGAGAATATGTGGGGGTCAAAAGAGTCTTTGGGTAAAGAAGTCATTGAGGTATTATTATGCATTCTTCACTATCAATAGCAGCAAAAGGTGGTGCTGGTCATTAGCTGTTTGCTTTCGGATTCGTGCTCTGTCCTCTGAGGGGCTGGCTCCTAAAAACTACCTTTCTCAGGCTCCCTTACCCACTGACTTCAGGGCGGTTCCGCTGATGGAAGGCACTGGAGGGTGACTGAGATGGTGGAGGAAGGGTGAAGTCAGGGCAGTTATTCTCTCTTCCTTTCAGATGACCTCTGAGGCTGTGCTTGGGTTCTGTCGGCGGTTCCGGCTCCTTCTTGATACATAACCCCTTCATGGTCTCAGCTTCCACTGGAAGCTTCCTCCGTGGGGGCTGCTTTCTGTTGAGCAATCCTGGATCTCTTTCCTGGGTCCCTCCAGCCCTGGGACTGGTGGTGGTGTCCTGCTTAGATACTGACCAGGTTTTCTCACCATATGTGTTAGGCATCTCAGCAATTCCAATGCCCTTGGAACTACGTTCTGATGTTAATCCTTCCTACAGACTCCCTTACATGGGTTCTAGTTTCCTGACTAGACCGTGACCAGTGCAGTGTCTAACCAAGACTTGTGACAGACGATATCCGTGTTTAGTGCCAAGAAACAGTAAGTGGTGGCCTACCAAGTTATAATATTCTGTGGAGATGTCAGGCTGGATCCCGAGAAGAAAGGGGCTTGGGATCTTCCTGGGATCCATGGCTGATGATGTGGAACCGAAGCATGTCAGATACGAAAACCTCACTAAAACAGCTCACATCAAATAGGACTTTATTTTCCTGCACAGTGAGGGCGGAGGCCGCCAATTGCTGATTCTTGTTCAGCTGCTTCACGTTATTAGGGTTTTAGGCTGGCGTCTCGGTTCTCCTCTGAGGGAAAGCAGTTCTTTCTCTCACAGTCACAAGGCAGTTGAAGCTACATCCGTCTTGGGGATGCAATGAAGCAGGAGGGCACGACCGGGGAGGCTGTGATGCTAACTGCATCTGTTACTTTTTATTAGGAAAGTGAAAACATCATGGCACATTTTTCTTCATGTCCCTTTGGCCAAACTGGGTCATAAAGTCACCATTAGCTATAAGCGCAGTTGGGAGAGCGGGGAACAGGAGTGTCACGATGGACATGGGGACAGAGCTGTTGCTGGAAGTGCTATAGACATCTCCTTGCCTGCTTTTATTGTGTTCTAAGGTTCAGCTCTCTGTTATTGCAGAGCTGTATGTAAACTCTCAATATGTATTTTTGATGAGGGCTGAAGTCAAAATTTAGTCTTAGTCTTATCTCTTTCTTAGGCAAATGTCAACAGTAAACAATTTCTTTAGAGTTTCCTGCCAACAGCATAGCCATGTAGCAAGCACCGATGATCCTTCTGCCGTCTGCAGGAGGCACTTTGTCCCAGGGAAGTCTGCTTTGCTATGTGATGGGAGCTCTTGGGACCCCGTACAGGAGTTTGAATGTCTCCCTCCAGAATAACCAAATATCCACATGGAAGAAAGTTCGAAGCTTGGGCAGGTACCCCGAGGAAGCCAAGTTCTGTGTGACGTGGAAGCCGGTCATTTGGGTGGAAGCATAAATTAAAAAGTTGGGCCCTTTAATCAGGGAAAGATCTGCTGCCTACCTAATGCAAGATGTTTATGAAAAGTAACCGAGAATTAAACCAAAGGAACCAGTAATTAAAATAAGAGTTAAAAATTGATTTCCATGTCCTCCCTCACCGTCCTTTTAACTCCTCTAGGAGCAGCTGCGAGCCCAGTGCAATAATGGTTGCCAGATGCTGTTGGTGAATGTGGATCATCTGCTACTGGGGGAGGGGACAGTGCATTTTAGAAAATGTACGTCTTGTTCAAAGTTACCATTAAGGGAAAACTTCGAAAAAACCAAATTGTGTAACAATCACAGTGGAAAAAATCAGTATCTTCAACATTTTGTGTCCAATGTAAGCAATTAGAAATGTTTGTGGTTAAAACGTAAAATGTAGAGAGCTTCTGTTTTATTTTTTATTTTTTAAAGGCAAAATATATTTTATTAATATGCCATTTATTGATGAGGTTAAACATCTATATATTAGATATTATAGGCAAAAGCTTCCTTTGTCTTATTTATTTATTTATTATGTTATGTTAGTCACCATACAGTACATCATTAGTTTTTGATGTAATGTTCCATGATTCATTATTTGCGTGTAACACCCAGTGCTCATTATAACACGTGCCCTCCTTAATACCCATCACTGGGCTACCCCATATCATCACCCCCCTCTCCTCTGAAACCCTCAGATTGTTTCCCGGAGTCCATAGTCTCTCACGGTTCGTCTCCCGCTCTGATGTCCCCCCTTCAGTTCCCTTCCTTCTCCTAATGTCCTCTCCGCTATTCCTTATGTTCCGCATATGAGTGAAACCATATGATATTTGTCTTTCTCTGCTTGACTTATTTCACTTAGCATAATACCCTCTAGTTCCATCCATGTTGATACAAATGCTGGCTATTCATTCTTTCTGATGGCTGAGTAATATCTCATTGTATATATGGACCACATCTTCTTTATCCATTCATCTGTTGAAGGGCATCTCAGCTCCTTCCACAGTTTGGCTATTGTGGACATTGCTGCTATGAACATTGGGGTGCATATGACCCTTCTTTTCACTACATCTGTATCTTTGGGATAAATACCCAGTAGTGCAATTGTGGGTCATAGGGTAGCTCTATTTTTAACTTTTTGTGGAACTTCCATACTGTTTTCCAAAGTGGCTGTACCAGCTTGCATTCCCACCAACAGTGTAAGAGGATTCTCCTTTCTCCTCATCCTCTCTAACGTTTGTTGTTTCCTGCTTTGTTGATTTTTGCCATTCTAACTGGTGTAAGGTGGTATCTCATTGTGTTTTTGATTTGAATTACCCTGATGGCTAATGATGTTGAACATTTTTTCACATGTCTGTTAGCCATTCATATGTCTTCTTTGGAGAAGTGTCTGTTCATGTCTTCTGCCCAATTTTTGACTTGATTATTTGTTGAGTTTGAGAAGTTCTTTATAGATCTTGGATACCAGCCCTTTATCTGTAATGTCATTTGCAAATATCTTCTCCCATTCTGTGGGTTGCCTCTTAAGTTTTGTTGACTGTTTCCTTTGCTGTGCAGAAACATTTTATCTTGATGAAGTCTAAAAGTTCATTTTTGCTTTTTTCCCTTGCCTTTGGAGATGTGTCATGAAAGAAGTTGCTGTGGCTGGTGTTGAAGAGGTTACTGCCTATGCTCTCCTCTAGGATTTTGATGGATTCTTGTCTCACATTGAGGTCTTGCATCCATTTTGAGTTTATCTTTGTATATGGTGTAAGAGAATGGTTGAGTTTCATTCTTATGTATATAGCTGTCCAATTTTCCCAGCACAAAGATTTATTGCACTTGTGACCCTTGTCTTTACCTGAAATTGTATTTTTCATAATTTACTAGTTTATCGTTTGTCTTCCCTTTCTAGAATGGGAGGCTGGTAAGAACATCAGTCTCATCTATCTGGTTTACTAACATCTATCCCAGGACCCGGGATAGGAGTTAATACATGCTCAGGTTTTGGTCGTATCTCCATGTAAAGAGGGAATTGGAGTTGCTAGAGAAACTTTGAAATCGTGTGTGCTTATTCAAATAAAGTTATAAAGGGTCATCTTGAATAGATGCCACTGTTACCACCCCCATACTCTTCAACTGAAAATTTAGCTGAACTACTTTCTGACAATGGTGTTTGGGGCTGGGGTCAAGTACTAACTAACCACAGTTTATCAGCATGCATTTGTTATACTTCTGGGCAGGTTTTGCTCCTGCGCTATTTGAACAGGAATAATAATGAGTCATTTGGTGTTTTCCAGTGGGGTTGCCCTTGGCATTTTGGTATGGACATTAGTCATGCCTGACTTTCCTGAGCGTTAATAGGACATTTAACATCCTCAGCTCCTGCTCACTCACTGTGGATCGCATGCTCCCATCACGGTGACAACCAAAAAACACCCACGGATTTGCAAATGCCCCTTAGAGGAATAGCAGTATCAAATCTGAAACCTTAATTAGTGTGATATGAACCGATCATCTGAATTAACTGAAACATAGGAAGCACTCCCGTGGTTGGCTGCATTTCAGTGAGGTGCTTCCTCACCATCTCCTCTTGCTGCAGGGCCCGTGACGACTACCTGGAGTGTGGTGTTGAGGCAGGCAGGCGCAGGACGGTGAATGGCCTCTGCCGGAGCAAAGCCTGATTCCTGCTCACGCAGTAGTTTTCTTACTTAGGTACTGGGCAGAAATACATTAAGGTCTGAGTCTGAGAGAGCCTCAAAAACAAGTTACCTTTATCTCCCAAGCAGGCCGAGGCCATTGCTTTGCTGTTGTTCCTCATCCAGTAATGTGCTTGTTCACTTCCTCCATATATGCTATGCATATGCATACACTCCTGGTGCCTGCCTCCTGCATTGTGAGGATATCAGTGTTAAGACAATGATTATTATTTACTTTTTTATTTTTTGCCCTGTGTCTAGTCAAGGGCTCACCTCCCATTAGAATTATAATACAAATTATCGGTGTGATGTCTGGGATAAAAATTGTTCTCAGACCATCTTTGTGATAGATGGTGCCGTCAGTGGTAACTACATTGCATTGACTTCTCCACTGGAAGAATGAAGAAACCAGGTTGGGTTGTGTTCCCCAGAACAGTGGTGTTGCTGCTGCTGCTGATGACAGTGACAACCAAGTAACGGCTAAATTGACTGAGAGCTTACGTGTCAGGCACAATTGTTAACAATGGATATGTTTTAATTCATCTGATTCTCACAGCTACCTAGTAGGTGAATATTATAACCTCATATGATCATTCATTCATTCATTTACTTACTTATATTGAAGTATAGTTGGCACACAATGTCACGTTAGTTTCAGGTGTACAATGTAGCAATTCAACTGTCCTGGAGATGATGCTATGCTCACCACGAGTATAGCTACCATCTGTCACCATACAACGCTACTACAATGTCATTGACTGTATTCCCTATGCTGTACTTTTTATCTCCACGACTTACTCATTCCATAACCGGAAGTCGGCACCTCCTACTCCCCTTCACCATTTTGCCCATGTAACCCCTTTTTATATGAACAAAAAGAAAACAAAACAAAACGGAGGCACAGAGAAGTTAAGCTGCCCAAGCTAGTAAGTTGTAGAGCTGTGATTCTACTCCCATGGGTATAAAGCAGGCAACAAGGACAAGAGAAGTGGGCTAGGTCCAGGAGGTGAGCATGGTAGTGGGGACGGTGGTGACATGGAGGACATATTGAGAGACAGACACTAGTCCCCTTCAACCATTTGTGGCCAAGTGGGAAAGTGGCCTGGCTCACTGTGGCTAAACCTTCTGACATCTTTTCAAGGGATGCAGATAATCTGCAAAGTCTCTCAATTTTAAAAGGTTGACTAAATTTTTAAAAATGTTCCATGACCCACATGAAATATTGCCATAATAGAGCTCCATGTTTCTGGCCGTAAGGTTTTCCTATCAAAACAAAGAATGTAGGTTCATGTCAAAAGTAAAACTCTAGATTTCAGGTAATTAATAAGATGGGGTGTGCCGGATTTTCTCCGTACTCTCTGGGCTCCAAAAAGTTTCTCTTTCTGTTTTCCTAAGTCACAAACATCTGTTTATGGCCATCCAGCTAATTGGGCCCCATTGAGTGTTCTAATGAGGGCAGAGTGAGCGAGCAAGTGGATTTAATGCCCGTGGAAATGCATGTTTCTAATTGTGCATCTAGTGAAGGTGGAAAGGTTAGAGTAATGAGCTGCTCTCAAGAGTTCTGGCCAAGAGAGAAAGGGCTTTGTTGTTTCACATTTCATCTTTGTTATTGTCATTGAGATATGCACTTATTTTCACTGTGGCATTGATTGCCAAGAGGCTCTGCTATTACATTTCATTATCATGCCATTTCTGAAGGAGGGGAGTCTGTTCTTGCTAAGCAATGACAGTGTGCAGGCAACCATAATCTCCCCTCTCTCCGCGGCACTCCTCAACATCTTGTATACAGCTGTGAACGGCTGTAGTAGTGCCAATTAATCTGGGGGGGGGGTTACTGAAGGAGGGGGTGCTGAACTGTACAAAAGGATAGTCCCTGAGTTTTCCAAGTGGCATTGCTAGAGAAGAAATGCCAACTGAAAGGACCAGACAGATGAGGAGGCTGTCAGTTTTATGTTTCAGCGGGGGATTGACATTTCTAAGCGGTTCCTCTCCTGCATTCTCAAGTAAGCGTGGAGGCAGCGTCCAAATCAAAGGGCTGGATTTCGAGTCTCTAATCCAAGGGATTAGAGCTCAGACTGTGTGGTTGTTTGAAGACTTTGAGAAGGCCTGCTTTAGTTGAGTCACACTCAGTTCATTTTGTGACCATCGATGGTGAAGACGAAAGGCCATTTTAGAAAGGAAGGGTTTCTGTTGCAGGGAGACGGAAATGTTTGGACTATGGGGGCACAGGATCATGGGGTGTGGTCGGGAGAGGCTTTCACTTTCAGTGTTGATGAATATCTTACATTTTCAAACTGTCACAAAAGAAATAGAATAATGCCTTTGTTTCAGAATTCAAATTTCCGACTGTTCAGAGTTTTTTTTTCTCCTTACGCCTGCTTTCAGCCACCCTCACCGGTCACACTGTGCTAACCGTGTATCTCCTTAAATTTAACACTTTGTAGATTAAGTACCTCATTGGAGATGGTTTGAGGTTAAAATATAATGTAAATCCTGATGTTTGATGGTATTTTAAAAAAACAGGGAAATGAGATAAAATTCCAAACCCCTTATCGCGGCTGACATGGCCCAGCCTAAGTTTCCGCTGAGCGAACTCCCCAGAGCTGTCTGGTGCCTTTGCTGCTCTCTTGCTCTCTTTCAGCCCTATGGATCTTCTTTTAGTTTCTTGGCACTTTTAACTTTGTTTCTGCCTCTGAGACTTGGCATAGCCTCTTCTGAAACGCTCCCCATCCTTGGATCTTTGCTCACAGGTGTCCTCCTACCTGTTCAGTCTCAACGTAAACATTGCCTCTTTCGAGGATCCTTCTCTGACCGTTTACCACTAGGCAATGCCTTCTAGTGTCTCCATCTAGGAACCATTTATGTCTTCATGACACGTATCACAAAACTTCCCTTTGTTTGGTTTCTTCCTTCCTTTCCTTTCCTTCCTTCCTCCCTCCCTCCCCCCTCCTTCCCTCCCTCCCTCCTTCCCTCCCTTCCCTCCCTCTTTCCCTCCTTCCTTCCTTCCTCCCTTCCTCCCTCCCTTCCTTCCTTCCTTCCTTCCTTCCTTCCTTCCTTCCTTCCTTCCTTCCTTCCTTTCATCTTTCCCACTAGATGAAATTCTTGTGAGCTTTTACAAGAATTACAGTTCTCTTGTTCCCCTGTATCTCTAGTACTTGGCTCATAGTAGGTCATCCATAACACTATAAAGGAGATGATTCAAAACATACGAAGTTAAAGGGTTCAGGGTTAGTTGTTTTGTTTCGAATTTCCCAATACCCATCTTCTATGCCAATCACTAAGCTAGGGGATTCCTGTCTCAGGTGATAGTTAAGAGGCGGATTTTGCTGTTGATTAGTGTTTTGATCTTGGTTTCCTATAAATAGAGACCAGGCAAAGCTTAGGTAATGCTTTACTGCAGGTGAAGTGTAGAGGGAAACAAAGCAAGGAAGGAGGGGAAGCAAGTACAATGTATATTAGCAAAGCTGGTCGCAAGAAAACACACTGTGGTGGCTTGCCCTGTGCGTTTATTTCTGAATAGACTTCTTGGAAATATTTGCCTTGAAACAGTTCTTTCAGTTCAGAAAAAGAATTTATCTGCTGGTCCATCCTGTCTTTTGTCTTTAATTGATCAAAATTTGCACCATAGGGAATTGGCTTTTCCACGTTTCTGGGTTGTATTAGCCTCTCTGATTATCTGCTGGGAAGTCAACCCAGTGGCCCACATGGCCCCACAGCACAGTGCCTCATCTGGGGCCAGGTGTGGTGGGAGGAGCCAGAACCTCTATGCATCTGATTGCCTTGGCCTTGGACTTAACCCTCCACCCCCACCAGGGAAGTACAGCAGAGACCATGCCCAAACCCATCCTTATGTTAAGAGAGTTTGAGATAACTGGTGAAATTCAGAGATTAGGTGGTCAGCTGGGACTCTCAAGTGAGTAACTGGCCAAGGACGTGGGAGGCAGGTGGAAACGGGTACATTTGAAGAAGCACATAAAGTGGGTCCAATGAAGACTCCTTTTCAGTTCCTGGGCACTTGTGATTTTAGAAGAGCCCATGGCATGAAGTCCTGTGTTGCCTCACTGAAATGAGTAAAGGTCTCACTGATGAAACCTCAGAAATGTTTCTTCACTCAGTGGCACTGAGTCCCCCCTGGGCCACTATATACACATGTGTATAATCAGAAAGGAATTTATACAAATATAAAGACAAAACTTTGTGTTTTTGACAAAGCAAACCACAGTAACCTGAAGTCCACATCATTTTAGGTCTTCCTTACCCACACACCCACTGGTGCCCTCCTTCTGACTTGGGCAGCTTCACCCTCAGTAGAATTATTTCTATTTGTGCCTAGGGAGCTGGAAACTCTCACATCAAGCCTGCTCCCCTTTCTAGCTGCCAATACTAAAGTTATATAACCCTTGCCCAAGGCTGCTTCTTGGGTATGAGACCTCTGCAGTTACACAGGGTCCCATGCTCAGAAGGGCCCATGCTTGGGTTATAATACTTTGTTGTCACAGACTTGAAAGTCTCAATAATTTTATCTTTGAACTTGTGATTTTTAAGTGAAGTCCGATAGTCAGTGAAGCCTGCCTGTCAACAGAGGAGATTAGCACAATGTGGCATGTCTACCATGCCATCTCTTTCCACCCTCCTCCCCCCCCACCCCGTCTCCCATGGTATTTGTGATGTCCTGTAAGCACCAAATGCTGATAGACCCATGATGCAAGGGAGTTCAGCATGACTCAAAGCGAGTACAAGGTAAGTATATTATGTCTATGGATGAGTAAGTGAGGACGCCGATAGCCCTAAGTTGCCATACTTACTGTGTGAACTGGAACTTTGTACACGGGAAAAGACCGTAGCATTCTAAGAAACATGAACAACCGGGGAACTCTATCACACCCTTTCTTACCACTGTTATTTTCCTGTATTACACTGCAAATGGTGACATAAGTGGAAGGAGAAGGGGCAACCCATGGTTACTTTTCTTTTCATCTTCCATACTCATCAGTAATTTGTAGGTAGAGAGTTTGGGTAGAATGTGCATGTATAAATAATTGAAATGAAAAGAGTTGAGTTAGTTTTGTGCAGGGTTTCCTCTGATCTGGTAAGAATTACATATATGTGCATACATGCACCAGAAATTGAGTAATTTTGGAAATTCTACATAGGAGTTAAATGCTCTTATATTTACATTTAAAACTGGCATTCTACAATATGAAGATTTACAGTAAAATTTATACGAGTAACTTTAAATTTTAAGTACTGTTAACAGCTTTTAGAGCAGGAGACCCCACATTTTCTTCTGCCCTGGGCCCCACAAATTATGTAGCTTGCTCTGCTCTTCCCTTATGGGCTACTCGTTGTCCATGTGCGGAAACTTGGCAAGAAGTCCTGTTTGCCATCTGATTTCCAATCCGTGGTCCCTGAGCGGGGGGTGAATGAATCACTAGGGACTCTTGGTGACAACTGAAGGCCATCAGACCCTGGCCACACGGAAGGAGTCTTCAGGAACTCCTGAGAATGCAAGTCATGGAGGCCAACCTCCAACCTCCAATCATTCCAGCAAGCCTGGAGGATGGGAGGCTTCTTAAAGAATGAATCGACTGTAGGTAATCAGGGATTCCTGTTTAGATCCGTGGCGCTTGAATGCTGACCTTGTGGAATCTTCTCTCCCATCTTTGACGATAAAATGGTAACAAAAAGAGGTTTAAACTGCAATTCACTCTTTTATCATAACTTTTTTTTTCACCCCAAATACTCATTCCAACCTATGAAGAGGCTGCACGGTGAAATACAAACTGTAGAGCAAACTCTGAGGCCTGCCTGGTTTGACCCCAGCTCTGACGTTTCTCAGCTGTGTGACTTTGAGCATGTCACTTAACTCTCTGTGCTTTGTTTTCCTCTTCTGTAAAATGGAAATAATAATTGCATTTTAGGGGTAAATTGTGTTTCAAGGCTGTTGTAGGAATTAAATGAGATTAATTGGGAATAATGTATGTACTGCTTAGTGCCTGGAACATACGCTCAGTAAATGTCAGCTGTTGTGGTGGTTGTTTGGTTATTAATATTCGGTGTCCCTGTGGACACACCCTCCTGGTTAGACGGCTGGCTCTGTGGAGGCTGCAGTAGTATCTCCGGCATTAAGTGTGGGCATGCCGTGCGTTCCAGCTGCCCCGTCAAGGTAGTGGTGGGCTAATTGCAAGTAGAACATTCCTCCTTCACGGGGAGAAGAGAGCTACCCTAGAGACAAGCCAAGCAAAGGTCACATTCTCACCTGTGCCTTGCGGAGGACCCCACTCGTGTGCCGGGAACCAAGAAGGGTTCGTGAGCTCGGGAAGGACACCACTGGCCGTTTCCCGGTTCGGAACGACGGCTCTGCGGTGCGCTAGTCGCGTGGCGATTTCCCTCGTTCTTCGCCCCAGCAGGACCCGTTCTCATCCCGCCGCTCCTCGGGCTGGCGGGGGCAGCGAGGGGCCGAGCGCCCCTGAACTGCGAGCAGGTGCCGAGAGCGCAGGCAAAGCCGGTTCGTGATCCTGGCAGCCGCGTCTCTGCAGGACGAGGCGTGTCCGACGGGCGAGCGGGGCGTGGGGACCTTTCCTCCCACTGAGGTCCAGCCCCCGCCCACAGACTCTCTCTTTCAGGTTGGTGGGCGCCCGTTTCCCAGTCCCCACGGGGGGAGGACGGGGCCGCGTTTCCCGCGCCGCAGGTGTGCGAGCCGCGGGCCGGGAGATGGAGAGCGGGCCGCCTGCACCGCCGGCGGGGGTGGGTCTCCGAGAGCCTGCTGCCCCTGAAGGACACGGCGGACCAAAGCCCGCTTTCGGTGCCTGAGAAGGTGCTTGCTGACGACCTGGGGCAGGGCAGCGCTCCCAAGGGGGGAAGGCGATCCCTCGCGCTCGAGGCGCAATCTGTGGAACCCCAGCTGTGGCCGGCAGCTGAAGCAGATGCTTGTCCCTCCGTTTTCTTTCCTTTTCCTTCATCATCATTCCACTCGATTGCCTTGATTCCTGCTACTTTTCTCCTTCCTCAACCCCCTCTTTTTTTTTTTTTAAGGAGTAACGCGTGGTTATTAAAACACAAGTCTAATCGGATCGGGTCTACCTGAATTTGGCTACAAGCTCCACTACTTCACCAGCTGGGTGCCCTTACTCTGTTTGGGCCTTAGCTTCTTCACTGTAGAATGAGGCCAATAACACGCTCTCCTTCGGGTCCAACAGCTCCAGAGTGCACCACCCACGTTGCGCTCTACAACCCTCAGGGGTCCGCGGTTGCCACACACTCTACTTCTTGGTCCAGAGTGGTCACCTTGCTGGGACCAGACAGCCATCCCCTAATCGTCTGCAATACGCCCGCAGGACGTTGCGCAGTGAGGAGCCCTGGCGTTTCAGTGTGAAAGGCGGCCCTCGGGGTCATGCAACAATCTTTGCTGTTGTGATGACGAAATCCAGAAACACAGCTCCAGCTCCAGTACCTGGAACATAGGCAGTACCTATGCTCACCAGGCACTGGCCCTGGCTCTTTGATGCCTCTTCCAGTACCCGTGGCAATCAAGAGTACCCTTGTTCTCAACGGTGGCGCTCTGTTGTCATCTAGAGATCCAACTAAGCTCGCCCTTCACCCGGGAACTTTCAGTTCCACCAGTTGCCCTTCCACAAGCTAGTTATTCCAGCTTCTGATGACTTCCTGTGCTTTGAGGAGCCCGTCCTCTCTTAGGCCATTCCAGCTTTAGAAAAGAAAACATGGCTTCTGTTGCTGCTTGTGATGCTGATTTTAAATGGTTGCGAATTTTAAGAAACCAACTTTGACCAGTCTGCCAACTTTTTCGTAAATCTCTGAAAGGTGGCCTAGCACTTACAGCTTGTACCTGCTATCCCATCACCCAGCGTGTTTTTATCAAGCGTCTTCTGTATGCCAGACACCATGCTTGGCACTAGTGCTAAGCCATGGGGCATTTGGTGAAGACCGTCTGGTGCCTCACTAGGGCTTCTTCAACAAGCAGAGGCCAAGATCTCTCCTATCTCAGGAGAGTTTCTACCAGGTCCTTTCACCCTAGGGGCTGATTCATCTCATTCTCTATACTGGGGGTGGGGAAGGTGCAGTAACCCCGTTGTGTAGTGTTGGGGAGGAGGTGTGAATTTCATTTTGGCATGCCCCTTCTGCATCAGTGTCCCATTGTCACCCCAAAGCCACCCAAGTGAGCCCAAGGGATTTTACCTAGAAGTAGCCTTTGTTTCCTGTTGTGCTCAGGGGTTGAGCGTGCAGATTAAGTTGCCTTAGCAGAGAGATTTTCCTTCTGTGGCACTAATTCCAAAACCAGACGTGGTCAGCTTTTCATCCTTGATTTAAAATTACCATAAGTACATTGTAGGTATAAAAAATACCATATTGTGCTTCAGAGTGTCTACTCTTAAGACTGCTTGGCCAAATGAGATCTGGGGAAAGATAATAAGAGTATACATAAAAGAAGCACTTAATTCTACAAACTAGTTTGCAAATGATTTCTGTCTGCCATTTTCGTTGAGCCAGTAAAAATCCCCAGAAGGTTAAAGTAGCACCCACACTGTTACTAACACAAACCCCAAATCACGGGTACTCAAATTAAACTTGTGGTGACATAGGGAGCTTTCTTGGTAGGAAAAAAGCTAACAAATAAATTTAAAACCAAAGAATTCTTCTTTTTTAAATTTGGGTTTTACTTTTATTAATGGCCATTACCACCTCTCCCACATATCACTTCCTGCTCGTAGAGAGCAGTCACATTCAACTTGTAAATGATTTTTTAATATTTCTGTATAATATGCTACAGTGTTCTCACTTGATTTTGTAGTTTTAGACGTTTCTATTACCTTCCCATTATGAAAAATGAGGGTTTTGATCTCTTTTCACATACCCTTCCCCCCAACTTCCTAACACATTCTCTCTCTCTCTCTCTCTCTCTCACACACACACACACACACACACACACACACACACACACACACACTTGCTGTCCTCCCAGTATAGTTAACTCTGATTTTGGTTAAATTAGGTTGTCAATAACTATTTTTTTTAAAGATTTTGTGTTTAAGTAATCTCTACACCCAATGTGGGGCTTGAGCTCACAACCCTGACAGAAAGAGTCACATGCTCTACGACCGAGCCAGCCAGGCGCCCTTGTCAGTAAATATTTTTATTTACATCTTTATTACATCAACACAGTTGAAAACTATGCAAGGTTTTATTATTACTTTTCCTTTCTTCCGTGTCTTTGGTTTCGTTGGAACTTGTATATGGCCTTTTTCTCCCTCTTCATTTCTTAGTTTTCCATATGCACACGACTAATTTATCCCCCAACTCCTTCAGCAGTGTAAATTTCCTCCAGGTAGATTCAAACATACCTGACAGGCTGTCTGCTTTATCTGACCAAACAATATCAGCAGTCTTCTGACCTGCCCTGTTGAGTTTCATTGATCTTTAGGCTTCTCTCCAGCCAGCTGTCACCTGGGGATCTCCTTCACCACCATCCTGTCGTCCCGGGGGATCCTCTTTACCACTTCCCCAGGTTGGGACCCCCATTACCTGGATTCCATATTTTTCTCCTTTTTTTGGCTTATTCCTTCATTTTACTTATGCACAGGCTTCAGTTTTTCCTGAGGAAAAAGTCCATGAGTGGTGAATTTAATGAGACTAGGTATGTCTTTATTCTATCATCACACGTCATTTAGGTTTTGGCTGGGTATAAAATTTCAGGTTTGAAGTGGGTATTTTTTCTCTCTCTCTCTTAATTTAAAATTTTTTTGCCAATGTTGATTAGTTTTCAGCATTTATTGAGAATCCAAAGCCATTTTTATATTTGATTCTTTGTATGAAAACTGCTCCTCCTCTTTAACCCCAATTAGAGAGCTTTTAGGATGTATTCTTTTTTTCTTTAAAAAAAAAAATCTCAAAAAAATTTAAAAAATCAGTTATTTTGAAAATTCACAGTGATGTGTATTACGGGCTGGATTTCCAGGAAGCAGACTCTGAGATGGAGATTAGTATGGGGGAAGGTTTATTTGGGAGTGCTCTTGAGACCAACACCTATGGAGGGAAGGAAAGGAAGTCTGAGGGGGGAGGGAGAAGTTGAATTGTGATGTGATCTCAGAGAAGCCTCAGTGGTGGGTCTGTAGTGGCTTTTACAAATGGGATGGCCCTTTAGCGTTGTCCTGGGTGGGGCAAGGGGTGGTGCTTTACATCCCTGTGTTAATTGGATATGGGTCACCCCAGAAGGAGACAGGACCTTAGAGAAGGCAGTTTTCTTCTGCTGAGGCTCTCCCCAGCTGAAGGCACTCCCTGCAACAAGACGAATAAGTCCTTCCCTCCTGAAGGGAGAACTGAGGGATGCATCACAGGACTGTCACACTGTGCCTTGTGGCATGGGTCTGATTTCATCCATAGTTATAAGCACACCGAGAATCCTTTCTATTGGAACTTCGTTCATTGGTCCATACTATTTTCTTAAACTACTTCTTTGATTTGCTTTTTTTCATTTTCTTTGTTTTCTCTGGAACGGTTCTTATTTTCTCTTGAATTGTTATTATTCGGGTGTGGGATTACTTCTAATTTCTTATCTTTCTGACCCCATTCTCTTCTCTTTGTCCTTTGGGCTCTTTCTTTAATTTTTGTCAACTTTATTTTTCAACCCTTTCCTGACTTTTTTTTCTTTTACATATACTATCTTCTTTCTAATTTCTTTGAGCTTTTTTATATTCTTTGATTTTGAACATTATACCACTCTTGTTTAGTGGATGCAGTATCTTTTTTTTCTAAGAATATGAGCAATACATTTTATGAAATTCTTTGCATTGTTTTTACCTCTATGTGATTTTTAAATGTTGATTTGTTTGGACCTCCTGTTTTTCACATTAAATGCATTTCTTAAAGTTTGGCAAATCATCTCTTTGCTCATGTGTAGGGTATCATGCTACAGAGCTAATTGCAGCCTCTGAACATGTTGCTGAAGCCAACTGTGGACTGACATCAAGGTGATCTCTTTGGGTTGTTTCACTGGGGCAGCTCCAATGTCAATAGCTTTGGATATTTTTTTTTTCTTAAGGTGTTCAGATTCCCTAGGGAAGGACATTATAATATCTTATTGGAGGAGGAGTCTGGATTTCTGGAAGGCAAATGTGAGAAGAAAGCTGGAGTGTAGAGCCTCCTAATAATACTTCTACATAAACACCTGACATCGGTGTCTCCCCATCTTTACCTGGGACTGGCATCCTTCAGCTCAGAGAGCCTCTGCTTTATCTTCTCTGGAGGATAAACATTTATTTTCTTCCATGGGAAGGAGCAGCAGTCACCTGGCTCTTGGTTTCAGAGTAGGTATTTGGAAATCTCATGAGGACTGTCAATCAGTACTCCCTTTGTTAGCTCTACCTTCACCCTTATTTCCAGAAGTTCTGGATGCTGCCAATTCTTCATCCTCTTGGAGGTTCTATGGCATAAATATGGTTTCTTCTTGGCTCCCCCTGCTGCTGATTTAGCAGTTAACTTTATGGGGTCTGCTAAGTTTGTTGCACTCATTTGTTTTCTTTCTAACATCCAAAATTGTGTTGCTTCCATCTTCTTCCCTATTCTCTTGTTCCTGTGGGTTTATGACTTAAGAAAAATCCTTTGCTCTCAGTATAATAGAGTTTTGGAGGAAACAGAGATAATGCAACGAGCTGCCATCCTTAACTAGAAGTAAATACACAAAATCATTACATTTCTCTGAAATTCCCTTAAGATAATTTCAATGAAACCAGATTGATTCCAGTATCCATTAAAATCTTCAAGCTATAATTTCCTTCTATTTAATTTTATAATTAAAAATTTAATGTTCTCAAATTTGTAAGTTTTCTCTGTAAACATGGGAATTAATGTAGGAAATATAATACATTGGTGAAATTATAGATTGAAAGTTAGTGAGAATACAACAAAAGAAACTGCATCTTGTGCCTGTTAACATTTTTGTGGTAAAAACAGTAAAAGCTTGGATCTCTATCTTGCCCCTGTTACTTAATAGCAGAATAAAACTTAATCCCTTTGAAACTGTTGTAAAATAGACATAATAAACCAATACTGCATTTAGCTGAAGGCAAGATTGAGTAGGAGATGGATGTAGGAGAGCCACCAATGTCTGCATGAGGCTGGTGTAGAGCAGAAGTTGGTTCTCTTCCCTGGCACCAGAGGGAGGGGGGAAGAATAATGGGACTTCTCAGGGGAGGTGGAAAAGGATGCAGCTAGGAGATGCTCCCCATCCCTGGGGGCCCTCAACTAATCTTTGGGGTCCATACTTACTCCTGTGGAATTTACAGGCTTTCTGCTATAATAAAGAATTCAGGAAAAGGAGGCCCTGGAAAAAAGAGGGCTAGCTGGTGATGAACAGAAAAAAAGAGAAGGAAAAAAAAAAAAAAGAAGGGAACAAGGATAAAACAAAGGACATGTTGATAGACATTGTATTTTTCTTAAAGATTTATTTATTTATTTGAGAGAGAGAAAAAGAGCACGTGGAGCGGGAGGGAGAAAGAATTTCAAGCAGACTCCCCAGTGAGTGTGGAGCCTGACACAAGGCTCTATTTCATGACCCTGAGATCATGACCTGAGCTAAAATCAAGAGTCGGATGCTTCACCAACTTAGCCACCCAGGAGGCCCTTGATAAACATAGTATTGACGGGAGTGGCAGTGGTGGGACATCTGGTCACCCCAGGCATAATATCCAGAGTAAAAACATGCGGTTTCTAAATTAACCTTACCCAGCAAGGAGAAAACATGTTCAACTTCAGTTCAGAGGTGTTTATTCAGTTAAGGGATTATATGATTTTCTTTTTCTCTTTGGACTTCCTTCTTCTCCATGCCCAGTGTGGAGCCCCACACAGGGCTTGAACTCACAACACTGAGATCAAGACCTGAGCCAAGATCCAGTCAGACGCTTAACTGATTTAACCACCCAGGCACCCCTAGACCTCCTTCTTCTATTGCCTGACTCTGGCAGCTCAGTACCCCTCAGTGGAAGGACAGTAAAATGAGTAAAAGAAGATGAAATTTGAACCAGCCCTTTCAGAAACTGGCTAGTAACTGGCAGAAGTTTGATAAAGGAGAAAGCAAATAAACTTGCTTGGTTATCAGTGGAATTAAGTTATGCCTGCTATACCTGGTCTCTGTTATTGGGGATAATTGTGAGTTGGCTGCATGTCAATTTAGAGGAATGATATGTAACTTAAATAAATGATCTACATCTGGAAGTTTCTGTTTCTCTGAAAAAATCTAAGGCTGAGTTAAATAGTTGGATGACTTTCAAAATTTTGAATCTGTCAGATTTTAGTGGTCATTAGTAGAGGAGCAGGCCAAAGAAAGGTAATTAGTCACCTAGGGAAAGAGACTATTAAAAATAATTCTTAAGTGCAACTCCGTTATGTGCAACTCTGCCCAGGTAGGAGGGGGTTTGGGTCAAGCAAGCACTGTTCTATAAGGAAGGTTGCAGTGTATCCAGAATTCTAATTACAGCCCTCAGCTGGATCCACCCTGTTTAAGTACCTCTGTAGAAGTCACTGGAGGGGTTTCTTTACTTGGAAATTTATGAATATAACAAAGGGGTTTGAAAAGGGTTGGACACTTACTGCTGGGCAAGCTTTGCAGCTTGCAAAAACAGTCAAAGACTCACTTACGAGAACATTTACTTAACAAACCACTACTGATGTACAGCGGTGTATCTGGTATTGTTTCCAATTCCCCGTCCCTGGGCCATCAGCGCAACCCTTTGTCAGGTGTGATTAAGGGAATGGTACATGCCTGGGTTTTGTTCGAACCACCCTCTCCTTTCATCATCTTGTTCTGCATCATTTCTGGTCTTCAGGGTCCAGGATGCTCTGTATCCCATTTGAACAGTCCTTCCTCGTAATGAGATGAATATCCGAATTGTGGCAATTCTCACTGTCACTGCGGCAGTTCCTTAGAGTGCATACTTCTCAAGTGTCATCACCAGCTGTATTTCTACAATGGCTGCAACTGCTGTTTCTAATTTGCTCACATAGGGCGGATCGCTCTAGGGCTGGGATAGAAAAGAGGACCCCTCTCCTTCACCACATTGCTCTCATCCCTCCCCACATCCTGACTGTCTCTGGGCTTTGTCCCTGTGCTCTGCACATGCTCAGGAATGATACAAGTTTTGTAGACAGCTTCAGCTCTTAAAAAATTATACACACACACACACACACACACACACACACACACAATCTTTTTGCTGAAATTTCTATAATCTGGAAATTTCTCTCCCACTTTGTAGAAGTCATTGACTGAAGTGTATCTCTTAGGCTATACTTTAAATATCTTTCTAATTATGGAACTGCAGGAGTGGTTACTAAACTGTTCAAGGTCTGTTCTGTGTGGCCGTAGACCAGATAATAGGTTCGTAGTTAGAATAGTATATATAGTAGTAGTATATAATATAATTAAACTTTTTATTGTGAAATGTCATACATAAAAGAGTTTGCATGAGATGCATATACAATCTGAAGAGTAATAACATAAATACTCATTTATCCACCACTTAGCTCAAGAAATACAATATTGTCAGTCCATTTAAAGCCTTCTGGGTGCCTCTCTGATCCCATCTTCTTCCCTTTCATCAATGGTAATTCAGCCTGAATTTTAAGTGAATCATTTCCTTGCTTTTCTTTGTAGTTTCAACACATATGGATATACCTAAAAAACATATTGTTTTTGCATTTTAAATAAATGGGATTCTACTATATACTGTAAACATTCTTCTGTGAGTCTTTTTTTTCACTCAGAATTACATTGGTATCATTCATATTAAAGCATATAGCCACAGTTTGTTCATTTTTATTGCTGCACAATATTTTATTTTATGAATATACTATTATTTACTCTACAATTGATAGACGTTTGTGGGTTCCTTTTTTGTTTTGGGGCTCTGACAGCCATTGATGCTCTGAATATATTCTTATGTGTCTCATGGTAAAACCTATGAGGAGAATTCCTGGCTTATATGGTATAGATGCATGTTGAGCTTTTCTAAATAATCCCAATTTTTTTCAAAGTGTTTGTAACAATTTACCCTCTACCAGCCGTTTGTTAGAGTCTTCATTGCTACATATTTTTGTCAATACTTAGTATGGTCAGAGTTCTTAATTTTTGCTAATCCAGTGAGTGTAAAATAATATCTCATTGTGTTTTTAATTTGCATTTCTTAATTACGTGATGAGGTGAAAGTCATTTCAGATGTTTGTTGGACATCTCGATTTTCTTTTTGGAAGTCCCTTTTCAAGTCCTTCACTCATTTTTCTTTTGGTTGAACTGTCCCTTCGTTAATGATTTGTAGAAATTCTTTATGTATTCTGGGTACAGGTTCTTAGTTGTTAATAGAAGTCGAAAATACCTTTTCTACTCTGTGACTTTTTAACTTCACTTAGAATATCTTATGATGAACTACTTTCTTGATTATAACATTATCAAATTTATCAATTTTCTCTTTATAAAGTTGGTGCTTTTTGTATTTCAAGAAGTTCTATCATCCCATGAAGTTATGAAAACATCTTTCTAAAATCTTTTTTTATCTAAAATTATCTTATAAATTATTATATATTATCTTCTTGAACCTTTATGGTTTGCATTTCATAGATAGGTCTTTAATTCTTTTGAAAGTAGCTGTTGGTATGGTGTGAGTTACAGGATCCTAATTTCAAATTTTCTATATGAGTAGCTGTTTTTCCAGCATAATTTATTAAAAAGTAAGATCTTTCCCCAATTGACCAGCAGTGCTTCAGTTTTCCCTCAGAAACCAAGTGTCCATATATTCATGGTTTTCTTCCCGGGCTCTCATTTGTGTTCCATTGCTTGCTTGTTTTTCCCTGGGATAATTGTATGCTGTCATCTTTACCGTAACTTTATGAGTCTTTATATCTACTAAAGCAATTCTTCCCCCTTCCTTTTCTTTCCTAAGAGTGACTTGACTTTTTGCACATCTGTGTAAGTTTTAGAATCAGCTTGTTGAGTTACACACACACACACACACACACACACACACACACACCTTATTGTAATTTTGATAGAGATTGCATTGGATCCATAAGTCAATATGAAGAGAATGGATAGTTTTATGAAGTTGAGACTTCCAGTGGAAGAAGATGAATATGATACCCTCCCTTGAGGCTACCATGCTGCAGGAAAGTCAAGTACATGGGTCAAGTACATGGGGAAGCCACATACATGTAGGTTCTCCCATCAGCAGTTCTTTTTTTTTTCCTTAAGATTTTATTTATTTATTTGACAGAGAAAGAGCGAGAGGACAAGCAGGGGGAGCATCAGGCAGAGGGAGAAGCAGGCTCCCCACTGATCAGGGAGCCCAACTCGGGGCTGGATCCCAGGACTCTGGGATCATGACCTGGTCCGAAGGCAGATGCTTAATGGACGGAGCCGCCCAGGTGCCCCTCCCATCATCAGTTGTAACTTCAAATCCTCTCAGCTCAGGAGCCAGGCATTGAGTGAGCAAATCCTCAGATGATTCCAGTTTTCAACTATAGAGTCACTCCCAGACTTCAAGTCTTCCTAGCTAAGGGTCTAGACACCATGAAGCAGAGACCTTTCTTTTCTTTTTATGAATTCTTGACCCATGGAAAATGGGCAAAATAAAATGATTGTTGTTTGAAACCCCCAATTTTGGTGATTTGTTATGTAACAATAATAAACGGTAAGAGAGAAATCTTTAATGTCTCTCAATAATGTTGCATAGTTTTTCAGTAAAGTCTTGTATATGTTTGTTAGATTGACTCCTAAGTACTTGATACTATTAGATGTTATAACTAACACTATTTACATACCAATTATGGGATACATTGTTTATATCATTTTCTTTTAAAGATTTTATTTAGTTATTAGAGAAAGCACAAGCGGCAGCTGGGAGGAGGGACAGAGGGAGAGGCAGAGGGAGAAGCAGACTCCCCACTGAGCAGGGAGCCCCGAATCCCAGGACCCTGGGATCATGATCTGAGCCAAAGGCAGACACTTAACTGACTGAGCCACCCAGGCTCCCCTGAAATGTGTTTTTAATTTTTACTTTATGGCCTAACGCTTGTTTAATTTTTATAAATTGGCCAAAAGTTGTTCATAAGACTTTCTTTTACATTAGCTTTTTAATCTATGGTGCGAACAAGGCATTGGAATCTTTGTGGTTCTTAATACTGTTTATTTGTACCTTTTCTGTTTTGTTCTTGGTAAATCTTGCAAAAGATGTATCAATTTTAGACTTAACAAAAAAACCCAACTTTTCTGTTATTTCTTCTGTCAACTTTCTCTAATGTGTCATTGTTTTGTATTTCATTAATTTCTGCTCTTAAATTTATTCCCTTTCTTCTATTTTCTTTGGCTTTATTATGTTTTTTCTTTTTCTAGCATTTTAAATTGATTGCCTGCGTTAGTTATTTTCAACCTTCTTTCTTTAGTGATACCAACAAGTAAGGCTTTAAATTTCTTTCCAAGTATTATTTGTAGATGCCTTTGACAAGCTTGATACAAAGTATTTTTCATGATCGTTCATGATTGTTGAGATCACTCCTTGTTTAATTTTTGTAAGTTTTTTCTGTGTGCTTCAAGTAAATGTGTATTTTTCCGGTTGCTGGGTGCCATGCTCTATGTATGTCTCTTGGTTCGAGGACAGTGTTTGCGTGCCTTATTGTATGTTACAGTATGCTTCTAATTGTATGCTTCTAACAGTATGCTTTGACTGTGAACTCCTTTTGAGCTGCACCTTTATGTGGCCTATTGTTAAAGTGCATTTCTCCGGAACGGACTTTCCTTTGCCTCTGTTGAGCACATGAGGGCACTATCACCCGAGCCTGTTTTAAACTGTAGTCTTGGTTTAAGGTATTTTTGTTTTTTGACCACATAGGTGGCATAAAATCAGCCCCTACATCAGTCCTCAGTGAGTGTGGCTTGAGGTTAGGAATTCCCAGTGGAGAGGCAGAGGGAGGCATATGCTGGTTTCGTCTCCCTCCCTGGGGTGGGGTTTCTCCCACTTCCCCCACTGATAAAACTGCTCCCCAGAGATCCTGGCTTTTAAGCTGGTGTCTGTGACCTGAAGTCTTTTGAGACTACTACGCTCTTTTGAGAGTACTAACAATTGGCATATATCTCCCAGCAAATGCTGGTTCTCGTATTTACTTACCCCTGAGGATTGGTGCTTTCTCATTGTTTCTGACAGATATCTGGGGAATGCTCTTACTCTCTGGCCAACTTAGACACGCATTAAAATCATGATTATATATTTTAACTAGTATTTTTATTTGTGCAATACTTGGAGAGGTTTCCACATTGCTAGAAAGATAAGTCTATAATGTAATTTAGAAACAAAAAAAAAAGGGAGCAATCCAGCATCAAACTATGATTTCAGGTGAAAATGGCTCTGGATTTAATTTCCCACTTGGACTGTTCCAGAGTATGGGAGGAAATAGTGTAGTTAAAGGATAAATGGCTAAAGAACCAGAGAGCATGGAAGAGTTCACATTATAAGTTCTTTCCTATCTGCCAAACCAGTACAAACGTTTCAACTTCCTCTCTATGTTTCCATATCTATAAAGAAATGAAGAGTGCTACCAGATTTGTGCAGCTTTCATAAGGAAACATATACAAAAATGCTAGATGTGGGACTCTGCGTCGCGTAAGCACTCAGGCAATGTGGGGTGCAACTAACTCTGAGCCTCCTGCAAGGATTCTGATAGATGCTTCGCAGAGTTTTCCTAGAGATAAAATCAATGCCAGTATGTATGTTAACCCTTCAAAATGAAACCTTGGACTAAATTGAATAGAATGGCAAAAGGCAATTCCAGAGGCAAAGAATCATTTTGAAGAAAAAAGGGCAATTCTGATGGGCGCTCTTTAAACACAGGTCTCAAGGAATTCCCATAAATTTCCGAGGAACATGATAGATTTAGCCACCATCCTGATACTTTGATTCTCAACAGGGCTGCTCATTTGCTGCCATGGTAAATGTGGGACAATTCCTTGGACCTTAGAATCAAGGATAAAATGTCCCAACTTACTGCCTGAATTCTTGTTTGATTGTTCTTATGTAAATTTTTTTTTTTTTTTTTTTTTTTTTTTAACAGACCGGGTTTTAATCACTGGAAGGCAGGAGAACAACTTTGGGTCATTTGGGTACGCAGACTGGGAATTCCAAGATGCCTTAGTATCAGGCGAAACATAAGGGCTTCAACTTGGCTCTCTCAGGGTGAGTGCAGATTATCCTTGACATTTACTGGATGGGGACATTTTTGCCACAGGAATGAAGTGTTTTCCAGTTTATTTTAAACTGAGAACTCTCAATTCACTGTGATCGTGGGTTTGGCAGAGTTAGTTGCCTTTAAAAACTCCTCCATCTTGAATGAAACTTAAAATGACTCTGAGCCCGGACGAAGAAGGAAAACTTGATGAAGTAACCCCTGGGCACCGCTGCCCTATGAGTCACAGCTGAGGAAAAGCATCAAGGCCTTCTGTCACTGTGCGTCTCAAAGACCTCGGGTGATGGGGGGAATGGACTCCCAGCGGTCATCTGGTCACACCCACGGCTTACTCCGTGGCTCGTGGACTGCTCCTTATATTACTTAACTAAGGCCACAGAAAACCACCTCAGCACCATAGCACACGTGTATGTTGGAAAGGGCCATGAAACCAGAGTGAAGCTAAACCTAGGTATTTTTACTAATGCTTGGAAGCTTTTGAGGCAACGAGGGAAAGTAGTGTAGCTCAAATGAATTGCTAGGGGAAAGGCAAAGTTCATGAAAGAAACATATTATGGTTCCGCCTGTATTTCTTTTTGCCTCTGGACATGTAAGCGTGAGTTAATAAGCTTATACTGTGCACTGTACAGTATGAGGCTCTTATCAAAGGCTTGTTATCTCAAGTGCTTACATTATTGGACTGAGTTATAAGTATGCTCATTTCCTGATGACAAATTTGGACCCAGAGAGTATTTCCAGTTACATCTATTGTTTCATTACTAATATAATAACAATAATTACTTCTGTGATTTATTTCACTAGAACACTGGCAATAAAAAGACACTAATTCTTAGATTATTATGTTACCCTTCCCTATCAAGAACCCTTTCATAACACAGATTAAGAGCATCAAAAAACAGGCCTCATATCGAGCATTTTGGTCCTCTGAAATGAGGTAATTTACTAGAACATAACAGACACTCGATAAAGTTCATCTCCCCGTGGAATTGAGCTTGATTCTGGTCTTCACATCAAGCATTAACTATTTGGTTAATTGATCGAAATTAGATGTAATATATGTATAAGCCAGAGAAAGATTGGTTTTCTTTTTAAAACATAGTTTACCCCCCTGGACAAGGGTTTCTATCCTGAGGCCATGAATCCCCTGAAATGTGCAAAATTGTGTGTGTGTGTGCACGTGTGTGCGTGTATGTGTGTATGTGTATGTATGTGTGTATGTGTGTGTGTGTGTATGTGTATGTGTGTGTATGTGTGTATGTGTGTGTATGTATGTGTATGTGTATGTGTGTGTGTGCGTGTGTGTGGTGTATGTGTGTGTGTATGTATGTGTGTGTGTGTGTGTGTGTGTGTGTGTGTGTGCGTGTGTGGTGAAAGAGAGAAGGAGAGGTATTGTTTGTTGATGTCTTTTTTTTTTTTTTCTGGGGCAAGGTGTATAGTTTTCGTCGATTCTCAAGAACGTCCGTGACTAAGGATCCCTGCCCAAAGGTGAGGATGCATTTTCAGGTGAGCGATTTGGTTATAAGCCTTTTTCTTCAGATAGAAACTGATTGTGTTGTATTTCTGACATAATCTTTTCTTATAACATTTATCATCAGAAATCTTCATGTTTGAGAAATTAAAATGGAACATTCTGTTAGCGTTTAAGAAAGAAGTGTTCAAAGATAGCTTTTGGGAGTTCCCCAGAATTTTACAATATTCTGCAACTATGGTCTGTTTTCCTGAGACATTAATAGCCAAGATATATGGCCCTATTTGACCTGACATCTTAAGGCTTATAATTTAGCTGTTTGATTTTTACTTTGTCATTTGCTATGGGTGCATATTCATAGCTCTTCGACGGCGTCTATAGTTATGAAATTCAATTATGAGGTGATTGGAACTTTAGAAGAGTCATCAAATAAGTTCCCCCTTCCATCCCCTCTTTCCTTCCTTCCTTTTGTTTCATTCTTTGTACTTTTCTCAGTACTCTAAAACCTGAATGAAAGCTGTGCAATATTACAAATAATAGTAACAAAACAATAAAGCTTGAGTACCTAAGAGCTTTCTCTTTTTTATCGCTCATGATTTATTTGAGAAATAGAAAAAAAAAAAGGCTCCTACCTCATTAAGCAGGGGAAAAAAGCTATCCTCATTAAACTAACATCTGATCTACTGTAGTTTTAACTTTCATTTCAAAGCACTAATAACTTGTCGTTTGTAGAAATACTTTGAATAGCGCCGTCCCTGATTGACTGCAGAGCTATAATTCAATCACCAGCCTCTCCTGACATCGCGATCCCCAGGGGCGCGGCTTGAGGCTTTAGGAATGGCAGCTAAGTCCCAGGCCTGAG
This sequence comes from Ursus arctos, assembly GCF_023065955.2. NCBI lineage: Eukaryota > Metazoa > Chordata > Mammalia > Carnivora > Ursidae > Ursus > Ursus arctos. The sequence continues at coordinate 36,852,090 of NW_026622974.1, read as the reverse complement.
TTACAGCTCCGTTATTCAATCTGGAGCCACGCTTTGTTATTTATAGTACATAGAAAAAGAGTGCGGACTTTTCGAAAGAGGAAAACAATAAATCAAACTAACAAGATGACTGGCTCTAATATTAAAATGTAAAACTCTATGATGTAGAGGGAGGAAGATTAATGAGCATATGACGCAGGGTTGTTAAAGGTGTGATGGGCAGGAGAGGGAATGGATTGTGGGGAAATTAAATGAAGTATTTCACTGGAAGGCAATCAAGTTCAGTGGAAGTTGTTAAATGACCAGCTAATAGAGGTGGTCTTATTACCGTAGTGACATAACCCAAACCCATGGTCCTTTCTGTAACTCCCTTTCCCCGGAAATCCCCGAGGCTTGCCGTCATGACCAACAGTCGTAAAGGCATTGCAACCGCTCTCACACGGTGGAGGGTAGAGCACTGCTCCTGCTGGTTCCCTGCACCTGCTCTCCTAGGAGGGTTAGTCCTGACACGTGGGAAGGCCTGAAACAAAGGAATAATGAAGGGATGGTTTTCAGGAATAATGAAGGGATGGTTTTCAGGAATGATCAGGAGGTCCTACACTGACCAAGGTCATTTGCCCAAGGTCATCCAAAGATACTAATACAGGTTTGGAGAATGAGAAGAAAATCATGTTTTCTGATGGTTTGGCTTGAGATCGCATAGCAATTAAGATCGTTAGGACTTAATATCGGAGGATCTCAGATTATTGGCTCCCGTTTGGGTGTACCAGAATCAGTTGCTAAAACCAATTTCTCAGCATGCACCCTTTAACCTTTGCTGTGGTTGTTTTTGCAATCCATTTACCTGATCCCTCTTTCCCTCTCCTTCATCATCCCTTCAATACTTGAAGCCTCATTTCCTGTCTCACAGTTAATAAAAGAAAAATGTCACCCCCACAACCCTTACCCAGGCCACCCTCCCTTTCCCTCAGATTTATAGGTCTTTGTCTCAGAGTTAGTTTTTTCACCTTTGTTTAAGTTTGTCGGCCTGTCAAAACCAGCAAGTCCAAACATTCAGAACTCTGCAATTTGGCGCTCAGTAGACCGACGGCTGTATCTTTTGTTGAAGTTTAGATTCCTGAGGCATTATCAGTGGAACCATGCTGCAATATGGGGGACGAATCTGGTGTTAAAAAGAGCAACCCAGGGGCGCCTGGGTGGCGCAGTCGTTAAGCGTCTGCCTTTGGCTCAGGGCGTGATCCCAGAGTTCTGGGATCGAGCCCCACATCAGGCTCCTCCGCTGGGAGCCTGCTTCTTCTTCTCCCACTCCCCCTGCTTGTGTTCCCTCTCTCGCTGGCTGTCTGTCTCTCTGTCAAATAAATAAATAAAATATTAAAAAAAAAAAAAAGCAACCCAGCCCCCCCCAAAACAACCACAAACCTCAACTAGATAGGACTGATAAGTGTTTTCAGGGCATACGAATCTCCCTGGAGGTCTGGGAGGACCACACTCTTTCCCCTTTGGCTGCAAGCTTGCACCCTGCACGCTTGCTCGCCCTTCAGTCACTTGCGTGACACAAACCTGCCGCTCTGATCAATTTCACTCCGGAAACTACTGAAGGAAAATTTCAGGGACTGTTTTACACAGTTGTTTACAGAGAAACAAACATTTTAAAATCTGTGTACTTCAAGGTTCTCACCACAGAGCAATTAACCCTTCAAAAAGAATTTTTAAAAACTCTGTATATAGGTCTCGGTGTGCTAGTGGGAATCAGTTAAATGAGAACTAATAAGATACAATACATTATAAAAACACTTATGTTGTTACTCAGAGTGTTTTAAATTGCTTACTTCCCTAGAAGGGAGCGATGACTTGGGATGGTAGAATTGAAAGGGACCTTAGTTAAGTATCTGTACTATTACTTTGCTGGGACGACCATAGCAAACTACCACAGATTAGGCAGCTTAAACAACATAAATTTATTTCCTCACAGTTCTAGAGCCTAGAAATCTTAAGATCAGGTGTTGGCTGAGTTAGTTTTTTTATAAGGCCTTTCTCCTTGGCTTGTAGATGGCGCCTTCCTATGTCTCATCTAGTCTTTTCTCTCTGTGTCTGGGTGCTAATCTCTTCTTATAAGGACACCAGTCAGCTTGGATTAGGTCCCGCCTTAATGACCTCATTTTAACGTAATCACCTCTATAAAGACTCTATTTTCAAATATGGTCACATTCCAAGATATTGGGGGTTAGGGCTTCAACATACGAGTTTTAGGGGGACACAACTCAGCCCTTAGCAGTGTGATGTTCTCTTCATCTTGGAAAAGAAGAAACCGAGACCCAGAGGAATAAATTGTCCAAGGTCACACAGCTAATTACTGGCATATCTGATATCAAGATTGGAGGTCAGACTTTGTAATTATTAGTGCCTACCTGGCCAGCATTTAAACAAAAACAAATACAAGTTAGTAGAGAAGACTGTGAAATCCCAGCGTTTGGCAAATAGTGGACATTCAGTAAATATCTGTTGAACGATTGACAGCCTCTCTTTAATTAGAAATAGGGACTTGTTACAGATTTGGTGACTTTTAAAATATGTCTGGAGATGATGAACGGATAGAGAAGTACATAGACATTGGATAGAGGGACAAAGGATTGGCCAGGAACTATGTAGTTAGGAATCATACTTGAAGTGGAGTCCCACCTCTGCTGCTATCTAAAGGGTTCTTTTGTCTCCATTTTACACCCCTCCAGACACACACAGTAATAGAGAAAGGTTGCACTGGGGGTTACAAATCAGGGAGCTGCACAGAAAGCGGAGTCCAGAGTTCATGTTCCCATTAGTGAGTGATTAGCAAAAATGCTCCTGCAGATGAACTCTTCCTTCAATCACCAGGCTCCCCCAGGAACACAGAGGCAGCTTATAACAGGTGTCCCTCTGGCAGGGGTGGGGGCTCAGTGAAGGCAGATGCTAAGATCTTGGCACTCGATGCGGACACTAGAACTCGGTAGTTACTCGCTCATGAATGAAAGGAGTCAGTGAATAAAAGAATACAGCCATCAGGCACTGAATCCTGGCATCCACCTAAGACTAAAGACAATTCCTCATAGAAACCCCTGGCTTATATTCAGGGCTTTGCCCCCAGACACAGAAACTACTCCGAAGACCAGTTACATATGCTGCTCACTGCTGAACTGGGGAAAGGACCTCATGAATTATTTCATGAACCGATTTGTGCCTCCCCATTGTCTCCCACCCTTAAAATGCCTTTTCTATGACTTACTCATTATTATCTCATACAGTAATACGCTGTACGAGATACAGTGTATGTGCGGATCCATTCATTTGATTTCTCTTAAATTTATTTTCTTCTAAGTAGGGATATTATGATTCCCTGCCTGAATTGTAGCACATCGTAGGGAGGCACATCCTAAACCTATTTGGAAAATTCTATAAGTCCCTCTAGAGGGCGTGGGCTGAGCACCAGTCGCCTTCCCCTTTGGCGCAGCCAGTCTTTCTGACCTTTACCCAATTGCTCTCCTTCTCTCGAATCTCCTGTTTGGATTTTGCTCACTAGAAATAATAACCTATCTCTTTGCCAGTGTTCAGAAAGGATTAAACATTGGAGATTCCTGGGCAGGAGTCTGAAATAAAAAGATATGAATTATGGAAATCAGAGTGGTAATTTTGGTCATTATTATGACATTCTCCACTAAAAATTAAGGCATCTTCACTTCTTCTGGCATCTTCTGAGTCATCTCCCTCCCCATTTTTTTCAGGACTTTCTTTCCCTTCCCTTCCTTGCCATTGAATAATCCTTGTAGTTAGTGACTTCAGATTTTATACATAAAATGGCAATTCAAGCTATTAAAAAGAGGTGTAATTGAACAACTGAAGAACAAAAGTTTCTACTAAGAAATACATCAACACATTATGAACAAGCCCCGACTGAGGTCTTTGTCCTGCCCCGATGGTACGCAGAACAATGCCAGTCACTCCTCCCCCTCCTAGAGGCACCTTTTGCAGAAAGCATAAGCCCAGGAGACTCTAGGAGGAGCCGTCAAGTTTAGCTAGGCTTCCGAATGGTGCTCCAATGAGGGGGGACTGCAGGTAACCATCATGCGGCACACACAGCCACTTTGGAAAGCAACCTGAGAGAAAAGTAAAATCCTATGATTTGTATTTTTTTAATGGCAGAAAACAGTGTTCTGACTCAAGTCACTCAAATCCTTATGGGCTATTTTCAAGCTCAGCTAACACTGTACAAGTCCTTGTATGTGACACAGCAGCTCCCCTTCCTTCTCCCTTGAGTCTGGGTGAGCGGAAGTTGGCAGCGAGAGGGAATGTTGAATATTGTGCGCAGGGAGTTGTGTAGGAATGTTGAGAGGTAAGGAGTAGCCTCACCCACCCTCCCTCTTCTCTTAAAATTGTCCGGAGCACGTTTGCTCATACTCCCTAAATTTAAAAATCCCAGGACCCAAGTGAAACAAATCACTTTCCCTCCTAGTGGATTTGCTGGCTCTCAGGAAGGCAGACACAGCCAGGGTGGAGGGCAGGTGTTATAAATAATGTGTATTTTTCCCACCTACAGTTGTTTCTCCCTAGGAACTCCTTAGTACCCTTTGGTGTTACTCTGAATAATCTACTGTCTTGAACCGTATTCCCACTGTTTTTTTGGCATGGTTCTTGCCTCTCCCACAGATTCCAAGCTCTTTAACGTCAGGACCAAGGCATATAATTCTCTTCTACTCCTAAAGCATCAAACCTAGCACTCAGGAAATATGATTTAATTGGTTGACGAAAGAGAGGAATAAATGATTTGACAGACAAGTGAAGACAGAAAAAACTTAGGAAGATTTCTAGCATTTGAAAATGTCAGTGTCTTCTTATGTTTTCACATGACGTGAATGTGGAACTGTTCACAAAATCTCAGGGCACTCACAGGAACAGCTGAAATAGTGTTTCTGCAGAAGGTCAGGGTACGCTCATGTAGACAGTGACATGAACATGCTTGTATGCCCATGTCTCCTGGGATTTCCAAGTCTTCAGATGAGTGGGCTTCACTCATCAGAAATTAAGAGCAACTAATGTCCAACATTAATTGACTGACAGGCCAAGATGAGGGGCATGTTTCACATGCCACGTGTTATCTTCACGACGATTCGGTATGCAAGGTACTGAAATCTTTAGGTCAAGGATAAGAAAGGTGGGCTCTAGAGAGCTTACATAATTTGTGGATAAGTGATGAACTTTACCTGCTTAACTCAAAGCCCTTACCCAACCACAAGTGCTGTACCTTGAGCTAGGTTTTATTGTTTTTGTTACTGTTGCTTTTTTGCTGAAGCAAGGTGTAGAAATGCATTTAAAGCAATAAGAAAAAGGAGAAACACTTGTGGTATCCCTGGGAAAATATTTAGAAAGATATAATAGGAAGTAAACATTTTAAAATGTCTTTCATCGATAAAGATGTATTCATTTTTGTGGTACAAGAGTAAAAAGAATTTGAGGGATAGATTGAATAAGAAAAGAAATTATTGTATTGAATAATAAAGCCCTCTATTTCTTTGAAAATCGATTTCTTAAGAACAAATACGATCCAGAAAGGAATTTCTGAAGGGATGGTTTTATTTTGCTTCTTCAGACATGAATTATGTTAGGAGATTCCATGCTGTCCATGTTTTATATTCAACAATGTGTGCACATACTAAACTTAGAACTATGACGAGGGCAGTTATTTCTGAGAATACGAATAATAAAATCCTACTTACACTGGAAAAGCCATCTTTGTAGGAAAATTTACTTTGTGATAATTTTCCTTATTTTTAGTCACTTAGTGTACTATTAAATACGCTTTTTCTATTCCCCAACTTCTGTTTTCAGTTAGTCTAAGTCTGGCAAGTTATTAGAACTTCTTTGTATATTCTTCTTACCTGTGTTTTAAGGGAAGGCAGAGTTCCCTACTGTTACTATCTTGGTAGACCAAATTAATACATATCCTGTGTTTTAATGGGGATATGTATGAATTTGTTGGTGATTATAGATATAATCATATCCCCAGTAGAAATTGTTTAGAATAGGCTTTTGGAGTTGGCTTACTCTACTTTTAACAATTATTAGTAGGGGTCAACAGAATGGAGCGGTGGAAACACCATGAGCTTACAAAGCCGAACTACCTGGGATCTAATCCTTGCCTGTGTCCTTAGGTAAATTATGAAACCCTGAGTTGTGGTTTTTTCACTGCATGATAAATAATGCCTTGAATTTAAATGAGATAATACATGCCAAGTGTAGATCTTTGGTGAGCACTTAATACTTTCAGTTTCCTTTCTCTTTCCAACAAGCTTATTTCCTATAGAATTCTGGTGAGCGACAAGGGCATTTGGGAACAAGGTTCAAGGTAGATTGCTATTGTTGAGTAAATTCATTGCTTATTCTGACTAATCTGAACCCGCAGATAGCCCTGTGAAATCCTGCCAGCGGTCCTTTGGAGGATGGCATTAGTGTAGCTTTGACAGCTCAGGGAACTGGAAATAAGCCAGTGGTCATAAATTGCAAAGCCTCGTACAATCCAAACATGATGGAAACTATATGCCATTTTGGGGGTGATCTGAAAAGCACATGGTTTGGAGTTATTTTGATGGATTAAGTATTTTTCCTGAATCATCTAGTTTAGAAGATTAAAACTTGATTATGAAAAACCAAAATGTTTTTAGATGTAGAAATAGTTGAGTATAAATCAAATGCTCCAGGTTCATGAGAAAATAATCAAGCGAGCAAGTGATGTGGTGTTCTTTTAGGTTGATATTAGAACTAAGAAACATTACAATAGTTTATTGTTCAAAGAATAATATATTCTTGCAGAATTGTTTTGGAACGCAGGCACTGCCCAGAGTTGATGCTTGGCAACACACCAAAATAATACCCATGATGAAGGAAAGTTATGAGAATGTAAACTTTTTCCCCTAGTACCTTATGTCTTTTAATTCAAATCCAGATAGAGGTGGTTTCATTACTCTTCTGTGGTTGAAGGACATTCCAGGATAGAAGCTCTCTGTCAGAAAAAGTGACATGACTGTCTGGAGCAATGGAGCTTAACTTTTTGGATCATGGACCCCTTTAAAGAAAGTTGGTGGAAACACGTAAAGTCTACATGATAATATTAAGCCTCCAAGAATGGCTAGAAGGTGCCATTCTAGGTTCTTGGCAGTTATAGCCAGCCTCAGTGGGCCTTGCAATGTAAGGGAAGAAATCCTAACCCTTGCCCATATGCAATTCTTTATCTTATTCTAACAGCTATTTCTTAATTTACTCTTTTCCATAATTCTTGCTCAGATGCAGTCTCAGAAGGGATACCTTTCCCTCTTGTTAAAAATTAAAAAATTCTTTGAGAAGGAACCGTCTTAATATCCTCCCCACTTTACCCCCACACCTCTTTCTTTCTTTCCTCCCCTCCTCCTCAAATTCAACCAACAGTGCTCCAAAGTCCAAGTCCCTTCTGTTTCTTCTAAGGTTTTGTTGAAAGATCTTCCCTTTCCATTATTTTTAATCTCTCCTTTTACAGTGACTATTTCTACTCCTTAAATAAGCGCTGTCAACTCTGCCTGAAGTTATGTTAAGAAAACTGGAAACGCGGGGGGTCCTGTATGTATACATTACGGAAGGTGCCAGAGGGGAAGGGCGAGACCTCTGCCTGAGCAGCCAAAATGACAAGAGCAGAGGGGAAAGATGGTACTGTAGTTGGGTGGCTATGAGAGGAATTTCCTGGCTACCTCTAAGAACCAGAACTTGCTTCAAGAGTTCAGGCTAGCCCTGGAGATGGAGTGAGCTCATGACCTACAGAAGGTGTTGACATAGTAGGACTCAGCATGAAGCCCTGGAAATGGGGGAGAATGAAGACAGAAGAACATGAAGAATACCAAAGCCCTGCATGCCAGCCCAGGAATAAAATTAAATATCTCTGGTTGTGGATAAGGTGAGAAGGTAGTGTAGACCAAAGTCATCAGAAATTCTTGGTGTTTCGAGGCAGTCCATCCACGGACTATTTAAGATATACTATATGACATTTTTGGCCCACCAGACTTTTTAATGTGTCTTTGTGGAAGAATGTTAATTCAGTATTTCAGATGCTCCCAGGAGTGCTGGGAGAGAGATTAGATGAGGAGGAGGAAGGCTTGGAAGAAGGAAAAGGAGCACCTAGCTTACTTAGGTCTACCAATAAGATCTTTTGCGGCTAATAACCAGAGGAAGTGAATGTAACAGATGCATGGACTGAGGGATGTTTGTTACGTAATTGGCTAAAATAAAGACCCGTTCACTGAATCCAGCCCTGATTTACTTCTCTAAGGATTCTACAAAACAATTATGTACTCTGAGGGCCTTAAAGAAAGCCTCTTTATGTTTGTATAATTATGTTTTCATTAATTATCACAATCTGCTACTTAGGTGGGTAAGAATGAAAGTTTAATGTTCTTCATTTGTGTGTGAGATTATAGCTGATTGGAGCAGTGAAGTGGTTTAATCAAGGTGCGAAAAGGTAGAATTGAATACTACTTACCTGCCTAGTTCCACTCACCAGAGCCTAACGTCCCTGCATCAGACAAATCATGTCACGCCACAGTTTGACAGGGTCTCTGGAGAACAGAGACTCTCGGGGACCTACTGCTCTCCCCTGCCAGGGGGGCCAGGGAGAAACAACAGCACCCCATAGCCTTGCTGGCTATGGAAGACCAACCTCTCTCCCTTTGCCTTGTAAGGAGTACTTGGTGTTCTCTCTCTTTATAATCCTCAATTAGGTTTTGGTTAGGGAGGGCTTATTATACAGTTTTATTGATGCCTTAACACATTTTTCTTAGCTGGAAGCTAGTTTAGGAGCCAGTTTGAGAAGCTTGTAAATGAGAACTGCAGGGAGTGGTCCTTCTCGAACAAATTCCAACCTACTGGCTTCTTAGTATTACAAGAATTTTTGTCATTTTCCTGGTAGACTTTTCTTCCTTGATTAATCTGATCCTTGTTATCTTGCAGATGAATAAATTGGAAAAGAGCGCATATGGGAAATAATTGTTTGCACAGCCTTTTGAAAGTCTTTAAGGCGCGAGTCATGTTCTAAGTGCATGAGGACTGCCCAGATCCACTGCCAGAGGGCCAGCACCTCGAGGGGTAGGAGTGTGCCTAATGTGAGGGGGGCCCCATCCCCAGGATGGCAGAGTCTGTAGGAGTGGGGCACTTCACCTGCCCTCCTGAGCCTGGAGGTCTGGCACTTAACTTTTCTTAAAGAAACTATTTATTTTAGAGCAGTTTTAGATTTACAGAAAAATTGTCAAGATTGTACAGAGTTCCCATGGAGTCCATGCCCAGTCACCCCTTGGATTCACATCTTTCATGGGCGTGGGACATTTGTTACAATAAATGAACAATTATTGATACATTATTACTAGTATTAAGCAAAGTCCACAGCTTATTTAAACTTTCTTAGTTTTTCCCTAATTGCCCTTTTCTGTTCCAAGACCCTCTCGAGGATACGGCATTGCACTGAGTCATTTAGTCACCATGCTTCCTTAGGCTCCTCTGGGCTATGGCAACTTCTTGGACTTGGTTGTGATGACCTTGACAGTTTGAGGAGCACTGGTGAGGTGTCTTGTAGAATCTTCTTTGGTTAGGATATCTGACATGTTTCTCATCATTCCACTGTGTTTATAGGTTTGGGGGAGGAAGAGCACAGAGGTAAAGTACCATCTTTATCAGATCACATCAAAAGTACCTATAATCAGTATCACTATTAATGTTGGTCTCGATCACCTGGCTACCTGGCTGAGGTCTTGTCAGGCTTCTTTATTGTAAAGTTACCCCCCTTCTGTGCCCATGCGCTGGAAGGGAGTCTCTTTGTGCAGCCCACAGCTGAGTGCAGAATGACAGTCCGTCTCCTTGAGGGCAGAGTATCTACACAAATTACACGGAATTATAATGCGTGAAATATTTGACTTGTTTCTTCTTTCCCAATTAGTTATTCAGTCATTTACGTATGTTAATATAAATTCATAGATATTGACTTCATACTTCAAATTATAATCGAATACTACTTTATCTATTTTCTTGCTCAAATTTTTCTGGCTTTGGCCATTAAGGGATCTTTCAGTTAGTTCCCAGTTCCCTTCGATATGATCCCAAGTTTTGGGTTTAAAAAAAAATTTTTTTTTTTGAGCATTTCCTTGCTTTCTGCCACTACAAAATGCTCTGGGCTCTTATTTCCAGCCCTAGAATCAACCATTTCTCTATGGAGCCCTGGTTCCTTTTATTGAAGAACAGTATAGAAACCATGATTTGTGGGCTAGGTATGCAGGTTGCTTTTGGCATGTCATTGGCATTCTAGACTTTGTTAGCTAAGAAGCAGGGACATGTGTGAGTGTACCCTAACCCATGTATGTAGACGTATCTGTAGATAGTTCTGTAGGGATTAGGTAACCCTCTGTTCCTATATGTAGACATGCATTTATGCCGATGTCTCTGACTCTAGAGATTGGGAACTTTGTTTTTCCATAAGACAGTGGGTCATATGGTTTGTTCTGGAATGTTTTCACTTTCTCCTGCCTTTAACCAGAGACTGGGAGGCAACAGACAGGTAGTGGAAGGACTGGGAAGAATCGTGGAGACTCAGTGACAATCTGAGATGCAGCAGTGGAAGGTACAAGACAGCCACAGTTCGTGGACATACAAGAAATGTCAACTAGAACAGTCTCACTCTCTGGGTGCCTTTTGGTGTTGGGGCAACCATTTAGAGGCCTCATTAGAGCTGCCTAGAGGGAAATGTCTTGAAATAGAGTCCGGACTACCACAGATTAAAGCAGTTTAGAAGTCTGGGGTCCCTTAGAGAAATAATCATCAATGCCTACAACTCAGCAGTCACCACCACTGTTCTCTGCAGCCCGGTCACCAAGAAAAGGTGTGACATGTTCACTCCTGTTTATCAAGGCTGGAGGGCGTGTAAGGTATTTTAGAAAGATTTCCATTAAAATGGCTAAACACTGTTTTGATGTTTTAAACATTATTAGGTTTAAATTTTCTGCCTTAGAATCTACGTTTGCTAGGGGTCCAAGATCGCTAAGTTCAAGGTCTCCCACTGAGGTTTCTAGAGGCCCAAATTGTGTAAAAAAATTAAGCTGCTTATAAGAGGATTTGAATATAGTCAATTTCTGAACAACATCCTCTGAGGTCGCCTTCAGCTGCTATGGTACCTGCCAGAATTTGACTTGGCCATTGGCCCTTGCCAACCAGGGCTCCTAGTGAATCAGCCCCCTCAATCCATCCCCAGGCTTGGGGAGTTTGCCCTTCTAGAGATTTTCACTGCCTGTTGATACATGAAGCCTATGGAAGCTGCTTCCAGCTGGGCAGAGGGTCTGAACACTGTGGAGCTCATAAAGGTTCTTCAGGGATGGGAAAAGCGTTCAGCCACATCAACCACTTAACTCCTCACCCTCCTTCCTTTCCCAAGAGTCAAGTTGTGGGGCAGCGATACTGAGAGGCAGAAGGAGAACACAGAGCAGAGAATCTGTCTTTCCTTCTTTCCCTCTCATTCCCCTACCCATGCCCCTCACCCTCTCTCTGCCTCCATCCCCTCTCTAATTTGTTCGACAAATACATCTGGCACCCTCACCAGCGTGGTGCTGACCCTGAGCCCCCAGCCGTGGCCAAAAGAGACATGGTCCTTGATATTTCAGTGCCTTCCTTCTCTTTGGGAAAACAGACATGAAACCCCGTACTCAGTTATTCAATTATTCAATCGCAGTTATGTTGGGGGCCAGCAAAGTTGGGATTTCACCTTGGTGGAGGTGGGATGAGGCTTAGCAGTTGGTTCAGATCTAAAGGAGTCTGGTGTTCACTTCAAATCACTCTAGCTGCCCTTCCTAGAGTGCTTCTCTGTGTCAAGCCCTGTGCTAGGCACTTGGCTTGTGCTGTGCTGATTCTTCCACCAACTCACAGCGATACCTTCTAGGCTGTTCTTACCCTCATTTTCCAGATGAGGCTTCTGAGATGGAAAAAGGCTAAGTTAACTTGCCCACAGTACAGAGTGATTGAATGCATCTGGGGTCGGTCTGGATGCAAAGCCTGGGACCCTGCCTGCCTCCCTGTTTGGCTAGCCTCATAGAGTGAAAAGCAGTCAGGGACAAGTGTTTGAACAAGTAAAGGTGTCCCTGTGATCACCAAGTCACCCATTCCATGCATTTCGCCAGCTGCCACTGAACAATATTTAGTTAGAATTATAAAAATGAGGCCAATCAAATGTTTTCTTTTTTGAGCCCAACAAGACATGATGGTCCTTGCCTGAGCCTTTCAGAGTGGGATTTGAACAGAGCAGTCTCGCCTGTCTCAGCCACTTGCAGACATTATGCCACATGAGTGTTCATCAAACATGTATGCTAAAGCTTCCATGTTGGCTAATTTGGTCTCCTTAAGACCTCTGAGGCCTTCCTCCCATCCATCACTGTCTTTTTCCTTTGAGTCATTATCTTTTTTTTTTTTTTTAAGATTTTCATTTATTTATTGGTCAGAGAGAGAGCACAAGCAGGGGAAAGCAGGTGGAGGCAGAAGCAGGCTCCCAGTTGAGCAAGGAGCCTGATGCAGGACTCGATTCCAGGACCCTGAGATCATGACCTAAACTGAAGGCAGCCACTTAACCAACTGAGCCACCCAGGCGTCCCAGTCATTATCTTTTGCTTACACTGTTGCAATGCAATCTTCATTGGTTTTTACGCTCACCTCTTTTCAGTCTATTTTCTGTTGCTTCTTCTGCATAAAACCCTTCGGTGAATCTCCCTTGCTGACCAGATAGAATCCAGCATATCCTACTCATGGCCTGCTGAGACCTGCTCTTCCTCCTTCCTCAGCTTCATCTCCCATCACCCTCTGTCCCCCATGCATTATTAGCCATTCTCAGAAGGTCCCCCTTGATCTTTCACCTCCAGCATTTTCCCTGTTGTCCCCCTGTGCTTGCTATTATTCCTGACTATCCTCTACCCACTCTTCAGCATGAAATTTGGGTGCCTCCTGCTCTGTGCAGATACTCCCTGGTGACTCATCGCCTCCTCTCTGGACCGTTGAATAGGAAACATACCTCTGCTATTGTACGCATTACACCACATTGCAGCAGTCAGCAAACTTTTTTTTTTGCGAAAGGTCAGATAGTAATAAATATTTTGGGACTTGTAGGCCTCAGGGTATTAGTCACAACAACTCAGACCTGCTGTTGTCATTTGAAAGCAAGAAAGAAGCAAGTGGATGTGTCTCTGTTCCTACATAACGTCACGTACAAAAGGAAGCGGCAGCAGGTCAGATGTAGCCCACAGACGGTGGTCGGCTGACCCCAGCTATGTTCCTATCAGCTGTTCATTTGTCTCTCTTCCTCAATAGCCTGTCAGTTCCCCAAAATGAGAGAGCTGGTCTCGTTTGCTTTCTATTCTCAGCATCTAATCTAGGCCTGACACATAAGAAGTGCTTAATAAATTCTGCCCACATGAAATGTGGATGAATAAATGAATTAATATCAAGTTAGGAACTAAGCCTTCAATGGAGTCAATATAGGAACTTGACTGAGTGAATCATGGTCAAAGTAGAAACATATCAAATCTGTACAGGCGAGAATAAACCTTTCCATACATGTCCCGGAACTCAGAGACAGCATCTCTGATATATCTGGGTCAGTGTGGTTAGAAAGCTTTGCCCCTTCCATTGTCAAGCAGCCAAGGATTAAAAGGAGCCCGGTGGGTGGGACCCGTTCCCCACAATCCAAGTCTCTGTAAATAGTGTCCAAGTCCAGTAGGAAGGTTATTAAATGTGGATTTTGCTTCATACCTACCACTTTCCATGGAGGAATTCTTAGTTTTGCTCCAGTGAGCCCACAGGGTCAGCATGTACAAACATCAGCTTTTAAGCAATTTAGGTTTGGAAACTTCTAAAGCCCGGTATTTATTGACCAGACAAGGGTTGTTCAGGCTTTATTCCCTCAGCCTAATATAGGGGTACTCAGCTCCTTGTGGTGGGAGAATGGATAAGCTCTTCAGGAAAGTCTGAGTTGGGGGAGGCTATCTGGAAACTTTACTTACTCTGAGCATCTCCTTCCCTGACAAAGCCAGATAGCAGAGACATGAGTGTGCTACCAGGGGAAAATGTCACCACTTGTTGGGTCTTTAAGATAACATTTTTTAGAGGAACTTTTCAATGTTAAGACATCTTATTAAACCAAGAGAATTAGAGGAATGCCTGTGTGTCTCAGTCGGTTAAGTGACTGCCTTCAGCTCAGGTCATGATCCTGGGGTCCTGGGATCGAGCCCCACATTGGGCTCCCTGCTCAGCAGAGAGCCTCCTTTTACCTCTGCCTGTGGCTCCCCCTATTTGTGCTCTCTCTCTCTCTCTGACAAATAAATAAATAAAATCTTTAAAAAATAATAATAAAATAAACCAAGACAATTAGAGAGGTATGTTGAGCAGCATTTTGGTATTGAATTTAGATTTGGTAGGGGAGAGGAAAACCATGGGCACACAGTACATTTAGAAATTTTTTCCCTGTTGTGAAATGGAACAGAGGAACACAGGATGAACACTTAGATTGGAAAAAGGAACAAATGACCTGTACTTAACTGAATTGGATTGATTTTCCTTTGTACTGAATACTTTCCTTCATTTTGTTCCATTTTAGTTTGGTTTGCAAGAGTAGGTCCAAATTCTCCCATAGGATCTCACACAATGAAGAAAGGAAAAGTAAAGACTTTTTTTTTTTTTTTTTTGGTAAGAATCCTAAAAACATAATATGATAAACCTATCCCATAGATATGTTTCCATTATTTTTGGTCCAAACACATATATCTCCAGAATCCCATAAAGCTGAGCATTAACAAAATTGAAAAAGACATCCAACATTCAATTGCACTAGATAGATATTTGGTGTCACTTTCATGGCTCTAGGTGTCATGCTATAGACTAGAGATACAATGCTAACTGAACCTTTCCCCACCTCCCAGGAGCCCAGAATCTGGTTGAGAAGTGTTCCAGTTATCCATTGTTGAGTAACAAACCAACAGACTGAGTGGCATAAAACAACCACCATTTTATTTTGCTTACAGATTCTGTGGCTCAGTAAGTCAGATAGGTCACAGTGGACTTGGCTGGTCTCTGTTCCACGGTGTCTGGGAACACAGCTGGGATGGCTCCAGTGGCTGGGAGAGAGGTCAGTGGCTGAAGCTGCGGTCATCTGGAGGTTGCCTCACTCCCAGGTCGGCTACCTGGGGATAACTCAAAGTCTGGGCTCAGCTGGGGCCGTGGATTGGATCATCTACATACGGCCTCTCTGTGTGGCTACAGTTTCTTCCAGCATGGCAGCTGCACCTGAGAATGGGCATCCAAAGAACTTTCCAAGAGAACAGGGCAGAAGCTGATGGAGCTCTTTTGAGCTATCCTCAGAGGTCATGCAGCATCCCTTCTGCATTCCTTGTCTACAAGTAAGTCACTATGGCTGCTCTGAATTCAAGGGGAGAGGAATTAGACTCCACCTCTTGAAGGTAGAATAACAAGGACATGGCAGAAGAGCAAAGGAGATGTTGTTGCAATTGTCTTTAGAAAATCTAGTCTGCCATAGGGAACTATATGAAATGTTTCAGTTATCAATTACTGCGAAATAAGCTGTCCCATAACTTATTGCATTGAAATAACAATTGTCAACCATCAGCTGGTGGTTCTGTGTCACATGGAATGGGTTCATTCATATGGCTGCATTTAAGTAGGAACTTGGAATGCCAAAGATGGCTTCACTCATGTCTGGTGCCTCAGTTGCGGTGGCTGGAATGGCTTGGGACCACTCGGTTCTCATCCACATGGTCTTGTTGAATAGTAGTCTTTCTGGTCCATGCTTCTTTATATGATATCTGGTTTCTTTTATGGCCTAGTGCCAGAACTGGCACAGGGTTCCTTCCAGATTGGATTTTGTTTAAGTCACAAGGGCAGCCAAGATTCAAGGAGTGGGAAATATGGCAAAGGCGTGGCATGTGCATGCAGAGAGTGGGGGCAATATTGGTGACCATCTTCGGAGGCAACCCGCCGTATCAGGAGTATCATGAAAGTGCTCTGAGATCTCAGATGAAGGATCAGACACTTTTGCCAGGTTGCCTCTGAGGGTTTCCGTGTCAGGCTGTGGGGAGGAGGTGGGTTCATGGTAGGAACATGGTTGGTGGTGGGGTGTCCAGGGAAGAGGTGACATTTGAACTCTGAGTGCTCTTGGTAGGCAAGAAGTGGAAGCGTTGTAGCCTGGGGGAAATCACATGAGCAAAGGACAGGGAGCCTGGAAAGTGCACGGGGAATGGAGGGAGGTGCCATGTAGCTACAGTGTCATTATATATATTTGGGGTGAGGATGGACAGAGTTGGGGTAGAAAGGAATGCCAGGAGATCAGCTTACATTCAAGCATGTTGTGAACGGCTTTCTGGGTGCCACTGTGTTTGGACTTCATTATATTGGGAATATGAGCTGAGAGTTTTTAAAAGATGGAATCGTAAGAGATGAGCTGGAGAGAGGGGAGACTGGGTAGAGGGAGAGAAGTTAGGGTGATGCTGAGACAGCTCAAGTGAGATCCAAGGTGATTTGCACCATGATGGAATGGGGAGGAACCTCTGTGGGTCAAGATAAAGAGAAAAGACAAAATGTACAGAGAAACAGGGTCACAGGACCAGTATTATATATACTCTGAGGGCCATCCGAAGGATAACCTGCCAAAACCCTTTTCTATCTATTACCATTCTGGAATTTTACTGTTACAACTGATACATTTGTATTAAGACTTGCCTGTTCCTTTAGTCCAAAAGCAGACCCTGGTGTGCATGACTTTATCACAATTATTTCCTTGGAACAAAAGAAAATCCAAAGTAGTATACCATCAGCATGGAGTTTTTGGAACTGTCGCCTTGGAAGCACTGGCATTAAGATAAGGTATGTTGGAGCTAATTGGATACTAGAAAAATTTCATTTCTGTATTGGCTCGAACTTCTTACTACTGTGGAGGTGCTTACAGAAGAATAGACCATCCATTCATTTATTCAATAAATATGTTTCAAGTGCCTACTACCTACCAAGCACTATTCTCAGGGGGTGGATATAGCAGTGAATGCAATAAAGTCCTTATTTTCATGGATGTTATTTATATTCTAGTAATAGGAATTTGTCAAACTCAGAGAAACCTTCAAGATTGGCTATGAGGTTTTACCGGGCTGGCCTGGCGTAAGTGTTACATATTCCTAAGTGGGATAGGTACGCCTTTTATGCCATCTCAGACCATGGACTTGGCTGCACTTGCCACTTATCACCCCTTATCATTAACAAGGAAGTCGTTGCAAGGGATTGAGCACAGAAGTGACAATAGGTGGCCTCTCAGAGAAGGAGAATGGCATGCTCAGTAGTTGGGACCCAGCGTTTTGTTTTCTTGTGCCTATTCAAACTCTGACACTTGAGGATTATGTTCACTCCTGTTGTACATTTGTTTCCAACCCATTTGGTTTATTTTTAACACCCATTAACTGTCATGCCCTTCGCCGCTGAAATGCATCGCCAATAGCTACTGGACGGGAGGCATTCTGGCTGCGAGGGAATGTGGTTCCAATTGCTGCCTTTTCTAATAGATCAGCAGGTGTAAAGAAGAAGCCTGGGAGCGGAGTGCCACAGAGAATTAGATTAGTGCTCATTCTGAGGGTGTATTTAAATAGGCATATTGAGGATTCCAAGTCTTGACATTAATAAAACTTGGAAGGGTTGCATTATAAGGTAAATATCTCTCTGGATAAGCCATCAACGATGAACTTTCTGTTATTTATCAGAATTCTGTTAGGGGGGCCCTTGCATGCAGTTGTGGCAGTGATATCTCCTGAAAAATATGGTCATAAGGCCCAGGATTATCTTGAAGAACTTTTAACTCAGTCATCAAAGAAAGTCCATGTTCTTTTTAGAGTACTCAGCATCAAGTGTATTTTATTATAGTTGAAATTACTAATGCACATATGGAACACGATAACTCTCTTTTAACCAAAGCACCTCCCTGTGCAGACAAGATAAGTAATAATTTATGATAAATTCTTTTAAGCCCCAATTCTTCAACATCCTTTCTTAGCTTACTTACATGTTTTTTCTTGGACAGGGTTTTCATTCAATTATGTACGCAACACTTTCAATGACTTAAACGGTAAAAAATTGTCCACAGTTTATCTAAAACTTGAAACAGCTGGGTCTTTACATTTTTATTAATATATATTAATGTTTTCAAAGCAACTTGGCTGCTGGAATGAGTGTGTGCTTGTGTGTGTGTGTGTGTGTGTGTGTGTGAGTGTGTGTATCTCATGTGTGCATATGCGCCCACATGATTCTTCTCGGAGGCATTTGTTGGCAGATAGAAAAATAATCTGAGTAGCAGATATATGATCTCATTTTTTTTCCTGGGTAGTTTGCAATTTGGATTTAGGCTCAAATGATTAAGTATTTTAGCCTATGATGATTTCACAGATGCCAGTTGCCTAGAACTTCTAATCTGCACCCTTAAGCTATTTAGTAATTTCTAACTATAGAAATTAGGATATTGTGAGCCCATTTTACTAGGATGGAAAGGAGGGTGCTGCCTGTATTTTTAGAACATTACTAGAACTTTTGAAGCAGTTAACACTTGCTTTAAACAGTTTGCTCCTCAACAGGAATATTTTGGAAGTAGTAGTGGCTGGAGTTTACTTTTTTTTTTTTTTTTTTTGGCATTTACTCTAAGTTCATCTCATCAGCAGTTTTTAATGAAAAAGACACCAAGAATAGCACTATATGGTAAATATTTAAAAATGAGAAAGTGAGGATTATTATCTTTTAGCTGGACTATCAAGGCATTATCTAACCACTGAAAACTTGATCATCTCAATAAAAATGGGGCAGTAATAGCAGAGATCAGAGGTTGGCAAACCCTTGTATCTGCCATGTCATATTGCCTTTTCCTGTTCATCCATCCTAAAAATATTGGTTTAGCATATATAATGTGCCAGGCACTATTTTTAGGGATATATCAGCTAAAAGAGATAAAGATCCCCGTTTTCATGAATTTTACTTTCTAGTCGAGGGAGATGGGCAATAGAAAATAAACAGAATGATTAATTAAATTGAATAGCACTTAGTGCTTTCTAATGTACCATACAGAGACAGAAAAAGGAAGGCAAGAGAAGGGGGATTTGGATCTGGCGGGGACATCTGCAATTTTAGGTAGCCATATTAGGTCTTCCTGAGGAGTTAGCATTTCATTGAACTAGTGAGACAAGAAGTCATGTATAAATCTGGGGAAGGAATGTTCTAGGCAAGGGAGGCACCAGTGCAAATGCCCTAGAGCAGAAATGTTCCTCAGTGTTGGAGGAACAGGCAGGAGGCCAGAGTGGCTGGAGATTGTAGGCAATGAGGTCAAGCAGTAACTGGGGAGTCAATCCTGTGGGAGAAGAGGGGGAGTCACCAGGGATTTTTGAGTCAATGAGTGGTATGGTCTGCCTTAAATTTTAAAGGAACTCCTCTGGTTGCCATGTTGGGAATAGACTATAGTGGAATGTATTAATTTCCTAAGTCTTCTGTAACAAAACACCACAAAGCAGGTAACTTAAAACAACAAAAATTTACCCTTTCATAGTTCTGGAAGCCAGAAGTCCAAAATCAAGGTATTGGCAGGGTCACACTCCCTCTGAAGTCCAGGGAAAATCCTTCCCTGACATTCTCCAGCTTCCAGTGGCTGCTGACAATCTTTGGTGTCCCTTGGCTTATAGTGCATTGCTATAATCTCTGTCTCGTTGTCACATGGGCTTCTCTCCTGTGCATTTCTTTGTTCTGTGCTCTTTCCTTATAAGGACACCTGAGTTGGATTTAAGGCCCACCTTAATCCAGTACGCCCTCATTTCCACTTACAACTTAATTACATCTGCAAAGACCATAATTCCAACTAAGGTCACATTCACAGATACTGGCTATTAGAATTTGAACATCTATTCTTGGTAGACACAATTCAATGCATTAAATGGGGGTAAGAATAGAAGCAGGGAGACCAGATGGGAGACAGGAGCACAGATAGTGGTGGCTAGGACCAGAATGGGAAGAGTGGAGTGGTGAAAAGTGATCCGATTCCAAATGTATTTTGAAGGAAGAGCTAATGATTCCCTAACAAACCGGCTATGGGGTGTGAAAGAAAATAGAATCAAGAATGATGCACCTGGATGGCCCAGTTAGTGGAACATGCAACTCTTGATCTTGGGGTTGTGAGTTCAAGCCCTGAATTGGGTGTGGAGCCTACTTATTAAAAAAATTTAAAAACAATGATGCTGTGATCTGAATGTGTCCCCCCAAAATTCGTATGTTAAATCCTAACCCCAATGTAATGGTATAGAAGGGGGGCGTCTTTGAGAAGTGATTAGGTCATGAGGGTGGACCCCTAAATGGGATTAGTGCCCTTATAAAAGAGGGTCCAAGGAGATCCCTAGCTCTTTCTACCAGGTGAGGGTTCAATGAGAAGGTCCTGGCTGTGAACCAGAAGGAGGGCCCTCACCCATCTGTGCTGGTACCATGATCATGGACTTCCGGTCTCCAGAACTGTGAACAATGCTGTTGTTTACGAGATACCCAGTCTGTAGTGTTCTATTACAGCAGCCCAGTCGGGCTAAGACAATGACTCCAAGACTTTTTGGCCTGAGCAACTGGGAAGAAGAAATTACAACCAAGTGAGGTGGAAAGGCTGGGGGAGGACTTGGTTTTGGTGAAAGATCAGGAGCTGTTTTGAATATAAATCTGAGGTGTCTTGTAGATGTCCAAGTGGAGCTGTTCTTGTGCAGTGGGGACCGCAATGGATCCATGTTACTTCTTGTGTCTCTTAGTAATCCATTGACCACTGAAAATGCAGTTTGAGGACCAACTCCATAAGCGAGCCATAGTGTGCATTGTAGACAGGCCAGAGCCAAGCCTTCGTTTTACCTACTATTTGCCTTTTCCTCCAGCAGAACCTTTGCACCTTCTCTCAAAGGCCCAAGTGCTTAGGTCTCCTCTTCCTGACCAGTGTTTCATGGAGCAGCATTTGAGCAATACTAAGCTCCTAAATCAGTTCCAGAGAATTACAGAGGGATTCTTGGGCTGGAGTCACCAACAACGGACAAGAAATGCAAAATGTATTTCTGCTGTTATCTGATCACCTCATATAAACAAAACCTGGGGCCAGCGAGTGCTGGGTTAGCAAGCGAGGCAAGGTGCTTGTAGGGCTACTCTAGAGCAAAGGAGTAGCCGAGTTCTGATGGGAAATTGTGCTCCTCTGGCCTGGACAGTCCTCTTTAGTAATCTAAATTCACTAAACTCATTGTCAAAAAATAAAAAATAAATAAAAAGATAGAGAGAAGGGAGGTGCTTAAACGTGTAGGGTTACATTTGGATGGAAAAATCGTATTTCCACTTGTCATTATTTTCTTCAAGAAATCTTATTCTGCTGCTACATTAGTTTCTTTTGCCAACTTCCCTTACTGTTAGTCCAGGATAACACTGTACTTTAATTTGTAATTTTCTGGATCCAATAAGTGTTAGTCTGAGTTTTTGACACCAGTGACCTTTGGCTCTGTATATTCTCTTGTCATTATGAAGTGGCTACTACCAAAGTCCACTTGTAATACCGTCAAACCAGATCTTAAGCACAAGGAGGACTCACAGGGGTGTGAATTTTTTCAGTTGTTTTTCGTCGTTATCCAAAGATTTTAATTTTAGAATTATTTTAGCATAAGACATGGATATAAAAATTATAGTATTTAATTAATTTATTCAGGAAATATTTACTAAGCAAATGTTACTCAATGTAGTAGGGATACATGATGAACAATATAGACAAAAAAAAAATCCTGGTTCTTGCAGAGTCTTCATTTTAGAGGGGGGAGCCAAAAAATTAACAAAATATGTAAGTAAAATATGTAGTCTATCAGATGATGGTGAGAGCTATAGAAAAAAATAAGGTAGTAAAGAAGTTGGGGGAAGAGGGAACGTTGCAGTTTTAAATAAAGAGATCGGAAAAATATTAAAAAGAAGATATTTGAAATAAAGACTTTAAGGAGGTATAAGAACCATGTAAATATGAGGGACATGCATTTCAAGCAGCAAAACAGCAAGTGTAAAGGCCCTGGGGCAGAAGTTCTGGCATGTTCAAAGAAGAGAAAAGGCCTGGTGGCTTACAGTGAAGAAAGTAAAGGAAAAAGTAGTAGGAGGTGTGCTCAGAGAGGCAATGGGGATCTTCTAGGCTGATGTGATAACTTTGGTTTTTGCTCACAGGGAGATGGAAAGCATAAAAGAGTTTTGACCCAAAAAGTGACACAATCTAACATATGTCAGGTAACATCACTGACTTCTGTGTTATGAATAGCCTTAGGGGAGCAAGGGATGAAGCAGGCAATCAATGAAGAGGCTTTTGCAATAATCTAAATGAGAGGTGATAAAGGTGGTAGCAGAAGGTGGGGACCAGTGGGCAGATCCTGGATATGTTTTGAAAGTAGAGTCAGTAGGATTTGTTGACGGGTTATATGTAGGGTTCGAGAGAAGAGAGTTAAGGGGACCCTAAAGTTTGGGACTAAACATCAAGATTTCAATTTCAGGCATAAAATGTTTCAAATACCTATTAGTTACCCACATGAAAAGCTGACTAGGGAATTTGGAATTCAGAAGAGAGGCTGGAGCTGTTGACATATTTGGGAGTTGTTTGGGAGTGCAGATGACATTCAAAGTGATGAAACCCGATGAAATGGTGGGAGGTCAGTATGGTCAGAGAAGAGATCACGCTGATGAAGAGACATGTTCTGGGGTTTCCAATGTTAGGAGATGAGCTGTTTTTACTCACAACACCCTGACAACAAATATGTGGGGATTTCTCATACCAACAACCAAATCTTTCACTCTCCAGACGCTGACTAGGTGTCGTACAATAGAATTAAATTCTGCCACTACTTACCCAGAGTTAGTGTCTGACTCCACATGTGTAAGGGCTCAGCTCCACAACACTGCCCTCACTTCAGAGGCCTGTCAAAAGTGTGGGGTCCTCAGGTAACCCACACTTCTGTCTGACTTGGCTACAAATTGGAGGTCCCCACAATTCCTTCCACCTCAGGTTCAAGAATGTGCTAGAAAGGCTCACAGAACTCAGGAAAACAGTATACTTATGTTGACCATTGTATTTGACATGGCATTTACTGTATGTTGACCAAAGAATACAACTCAGGAACAGGCAAATGAAAGAAATGCATGGCGTAAGGTATGGAGGAAGGGGTGTGGAACTTCCATGCTCTTTCCAGGAGAGCCGCCCTCTCAGTACCTTGATATTCACCAATGAAGCTCTCCAAACCCCATCATTTAGGGGTTTTTATGGAGGTTTCCTTACTTATGTAGGCGTGATTGATGAAATCTTGACAGTTCATGATTAACTCAGTCTCCTGCTCTTCTCCCCTCCTGGAGGTTGGAGAATGGGATTGAAAGTTCCAACCCTGTAATCATGGCTTGGCCTTTCTGAAGACCAGCCATTATCCTGAAGCTACCTCGGGGCTCCCAGATACAGGCATCTCATTATCATACAGAAGATGCTCTTATCACTCTGGAGACCACAAGTGTTATAGGAGCTGTGTGCCAGGAACCAGGGACAAAGACCAACTATCTATTTCCTATTGTCCCACCGGAGGTCATGGAGATAAAGAGGACAGGAAAAGGAGACCAAAATGGAGCAGCTAGTACAGTAGGAGGAGTATAATTTTGAGGTGAGACTCTTGATATAAAGTGTTCCTGTTCCACTGTGTCCATTCATTACTGTTTATAGTTGATCCTTTAACAGCATGGAGTGAGGGGTGCCAACTACCCATGCAGGTGAAAACCTGTGTAATGGCTTATTGTTGACCAGAAGCCTCACCAATAACATAAACAATCGATTAACACATATTTTGTATATTATATGTATTATACACTGTAGTCTCACAATAAAGTAAGCTAGAGGGAAAAAGTGTTATTTAAAAAATCATGAGGGGGCACCTGTCAGTTAAGCTTCGACTCTTGGTTTTGGCTCAGGTTGTGATCTCAGGATTTTAGGATTGAGCCCTGTGTGGGGCTCTGTACTCAGTGCTAAGTCTGCTTGGGACTCTCTCTCCCTCTCCCTCTGCCCCTCCCACCCCCCCCTCTCTCTCTAAAATAAATGAAAAACAATCCACGTATAAGTGGACCTGTGCAGTTCAAAGCCATTTGTATACTGTGTTCAAAGGCCAATTGTATACTGATCTGATTTATTTTTCAGATGACTGGGGATATTATCTCAACTAGAGCCCAGAGAAAGAGGAAATGGATACTATGAACCTGAGGTTGTAGATCAGATGTACCCTTTCTCAAGTGAGAGTGTGAGATAAAGGACCACACACTGGATTGGGAACTGGGATCCCTTGGATTCCAGCCCAGCAACTCTAGGTCCCAGCTGTGTGGCCCTGGATGGGTCAGTACAATTCTGTGAACCTCAGTTTCTCCATCTGTCAGAAGAGGCAGGAGACAGCCACTCTGGAAAACAGTGTGGAGGTCCCTTAAAAAGTTAAAAATTGAGCTACCCTATGACCCAGCCATTGCACTACTGGGTGTTTACCCCAAAGATACAGACGTAGTGAAGAGAAGGGCCATATGCACCCCAATGTTCATAGCAGCAATGTCCACAATAGCTAAATCGTGGAAGGAGCTGAGATGCCCTTCAACAGATGACTGGATTAAGAAGTTGTGGTCCATATATACAATGGAATATTACTCAGCCATCAGAAAGAACGAGTTCTCAACATTTGCTGCAACATGGACGGCACTGGAGGAGATAATGCTAAGTGAAATAAGTCAAGCAGAGAAAGACAACTATCATATGATTTCTCTCATCTATGGAACATGAGAACTAGGATGATCGGTAGGGGAAGAAAGGGATAAAGAAGGGGGGGTAATCAGAAGGGGGAATGAAGCATGAGAGACTATGGACTCTGAGAAACAAACTGAGGGCCTCGGAGGGGAGGGGTGGGGGAATGGGATAGACCGGTGATGGGTAGTAAGGAGGGCACGTATTGCATGGTGCACTGGGTGTTATACGCAGCTAATGAATCATCGAGCCTTACATCGGAAACCGGGGATGTACTGTATGGTGACTAACATAATATAATAAAAAATCATTAAAAAATAAATTAAATAAATAAATAAATAAATAAATAGAACACAACCTAAAAAAAAAGAAGAGGCAGGAGAACCAACTGATCTCTCCAGTTCCTTCTGCTCTTGTATTCTATGAAGCTCCCTCAGGTTTGTGAGAAGTTTTCACCTCACTGAAGAGCTGAGACAACATGATAAAGTCACCGACCACAGCCTGACAGCCCAAAGCCCGGAGCCAAGCAAACAACCTATCATTGGAAGGACTCTTGATCTTGGACAGAAAGTCAGAGTGAGTGTGAACTGTGGGAGAGATGATCTAGTGGGCTGCAGAGAGGCAGGTAATGGAAGGGCACGGTTTTCTCTCTTTGAATGGGAATATCATTTGCATTTTTAATGTAATTTCCAGATCATTGATCCCAAAGTGGAGATCTGCACAGAGCATGGCAGGTCGCAGGGCTACATTTGAACTCCCCTTGTTTTCCCTGGAGCCAGATCAACACCTGGTCGCTCCCACCTACGCCTCCCCAAGTCAAGCAGCAGACACCGATGTCTGGACAGGCATATTTCCAAGGGTCTGGTTAGTTCCCTGCTGGGTCCCCAGTGTTTAGAGCAATGCCAGGACCATCATAGCCACTCAGTACACACTTGTTGAATGAATGAATGTTGAATGAACTCCTCAGTCTCACAGACTTGCAGGAAAAGGTTCATCAACTCAATGTGACAAGTGAAGGATCCTCTCACATTTCTGCACCTGTTGGACTGGGAATCCATGCCCTTAATAAATTTGCTTAGCAGCCCTTGGGAAAGCCACATGGAGTGATGGAAGGAGCGGGGAGCTGGGAGTCTGGATCCCTGGATTCTAGTGCTGGCTCAGCCATCCCAGGATGTGTGACTTGGAGCTGAGATGAGGTCCATAGCCTCTGGAGACCCGTGTTTCCTCCAAGGAAAAAGTAGAGAATAGTACTAATCAATATTTCATGGAATCCTTAGATTCTTTCTTCCCTATCCTTTGTGGAGGAACAGGGCCTCACTGGAATTCAAGTGTAAGTTTCCTTCTGATAATAAATATTCTATTTGGTCCAGTTCCTATCATCTTAGTAAACTTAAAATAAATCATTTTGGATTTGAAATTTTTAAAATATGTGTAGTGAGTCAAAAATTCTACATAAAATTCATCTTGATAATGTGCTTTTTTCTATGTTACATATGAAATCTAACACTTCAGATGATTACTGTTACATGAGACATTTTCTCATCCTCCCATCCATCAGAGACCTCCCCCCAGAGTTCCAATAGCCACCTGTGCCTTTCCGATGGTGCACGTGGTTTGCCTCACAGCTCTCTGCGTCCTAGTCTTGCTTACATTACAGATTCTCAGGTATCAGGGACCTGGATCATTGGGTAATCTGTGAAAGGTATCTCCAGGACAATCGCAATATTTGTTGAACTTAATTTTGTGAGCTAATTACTCACAGTATGCATTTACATTGTAAATTATTCAAAACAAGCTGGGAAAGGTACATAAGGCAACAATTTAAAAGTCCTAACAGAAAAGCCAATTGTAATTTAATTGTTTCCTGGTTTTTTGTTTTTTTTAAAATGAGACTATTTAAATGAAGCAACCGATTAAATGTGACTAGTTTTTTAGGCATTTGCAATGAAGAAAATATTTCTAATGAAGAGAAACAAAGAAAATGAATAGATACTTAACTCCAAGTATAAGTGGATGAGCAGAGTTAATTTATATTGAAGAAAAGTGCAAGCAAATTAGCTGATAGGTTAAATAAACTATGGTACTTCCATAAAATGTGATACTGTGTAACCATTAATAATGTTGTAAAAGTATTTTTATTCCTATAGAAAGATGTTTGAAATTTTATCCAGTAAAGGTGTGAACAAAGAATGTGTGTGGTGGTATACAGATCTGTAGAAAGTATGTCCAAACACATTAACACACACGTATGTCAAATGTCAACAACAGGAATTCTAGTAATTTTCTTTTTTTGTTTTCTTATTTGTATTCTTAATTTCTATCATGAACAATGTGTTTTGCATGTAGAATCCATGCACCCAGGCTATGATCAGGAGATAATCCTGTCCTGTCAAAAATGTGTAAATGAACTGGGGCGCCTGGGTGGCACAGCGGTTAAGCGTCTGCCTTCGGCTCAGGGCGTGATCCCGGCATTATGGGATCGAGCCCCACATCAGGCTCTTCCGCTATGAGCCTGCTTCTTCCTCTCCCACTCCCCCTGCTTGTGTTCCCTCTCTCGCTGGCTGTCTCTATCTCTGTCGAATGAATAAATAAAATCTTTAAAAAAAAAAATAAATAAATAAAAAATAAAAAATAAAAAAAAATAAAAAATAAAAAAATGTGTAAATGAGACTCATAAGTACCATCCATATTACTCTTACTTTTTCCTCCTGATCTTTAATTTTTCTCTTAGGTTCTACAACCTAACACTTGAGTGTACTGTTCTGTGTAGACACAGAGTTAAAGTTCAGTGATGCAGACATTAGATCTGAAGGCTGATCCTGGGCCAGACATTATCTGTCTCAATGACCATTGGCAAAGTCTGATGTCTTGTGCCTGTCACCACGTCCACAAAACATCACAAATATTGACTTATCCTGAGTAGGTGAACTTTGAGAAAGAGGCTTTGGAAAACCTGGGGAAAGGATTTAAGAGTGCAGCTCCCCACCAGGGACCCAACCGCAGCCGACTGTGCAGAGTAACACAACTATCAGCCTTCCTTCCTAACCAGCCACGGTCAAGCGCTACGGCTGACATACAGGTACCTGTTGCCCAAGTCGGATGTAAACAGACCATCTGCCGGGTGGGAAATTAATGAACTCATACGATCTCAGCTGGGTTTTGAACTTTCCCAGAATGAGAAGGAGGAAGATGGAGTGTGACCACGGCATGGATGTTAGTGAAGACGGCCACATTCTCATTACCAGGGAGAGACTTTGGGCAAAGGACAGTTGAAGGGCAGACCTTGTGTGGAGGGGCACATCTCCTACCACTTTTTGATAGAATGCCCTCTGCTCTCATCTCCTCGGCTAAATTAGTAGGAGTCTCTCCCACCACGTATGTGAGAAGGTGGCAGAGAGCTACAATTTCAGACAGCTGTCATCCTAGAAAAGTCTCTCTTCCTCAACATGACACACAAGCCACTCAGCCCCGTTGATGAGATTTCCATGAATTTGTTTTCTTCCATTTCCACCCTCTTCTTATTTGCCATAATAACTAACCTTTAGGTCCTCTTCTGGGTGGTGCTGGCTTCCCCTTCTGACCCAGTTCTCTGCATCTCCCTGTAGCTCCCCAACTCCACGATGCTGTGTTCTTGCCCTTTTTTCAGAAACCTCCTTTTGGCTAGGGTCATTCAGGGACCTGCCTCTATGTCGGAGCCACTCTCCATTTACCTTGCCCGATGCTCTGTGATTCATGCCAACTTGCTTGCGTTCCCTGCTGGACTGCGAGCTCCTAGAGGCAAGAACAGATTTCTTCACCTCTTAGTCCTCATCCATACTGCATAGCCCACGGGCACCCGTGCACCACCATGAATGCCAACCGCCATTTTGCTGAGCAGATATGAGCTCCCAGGTAGGACACTATGAATGGATGAGCATAAATCCCACAGTCCCACCTGGAAAATGAAAACAGATCATAACAATTTTTAGTTTCTCTTTTTATGGAAAGCCCCACTCTGCAGAGTTGAAGAGTTTTGTAAAATGCAAAGAAATCTGATCCCAGAGAACAACACACTAAGATGCCAAGAGAATCACTATTTCAACAGCTATATAATATCCTCATCATCTGGGGATTGTAGGGGAAGGAAGGGTTACCAGTGAGTGTATGTGTGCGTGTGTGCTTAAAAGCAGATAACTATGATTTTGCCTTTACATGTGTACTGCCCTACTTCTCTTCTTCAAAAAAGGGTAAGCCAGGTTTTCCTCATTTGGGTGAAACCTGGACTCTAAACTTCATTTACTCTGTCAGCTCTGGGTCAACTTTCTCTTGGTTCAAGCTCTTCACACCTGGTAGGGCTTTTGTAACAAGGTCTTGCTGTAGCCCCTGGAGAGAGAGGCTGGAACAGGTTTAATGGAACCTATGGTTTTTGTCATATCAACATTAGCATCTTTTGGGTACCATAGGCTGGCATTCACTGTCAAAGCCAGCAGTTTCTGAGCTCTGATTTTTGGCTTTTGGGTCTATCCTGCACCTTCTTTTCTCTTTTCCTTAATCCAATATAAATCTAGTAAACCCCTATGAAATGATAGGTACTCAGTGAGGTGCTGTGGAGATGAAGATGAATAAAACTTGAGTTTTTCACTGTCCAGTAGGGAGGACAGATGTGTAGTCAGGTAAGAGCAATGAATCGAAGCACAGATGAGATTCAGAGGTAGCCCAGAGAAGAGCCACATGAATCCTCTTCGGCAAAACATGGTAGTCTCCCGGAGGAGGCAGTTCTGAAGTGCGTTTGATGAAATACACAGACTGTGTACATCCACAGGCTGTGGATGTAGGGCCCAGAGGTTGGACATGGTTATTCCAGGCCCAGGGATGCCATGAGGAAGGGCACAGGGGCATGGAACAATGCGTTTGAGGAACTGCAATCCCACGGTTTGCTAATCATAAGGTTGAACATAGGGTGAGGAGGGGGCAATGAGATGCTGGGAGATGGGGCTGGGAGTGGGCCAAGGACACCTTTACCCTCTTAGAGTGCATCCTCAATGGGGAAGCCGGGCTTGTGCTGGTAAAGTTGGTAAAATGGAAGTCACCATTGTAATCTCTCAGAAACCTCCTCACTGAGGTACAAGCCAAGTCTACGACGTCCTGCGTGATCTGCCCCGTTTCCTCTCTGACCTCTTTTCCCTCTCTTTTTCTCTCCTCATTCACCCCACTCTAGGCCCGCTGGCTGCCTTGCTGGCTTTCCAGCATGCGGAGGCCTGCTCTGTCTCTGGGCCTTCGGACTAGCCGCCCGCGCTTCCTGGGATGCTTCTCTGGGATCTCCTCCTGGCTCACTGCCTCTCCTCCCTTCAGTCTTTGCTCGGATGCCACCTCCTCAGTGAGGGCTCCCCTGCCCCTCTCTCCTGCTGAACACTGCAGCTCCTCAAGGGATTTTCATCTGCCATCCCAGTCTGTTTCTCTCCAGGGCACCTATAGTTACCCAATAACTTAGGTTTTGTTTACTGTTTGTCTCCCACTAAGCAGATACTCCGCGAGAACAGAGAGATTGAACCTTTCACTCACTGCTGCAAACTCCTCTCAACAACAGTGCTTGACACGAGGTCGACACTCAATACATGTTTGTTGCATGAATGGATACATATTTTATATGTGAAGTCAAGGAGCTTAGATGTTGTCCTGAAGTCAACAAACGGCTTTAGGCCAAGGGAGGAGCAAGGGGGATTTGCATGTTTATAGATCACTCTGGAGGCTGTGTGGCTTCTCTTGATTAACATGGGGGGCAAGTCAGGGGTTGGGAAAACAGGTTCTTGAAACCATCTTGGATTCAAATAAGTGAAAGAGAGCCTCAAGAGTAGAAATGACTACTAGAGAAAGGGGTGACTTTAGATGACATGCCAAAAATGGACTTGGCGTTATTTGAAGGCTAATACATAGGATGAGGGAACAGAAGGAAAGGGTCAAAGATAACTCCCAGGGCCTCTAACCAAGAGGAGAAAACTAGGAACTAGGAACAGCAAGAGCAGAAAGGAGGTAGTGGGAGACCAGGTGGTCAAATATACTCTTTCAAGGGGCCTCTGGAAATAGTGAGATGGTCACCATCGCCATTGATGTCATGTGGTGAGGCTGCCAGGAGCAGTGTGATTGGTATATACCAGGGCTGAGGTTTCTCAGTTGAAAGTCTCAGTGAATCAAAGACCAAATTAAGTGTTTATTTATTCATGATTTCAAAGAATCATAATTGTTCATCACTTCGGGTGCCGTAGTTTTGGAGGTAAACGAGGTATGTTCTGTGTCTAGTAGAACTCAGTCTAGAGACAGGTATGTAAACAACAGAAACAATAAACATGACCCACCAGATGTTATGCAGAGGCATCAATAAAGAGCCATGGGAGCAGGGAGGACCCTAATAGTGTTCAGGGAATGCTGTCTGAGAGAGTAGCTAACTATGCAAGGATTGGGGAGGAAGTATGGGGCCTGAAAATAGGAAAATGGGTCATGAGGTGGGGGTGGGGGTGGGGAGGGAAATGAGGCAGAGAGTGGGATTTCAGGCAGAGGAAAGGATACGAGCAAAGACAAATAGTTTGATATGACCACCTATTAGACATATGGGTGAGGGGAAAGTGGCTGAAGCTGTCAGGGCCAGATTGGGAGAGACTTGAAAGCCAATGCCAGGAATTTAAGATTTGTCCTGCAGCCATGTGTAATGGGCTGGCTTAGAGCAGAAGATTAATATGTTACTATGAGTGTTTGGAAGTCAATTTGGATAATATTCGGAGGATGGCTGCAGGGAGAAGGAACTGAAGGGAGCAGGTGCAGGGGTGGTGATCACAGAGGTCTAGCTTGGAGACAACAGTGCTTGGACAGGCATTATGCATATGGAAAGAGTATGGAAACGGGAAATAGTCCATTGGAGGAATTGTTGTCAATTTGGATAATATTCGGAGGATGGCTGCAGGGAGAAGGAACTGAAGGGAGCAGGTGCAGGGGTGGTGATCACAGAGGTCTAGCTTGGAGACAACAGTGCTTGGACAGGCATTATGCATATGGAAAGAGTATGGAAACGGGAAATAGTCCATTGGAGGAATTGTTCAGACTTACATACTAATTTAGGTTTCTCAGAAAGAGAAGCTCAGGATGAATGTTAGTTTATTGCATAAGAGGCTGGGTAGACAGTGACATCTTCAACCAAGAAGATGATAGATTTAGAGAAGGAGGGGAGCCAAAGAGTTGGATAAACTGATTTTTGGATCCCTGAAATTAGAACCAGAGTGCACCTGTGGGTGATTTGGGTCTATTTCCTCTCCCCTGGAAGATCATTTAGGGAGCTAGGGCAGCATTTTTGGCTCCAGCAGGTCTGCGGCTGGTGGCAAGAAGGCCTTTAATTCTTAGAAATGGGTGTGAGACCAAGGATGAGTGACATCAATAATCAAGGATCATGGATCAAGATGAGGTTATTAAAGAATAGTGGCCCCAAGTGGGTCGTCCAAACAATGGTGGCTCTGGGCTCTTAGCAGGAGGCAGAGATCAAAGCTAGGGATGGGGAGAAGGAAGTAAGGCAGAGGGACAGAGTGTGGTGGGGCCTCGCAGGACAGACACTATCCAGTGCTGAGCTCTGGCTGCTCCTCCAGGCAGGATGGCTGGTCCTGTGAAGTCCCAAATAAGCACACAGTTTGAACAACTTCTTTCAGCAGAACCATGTCTTTTTTCACTAAAGTATTTGTTTCTTTCTTTTACTAGGTTTACTTACCAATATGCCCTTTTGTAATTCATACCGGAGTCTAGACAATCTCATGCCAAAGATAAACCTGTGTCTCCTTTCTGAACATGGAGTGGTGTCGGAAACTGTCAGAAAACAAGGTTTATGTCAGATGCAGGGAAAGACTTTCTTCACTTGGCCAATTTCTTCTACATTTCATGATAAGGATGATAGGAATAGGAGAGCCATTGAATTTCTACTCTACTGCACTGACTCACACCCACCTGCCCATTTATCTACTTACTGATCAATGAGTATTTGAGAGCCAGGCATAAGCTTAGCACTAGTGATGCAACAGTGAGGAAGACGTAGGTGGTCCCTCCCTCAAGGAGCCTACAGAGATGATGGGTGATGTCCAAGGGCCATGAAGGAGAAGTGTAGGGGATACAGGGTTTGAGATAGCCCAGATTCCAGGATGCCTTCCTGAAGGAAGCAACATTTGTAACCCAAGGCGAGCAGAACAAGGAGATGCTAGGCAGGCAAGGGGAGGTGGGGCAGGGAGAGACAGAGAAGGGGGGTTGCTTCAGTGTGTAAGAAAAAGGAAAGAGGAAAGGAGCAGGGACTTTAGAAGAACTGCAGAGTTTCCTTATAGCAGGAGTAGAGAGTGAGGAGGAGAGTGGTGTAGGGTAAAGCATGGACCATGTGGGCTCTTGTAAATTGTACAAAGGATTTTATTTTTATCCAAGGGGTCATTCATAGTGGCCACTGGTCCTAAGGAAAGTAATAAGAACTGATGTCCTTTTCCATGTGGGCTGTGACTGTGGACTGTGTCCTCCCAGGCATGTGACATCTCACGGTGGGCAGCCAGAGCAATACTCTCTTACAGAGTCATCACAAGCACAAGGGGAGGCACGTTGGCTGGGAGGACTGGAGACTTCCATCTTTTTTTGCTTAAGCACCGAATCATTTTATAGTTCCTGTACATTTTAGCATAAATCTCATCAAGAACCACAGCTCTAAGTGTACTGTCAACGACTGCTTAATCAAATAGGGAGCATCCTTCCCAAATAGTATGAATGAGAATCACATTGGACGTGCTTTATTCAAGTATGCTGAGGTCTGGTGACAGTGCTACAGTGTCTGGTGCAGTATAGCACCCATGCCATATGGGAAGTTTCCAGATTGTGAGAATTCCATGTATCTGGAAGTCTTTCCTCCCATGGCCACCCTCAGTGGCCATGTGCTCGTGGTTGGCCAGTAAACAGCATGTCACTCACACATCAAGGGGGAAAGTTAGGGATGGGGGGAGGATGGGTTTAATAGGTGCTAATATTAAATGAAACCAAACAACAGAAGCCTTTTGATACATTAAACACGTGGGCAAATGCATCCTCAGAACAATGTATCATTGTTTTTTTTGTTCTGTTTTCAGATTTTTGATGTTGAAGTTAGCCAAAAAGTATTATATATTCTTTTGATTTTATGCATCAGAGAAGCTTCATAATAGTCAAGGTAAAAACGAATTTGGCATGTCTTAAAAGGAATTTGGTATGTCTGTCCAGTGATATATAATTCTTTCGGGACAGCTATATCTTCATTTTGATGCATTTTTTCCCTTTAATTTTTTCTTTTACTTCTATCACCAGTAATTCTTGCTTTATTTTTTTAATTCCATAATTGGGTTTTCTCATATTCTCAGTGGATAGATGCTAGCACTACTAGCTCTACAAATTATAAAAAAAGATGCTCCCTCTGGGTGGATAAAGTATACAACAGTGTCCTTTCCAGATGATGAATTGCAAAAAGGCCTCCTTCCTCCAGGAAAAGGCATAAGACTTGGCAGAACATGGGCTGAATTTCAGCCCTTACTCACCCCACTTTCCCCCACAGCAGGTACCTTTGTGCAGTGCACAAACTGCACAACCAGACATAGTGACCCTGCAACTTTTTCATTGTCTTCATATTTAGTCTCCTCATAGTTCATTTAACTCGAGAAATTTTTATTAAACGAGGCACTATGTTAGCAACCTAGAGGGCTATAAAGATGGGTAGATTTCAGTCCCTGCCCTGAAGAAATTTATAGTCTAGTACTAACAGTAAGACAAACACATATACAAACAATTGTACTAATTCTCTCTCTCTCTCTCTGCCTCATCCTAAAGAATGTATGTGAAACTACTCACAAGAAGAACCTTACAAGAACAATAAAATACAGTTAAATTGAAATTAGGAAATTTTTGATTTAAAAACAAATTATGATCGCATATAAGAAGAGGGAGAAGCATGGATAGTGACCATAGTGGTCAACCTGGAGCTTCAAATTCTGAGTTTCCGGGCATCCAGAGTGAAAAGTGACACATGGTCAAGTACATAGTCCACAAAATCCATACTGAGGTCTACACTGAGTTGATCAGGATAGGCTAAGCCAGGCTAGCTCCAAATCTCCGAGGTTTACGTTACAACAAATTCTTATTTCTTATCCTATAAATAGGCTGCAGGTAGAGCCGCTCTCCAGGACAGTGTACCATAGTGACTCGGGGGTCCAGGCCATCTCCATTTTGTGGATAACCATTTCAACCCAAGGCTTCTGTGTTGGCTGTGAGAGTGGGGGGAGAGTGAGTAGAAAACATGTCACTTCTGCTCATAACTCATTGGCTCGGGGTAATCACATGACCACAAATAACTACAAGGGGCCAAGAAATGCACTATTTGGTCAGGTTACCACCTCTAACATATACACTGGCTATGTAAACCTTTTCCTAAAACTGAATTCTCAAAGAACTTTTTTACATGGGACTTTCTACAAGACGGAATAACAGAGGAATAAGTACTGTGTTATGCAGATTCAAAGAGAGTTGCTTGTTCACTCATGCAGAGCAGGGATGATTTCATTGGGAGGTAGACATAATGTGGGTTTAAAGAATGGTGAAACTTTGGAAGATACGGAGAAGTCTGGTAGGAAGGAGGTCATTAGCTGTGGAGGGAATGGTAGCATATACTCATTCTCTCCTGGGAACATCCAATGGTCTAGTTCACCTGGTACCTAGCTGGTTGTGGGGAAGTCGGACTGGAACCACGGGCAGCGGCCATATTGCAGAGAGTCTTGGGATTTGTGTTTCGTCCAGTAAAGTATTTGAAAGCAGGAAGTCCCTGCTGCTGTCATTGTAGACTTCTACTTACCGGAGCTGCTGAGAGGGCTTTCCAAAAATCTTTAATCATGTTTCGAGGGATTATAAAAACACAGAAATCATACAGTTCCTTTTTTCTCCTCCTTCAGACACATACCTTAGCAGCAAGGGATGTATCCTTGAATATTTCCTCAGGAAAAATTAATGAAGTGAATTAAAACAGACCTTCTTTCAAGCTGTTCCAAATGAACTCATTTCATAGCCTTTATCATGGCTTCCTTGCCATTTGGGAAATTTATTTAAGTTATTAAAAAAATTCCCTAAAATTCTCAGCTGAAAAATTGGCTTCTGTTTTTTCTACAAAGCTAACTCACCTGATTTGTCAGAACAGCTTGAAAATGAAGTGCTAACTGGTGGGTTTTATTGAAAGGAAACCAAGTGGAACAACATCTGTATTTTCTTAGGAAACTCAAAAAGCTCACAGTCATGTGGCGTTCCTTGGGGTGAATTCTTTGTTATGAATTACAACCTGCTTACTGATGAGTTGTTAATAAAAAGTAGGCCTGCCGGGCCATTATTTTTTTCCACACAGTACACACAGTTTAGTTTTCTTTCTTTCTTTTTCTTTTTTTTTAAGTTTTCATTAATGCAGTGAGTGTGAATAAATCTGTTTCTAATTTGTAATTGTTTTCCCTTCATCTGGACACTAATTTATCGCCAAATCTAACACTTGTCTATTATTAACATCCCCCCAACAGGAACATGTTTTCATGTTTCTTTTTTTCTCCCCTCTTACTTTCTTGCCTGCACTACCCCTGCTCCCTATGCACACACCTCTTTTTTTCTTATTTTTTCTTAAACTGAGGGAATGTGGGACCAAAACGTCGCAGGGTGGTAGGGATCTTGTTTGTAGACGTAGCATCCAAATCCGAGCTCACGGCAGCCGGAGGTAACCAGGCTCTCGTGGGCCTGTCCACGTTGCATCTGAGGGCCTGCCAGCTGGAGTTGTTTGGAGCTGAGAAAATAGGCTCGGGGAAAACTGGGGAGGAAACTAGAAACAGATGGTAACCTGAGGTGGCAGGACAACTTTATTTAGCGTGGCAGTTTTAATTTATTTATTTATTTTACACACGCATCTGGTCGCACTGGGGAGCCTCGATGCATACTCATTATTATGCTGTTAATAGTATAGCTGATTTGCCAAGGAATATTAGCAACTAAGTTCACTATGTATTCAAGTAGATTCATATTTTAGTGGGCCTTTGTGAGGCATGCTAGTGGTTAGGGTTTTATGTGGAAAGGGCGTAGAAGCTGCTGTTTGAAGTTCTAGTGGTGTGGAAAATGTGTGTCTACCAATTAAGGATGTTAAATGGCCCCACCGCCAGAGAACATGCCAAGTTGTCAATAAACAGCCAGTGGGTTGCTAATACATGGCTGTGGGTGCATTCTTGAGTTTAGAATAGTCAGGTTGCTCCTTCGGGGATGCGTGGGTGAGGGGCCCATCGTTATTGTCACTGGAGGCGTGAGCACAGATCTAGGGAAGGGTTTGCATTAGTCCATGTCTCATTCTTCCATCATTATCTCCATCAATATGAAAAAATTAGAAAAATCATTTTGTGACATTGGATACCGTTTGAGATGGAAATTTTATTTTGCAGAAACAAAACAAAAAACGCAGACTCTTTTTTCTTCTAATTTCTATCGGGTATAATTTTCATCCTTCTGAGTTTGGGCTGGGTCTTACATTTCTGGGAAATTGTGATTCCTGCGGTGTTTCCACTGAGCTGTCAGGGCTCCGTCTTTGGGACAGGCGGCTTCTTGCCTGATTTACAGCTACTTTTGCAGAACTGGGAAGCTTAGCTAATTTGAATGATCACCTTGAAATTGGACTAGTCTTATCATGACCCATCAGATTTCGTTTGCCCAGCCACTGGGGGCTCATTCCCAATGTGTGCAAAGAAGACTCGCTCTTCTCCAAATGCGGTGGTTGCTCTGACACTTGAATGGAATCCACATGGAAGCTGGTACCAGGGGACCCTGTTTTAGCGAGCAAGCCTGCCAGCTATGTTGGTCTGCTCACCTAAAAGCCTCCGAGCCTGTAAGTAAGAACCTGAAAATGTTATTGAAGTAAACTTAGGGAAGTGGGTCCTAGTAAGACAAATGCACATGTGTGTGGATGTGAGGGTA
This sequence comes from Ursus arctos, assembly GCF_023065955.2. Lineage (NCBI taxonomy): Eukaryota > Metazoa > Chordata > Mammalia > Carnivora > Ursidae > Ursus > Ursus arctos. The sequence goes on along the minus strand of NW_026622974.1, from coordinate 36,814,238 downwards.
AACTAGACTGTGTCATGACGCTGTGAAAAGGGATACCTGCTCTCTACCCTGTGCCTCTCGGGAAATGAGGACACTACATCTTTACAGATGGCAGCGGGCCCTGCCGTTGCAAATCTGCACGCTGCCTGGGCGTAGTAAGTTTGACATGTGGGCATGTCACCCCTGTGGGAGTCTGTTTGCCTCTGCTGGTGCCCAGAAGGTGGCTGTCATCACTAAGCCAGGCCTGCCCATGGCAACATCCCAGATGAGTGCCAGCTGGCTACCTCTTCAGCAGTGGAGTGTGGGGTGAGAGAACACAGAGGAGAAACAGAGAGGAGCTGGGAACTTTGAACCAAAAACGTTGATGTCAAAGTGTCATAGAATGTCACGTTTTTCCATCCGGGACAGGAGACATCTACACAATCCGATACATTTTTTACTCAATCTGTAATTGTTTATTTGGGACCCACTGTTTGGGCACTCTAGATGCATTTTCTTTTCTCTAGACATTACAGTTCTGAATAAACAAAAACTGTACCATGACTGGGTTATGAGCAGAATTCATTCCAGGGAGAATACATGGCAGGGCTGACGAGACTCTAACATGTCTAAAAACTGAAAGGCAAAGAACTTAGGCTCTGGAGTCAAACCTACTGGCTGTGTGATGAGAAAGAGGTTTCTTAACCTCTCTGAGCCTCACAGTTTGCTCATCTAAAGATATTCCTGCCCTGGTTCTTGTGAGGGTTACTCAAGATAATTAATGGAAAGCACATAAAAGTAGTAAGAATGTAAGTAAACAGGCAAGACATCCATTTCCTTCCTCCCTTGCTCTTTGGAAAATGCTCATTAAGGGTTCAAGATTAGCTCATATTTTCTTCTGCTAATGTGTAGCCACATGTTGATGGATTCTTCAAGACTCTTTGAGCCAGACTTAGTCAGAACTGGTCAGGGAAGGAAGGTTTCCTTAGCCACCAAAGCATGATGAAGTCTGTTGGGACACAAACCCATGTCCTCCAAAGTCAACATGTCCTGATGTTGAGATTAAATGAATCCAGCCTTTTCAAAATCACAAGTCACGTGAAGAAATCGAGCAGTGAATTATTGCAGGCACACACAGATGACTGTTAACCCTCACATCCCTTTTAAGGACAGAGCAACACTGCAGAATACAAAGGTTAAGCCAAGAAAGAGTGGAAGCAGCCAGGTAGCTTTTTGATTAGCGGTTCAAATGCAAACGGAGGAGGAGCTCTGCGATTTCCTTTGAGCGAAGGGGTGGACTGGTCTCACGTGTTATGCTTCCGACTTGCTAAACATCTGTCTCCTTCAGTTCCTTCCCTGGATGATTGTTTAAATAGTCTCTGTTTTCTCACCATAGGCAACCTGGGCTGGAAAATCCTCTGCAGACACAATTTATATGAATAAAAAAAAAAAATCAGTGCATATGTGTATGTGTGTGCGTGTTAAACCACACTTAATTCTTCCCTTTGGCCCTGATTTTTAGGACTCAAGCCCAGAAACAATAGGAGCCTAGCACCTTACCATATGATGTCTTTCGTTTTGTTTTTTAAAGCTTGTTAAAAAACTCCCGATCCCTTGAGTTCAAAGCACTGATATGTCCCACACGTCCGGAGGGACCTCTTCCAGCCAGGCCTCTTGTGGACCCATCCAGTCAAGTCTTCCTGCGTCGTCTACTGGTTCGGCAGCATTGTCAGCTGGCATCTGGCTTCCTCCTACCACCAGGGACTCTTCAAAGCCCACAGTCCTTATCGCATTGGTGGTTTCCTCCCTGTGCAGTATTGTGTGTGTGTGTGTGTGTGTGCGCGCGCGCACGAGTGCACGTGTGCACATATGCACATCTGTGTCAAAATTCAAGTTTTACTATCTCTCTCATCATCTCCAGAGGGAGTGCAGGCTTCCTGTTCTGTGTGTTTCACAAGTCTGGATATTTTCAGCTTCCACCATCCCACTTTACACATTCCCTGGTCTGGATAACACTTGTGGGTCTGGGAACGTAGTGACGCATCTGAGTACAGTTCTCAGAGGAAGAAAACTGATAAAGCTCCCAGCATTTCCATCGTGTCGTCACCAGAGAAAACTGGTGCTACTCGAGGGGTGCCCGGCTCTCCTCCCCCTTGGTTCTGAGGGCCTTGAAGGGTGGGATGTGCATGAGGTGTTGTAGAGCCTCTCAATAGAGCTGAAATACTTGTTCTCCATCGTGCGGCTCCAAAATTGGCTCAGTCCCTGAAGTTGAGAAACAAGCTGTTGTCTTGTTTGGGGAAAAATTCTAAACGCATCCAGGTTAAGAGTCCATTTCCCCATTGATCCTGGAAGCCCAACTTTGTGGGTCCATCCCTGAAGCTCTCTTCTGCCTAGCAGAGACTTTGCTTCTTGATTTTGTATCTGGAACGTCTAATGAGAAGAACAGGAGGACTGACACAGACCCTAGGAAGAGAGTCTCCTGACTCATGAGTGAGGACATAGTTGAGACAGGAGAGGGGAGGACAGCAGGCTGCATGACGGCTCTCCAAGGACTCCCATGTCCGAGTCCTAGGAAACTGAATATGTTGCCTTATGTGGCAAAAGGAACTTTCCAAATATGATTAAGTTAAGTATCTTGAATGGGAAGATTATCCTAGATTATCTGAGTTGGTCCTAAATGTAAACAAAAGGATGACAATGGAAACAGGTTGGAATGAGGTACCTACGAGCCAAGGTTTGCCAGCAACCTCTAGTAGCTCGAAGAGGTAAGGGACATTGTCTCCCCTGGAATCTCCAGAAGGAATCGGCCCTGTTGACACCTTGATTTCACTGGAGGGCCATCATTCTCTAAGGGTAGGACATTTTTGTGTGTGTTCCTTCCCATAGGGGAGCTCTAATTCAGTCTGCAGGACTTTGTGAGGTGTCCGTTTCGGTGCCCCATAAAAATAATTAGCTTAATTGTCTTTCCTACTGGACTCTAGCAGTGGCTGTGTCTTGTTTCCTTTTGGGTCTTTGCTGATGACGCAATTCTAGAAAACAAATTTCTCAGGAACCAAATGGGTGATCCCTCTTGCAGCAACAACTCTGCCTTATAAACTGTTCACGTGGAGTGAAGCCTGTCTCTAGACTGCCCAGAGATGAAGCCCCAGAGCGGGTAAACTGTGTCCCAGAAATTTCCAGAGGTCTTTTCAGGTCAGATTTTGCTTCCTCCCTTTACCACCCTCCACTTCCAGAGATTATAAAGGCATGATTTTCTACATGTCATATTTTTTCCTTGGCTCTGTTACAAGTATGACCCCCCTCCCCCTCGCACACACACTGGGCTTGTATTATCCTGTTATTTGAAAAAAAAGATTAATACACAGCAGAACTTCATTTTCAGGGAATTGTCTTAGAGGGAAAGCTGGTTTGAATGAATAAAAACTCTGTTTTCGGCTGAATCGTGTCCCTCCAAAAGCATTTGCTGTCGTCCTAACTTCCAGTACCTCAGAATTGGGACTGTGCTTGGACATAGGGTCTCTAAAGAGGTAAAGAAGGTTAAATGGGGTTGTTAGGGTGGGGCCTAATCCAATATGGCTGTTGTCCTTTTAAGAAGAGGAGATTAACCCAGGGCGCCTGGGTGCCTCAGCTGGTTAAGCATCTGCCTTGGGCTCAGGTCATGATCCCAGGGTCCTGGGATAGAGCCCCTCATTGAGCTCCCTGCTCAGTGGGGAGCCTGCTTCTCCCTCCCCCTCTGCCTCTCCCCCCCAACTAAGTGTTCTCTCTCATTCACTCTGCTCTCTCACAAATAAATAAATTTTTAAAAATCTTTAAACAAAAAAAGAAGAGGAGATTAAGACACAGAGGTGCGGAAGGAAGGCCATGTGAAGACACAGGGAAAAGACCGCCATGGGCAAGCCAAGGAGAGAGGCCCCGGAAGTAACCAGTCCTGCTGACACCTTGATCTTGGACTTCAGCCTCTAGAACTGTGAGAAAATAGATATCTGTTTAAGCTCGTCTGTGGTACTTCGTTCGTCGGCAGCCTTCCCAAACGAATACAATATTCTTGGAGAGGGGGAGGGGCGGCAAGGACTTTGAAACGGGTGCACATTTACTTATAACACGTATATAGGCTTGGACAATTGTTAACAGTGTTTTTTCATCTTGAAAGTATATTTTGCAGACAAAATATAAATGTGCTAAAATTTCTTGAAAGCTTTTTTCTTATAAGTAGGTCAGCTATGTTCCCCTCAAGCTTTCTATCCTATTTAATTCACTTAGCAGATTATTTATTTCTTTATTGAGAATAGAAAAGTAAGTTTAGACACAGTGCAGCCAAGTGATCGTATATTATAAAGACAAGAATACACATTGATGGGGTGCCTGGGTGGCACAGCGGTTAAGCGTCTGCCTTCAGCTCAGGACGTGATCCCGGCGTTATGGGATCGAGCCCCACATCAGGCTCCTCCGCTATGAGCCTGCTTCTTCCTCTCCCACTCCCCCTGCTTCTGTTCCCTCTCTCGCTGGCTGTCTCTATCTCTGTCGAATAAATAAGTAAAATCTTTAAAAAAAAAAAAAAGAATACAAGTTGCTTTTTCCGATATCTCGGGGTTTCCAAAACCCGGCTTAGTCTGAATAGCAGTCTCCTGCGTGAAGCGTTCTAGAGGAACGGCGCTCTCCCCGTCTCAGACAGTGCTCGTGTCAGTTGCCCATGGGGGTCTCCTGCTTGTGCGTCACTGGCTGTGGGTGTCCTGCTGTGTCCAGCAGTTTGGCATAGCCTATAGTTCAGCGGGATTGCTTCCCAAGGCCTTGAGTTTCTGTTCTGGAAACAGCCCAAGATTATTGGTGTCTATGTTTTTCCTTTGTGGAGAGACATGGACCGAGCGTGGATTTTGTAGAACATTCCCCTTCGAGCTTACTTGTAAAAGGAATTGACAGTCCTTCGCAAGGTTGCTTTGCAAAATGCCCAGGGAAGCACTCCATCTGAACACGGACTTCTGCCTGCCTCTCTTGCGGCCTGAGCCCCTGAGGCTTCTCCCACCACCTGAGTCCCCACCGGGCAGCAGGGGAGCCCCGCATCCTGCAGACCCGTGGCTCCCACGGCGCACCGGCAGGATGCAGGCGCCCACTGAGGACTCTCTGACAAGGTGGCTAAACGCCAGCTGGTGGGTGTAAGTGCCTTCTCCCCTTTTGCTTGGTTCCATCACCTCAACCTCCTGCCCCCTGAGCCCATATGCCGAGGAAGGGTGTTGCGAAAGTCTAGGTGGCAAAGGAAGCGAATGAGGATAGTTATTATGGAAAGAAAGAGGATTCCTTTAGAGTGGAAAAGAACTTGGGCTGGGAAAAAGGACCCCGAATTGGAATTGTTTTATGAGAAATGTTGCCCGTTCTGAGACGGAGATTCTTCTGAAAGGGATTTCTTAGGAGCTGCTCTCAGGGAAAACCTAAGAGGGGATGGGAGAGCATGACTAGAGGGGAAGAGGCTAGCGAGGGCCCAGGATTGAGCAAACGCCCATGGAGAGAAACTCTATCCTTTCTATATTTCTGTGTAACAAATTGTCCCAAACAATACACATTTATCTTCTGGCAGAGTTTATTTGGGTCAGGATGTCAGGAGTGGCTTGGCTGGGCCTCACTGGCTCAGGTTTATCTGGAGTGGAAGGATTACTTGCAAGGCAGCTCACTGACATGGCTGGTGCGTTGGCGCTGGCTGATGGTGGGAGGCCTCAGTTCCTCTCCACTGGGGCTCTCCCAAGACTGCCTAAGTGTCCTCCTGATGGGATGTCCCCTGCGTGCAGAGTCCAGGACAGGGAGCCAGGCAGAAGTCAGTCATTTTGACTCTGCCTTGGATGTCACCTAGCATAACTTCCCTCATCTTCTATTCTTTGGAAGCAAGTCACTGCTGGCCTGCATTTAAGGGAAATGGAATTAGGCTCCATCTTTTGAAAGGAGGAGTGTCAAAGAATTTACGGACATATTTTAAAACCACTGCAGTAACGCTGCCTCAGCCTTTCGGGGAAGCTCTGAAGATAACACAGTTTACCCCTCAGAGTAGTTTCCACCAGCAGCAAGCAAGAGTACTGACACTCTCCCATTTGCTTATCATTGAGTAAGGACTGCCTGAGATAGAAGGGGCATCACATTCTAGGCTCCCTGACTTGCCGACAAAGTGGGCGCCTGAGAGCAGACCTCTGATGAGGGACACAGGTGCTGGCCACGGAGAGGGAACACAAACTGAAGGTGTGTCATGGCCAACACAGTGGAGGGATGTGAGGGGATGACAGGCAACTCACTGACAAGGTCCTCTACCACCGAAAGCACAGTGTCTCATATAGCACAGTGATCAGACTCTTACTGAAGGGTGCTTATTCACCGCTATGTATGTTAGAGGAGCAAGTCGGTAATGTGGCTTGTTGGCCTTGGGTCCAGCGGTGTTTAGGGGGGACGCCATGTTTGTAGTTCTCCAAAATCCTTTAATGAGGTCATCGGGTTTCAGGGATTCTGCCTTACCTTCCCCTTCTTGTGTGGCTCCATCTCTAAGCAGAATCCCCCTTATCTCAGAGAGCCCAGCAGCAGATGTCAGAAAACTACATAATGAAATAAAATGACAAAATAGAACGAGGCCGATGCTTGCCGAAAAGAGCAGGGAAGGAGCTGGCTGGGCACCCAGGGTCATTACTAACACTCAGTACTTCGGTGGCGCCTTGAAGAGCTGTGTGATCAGTTAAGTAATCCAGGGTTATTTTCTTGGATAGAATCTTTAAGTCCAACAGGTGTTTTGAAAGTTTGGTGCTTTGAGTATTTTAGTCTTTCTGGATTGTTCTCGAGGGAAAAATGATTTTGATTTGTAAATCATCCGGAGGTTTTTAAAAGTCGGTTATTTCTTAAAACAATAGATAGTGCACCGCCTTTGGCAAAAGTATAGGGAATTCACGTGGTTTTTTCCTTCATTTTCCACCTCAAAGCTGTCTTCGTGAAATTATTTAAGTACGCGGTGTAACATTTCTGTTCGGTGGGGGGAACATAGCCAGGGGTCCTGCCCGAAACTGTAAGCAGCATGGGCTCCGGGCGTCCTCTAGCCGGCCGGTAATCCTGCACCTGCGCTGCCAGGTGGCCGGCTGCAGGAGTCTGTGGTGCCCCGTCCGCCCTGCACAGCGAGCGAGCCGGCCCGGGCCACGCGGAGAAAGGCGGTGTCTACACTGAGGTGTGGCTGAGTCAACAAGCCAGCTTGCCCGGGACACGCTTCACGGAGAGGCGGGGCGCGGAAGGGAGACACGCACGGCTCCACGCGGCGCGAGCCGAAGCAGGTGTGCCGCGCGCCTGCCCACCTTGGCCAGAGTGTCTGTGCAGGAGCCCGGGATGCCACGGGGACCACACGTGGGCTGTAGCTCATTAACCTGTCCCATCTCTCCCCCCCGAGTGGACGAGGGTGCGTTTTGCCTCCGGAGTGGTCCCGGATTGTGTCATCGCCGAGTCCGGAGCTGAAAAGGGCTGCGGCGTAACAAAGCCCAGATCCAGGAGGAAAAAGGGGGTGGGCGTGGGCGCCAGGACTGAAACCACAGCAGAGGACACGTTCCCGAGGGCTCCGGGATGCACCTGCCGCCCTCCGCGGTGCCCGCGTGTTTCCGCCGCGCCGAGTGGCGCTGGGCTCGCAGGCCCCGAGCGGACTCACCGGGCATGTGTTTGCGGCTGTCAGGAGGCCGGTTGCTGCCGCGCTGCTCATGGTCTGGGCCGGACAGTCCTTTCTGGCTGATGTTTTTCTGTGGTTCAGCTGGGAGCAGGAGGTCTCCCGGCCGGGCCTCCCAAGCGCCTGCAGTTACCGACTCTGCCCACGAGGTGGCAGCACGGGGAGCAGCCGCGGCGTGTCCGCGAAGGGCCGGCGGCCAGCAGCACCTCCCGCCCGCTGGGCAAGCGCCCGTCCCTTCGGGAGTCTCTCCCTTTTCTTTGAGAAAAGGCCGTTCAGAGGCTTGTGCTTGTGCGGACTGTTTCGGCCGTGGGTCCGGCGTCCTCCCGTGTGGTCTGTGTTACATCAGCAGGGAGATCCTGTGTTCTGCCCCAGATTTGACTTCGCTGTAAAGCAAGAAATTAGAATTCCCTTCGTGATGCTGGAGTCTGTGGACAGGAGAGTGTTTCCCTCGAGGAAGCGAGTCCGCTCAGCCCGCAGTAATTCCTTTCTTCCCGACGGTTTGTCCCCTGCCTCGGGCCGAGTCTGGAACTGCGGGGCCGGGAGAGAGGAGTTAAGGGCAGCGTGGAAGGTCCTGGCCGGTGAGCGAGCGCATGTTTCCCCGGAGAGCCCGGCCGCTCCCCTTACATCCTGTGAGGTTGGCTCCGGTTTTCTGTCTCTCTGCCTCGCCATCCGGTTCTAACCCGCTTCTGGACCGGCGATCTGTGCAGCTTGAGGTCACGAACGTGCGCTCTGCTGCGCGCAAGGTAAAGCACCTGGATGTGGCTGAGTCACTGATTTAGTCCTCACCACGGTGCTTCTCACAGTCTTCCCCGTTCCCAAGCCCCCTCCCCCCCCATACTCCTAAGCACACAGAACTTTCTGGTCGGTTCATTACCCCCATTTCAACCTCCAGTTCCTCTCTCGCTTCTTGCAGTCATTGCCGGGACCCCCTCCACCGAGGAGATGCATTGGTGCATTCTAGACGGAGGGCACTAGCAGCCCTCAATTCCCCTTTTACCCCACCTCTGTCCTTCTCCGTCCTCACTCCAACCATCCAGAAACGCTCTTCTCATCAGGTTTCAGTGACTCATGAACCTTCCTGACCTTCCTTCTCCAAGTCCCTATGTGCCATCCCTCCACTCACCTCTGAGAGGGAGATTCCTCCCAGTCCTAGAACCCCTCCCTGGGTCACGTCCCCAGGACTCTCTCACCCGCCCTTCTGAGTCTCATGCTTTCTATTCAATGCATTGAGGTGTCCATATTCCCAGCCCTGTCAGAGCTGCCAAGCTCCAATTCTACTTTAATGGTTTTCTGGACATTCTACATCATTGTCCATGACCACCATTATCCAGAGAAGATCTCAGATCAAACTTGTCCATGGATTGGAATATAGTCAATATTTCCTTTCTCGTGCCAATTTTAATGCCATCTCTGTTAATGATCTGAAAATGTGGTGGTATCTGCCTTCTCCATCTCTTCTCCCCTCAAATCCAAGTGGTCAGCAAGTCCATGGACACCCCCTCCTACAATGTGGCAGCCATGCTGTGCAAGAAAGAGCCTCTCACTTGGGATGGGAAGGGTGTGTTGGCACCTTTTGTCAGCTGTGAGACATTGAGCGGGTAACGTCTGCAACCCTATCCCAGCGTCACAGAACAATAAAACCACAACATCCAGAGATGGTGGGCCTTCACAGATCATCTAGTTCATCCTCCTTTATTTGTGAATTAAAAAACCAGGTCCACAAAGTAAGTTATTTGAGGCCTCTGACTAAGACCCAACACTAGGTGCTTAAAAGACCAGACTGAGGCTCTTTCTTCTGATGCACTGGGTCTTCAGGAAGTCCCCATTGAAATAGAAACATGGCTTTAGAAGGAGCGACACATGAAGCCGTCACAGTTACAAGACCATCTTCCACTAACCCTCCTGAAACAAAAGAAAATCCATTTTTGAAGGGAGCAAAGGAAAGGAGCAGAGTCTAAGGGAAGGCAGTGTGCGAGCCTGTATCTGGGTTACTGGCATCCTTTCAACCTTCTTTCTATAACCTGTCTCTAACATTACCTGTCCAGAGCATTAGTCTCCCTTTCCCCCTCCCCGCCCTTGGGCTGGGGAGACATGAGCCCACCCTCCCACCAGGGGCGAGCCTGATTGACCTCATTCCATCTTCATAGCCAGTGTTCTGGGCCAATTATTAATGGATGGATTAGGGGACAGTGTGTGGAACTGAAGCCTTTTGCTTGTTCTGCCGAGAACTAGACGTGACCCATGGAGCTCCAAGCGTCCATCCTCCACTCATGACGGAAAATCTGCCAAAGACCAGTGTTGAGAAAGGGAGGCAAAGGCATCACACCCTGATGACATCATTCGAGCCCCTGGATGAAGCTTCAAACCAGCCCTACCCTTGAACGTCTTATGAGCCAATAAATACATCCTTTTTTTAAAAATGCAGTTTAAGTGAAGGTTTCTGGTACTTAATAATCTAAAAATTCCTTGTTGATACACTCTGGGAAAGGTAAGATTATATATGCATATATATATAATATATATTTTAAAATATATCATTTGTTGGGGCGCCTGGGTGGCACAGCGGTTAAGCGTCTGCCTTCGGCTCAGGGCGTGATCCCGGCGTTCTGGGATCGAGCCCCACATCAGGCTCCTCCGCTATGAGCCTGCTTCTTCCTCTCCCACTCCCCCTGCCTGTGTTCCCTCTCTCGCTGGCTGTCTCTATCTCTGTCAAATAAATAAATAAAATCTTTAAATATATATATATATCATTTGTTATATATTATTTATATGTAATATATTTTATTATGAAATATTTATTATATTAATAAATATATATAAAATCTTATTACATATAATTTTACTACACACACATGCGCACACATGTGTGAGCGTGCACATAGAATGATGAAGAATAGGCCAGAAAGGGGTAGTAAAACCCATCTTTTCCCACCTAATGCAGCAGCTAATCCATCTCCCTAGCTCTAGGCCTGGCCATCCTGCTCCTGGGCATATGCTCCTAGATGCTGTCAGAGACAGAATCCCCTGAGAAGGAGCCCCAGCTCTTCCTCCCATGACAAGGAGGAGAGAGCCCAGTGTTTAGGCTGAGATGCCCAGAAGCTTTTAGGGGCTGTTGGAGAAAGCAGCTGAGGAAGAACGACCATTAAGTGTGGAAGGGAATGGGGAAAGAAGAGCGTGCTCTGACCTGGAGAACCCAGGATGCAGCTCAGGGAATGAAGTCGGGTAGGAGAAGAAGAGAAAAATGAGATGAGGGATGAGACTTTGGGTGTCACAGTTCAGAATTTATGCTCAATGTTAAGATGTCAAAAACTACCCAAACATGCCGAAAGGTCGGGTAGGAGAAGAAGAGAAAAATGAGATGAGGGATGAGACTTTGGGTGTCACAGTTCAGAATTTATGCTCAATGTTAAGATGTCAAAAACTACCCAAACATGCCGAAAGGTAGCAGGGAGTAGAGGGGGCGAGGTATGTCCTCGTTAGCTGCTTCCAGGGAGACGTGCCGATTTTGCACAGGAGATATATTACGTAATGAATAGGGGCACGTTCGGGCTGAGAGAGAAGCCTCCATCTATTTACAGTATGCTGAGACTTGCCGCACACGCTTTACACGACCCTGTGAGCCTGCAGAAGCCATTGCTGGTGACGTCGAGCGTGGATTTGAAACATGTGAGCGGATGTTTTGTGTCTCAATATACTAATTTTACTACATGCAGGCTTCATCTCTCCCTTACCTCTGGGTTGTGTTGGGTTCTTTTAGTCTACGTCCTGTGCATGTAATGGTGCTCTGCATCCAACAGCCATTCGTCGCAACCCTGTGGTAGTCATTAAGGCTGTTTGCCAAATACTTGGGGCTTCCAGGCACATGGGAGAACTGCACTTTCCCTCTTCCTCTGAACTTAGACATGGCCATGTGACCTATTTTGGCTAATGAAATGTGAGTGGCAATAATGGGTGGAAGCATTAAAATCCTGTACGCAATTTGCATGGTTTTTTTTGTTTTAACCTCTGGCATGGTGACAATCTACTGTTGGAAGGGCGTCTGCTGCATCAGTTGGAGTCCCTGGTGACTCTGATGAGCAAAGTGACCTCACTGCTCCGTCCCACCCCGAGGGACTTGTAGCCTAAGCAAGAAATAAACCGTTGTTGTTATAAGGCATTAAGATTTCTGCGTTGGGGGGCGCCTGGTGGCACAGCGGTTAAGCGTCTGCCTTCGGCTCAGGGCGTGATCCCGGTGTTATGGGATCGAGCCCCACATCAGGCTCCTCTGCTATGAGCCTGCTTCTTCCTCTCCCACTCCCCCTGCTTGTGTTCCCTCTCTCGCTGGCTGTCTCTATCTCTGTCAAATAAATAAATAAAATCTTAAAAAAAAAAAAAGATTTCTGAGTTGGTTGTTGGTGCAACAGAACCTAATGCATCCTGGTTTAGATAAACCCAAAAATATTCTAACAACTGTCCTTGAAATTGGGATGAATCACATGTGCCCCTTAACCTACAGATGCTCACCATTTTGAGACATGATGTGAAGAAAAATTACAGAAAGCAACACTTAAAATACCGTTACTTGAAAACTTTAAACTCCTTTATAATTTACTCTTAATGTCTTTAACTCTGATATCATTTTTTGTTACAACTATTCTTTATGTATATGTATAGATACCCTCATGATTTTTAGGGAGTTATAATTATGTTGGATAGACTTTGGAGATTTTACTCTTATTTAAAATGATTGACAAATAAGTTCCATAGGTTTACATTCGTCATCACTGTTATCATGGCTACGCAAGATGAAATTAGTGTGGATTCTATCAGATTCTTTTGGCAGCAAGCTACAGAAAAACTCAACTCAAACTGGCTCAAGTTGTAAGAAAGTTTAGTACTTCACAGCTGTGGAGCATTTCACATGTGGTGGAAGTTGCAGCTCCGGGTTGATTGATTTAGTAACTCAGTGTTGTTGTCAAGGACTCAGATTTTTCCATTTCTGGAATGTTCTCCTCCATATTCATCTCCCCCTCAGGTGCGTCTGAAGATGGTGGCAGCAGTTCCAGCACGGTGCCCAGGGTGAGAGGATGAATTGTTTCTTCCTGTTTCTTTTTCTTAGGAGGAGATACCTACCCCCAAAACTCCTGAGAAAACTTTTCCTTTCATCCTAGCGGCCAGAATCGAGTCCTATGGCCATTTCACAAGCCAATCACTGGCCTGGGGGTAGACTGATTATGGTCAGTGTAGACCGCAGTGTCCGCTATGGGCTAACCATAATTAGATAACCAATTGCTTATTGTGTTGAGTGTTTAGGCTGTTTCTTGTTTCCATAGTATCGGTGACGCTGCTGGAAGCGATCTGATCTCTGTCATCTCTGCTCTCCCCCTCCTTTCAAATTTTCCTAAAGATGGAATTTCTGGGTCAGAGGGAAGCGGTATTTTTACTGTTCTTCCTGTGTCTTACTAAAGCAGGCTTCGGTCTGATAAGGACTGCACTGTGGTACAGTGCCACCAGCCCGTGTGAAGAAGGCTGTGTTTCTATGTCTAAAACATGCTGGCGAGGAGTAACGTATGACTGGTTTGACTTACAAACCCTTAATTACAAGCGAGGCTGAACATTTTTCCATAGTTTGTTTGCTCTTATTGGCATGGGTTCCCTCAGAAGGTAGCCCTCTCTGGCGCAAGAGTCGGAAATGGTGAAGTCTCAGTCCCCCAAGTAAACTTGGCATCTGGCTCCACCTCTGACACAGCGATGCTGGAACTAGGAACGGACTCAACATAAAGTAAACGCAAACTGCCCAGAGACTCAGACGATCCAGTTGGAACCCAAGGGAGACCCTTAGCGGGGAAATGTCACCGGGGCTCTAGGCCAAATGAAAGGAATTGCCGCACTTGGAGCAGGATCCTTGGAGAGCACTTAAACACAAATTATTTTTATTACCACATGAAATGATTGAGTTAGAAGCATCAAAAAAATTTAAAATGATGTTCGCATTTGAAAACTTTTTGAAGAATGGCCTTATCCTCAATAGACGATCTCTAAAGAAAATGAAATGAGACAGAGGGCTATTTATGCCTGGGTTTGGCACAGGGTTTAAGAGCAAACCCATCTCCCTTCGTTGAAGCAAAATAATCTTTGGAAGTTATGCTGTTTTGGATGGTACGGTTGTCTTCGTGTTAAACCCGTTTCCTGTTTCCCGAGTATCTTGATTCCACATTACTGTAGGCCTAAGCTGTTTATGCTATTATTTACTGTTGGGTGCTGTGGGAGCTTCTGAGGGTTCTCTGAACTGCTTGACACTGTTTGTAAAATGTTGTGTGCACGTGCATTTTTCACAAGAGGGCTGAGTCCACAGAAAGCCCCACCGTCACCCTGCCTGCGGTTTTCTTCCTGTTTCATCTTTGACTACAGCCCCCTGCCACCCTCCTCCCACTCTCCAGTTTGCTTCCTTTTTCTTCTTTTTCACTCAATCTCCCTGAAAAATAAGGGCTTGGGCTTGGGCTACCCTAACTCAGAGTCTCCTGTCTCTGCTAATTTGCATATTTTATGTAGCTCCTTTCTCTTCATAAAGGATGGTCAGCGAACAGGATTTTCTGGTTCATATGTTACGCTGAATGCATAACATCTTAAAAAATGTGCTAAAACATATTCAAGAATATGAAATATTATTTATTGATTTTTTGGTTTAGAAGTCACTTGAGGATCTTTTGTTGTCTCGTCTCAACATCATAAACATAACTTTTCTTTCTGTGTAACAGAAAACACAGGGTCCTTGGTGCTTTCTGGAGTTTTCTTTGGGTACTTGCATTTGTAAAGTGCAGCAATGTTATGGAAGGCCTCCGATGCCTCAGAGGGGGTACACCTGTCTTGTCTGTCCCTTGTCACCGTGGCTGCATCATTCTGGCCTAAAAAATTAGATAATCACATGTATTTTCCTTTGCCCTAAAAGTACTCCATATACAGAGAGAAGTTCTTGTTGAGTTCAAAGGCTACAGATTTTTGGATATTTGTTCCCACATTAGAACCTCAGGAGTATATTTTTATCTATTCCAGAAAGTAACAAAGAATAAAATATAAAGTATAAAAGTAGGTCTTGTGTTTTAGAAACAAATCGATATAAGTGGAAATGTAATCAGGAAAATAGCCCTCTGTCAAAAGATAGAGTGAGAAGCACAAGGGCTGTAAGATCTGGGAGGTGGACCGGATTCCAAGGAGCATCTGCAGAGTAGAGCGCAAAGGGGACAGCTGCCTCCTTGATCTTTAAAGATACAGTCATTCAGGGGACGGAGAGAAAGGCTCTGTGTAGCTGCCAGAGAGGTAACGTATGATCCCCGGCAGAGGACCCCATCTGGTGGAATATGGAGAGGCAACAAAGGGGCAGGGGCTTTACATTTTATGTAAATCCAAGACCCCGTGCTTGAGAACTTCTTGGCAAGAGTCTGTGCGAGACGGACTGTAGATTCTGGAATGCCAGTGGCCTCTTGTCTGCTGGACACTGCTGGGAGACGAGGAGGGAGCCCACCTTAGTGATGTCTGTGAAGTGATGGCTGAGGTTTGAGCAGCTGTGGTGACGGGGGACTCGGTGCCCTGCTCTGCTCCCTGCCCCTGCACCAGGGAAGGAGAGTCCACCCTCCATGTGGGGCTTGGGGGTGGGGGATGGTGCACAGGGCTAGTCTCCTCAGCCTAGGGCATGCTCAGTGACTTCGTCTAGTTTAGGAGAGCAGTCAGTCAGGACTCTGGGTGTGTGCGTGTGTGTGTGCGCACACACGCACTCACTTTAATTCCACAAGGTAAGGTGGATATTCGTTGGTAACAAAAATGTGCATTTGGGAAATTTTATTTCTGGAATCCGCGTTTCTACACAGGCAGAGTCCCTCTGAATTTAATTATTTTCTCTTCCTATTCACGTTGTTTGCCCTGTTTCTATTTAATACACTTAATGGCCTTTTGCTGGTATTTGCTTTTCAATATTCTTCTCTCCTTTTCTTTGAGTTCCTTCCAACCACCATCTATTTCTCTCTTCTTTCCTTTGTCTCACTTCTTCAATACCCTCTTTCAGCCTCCTTCTGATCAATTCAGTGAAGCTCAGTTTAATACTGTTTACAACCATCGACAGGTGTAGGGTCCCCTCCTTCCCCCCCACCCCTGGCAATTAAGAGAGTTAAAAATTTTATTTAAAAAATCCCTCTCCCTGGAGTTGCCAGGGTGGCTCTGGTGACCATGGAGAGAGCTGAGTTCTGCCTGGAAAGATGGATGGGTTTTAGGTAGCTGAGAAGACATCTACAGTATGGAGTAGGGCTAAAGTGAAGGCGTTTGCATCCTTGGCACAATTTTCTATTTACAACTTAGCTTTGACATCTAAGAGGGGTTCAAATGAACAAAAGGTAAGCCTGCATCGAAATTTGGGCTGGTGGATGCATGGTCGAATCCTGAAGAGCTTAGGCACCCATGGGCCGATGCATAAAGAATGAGAATGTGAAGAAAAATTCTAGAAATCTCTCAACATGGTGAGTGCAGGAAACAATGGGAAATTTGCTTCCAAGCCTGGATAAGACTGTGTTTACAGCTGCGAATGTAAACAAGGAAACCAAGCACAGTGCTCACAGCATGAGCAGGACATCGTGTTTTCGTTACAACGACAGAAAACTATGCATAAAAATTGGAAGATTATTTGGTATTTAAATACAAATGTGAACTTAGTTACAAACCTCTAAAGATGCATTTAATTTTACAATTCCTCTTAACTCTGGCATCTTGGGGCAGGTATTTACTCTTTAACCACCCATGCCTAATTTTTGACCTATCAGGCTTTGTCTTGACTCAACAAAGTAAATAGATATTTAGGTCAAACCAGAAAGATATCACAACATTGCTTGAATGTTATGTGCCTAGAGGGAGAAGGCTGATTCTGACAGCAGGGATTATAAATGTTTTCAAGTAATTAAAACCTGACTTGCCTTACTTGATGTATGCCGTTCTCAAAATGTCTAATTGTTTGCACAATTTAAAATAAGGGGGAAAAACATGGCAACTTTACTGAGCCAAGAGGGAGTTGTTTGAAATGGTTCAAGTTATGTTTAGATTCATGGAGGGGTATTTGAAAGAGCTCTGAGGCTGCTATAAAGGATATTTTTTCAGACGATTAAATGCAAATATTGTTTAAAAATGGTTAAGAAAATGATTTTAGAATAAGCAGGAAATAAGAAAAGATGGAGCGGGTAGCACGGAGGGGAAGGAGGGGGTTGTTTGGGAGGGATTTCTCCTCCCGCAGTGACCCTGGCTTGATCTCACAGGATCTGAAGAGTCTTTGTTCTTCTGGAACTCAGGGCACTGGCAGGAAGGAGGATAAGGACCCCGAGGCAGCCCTGAGGCCCCAGTGAACGCCCAGCCAAGAAGTGCACAGGGTACCCCTCCTTGCTTTCCTTGCTGGAGGGCAGTGCCCGACTTTCCCCAGGATGCCTGAGGTTTCCGAATTCGCTCGTGTATACCCAGCCTTGAGCAACTAGGAAGACCTGTGCGGACCCCTGTGTGTCTCCTTTCCCGCATGTGATACTAAAACCCACATCACAATGCCCACACCAAAAGACCAGCTGGAAACTATGGCTGTGATACCTCCTTTCCTCCTAAACTCTGTCAGGTTGAATTTGGCTTCTATTTGAATTATATTATGTATGAGGTAAGTGGAGACTTACTTCAGCCCTGGCCTTTCACAGCTCACGGCCGGGCTACTTTGCATGTTGGGTACTGGTGGGTGAATTTGGAGACATCAAAGCATCTTGTGGCCAAAAACATCCAACCATCAGAAGATGTGACACCAAGTGTCCCGAAGACTTGAGGCTGAGATGTCTGTTAGCGAACGTTAGGGCAACTCTTCTCCGCGGGGCTTCTGCTGCAGCTGAGGTAGAATCTGGTGCCATGTCCATTTATATCTCAACATTTTTGCTTCTGATCTAACATGAGTTCAGAAAGGAGAAAACTAGTCCTGAATTGGAGGAAGTTTCAGGAGCTTCAGGGCATTCTGTTTCCCATGGGCTTAACTCATCTACTTGCTGACAAGAATGTTTTATCAAGACAAGAGTTCTCTTTCAGTTCTGAGTTTAGATCCAACTTAAAGAGATTCTGGATTGGAATTGTATTTAGCGTTGGCAAGGGAGAAAAGGCGTAGGAAAGGACTTCTAAAGGCTTCTTGGACATCAAATGGCTATTTCACAACAACTTTGTGATGAGTTAAGTGTAAATGAATCAGAAACATACGGACCAAATTTCCTTTGAAATTCACATGGGTTTAAGAAATTAAGGCACAAAAGTTCTTGGCAAAAAGTATTTTGGGATTTGCCAAATTCAAGCCATTTGAGAAAAAGTTGGAGACACTCTTTATGGACCCTAGAATGCCTCTGGGCTCCACCCCTGTTCCATTCTCCTCTCCACCCATTCATCCAGGTGCTGTGCGTCCTGGGAAGCTTCAGCGTGGCCTGCAGTCAAGCACAGGGAAGTCCCCTCGTGTTCTCCTGGTCTGCTGGGGAGCACCAGAGCCATTCTTTGAAGGCAGGAGCAGAGAACTGCGCTTGATTTTGGGGTAAGAGGGGCCAGCCGCTCGGATCCTGTTCACATGGGCGCTGCCTTGCGGAGGGGGATCTCATCCTGGCGTTTCAAGAAATTGTGGAGTTGGGGAGGGATCTTTCAACTCTTTTAGAAAGGATTTGGCTACTCAGTGGGGAGCACTTGTTCTGGAGTCCGGTGGAAATGTTGGGCAAAAGAACTGACTCTTTGTCTGGACTTGGTCTTACTCCGTGTGCCAAAGAGGGAGCCTCTATAGGGCAGAGGCTCTGTAGTATTTTTATTTGTTTACTGCACAGAGACTTTCCTATGGGAGATGTCTGCAGGGTTGTTGTCCTGAACCGAGGATGAATTACAGAGGAAATGGTTTGCAAAATTACAAAGCAACTTTTTTTTTTTTTTTGGTGAGAATCAGGAAATGTCATCAAAGGAAAGGGTCATTTCAGCAATGCTTTGGGATTTGGAGATCACTTACTTGTTGTAAAGAGTTTTTCACTGAAATGGAATTTGTTCAAATGGAATTTAACTTGACAAGTGGGAAAAGGGACCGGAGGGTGGCACTTTTTGTGAGGAAGAATGGCATGTATGTGGGTGGCGATATGTGGTACCCAGCAGGGGAAGAGCCATCCAGGGGAAGACGGTAAAGAGAGAGGGTGAAGTCCATGATCTAGAAAGGCTGGCATACCAAGCCATCCTGTTTCCTGAACCACAGCGAGGTCCCCTCTCTGTTTGCCAGCATCACATTTACTGGGCAAGAGGAGCTGGCCCCCTCTTTCATCCCAGGTTCAGCACATTCTCACAGACATGGCAGCTGACGTCAAACGATCCGATTCTTTCTTCTAGGGCATGAACACAATACCTGGCCCACAGCAGGTGCTCTGTAAAATTTAATCAAGTGAGTTAAAATTGGTGTTTCTGGATGGCTGATAGCTAATATGAAAGAAGGAAAAGGCAGAGAAGACTGAGAATGAATGATCCAAGAGGAAACAAGAGAAGCCAGGAGAGTGAGATATTCCTAAACAAGGAAGGAAGACCATAATGTATATTGAAGATGCACCGAAGGCTGGTAAAAGATGAGAAGCTTTCTGATTTAGCTGCCTGGGGGGTGTTTTCTAACCTTTCTAAGGGAGCTTTCGGGAGAGAGATTGAGAGAGAGAGAGCGAGAGAGCAGCACAGGAGGAGAGAGTTCATGGTGGGGAAGTAGAGACGGTGGATGCAGATATCGCCATGACACGTTCCACTCTCTGTCCCCCACTGACTCCTTCGAGCCAACATTTGATGAACATGGACTGTGAGCCAGCGGACCAGTGAAGCAAGTGGATGCTGCCTTCAGGACCCCTGTGGTCTTTGAAGAGAGAAAGGACAAGCTCAGAAACAATGAATGCAAGCTAATCAAGAGGAACGAGAAAAGGGACACACAAAATGCTCAAGTGAGGAGAGAGAAGGTTCCTTCCGGCTAGCCTGACAAAGAAGGTGATGTTTGAGTTCTCAGAGAGCGCTCCGCCTCTCACCTTCAACCTGCCTCAGCCTCCCGGCCCAGCTGTGGGGTGGCCGCCAGAATTCTGCTTGCCACAGAATTTGCGCAGTTTCCCTTCCAGTCCCAAGGCAGATGCTGTGCAAAGTCAAGGCCCAGGGCCAGGGCCACAGGAGCACCAGTCTGTGGGAAAGCGGCCCCTCAGAGAGGAGAAAGGACTTGTCGGAGTGGAGCGTCCCAGGGTGTGTGTGCCCACCCCACACCCCACCTTCCGTGATGTCCTAGCAACCCTCAGGGCCAACTTGCAATTAATTAATTTCCTAGACATCTGTATCTACCATGAATGTATGTGAGCTATTTTCATTTCCTCAGAGAAAGTCATAAGAAACCAGTTTTCATTAGTTCAGGTGTCTGCCTCTTCCAACTATTTATTTTTGAAGACAAAGACAATCTGCTGTGTATTTTCTTGACTGCTTTAAGGTCACCAGCTTCCTAGACTCCAGGTCCTTCCCTTTCAGGTTTTCTCCAACACTAAGTGCTCTAAAGTGGCCTTGTCCCTTCTCCCAGCTCTCTCTGTCCCTTTCCTGGATCTTATCCACTCAACCGTCCATCCTCCCTCCATTGAAGTCAAAGGAATGTGGGCGTTGAGATTTCTCCTAGGAGTTGTGCAGAGCCACAAAATAGGTGTATGACTGTCTCGTCAGGGCTTCTCTGGATTCTGCTTAGTCTAATTGAGCTTTACCTACTCCTTGGACCCTTGCCATTCACAACTGCTTGCTTTTTCCATAAGTGTTCCTGTATAAAATAATAGAATTTCCGTAAAAAGAACTAAGCTGGGAAAGAAAAGGGATTTTGGCAAAATCTGAAACATAAGCAATATTTATTTTTTAGGAGCGTTTTACAGAGCTAAAGTCGCTTTAGTACGGACTTGAGAGCACTAAAATATGTAATGGATTCAACAACTTGTTTTGCTCATAAAATGATCATATTTGATATATTCAATATAAAATATATCTATTCAGAAATATGATTTATTCAGAAATAACTGCAACTAGCTAAATTGAATTTTCTTTTAAATGCTTTTCAATTTTTTACAAAAGCAATTTTGAGTTGATGCGCGCTGAGGAATCCAGCAGCTCTACGTTTTGCCATCGTGTGAGCTGGCAAGAAAGAACTTGAGGACAATACCCGATCATGCTAGAATGATTCTTGGGAAATGCAAAATTAACAGCAACAACAAAACCCGACAAAAACAGGCCTGTGTTTTCTTCCAGTCGTTCTCCTGGGACCTTCTCTTTCCCAGTACTTCCGTCTGGCATTTGTGGATGTCTAATGACTTGCCAGACTTCTCTCTGTGTCAGACCCCGACGGGCAGGTTGTCCTCTCGGCCGCCCTAGATCTCACCTCTGGCGTCTTATCTCCTCGCCAGCCCTCTGCTCCCTTCAGCTCTCTTTCCACATGGGTTATTGTGACGCGTTTGGAGAAAAAAGCTCAGGTGTGCCGTGTTTCGGTTATGCGGCTGCCCCGGATGGCCGTAGAGTCGCCCTGTGCACAGACAGACATCTTGGGGTAACTGAGGAAGCAGGGCGGCAGTCTGTTAGCAACCAGGCCCTTTTGGGGTCAGTCCATGTTCCTCCCGCACTCAGGATTCCCACTAAGGAAACGTGGTATTTAGGGGTGTTTCTCTGTAGATCAGATGGCAAGATTCCTGAGGCCGGATATATTTTATTCATCTCTGTCTCTGCAGTGCTTAATTTTGTATCCAACACATAGTAGGTGCACAAAATTTGATATTGTTCAAATGAATGAGCAAAAAGTTTAAACATAAAGGGCCTTTAGTAATAGAGTCTTCAAATATATATGTATATGATTTTGAATTTTAAAAATATTGCTGTGGGGTACTTATCCCAACTCTATAGTTATAAGCTTAGTAAACTGTTGCCATCGTACCTAAAAAGAAACAATGATATAAAATATTTAGTGGCTGTCCGAGTTAAAAATAATCCACAAGGAGGAGTTGGATTTTTGTGGAGGTTGACATGGACATAAGACACGATCCTAAAAATGTGCTTACTTAGCACAATTTGGTTCTGCCAAAAAAGTCTTTTTAATCAAGAAATTCCATGAGTGCGGCGCCGGGGTGGCTCAGTCGGTTTAACCTCTGCCTTTGGCTCAGGTCATGATCTCGGGGTTCTGGGATGGAGCCCCGCCTGGGGCTCTCTGCTCAGCGGGGAGCCTGCTTCTCCCTCTCCTCCCCACTTGTGCTCTCTCTTGCTATCTCTGTCTCTCTGTCTCTCTCTCTCAAATAAATAAATGAAATATTTAAAAAGAAAGAAATTCCATGAGTTACATTTCTTTTCAAAATATTATGTGTTAAACTTGCAAGGTTTTTATGAAGGGAAGTGGTCTGTGTGAGAGAAAATAGGGAAGGGGCTGGAGGAGGCTGGGGATCACAATGCCAGTCTGATCCCCCGGGAAGGCAGGAGGAAGAGCAGGGTGGACGGAGCTTCCTGAGGGGCTCCCAGGTCTGGGCCGCAGTCCTGTCAGTCATTGGTTGGGCGCAGGGGAGGGAGGGAGTTCTGCAAACACATTGTCATGGGTACCATCCCAGCCCCGGGGTGCTCACTCCAGACTTCTTTTATGAGCAAATGAAATGAACTATCTTTTTGAAGTCACTCTTATTTTTGGTTTTCTATCACTCATCTAAACTTAATTTTACTCTCGTAGGCAGCTCTTTCTGAAATGGAGCCTAGAGAGACTGAAAGCGATAGGTTCTCTATGACACAGATAATAAGTGGTCAAGTTAGGATTTTCACCAGTTCTCTCAACTTTCAGGTTGAAAATCCTTAGTATTAAATTTGAAGTTTACATTAAATGTCACTATGCCACGATTATCTTGGCACTACTGAGCACCTCAAGGGAAGTGTTCTGTCTCAGCCTAAGCTGCTTTGTTTGCAAAATGGAGAGAAACATTTTTGCCACCAAAACATTACAGGGTTTCTGAATTATTTCTTTGAGATAATAGTATATATATATATATATGCTTTATAAACTTCAAGTCCTCACAATGAAGAGCCATTTTATCATAAACAACGTACTGACTTCAGGTTTGAACACTAGGAACGAAGAATGCATGCTCCTTTATACGAGATGGGACAGATCACAAGAAGCTTCAGGCAACGTCCTAACCGATTATTAAGTGGTAGACTAGAGGATGAGGGAGAAGGACGATAATTCATCACTTAAATAGATGACATTGGATATTTTCCACTGATTGTTTCCACGTCTTATCATCTCTACTGCATCATAAACTTCTTGGAAGCTGGAGCTGTGCTTGATCGTAATGCGTGCCCTAGATTTACTGTGTTTGGTGAATGTTTGTTGGTTGATCGGTTGGTTGCTTGATAATTACCGTGAATGTTATTTTTTGCAGTTAAAAAATGTGAGACTGACAAACATAATGATTTTTTAAAAATCATGTTCTTTTAAATTTTTGA
Source organism: Ursus arctos (assembly GCF_023065955.2). Classification (NCBI taxonomy): domain Eukaryota; kingdom Metazoa; phylum Chordata; class Mammalia; order Carnivora; family Ursidae; genus Ursus; species Ursus arctos. The sequence goes on along the minus strand of NW_026622974.1, from coordinate 36,791,107 downwards.
CTCCATCTCTTATCTTTCCTGACTTAAAAAGAGCAAAATATATACTGCTTGCTTCAACTTCCAAACTTTTGGTTCATTTCTTTAGGTTTTTGAGCCAAAACCCCCTCTTTGTAAGTCTTATTTTAACTCATGATCTTGATTCTAACTATAAAGCATCGGGAAAATTACAAAACATTTTTTTCTGAAATTAATTCAAAATAAATTATTTAGCTTGTTTGCACAATCCTTAGCTCAGAACCATGTTTATGTGAATTTGTAACATTCCATCTGATGATAATGATTAAACATAGTGAAGTAATGGAAATTTTGTTATGGAATAGTTGGTTGTATCACAATTCTAATTGAACAAATTAATGAGCAAGAAGTCATAGGGTCATAATCTCCCCAAGGCTTGAACAAATGACCTTGTACTCTCAGACCACTCAGAGACTTCCCTCAGAAAACAGAGATTTAAGCTCCCTATTTTATGTATTTATATGAAATAAAGATAAGTCTGACCTGCCTAGTGCAAATGAGATCATATTGCGTGAATGTATTTGACTGTCATATTACGTTCCATTCCACAAGGTAATAGCAAAAACATAAAATTGTTACAGAAACATAAAAGAGAATCACATGTATGAGATAATGCATGTAAAAGCCCCTTTAAATGTAATGGCCACATGAGTTGGCATTAAATATTTGAACAATAAATACCAGGAATGGTGGGTAGACAGATGATAGCTATGGTGCTTAGCTATTTAATAATGCAGAGAGACTTTTTATATATCTGAAGACTCAACTTTTTTGGATGTTTGGACTCAACTTTTTTGGATGTTTAGGGATGACTGGCACTATTTTGGGCAGCTCTAAATAGGTTCATAGCCACAAAGTACACCTTCTTGCAGAATAGTAATGTGACCCCAATGTGCAGGTTCGGACAGGTCGAGGTAGAGACAAAATGGTGTCGTGAACCCAAATCACGGGTCCAAGCCTTAGCTCAGCCACTAACTGGCAATGGGACCTTTGCACAAGTGACTTAACCTTTCCGAACGTCAGCTACATTCTCGGTAAAATAAAAGATTTGTTTTTGCCTTTCCAGATCTACACTCACTTTCCAACTCAAATGTCCTAAATTCTACCTCCATTGATGCAACACAGCGTTGAATATAAGACCTGGGGCTCCAGCACGGACGGTTGCTCATGGAGTTGAAATTTTGATGCATTTGCTTCGAGGAAACACCACACAGGGGAAATATTAAGTGGGGGGAAAGCTGACATCATGTTTGGGCTGGGGGCTGACTTGTAAAACAGAGGAATGGTGGGTGCAGAGATTATGTTCCTTAACTCTGTGAAAGTTTGGAGTCACAAAGTGCTGTGTACACATGATTCAGATGAAATCTGAAACAATTATTAGATATTTTCTAACTACCCAGGGGTTTGTAATTGTGTTTGACAAAACACATGGTTGACATCACATTTTTCAATTTTTATCCAGATGTTAGGTGTCATATGAGCCCAGCCGAAGGCCGTCCATACTTCATAAAGGCAATTGCAAGTGATGAAAAAAAATCTGTTCCTTTCGTTGCCACAGAGAACATTAAAAAACCAAATTATTGACTCGGGCTTGACATTAGTGTGGCTGAGTTCAGCCAAACTGAACTGTGTTTTACGGCCTAACTGGGTGATTATTGGTTAAGATCCTTTCCTTTGCTGTTTATGCTATCAGTCTGCCCCAAACCCCTTTAAATATATATATATATATGTATATATGTATCTCCACCCTCCTTTACTTTCAGCAGACAGCCTCACTCTATGGTTTGGGACTCTTTTAGCAAATGAGAGAAAACCCAACTCAAATGAGCTTAAGGAAAAGTAGAATTTATTGGTTAAATTAATTGAAAAGTCCAAGAAAAGACCTATCTTCAAATGAAGCTCAGAACAGAGGCTTGATCTAAATCACCAGGACGGGATTTTCCTCGGTGTCTCCTCTTAGCTCTGTACCTTTCGTTTATCCCTATTCTCAGAGAGGCTCTTTCCACCACGGAAACAAGATAACTCCTATCCCTTCTGCCTGGAGCCCTGTGGGAAAGTTTACCTGCCTCTTAACCAGAAGCCGCAGCAAGTATCCCATCACACGCTATTAGCCCCAGTTGCCACGCAGGCCTAGACTAGTCCCTAGAGACAGTGGAATGTGACGTTCCAATTGGGTAAGGACTGGGTTGTGAGCTCCATCCCAGAGTTACAGGGCTGAGAAGGGAAAGAGTGGGTCTGCAAGAGAAAGCAGGGTTTGATTACCAAAAGAGGGTGACATGGATGCTGGGTGGCCAAACACAGACGTCCTCTGCACTTGGAACCTACTTCATGGAGACAAACCTCTTTTAACTTCCTGGTGCATATTCCTTTTCCTTGCCATGGTCTTAGAAGAACAGAATATCCCTCCTCCTGCTTATGGCCAACCTATCGGCCAGTCACCCTAACTCTTTCTGGGACCTGATTTCATCAGTCCTGGTTACTATTTCATTTATCTTCACCTTCTCCCCTTGTGATGGCTCTTGCCTCAGTTTATAAACACACTTAGGTCCGTCTTGTCAGAAAGCACACATACACACATTCGTTCATGACTTTGACCCATCTTCCTTTCACCTGCCATCTGAGATGTTGCCTTTCTTGCCATAAGGGTTGTTTTTTTTTACCCCCCAGATTGTGTCTTTGCCCTTGTCTCTACTTTTTTCACGTAACACGTACTGTCAGCCTGCTGTCTCTGTACCTCGGTGGCTCTGTTCTTTCCATATTAGGAAAGGTTTGCTCATCAAGACAGACTGCGTTGTATGTTGAGCAGGAAGAGATTTAATATAGGGTATTAGGGGCTTTCACTTCAGGGAGCAGAGTTTAAGGAAGCTGCTGCTAGCTTTACAGAATTGTAGTAAAATACAGCCCAAAACTCAGCTGCCTGCAGAGTGAGGTGGATGATTTGAAGACGTTGCTAGAAGCTTCTGGTAGATCTCCAAGTCCACCACCGACCCATGCCCTCGGGGAACCACATCTTCTACTTCACATGTAAGTGCCTCCTATCTACAGAATCTAAATGAAACATTACTGTCCAGGGATTTGGACAGATGAGGTTTCTACGCTTTCAGCCCCTGCAGTACCGCTTAGAAGGGTGAGGCCAGTCCTGACTATTAACAGACTGTAGCTGGCACATTATCACGCACAGGCGCTTTGTTCTTTCCTCCCCCTTACGTCTTTCTTGCTGAGCGTTCCGTCCTTGAGCTCCCGCTTGCTCACACCGTGAACTCCCCTTGAGTGATCTCGTCTGCTCTCATTGTAGGCACCTGCAGGCTGCTGACGCCTCCACAGACTTCTCCCCGACTTTCACGTCAGTACAACTCTCTGCTGGACCTTTTTACCTGATTCACCAACAGGGACCACAAACTCAACTTGTTTGAGAATGAAATCTTTATCTTTGTTCCTGAACCTGCTTTTCCTCCAGATTCTCTGTCTCCTTTCCCTACATATTCATTCAATTGTTAAATCTAATTTTTTAGTCTTTCCTACCTTCCCCATCCTGACTCGACTGTCCTGGCTCCCCAGCTCGTCAGCTTTACCTGGGCTACCACAGCCTCCAACCTGGACTTCCGGCTTCCAACCTCAGCCACCTGGAATCTGCTCTTCTGAGACTCTGAAAGGATTGATCTAGAACACAAATGCAGGGGCACCTGGGTGGCTCAGTCAGTTAAGCAGCCGACTCGATTTCCAACTCTTGATCAGATCATTATCTCAGGGTCTTCAGACCGAGCCCTGCATCAGGCTCCCTGCTGAGCATGGAGCCTCCTTTAGATTCTCTCTCTCCTTCTCCCTCTGCCCTTCCCCCCTCCACGTGAACATGCATTCTCTCTCTCTGAAATAAATCAGAAAATCTTCAATAAAATAAAATAAAACACAAATCCGCAACAATTTTCTTTTTCTCAGGACCCTTGACTGGCTAGTTTAAGGCTGGAAAAAGGGAACAATGATTTCATCAGACAATTCTCAATAATTCATCAAAGAAAATAGACAGATGGGCTGCAAGTATTCATAAAAAAAATGAAGATGAGAATTGGAACAGGGAGAGAAAAAATTGTATTCCAAATGTTCTGATTCCAATTACCCAGAATGAATGCTTCAGCATATCAGTTGAAGTTTCAGAAAGGGAAAATCTGATGAAGAATCCAATCTTTTATGGTCTAGTTTTTAGTATGGAGTTTATTAGACAGTCTGGTTAAGTTTGCAGGCCTTATGTTGATTTCTCATGTATTCTTAGGTTATTTCTTATTTTCAATGTGTGGACCTCCATGTGTGGTCTCTTAAGATACCAAATAGAATATGGTGCTTGGGAAGAAGATGGTCAGAAGACAACGATTAAGGGGGAAATAACAGCTCTGCTAGATAAAACAAAAGTAAGAAAAAAGTCCCCTAGGAAGAAGTAATATCCACCTGCCTTCCGTTACCCCACATGCATTTGGTTAACCTGAGTCATAACCCTCATTGATAGTGGTGTCTAGATGCTTCCTTCATCTGGGTTAGTTTGAGTCTGTGAGGAGAAACGGTCCAAGTAATACTGTTTAAATGTTACTTGGAGGGCAGGGGTACAGAGGGAAAAGATGCTGGAAAAGTAACCTTCTCTCCTGGAAGTACATGTACTTCTGTATGCATGTAACGTCAGGATGCCAAAACTTGGCAGGGATCTTTTTAGCTATCAATCCTGCCTTGTTTCCTCGAGATGGGATTTGCTTCAGTGTTTGGAAGGTTGGCGCAGACCTAGGTCTGCTTTGTCTACTCAGGCTCCGTATATTTTTTCCACCTTAGCTTTCTGTAATATCAAAATTCACCCTCATCTCCCTCACCATTGATCATTTCATCACCAAAATTTCCACCACCACTCCCACTTCCCTCCTCTTCCTCCTTCTTCTCCTCCTCTTCCCCTTCTCCTCTTCCTATTCCTCTTCCTCCTCCCCACCACCCCCTCCTCCTCCTCCTTCTTCTTCTTCATGACCACCACCACCATGCAGTGGGTTATGTCTGTGGATCATTTAAATTCTAATTCCATACTGAAATTTGAGTCATGGAAACTGATGGAGAATGATAAAGGAAATAAGAGGAAACAAAAATTCTTATTTTAACATTATAAGCAAAGCTACTGATGAATTTTTGTATCAATTTAGGGATTAAATCCCCCATTGATATTGGTTAATATTTTACCTCTAGTAATGGAATCATCGTGCGTGAGCAAAATTACAATCCACCAGTGTATATCAACCTCATTAACACGGTTAGCTTGAGCGCCATTAAATGGTAAACACAGTCTCTCCAACTTACAAAAGAAATAGGGAGGGGGAAGTTGGACCTTTAATGCTGTTAACAATAATATTTATATTTACTTATTTACAAGATTTTTCAAGCTCTCAACCCATCCATGCATAAAGTCACTATGGTATAGTGGTTAAGACCACAGGCTCTGGAGTCAGATTGCTCAGGCTTTTCCAATTATTAGATGAATGAATTTGACAAGTTTTTTTTTTTTTTTTAACCTCTCTGTGCCACCATGGTTTTATCTCTAAAATGAGAATAATGGTAATTCATGGCTCGTGGGGCTATTGTGAGGGTTACATGAGTTGATGTGAATATAGTTTTCAGATACACTCCTGGCATTAAAGACTTACAGGTAAGACATACTTTAAAAATATATAATTGAAGACCAGCCTAAGAACTATTTTAAAATTACCTTACTCATAGTTTTAGGGCATTTCTTTGGAACTTCCTCTAGTGGACTTCTTCCTGTTCAAAAGGGGAGTTCATACTTGTTCTAGAATGCTGATGCTAGGAGCTTCTTAGCAGGCACCACCTTTTTAAAGAAATGCTTTATAAAGAAGTCTGTCAGTTTGAAAATCATTAGGTATTCCTCCTAGAAGTCAAAGACCACATTCAAAGCAAATTATATGCATGTTTCCTAAAAGTGTTAATGTGCTAAACTGTTTGTTCCCTGATCCAGGCAGGATGCCATAGTACTCCACATGAGCAAAGTACCATAGTTCTTGAGGATTTCATACAAATATTACCCACTGTGTTTCACATTTCCAAGTGTTATACTTCCCCATTAAAGTCAACAAGCTGGAACTGGCATTGGGATCAGGAGAATGATTTCACTTCAAGTTACAGCCCCAAGTCCTTCTAATAAGGAAAAGTTAGCTGATTAGGCTATTAATTCTTTCACTCCAGTAAACATTTTGATTCTGCATTATAAAAATGAAACCCTTACTTGCAAGGCATAAATTTGATACTTTTCCTTTGAGAAACATCTCTGGATTTTTCTGGGGTTCTCGGATAGTGCTGTTAAATTAAGTAAAGAGAGAAGCCATCCTGGAGGAGTTGGAGAGAGTGTGCTTTGGGTATGATAGAACGAGAATGAGACAGAAAGTGCCAGAGACTGAGGTGAAAAGCTCCTTTGGTTATACTCAAGAAGGATGGCGACGTAGAGGGATCAATGTAACTGGTCACGGAAGGAGACACGTACCCCCTTTCACGGCTCAGTGTCTTATTTTACTGTACTTTTACAAGCTGATGAATTTCACTACTCAAAATGACGTTGACCTTCTGACCTTAGCTGAAATCAGGAGATTCTCAAGCATTCAGATTTTGCATGATTTCTCCCATTCATGTTCCCAGTCTTAAGCAAATGGTTGCAATTGCATGTATTCAAGTGTTTCTTTTCCTTTTTTCCCCTCCCCTCTCTCTCTCTCTCTTTCTGTCTCTTCCCCCACCCCACTGCCCCCACTTTCTTTTTTGGTTTGGCTTTCCTTCTTATTTCATCCAAAACAACTCACCTCTTAAAAAATAATAATGATAATTTATGCACAATTGGGTTTACAAGGTATTCGGCGGAGCACGATGCTGCATGTTAGATGTGAGGGTTAACAGTTGAGCCGTAGGTTAGGGATTTAGACATGCCCATGTGCCCATTCTTGGCCAAGCAAGTCACTTTTGCTTCAAATGTGCTGTAGTGCTCTATAATCTGAAATTTGCCGTAATTGACATGCTTCCATTCCCCTCAGGGCTTGTTCACAAGGGACTGCATTTTCGTGCTCTCTACTCAGTAGGAAGGCTCCATATTCCTTTAAACTTCTTGTGGTTATGTGGTCTCACTACTTTGCCAATAGTGTCCTCTCCTCTATGAGAGAGAAAGTCACTGAGTTTCAGGAAAAGGAGCTAACTGTCATTTATGGTCTATCACCCCTCTAGTAGGTGCTTTACAGGAATTATCTTGGGATTGGGGTTTATTGTTCCTACCTCCCTTAATCATCCACGTTATATTTGACATAAATGTTGAGAGGTGATCTGGCGGCATGAATTAAAGGTATTTACAAGCTATTGAATAATTGGCTCCAAAGGCTCACAAATTGGTGGGCCCAGGGTTCCTTCCCATGTTCCCTCCACCTTATCCAGACTACTGATGGTGCTTATTTAATATGACTTTCAATTATGATGTTTTATTCTCCCATCCAAGTACTAACCGGGCCCGGCCCTGCTTAGCTTCTGAGACCAGACGCTATTGGGCGCATTCAGGATGGTATGGCCATAGACTATTACGTTTTATTCTGATCATCAAATCGATGTATATTTTTGAAGAAAATTTGGAAAATCCCACAAAACAAAGAGAAGCAAATAAAATCACTTGTTATGTCAACATTCAGAGAAAACACCCTTGAACATTTGGTGTTCTTCCTTTCAGCTCGTCCTCTACACCTCCTCCATTTCTCCCCGAATTGGAGGCTCTCCTTCAGGTATGGCTTTGCGTCTTGTTTTTGGTGAGTTACCCTAATATGGTGAGATTTTGATAAATGACATCAAATATTCCTGCCTTCTGGTTCGTACAATGATTCAGTTTATCAATCTGCAGGGGTTCTGAGTCTTTTACTCTTGGCAACAAGGCTGGGAGCCAGTTCTGTCCTTTTCAGTCCTTCAGCCTCCCCTCAGCAGGAGGCAGCTGGGATGGTACAGCCGAGAAGTCAGCAGCACCAGAGCACGGAGCACATTGGTGCATGCACGACCTTTGTCCCAGTGACCCAGAGTCAGAAAATGGAAGGGTCCTTGTTTGCCCCCGTGATGAAGCCTCTGCTATACTCTTTCAGTTCCAGGTTGCCAAAGAACAAAATCACAGAAAGCCCTCATCCCCTGGACCTCTCCCACCATCCCCAGCTGTCGCCTGTGGATTCTCCCTGCATCGCCTTGCTGCCCACCCCACACTCCTGCATGCTGTTTCCCCTTCAGGACCTGTGCTTCCCTCCCTCCTCTTTTTCCCCCCTTCTGTGTATTCTTCATACCTCAAAAACTGTTCCTTAATGCCCTCCCCACTTCTCCACAGAGTTAGTGGATCTTTCCCGTCTTTCTAGAAATCGGTGCATCTCTCTTTTTAGTAATTCTAGGAGTTATTTTATCCGTTCATATTTCTATCTCCCTTCCCATGGCAGTGATGCTACTTTGTCCATCTTTGTAACTTCAGCACCTCACACCATGCTTGACCCAGAGAATGAATTCAGTAAATGTTGAATGGATTGTAACACAGATAAGTGAGTGAATGACTCTGTAAGTCTGACGTTATAGGAACAGAAATATGCTATGTTTGGTCAACGTGGTATCGTACAATTAGGATTCCCACTTTAAATGGAAATACCATTTTTGGGGTGTTTACAAATCCCCAGTAAATATCTTAGTTGGGTTAAATACATCCATTCAATACTTTCTACTTCCCCAGCCTCACTTTTCATCTCAGTGTTCATGTGCCAGCTTTTTGGGGGTTCTTCTCCTTGCTATGCTCCACAGGACATTTGAATGCCTTTTTTTTTTTAAAGATTTTATTTATTTATTTGACAGAGAGAGAGAGATACAGTCAGCGAGAGAGGGAACACAAGCAGGGGGAGTGGGAGAGGAGGAAGCAGGCTCCCCAGGACACCAGGAACACGCCCTGAGCCAAGGCAGATGCTTAACGACTGAGCCACCCAGGTGCCCCGGGAAGGCCTTTCCAACCTCCTTTACTACTGGTGATGAAATAGGAGGCGTGGCAGTAACAATAGCTAGCATGCTATACGACAAGCGCTGTTGTGAGCTTTTACACTGATCATCTCATATAATCCCCACAGCAGTCCTCGGAGACAGGGACCATCATTAACTCCGTTTAAAAATAAGGAAAAGAAGCCCAGAGAAATCAGGCAACTTACCCAAGCTGCCATAGCTACAGCGCCCTGAGCCGTCCGCCATGCGTCTTCTCCATAGTTCTCACAGGTACACCTAGGCATCCATTGGCAGGAGTTGTCCATTACTGTTTTTGTAACCCAGAAGACTGAAAGCTCAGTACGATCCCCACAGCCTTAGCTCCTTACATAGTGCCAGAGGCAGTTTAGGTAATCAGTAAATATTTGCTGGACAAATGTATTATTTTCTTTGATCCAATAGTTCAGGCTAGGATTGACTGAGGGAATGTTCCTGTTGACTGTCAGAAGGGAATTCTAATAGCACATATTAGCATACAATCTTTGAATTAGAGTTCTGGTTCTCATGGTGCCATCGTTAATGATGGAGACTGTGTGTGACGATGTAGGGACAGATGGTCTCACAAAGACATCCCTACGAACCGCACACCCCCTCTGGCCACGAAGTATGTCATTGTAGTCCCAGCAGGCTAATATCGGGTTAGTGACGGAGCCCGATGCTGCATATAATCCTGAAACAATATATTTTGTCATTTGCAAAAATGTTCTGCAACATGTTTTGGCCCAGTGGCAACATTATGTCATTCTCCAGGAATGTTTCTTTTGTATCCAAAGGCAAATTTGGCCTAGAGAAATGTTATCAGTGGTTCACCAGAGGTTTAATTGTATGCTTTGAATGGCAAAAGAGGGGAAATCTTAAAAATTCAGGTTAAACCTATTAAGCTGAACATCCTGGTTTTGGTTGGCCGCCAAAATACACTGTGATAAGAGTTTCAAAAGCTAATAACAGAGGGGATTAAATTGGTGTCCATTACAGATTTGTGGAAAGCTATTTCTTTGCTTTAAGACTTAATATCTGAACTGAATAAAGTTTTCACCCTTTAATTTTTTGTTTCATTTAGCTGTAACTGTCATTTTGGCCCATGGACCCAACTTTCTTCAGAGTGTCTTGACCTCATTCCTGCAACAAAAAATATGGTGAAAACTCCAAGTAGCAGACTCTTTTTAAGATCTTTCATTTCCATATGGGAAACAACGTAATGGGGGAAAACAGGACACCAAATAAACTGTGTTTAAAGTTACAAATTATTCATGGGTTACAGTTTTCCGTGAAAATGAGATATTGCTTCTTAACTACTCATTGACAAATCTCTTTGGGGGCTGTGTGTCTGTCTATCCACTATATCTAAATTCTGTGGCCGACGAAGTGGATGCTTTGCCCAATTGTGTAGGAGGTCTAGACCCAAACATTTACCTGTAATATCCAATTAATTTGGATGAATTTTGTTTCCCTCGGCACTTCACTATTTATCTTTGAAGACCTACAGTATGACACGTGCTCATCTAATTGCAGAAGGGTTAGAAATTTAACCAGGTTCTCAGAACTTTGAATAATTTTCTAGGGAAGAGCTTCTGCACACAACATGAGTGAGCTAGCATATTTTAGGGGACATCAAGAGCTTGAAATCAGATGATCTGGGGTCTGTTCCTTATGTTGGCCAATGTTTTGGGCAATCTTGGGTTAATCACTTTCATCTCCTGTTTCTAAAGGAGTGTGTATCATCCCTAAGCTGCCTTCCTGTCAGTGCTGAGTTGAAGCAATTAATGTCAATTATTTCCTTGGTTTTTTCTCTGCCACCAAGGAGTTACTTTATCAGGTCATCCCTCAGTACTGTCATTACTGTCATGAAAAGACATTTTTTCCCTACCGTATACTGTACGGTATAAAATATACTGTATTTAAAAGGCTAATCATTATTTCTCCCATTTTAATGAATGAAAGACGTATTTCATACCATAATTCTAGTAAAAACACAAAGAACCTTGATGTTTTAATTAGCCGACAAAATATTTCTCAAGTAATGGTATGGTTTCCATTTAACCTGATTAAATATTTTGATAACTCTTACAGACCAACATTCAAATAACCAAATAACTCAAAAATACCCCTGTGATTTCAGGGCCTCCATTTTAAGAATGGCCACGCTGGGTAGAGAGGAGTGAGCTTTTGTCAAAGAGCGCAGAGCTTCTCTAAATTCTCAGTTCCGAGGGGCGTCTGGGGGGTCAGTCAGTTGAGCGTCTGACTCTTGGTTTCAGTTCAGGTTGTGATCTCAGGGTCCTGAGATTGAGCCCCAAGTTGGGCTCTGTGCTCAGAGCCTGTTTCAGATTCTCTCTCCCTCTACCCCTCCTCCCTGCATGCTCTCTCTCTCTCTCTCTCAAATAAGTAAATGAATCCTTTAAAAAAAACTCATTTCTGAAAATAAGTGCATTGTTAGTTACTTCAGTCCTAGAGGTGAGGGAAAATGTCACTAGGGTGAGATATGGGGATAAAATGGTCAAGACATTCCAGAGGAATAGTCAGTCACAAAGTAGATTATCAGAAGCTGCTAGTGCTACTTGCTTTCATGTGACATCTGTGATCATGACAAGACCACCAGATCTGTTGGGGGTCAGCCATGAAGTTATGAGATCTTTCTGTAAAGAATAGAGCGTCAGAGACTTTTTTCCAGTGCTCTGATGTTGTAGGAAAAGTCTTTTAGAGTCATTCTGGCCTTTGATTAAATTCTGACTCCATCAGTTTTCAGTTGTGTGAATTTGAATGAACTATACAAGCTCTCTCTACCTCAGTTTCCCAGCTGTAAAATGGGAATAACTACTTCATAGAATTAAAGTCAGATCATAAATGTTGAAAGTCTGCCCCATCACAGACACGTAACAAACATTCTGTCCTCACCCATTCTTACCAAGAAATTACATGGGCAGACCAGGTTACTGGTCAGAGACCCTTCTTTCTAGTCTGTACAGTAAAATCATAAGTTACAAAAGAGGTGACGAAGCTTTGGCATTGCACTTGAAGTAAATGACTAAGTCTCCAAATAGCTAAAACCAGTTTATCAATAATCGAGATGGTTTCATCCCCGCTTTTGTTTTTAATAGTTTCTTATAGTACATAAATTCAGTGAAGACTTCGGCAAGCAATCAGAAGGTTTTAGACCTCAGACAGCCCGCGATGACCACCGTTCCTTGCACAATAGCAGTAGGCTGCCATCCACCTCCAGCCCTACATTTGTTACCCTGCAAGGTGGAGAGAGAAGTTCGCCATATATTGGGCTCAGCTATGTTCAAGACCATCTTTAGAACAGGTCTCCACCAAGAGACAGTGAATAGGGGCTTCTCCCATTCACAAAGCTAAATGAGGGATATTTTACTACAATGCTGGTTAGATGCCAGACAAACAGAAACAAAAAATAAACACAAGGGTTCTTAGGCAAACAAGCCTTGCCTGGTTAGCATGTGGCTCGACCCAGAAACAACCGGCCTCCCCGTCCCTTCTACGAAGGGAGCAGCTTCAGTGCCATCAGCTCGGCAGAAACCTCACTGACTCAGAAAACGGAAGAATGTGGCCAGCAAGGAACACATTTGCAACAAGCTGAGCAAACATGGCTTTGACGTCAGGGAGGGAGTCTATACATGGGTAACAAAGGAGACGTGCACACATGGGGATTTTGTGGTACCTGGGCGGCTGCCCAGAGCACTAAATCCTGGAGTTGAGAATCCCTTTGAAGACCCTTCACAACGCTTGGGAATTTCAAAGAATATCATCATAACTCAGCAACCCCCCCCAAATGTCATTTTACCTTGTTCTTCTGCCCCCCCGTTGCGCTGGCTGTCCCCAGTGACAGAGCGCAGCCTGGCCGTTGCCTGAGGGAGGGGGCGGGTTGCAGCAGATGTTCACGTCTGGATCACCTGCTGCTACCCATCGGGCCCCTGCTTCCCTGTGGCTTTGGCTTCCACAGGACATTTCTGGGGGTGGCCTCCTCGCTGAGGTAACCAAATCCTTTAGAATGAAGATTTTAACAATTGATTAAAACATTAAACACTAAAACATTCCGTGATGTTCAGGCTGACCAGTAAACCACATTTTGGGGGCTGGAGTCTTCCTCATTTCCTCGTATGTGAAAAGCAACTCTTGGACTGTAGTCCTTACGACACGTTTTAAAGTGGAGAATCCATAGCAGGGGGTGTTGGGAGATCTAAGGGGGTGCTTCCACGTTCTCCTGTTATAGAAGTAATTTCAGCAAAAGGCAGCCTTGATTCTTGCTCTAATTCTACCTTCCCTCTGTGGGTTTTCCACACAACGTTCCTCTGAATACAGAGGGAAATCCAATATCTACATGGTGACTTTCAACCCTGTCCTGCCGTATTGGGTTCCCTTGTTTTTCATCATTGAGTGGTGAGTATTCAATGACATGGCACATCTGTTTCTGGTCTGGGAAGATCAGTAAGGGTGGGGGCGATTGAGAGCTACATTAGGCGAAGCAATTACAAAGAAATGTTAAAAAGTGGAAGTGTACCATTTCCCCATTTTATCTAATACTTCCAACATCTGGGAAAGGATGACGTGACGCTCAGTTGATGGGGTAGGATGGGGGTGGTGACTTTCGGTGGTGCATTAAAGTTGAGCAAATGGTACACTCAGCAATAACCTAGCTGTAAAGATTGCCTGCTGGGAGAGGTGTCTACGAGTGATGGCAAAACCCATTGGAATTCGATGGCTGAGTTTGCCCCTATATGACTTTGAATGTGATTGCTTCGTTATGTTTGGTCTTTTAAAACAATCTGGCATTTAATTACAATTTGGCATTCCCCTTTGATGATATTCCTTTATACGGGGTTCCAGCTATCTAAAAGGCTCTAGGTAATGTTTAAAAGCACCAGACTTATTTCCAACAAGTAGCTTAAGCACCAGCAGAAACTGGCATATTAATATTAAACCCAAAGGAAATGCAATTTTTTAGTTTGAAGAATAAACATATGTTGGGAATTGCAAAAGTCCAAGTCCTCCAAGCAAGGTTAAGTTGCTCTTTAATCCACCGAGTGTACATATTTAGGAGTCTGGGGATTTACAATCCGCGAGGGGACTGTAACGTTCTCTTTTTCTGATTTGCTGTGTGTAAATTTGTAGCACAAGTGTTTCATTTCTCTAGACATTTGCATTTAATTTGCTGCTGATTTTAATGTGAAAAAAGGAAAAAAAATGTAAAGGTAAGGAAATCATGCTCCAGGATGAATGCATTACATTTTGAGGACTGGGCTGACTTTTTCAGTTGTGTGTTGTAACAAAGTTGTAATCTCAGGGAAGTGTGTGTAACACCGCACTCAGAGCACTTAATTTTGACCTTAAAGAATCTCCGAAGAGTCCAAATAGTCACAGAGCCCCATGCTGCCTTAAAACGTAATACTCTATCTTGATCTGTATCTTCTTTCAGTATCTAGAAGTACAGTCTACCACTTTCAACCTTAGTTCTTGTGATCCTTTTCCTAAATCCCTGCTGACTTCCTCTCGTGATGGGAATGACCACATGCATAATTTTTCCTTTGGGCTCTCGCTTGTCTCTTTTGTCTGGTTGTCTTTTTTTTTTTTTAGCTTGCCACTTTGAAGGACTTAAAATCAAAAAGGGAGGGAGTGTGGGAGGGGTGCCTGGGTGGCTCAGTCGGTTGAGCCTCTGAATTGTTTTTGGCTAGGTCATGATCTCAGGGTCGAGAGACCCATCTCCAAGGGATGGGCTCTGATAGCTGAAAAAATCTCCTCATGGAATCAAATCTCTAATGTATAAGACTTTCCAAGTTTTCCCAAAGACAGTCTGTAAGTGCCTCCAAACCTCAGTGTGTCCTCAGCATCACACTACTTTCTTCTAATTATTTGCTTTCCTTCCCTCTTTTTTTTTTAATTTTCATTTTATTTATTTATTTATTTATTTATTTATTTATTTGACAGAGAGAGAGAGAGGAGAATGTGTGTGAGCAGGGTACAGGCAGAGGGAGAGGGAGAAAGAGAATCTGAAGCAAGCTCCACCCTCGGAGCCAGATGTGGGGCTTGCTCTCCTGCCCCAAAGACAGAACTCATAGAACTTGAGGCATCTGGTTGAGTGTAACGCAGCACACGCAACAGGAATCCAGGATGAACTCCATCAGGCGGTATGAGTGTGAGGGTTCTGGATGCTTCTGGATGCAACTTCTCTGAGCTTCACCCGGCCCAGCAGGTGTCCCTCAGACAGGCCGCACACAGGACAGCCGATCCTGGGGTGAGGGCAAAAATAGAGAGAAAAAGGACACATTTCTCTTGTTGCTGTTTACAGAACCCAATTCTTTGGTCTTCAAAGGTCTTGGCCTCATCGAGCTGTAGGTTGTTGTTTTTCATTTAGTCCCCCGAAAGAATGTGGAGGGGGAGGTATTACAAACACCCTCTGCTTCGGCATTGTTTGATTTTAAAAAAAAAAATTAATAAAAACAGCTCTTAGCAGCTGGTTGAAACAATTATGCTCTTCACAAAAGCCTTTGCAGATGACACAGAATGTTAAGAAAATAATTCTTTCAATTAGTGTGTGGCCAGTGCACCTGTGAGCTGGAATCATCCAAGGAACCATATCCGTGAATGTCAGTAAGAACAATTCAGGAATTCATCCTCTCTGCCTTTTTCCACTTCCACGTTCACACAGATGTTAATCCTGGGGCGCAGATGCTGAAAGGGCCGCCCACCTCGAATCCCAGGAGCATGAGAATCATGAGTTCAGATCAGGAAAACTAGTAATTTCTAACTGTTATCACTATCTGTTCTCCTTGCTCTGAGGACTGCCTCTTTTTTATCTCTTTCCCAAACTAGAACACATAACTCATAGGTCCTTGTGTACAGTTGGCTGTCAGGTACAATGGCAACTTACTAAGCTCTTGTTCCTCAGAAACATTCTTCGAACACCCCATGTGCGCAGCATTGTGCTTGGTGTGAGGAATATAAACTTCTGCCTTGGAAATGTTAATGATTTTGCTGCAGTTTTTCTTCTCTGCTTTAGTGATATGTTACATTGTACCATCATCCTGTGTTTTAGGGAGTTCCATTTTTGTCTGTGGAAGTTAACAGGGGTTCTGCCTTGTGTATCAATTACTGAATTGTTAGGTAACAAGCCACCCCCAAAACAATGGCTGAAACAAGTACCACTTGTTAATGCTCACAAGTATACATGTCAGCTTGAGTGTTCTGCTGACCCGGCAGCTCCGACAGTCGTGGCCGGGCTTACACTCTCATCTGTGGTCAGCTGGTGGCTCAGTGGGGACTGACCCAGTCTGGGGGGGGGGGTCTCACTTCCATGTCCAGTGATTGGCTGGCTCTTGGGGAGGAGTGATGGGGGCGACTGGGCCACATCGCCTCTCATCATCCAGAAGGCTAGCCCAGGCTCATTTGAAGAGTGACGACAGGTTTCCAAGGAAGCCAGCAACAACATGCAAGACCGGCTGGCAGCGGGCACAAGGTCCCTTCTGCTGTGTTCTGTTGGCCAAAGCAAGTCATGGGCCGTTTTGGATTCAAAAGGTGGGGAAACGGACTCCACCCTGTAAATAGGAAAAGCTGAAGAGTCATGTAATAAAGAGTATGGATGCAGGGCAGAGTGAAGAAATGGAGCTGTTTTTGCAATCACACCCTTTTCATTCTTTACCATGGTCTAGAAAGCGACCTGTCATACCCTTATGCCTTATTGAATTTTATGAACCTTGCCCGTGAATCAGTTCGTCTCTGAGAATAACCTGGATCTACCTGAATGTGTACGGATCACAATCTCTAAGGCGATACTGTGGATTAGGAAAAATCTGTGTTGAAAAGGGGGCGGGGGACATGTTGCTGAAAAATCTCTCAAACCTTTTAATATATTTGTGTGCCTGCGAATGGTTTCTGCATTTCCTAATCTTATTTGATCTCTTCTTCAAGGGGTCACATGTGTTCCAGTTTGTGGCAAATGGTGTTCCACGCTGTGTTTCCAGCAAGCTGTGGCAGGAATCAGCCTTCTAGACCATAGGGACATAAGGACGAAAGAAGAAGGGAAAGGTAAGGGAGGGGCATTTGCACTCTTGGAATCTGCTTAGCTTCCCCCGCGAGGGAGTCATTGCTTCCATGTGCTGTCATGGCGGAGCTCCTTAAAGCCGGAGCGCCTCATGGGAAATCTGGCCCCTTCTCCCACGTAGCTTGCTCAATGCCACGCTGCTAGTCAGGGTCACAGTTCAGGTCGTACAGCTCAAGCTAATACCCAGGGCAAATGCTCAATACAAGTAAGAGTTGTTTGGATTTTTAAAAATTCCTTTCTTAGTAAAAACATGGGACTCGATTTTAACAATTAAGCTTAGTCGTGAGGCTGTTCCCACCTGACCTGGTGATGCTGATTCTGGCTTCAGTTCCCTTAGCAAATTAAGACACTAAGATCAAGGAAATAACTGTTATTATAAAAGAAATGTGTGAGTAGCTTACTGGGTACTGTGCTAAGTTACCAAGCACTTCCAGGTACTAAATCATTTGGTCAAGACTGCTCCTACCGTAAGTCCATGGTTTTCCCAGGAACCCGCCCACAGAGAAGTCTCTGCTCCCCGTGGAGCTGCTGTGTAGAGCGAGGCGGGAGATGTGTCTGATCAGAAGGAAACAGCTACATAAGAAAATGGAAAACACTTCTGAATGCAACCACGGCTTTTCTATTTGTTATCATGGCTCCAAAAGTCACCTGTCACATCCCTGTGTCTTACTGAGTTTCAGTTAGTGAATTAAATCAGGGAATAGGACAGTGACCCGAGGGGCTACTTTTACATGAGGAGGTTGGAAAAGGCATAAGGAAGTGGTCCTTAAACAACAAGACACAGTCTACACAGTTCTGAGAATATTCCAGAAGGCAAAATGAGATACCAGCTGCTGGGGATTTTGAGAAACTGAAACAAAGCAGCGAACATGAGAGAGGCAGAGCAGACAAGGTGCTTACTTACCCAGACAGCTTGCCCAAGGTCGTTTCATAGGAGGGGAAGTATTGGATTATAAAAACCGTTTCTTCCACTAAGTTTTTGCCATTGTTCCGACACATGTATTTGGAACAGGTATATACATACATGGACTATATACCCCCTCATCTGGTCTTCTGTAGCCCTTTGACCATTTTCGCACTTATGATGCTGTTGTTACTATGCCAATATTTTGTGTCTACATCGAACCCTAAAGCACACCCCAAATATATTGAGGGCCAGAACCATGCCTAACTTCACTTCTTTTCCTTTCCCACCTTTGTTCAGTGCTAAGAACTGCTTGGTGCATCTAAAATGACTACAGCTTTGCTGATCAGTGTAATAATTTATTTTATGGATTATTAATTACACAATTATGCATTGACAAATGAAAGGCACAGTTAATGTCCTGCTGTTACTTTGATGATCGGAAGTCCTCTTATTAACTGTGTTGGAACTGGTGTTCTTTCTTCTCGCTTGTGTATGAAAGCAGATAATCATGGGCTTAGTAGCTCGGTGTTGTTTCTAACAAGTTGTTAGAATCAGCTCCAAATAATGCTTGTTGGTAATGGCTAATATTTGAGAGTGTGTGTGTGTGTGTTGGCTGGGGGAATGATAGACATAAAGACGTTGGGCAAATTGATGTTTTAAGAACGTGGTTTATTGACTGACTTTATGACATTTTTGTCCCATTGTTTACTCTTATATACTGTGCTGTTGTTATTTTTTGCTCCCATTGAAGAAGGAAACCCTCAAGTTGTACTGAAAAACCTTATGGTCGGGCACGGTCTTCAGTGGGAAGCTTCTCTGAGCTCCTTGGCTCAGTCAGGGGCAGAATCTACCATTCCGGGCTGGGAAGCCCGCGCACAGCTGCGCCGAGGGGGTGCGCTCCCTCCGCAGGAAGCCTATTTTACGCACGTCTTGGTCAAATGACAGAGGCGCAGAGGTGCGGGGTGATGTGCTCGCGGTGCAGGGTCTTCCTGACACCCGACTCCACTTCCCTGCGCGTCCGAGCTGGGGTTTAGGCCCGGTTCTCCCAGTGGCTTCGCTCCGGGGCTGCCTCAGGTCGGAGCGCTAGGGGAATCGTTCGGTGTGTCAGTGTTTGTGTGTGTTCACATGTGTCTCTGTGTGAGGAACACGAGTGCTCTGTACCCTCGCCAGAGCATCCGGCAAAACACAGCCAGCTCCGTGGAAAACTCTGTCTCATCTTGGAAGTTTTCTTCATGGTTCACAAAACCTATGTGGGAGTTCACTGATTCTTCCCATCTGAAGTTTGGGCAGTGGTCCTAGGGCCTTCTCGTTAGGGATCCCACCCTGGAAAGGCCATTATTAACTGAAGACGGATTGTACCACCCGAATACCGCATGTGTCTCTCGTTTAGCTTCTTGCAAGAGCATCGCGGTTGGGATAAACGGCCCAGCTCTTGACCGGAGCTGCCCTACAGAGCACCAGCCCTTGCCCTGGTGGGGGAGAGAGGCTCGTCCTCGGTCTTTGGAGAAGAGCGCAAAGTGAGTGACAAGCAGATTTCAACAGCAGGAATAACTACCTCTCTCAATCTAAATCGCAGAGCTCCAATCAAGGACCTTGACGACAAGTGAAATTAAATAAAACATGAGCGATGAAACACTGTCATATGTTTACGGTGAGTTAGTCCAGACAGCTGATAATTAACTGTTGCCCAAACAGCAACTTGGCGGTAGATGGCTGTGACCAGGACACAGAGCAGTAGTTAATTGAAAGTGCGAGTACAGACCTTTGTATCTTTTGAAGACGCGTGTGTCCTTCAATAGGGAAGATGGTACAGGAAAATCGTGGACGCTTCGAGTGCACAGGCGGCCTCTGGGGCTGGATTCTGACCCCTTGTCGGTGTTCAGCTCGCACATTCCGATCTGCCCTGGTAATGCTGTTTATGCTGGGCAGTCCCGGAGCAAATGTCTCTGTGTGTTTTTTCCTGGGCTACCACCCACAGAACCTACAAAATCTGAAAACAAATAAGTGCAGATGCGCACAATTTAAATAAGTTAAAAAACATGTTTTTATTATCTGCCTAGATTCTTCTACTTAAAATAGTTTTGGTTTGAATCCTCTCCATCCCCCTGTTTTTGCTGAATTTGAAGCAACCCCGCAGAGAGGAAAGATAGTATTTAGAAAAGGGAACCGATTCTTCAAGTGAGCTTAAACAAAATTCACATATAATAAGAAACCAAGAAGCTGAAAGGAGTCCTTGAAGATTCCCAGACTGCTTGTGATCTCAGCTCCCGTGTCCGTGGAACGAAGCTTGGATCAGATGACCCTGTGCTCCCCTGCTCTCCTGCCTCATGGACTGTTATTGAACTAGTATTCAAAGAATGTGCAGAAGCTAAGGCCAAACACATGTGATTCCAAATGTGATTTAGAAATATGAGGAATGATCACACACTAGAACCCCCAGTCCAGATTTCTCCCGTGGTTCTAGGGCTGCGTACATCGAGGTGATGGAACCGAACCTCAGAGGCCCAGAGTCTAGTTGATCAGACTTTTCGGTTGATGACACACTATTAAGTATTGGGCCAGGTTGGATTACATTGTTTTTGTCCTCGTTTCATTCCCCACTCTTACGCGCACTTCATAAGCACCCATTCTTCTGTGGGGCCTTGCAATCCAACTTCCATTTATTTCTATAAAATATGTATCCTCGAAAAACATGTAGTATTACTATGTTTTTAAATTTTTACATAAGGAATATTTGCTGCAAATCTGTTTTACTTCTTTCACTTATGGTTTTGAGACCTGTGCATGCTGATACACGCATCAAAGGTGTACGTATGCATACGTAATTCTCCTCGAAGCAACTCTTGTTTCATTTAAAAACAGGTCTTCAGGGGCGCCTGGGTGGCTCAGTCGTTAAGCGTCTGCCTTCGGCTCAGGGCGTGATCCTGGCGTTCTGGGATCGAGCCCTGCATCAGGCTCCTCCGCTGGGAGCCTGCTTCTTCCTCTCCCACTCCCCCTGCTTGTGTTCCCTCTCTTACTGGCTGTCTCTCTCTCTCTCAAATAAATAAATAAAATCTTAAAAAAAACAAAAAACAAAAAACAAAAACAAAAAAACCCAGTTCTTCAGACCACAGATCCAATATCATCCCTTTGCGCGTGGTGGCAGTGGGTGCCAAGAGAAAAAGAAAAAAAAACGTATCTCAGTCTGGGTCAATGGCATTGAAAATGGTCATTTTCCCAGATTGCCACCCTTGCATTTTCTTGTCTAATCTCTTGTGACATTTGTTTTCTTCCCAAGAAAACAACCGTCTTTAGGCAGTTGACTTCTGAGATTTTGCAACATGGTACTACTTTTTTATTTTTTATTTTGTCTGCAGGTCATTTCTCCAGGGGAAAAGCAATAATTTCATGCAAATGTGAAGAAAAACAGTATGTTGATGGTTGTTGTTGTTTTCTGTAGTACAAAATAAAAAGAGAAAAGAAAAAAACATATTTTGTTGCTTCTGAACACTGTATAGTATTCTGTTCATTGCACACGTGCTCCATTTTTTCCCTTCATTTCCTTATTGATGGAGCCTTACGCTGCCTTGGTTTTCATCCATAACCCTGCAAAGAATATCTCTATACAAGTCTCCATGGGCATCTGCATGAAAGTTATCACAGGATAACTCACTCAGGAGTAGAATTGCTGAGTCTAGGGTATCTGCATATTCAAACACACTTACTGCTACGAGACTTCACCGTGGAATGAGTTCACACATCCACCAGCAGCCCATGATGGCTCCTAATCTCACACACCTTTATATTATTTGGCTTTCTACTTCTTGACAATTTGCTGGAGGAAAATAGTATCTTATTGCTGTTTGAATTTGCATCCTTTGATTACTCTTAAGGTTGAGAATCTGTTATATACTTGACAGAGACAGTGCTGTATTCACCACACAATTCCCTTTTTCTAGGCACATGGGGAGGAGACACTTTACAGCCCCCATTACAATCAGGTTGTGTTCACACGAATGAGTCCTGACCATTTGAATGTGGGTGGGAGTGTGATTAATAGTAACATTTGCTATTTTCTGGAAGATTCTCAAACTGGTTATTGCAATTATCCTCACTTTGCCATTTCCCCTCCCCACTCTACACAATTGTGGGGCAGGGGGGCAGTGGAGATCCATTCTCATTCTTGATTTAAGGAATGTAGCATTTTCAAACATCACATCCTGACCCAGAGGTTGAGAGATCCAACGATATAACAATATACCAACATGGTTCTCTTGCTTTACAAAGTTTCAGCAAAACTTGACACATGACTTGGATGGGAAAATATATTATATGGGAAGGCTTCTTCCAGCTTAGGAAATCTTTATGGAATTGTCCTAAGATTCAGGGAGGAACAAAAGTAGGGAATTTCTGCTTTCAAGAAAGGGCTATACTATGCTATCTGAAGTTGTCACTGTTGTGTAATCAGATTAGTGGTTTTCAGCTTTCCATAGAAGCCGACAGGGAGAGAGAATCTGGCTTGGGCTTTAATAAAAATATTATATTTATAATGCTCTATCGTACCTTGAACTCTTCAGAAAAATCATCTTTATTCTACTAAGAATCAAGATGTTGGGAGTAAGGAGGTGTGATCATAAGCGAGCAGTTATTCAGCATTTCACCCCAGTGGGTATGCAGCCCCAAAGGTTTCTGAGTAAGTTTCACTATGTTAAGAAATAAAATTTTATCTATTTCTGACAGGAGGGAATAACAGTCTTACCCTTAAAATAACACAGTCCATTTTATTTATTTTCTTGGATACACTTCATTATCCAACATCAGGCACCTTTCTTTGCTCTAGGGGTTTATGATACAACACATGGCCCTTGATTGCCTTATTGTGAACAGCTGCCAATGTTATTTTGTTCCTGTATAAAGAATTCACATTGTCTTCAGTCTAAAGCTGGGCAACAACAGAATTACTGGAATGAATACATAGTACGTTTTTAAAAGATTTAAAAATATATACAGGCATAATTTTAGTTCTTTCCAGAAGAACTTCCACCCCACCCTGCCTCACACCCACATTAAATTGAGAGTGAAAAAAAGTGGGGGGGGGGGGGTCGCCTCTTAAACTTGAGTTTTTCAATTCCTCAAATGTTTACACTACCAGGTTAACCCCATAGGGTTGGTTAGATGGTAGTCTCCACAGTTGGGTGCAACATGCCAGTGGGTTAAACAAACAACCCAGAAAGGTACAGGAGGAAAATGTGAGGCCTTCTACTCATCTACTTTTTTATCTAAAAATTGAGAAAGAATTAAGTATTGCTAGTGTTTAGTGCATGTGTTGATTGGCTCCTTGCTCAGTCTGTCATGCTGCTGTGAGCAGGGTTTCCTGAAGGAATGGGGTGTCTGCTTTTATTATAAAGGTGAAACCAAGCCAGTTCTCACAAAATGGTCAAGTGGCTTGAAAAGATTCTTGAGAAGGCTCAATGAAATGGAGATGGCACTAATAACACGAGACTACAGATCTGACACCGATCCCAGGCTGAACACCGAGCGCCAGTCCTTCATCAGTCCCTTTGGAAAGCAAAACAAAGAACTAATTAGTCAAATTGGACAGGAAGGTGACAAAATAAAATTATGAAGAAGACTATTTTGAAGAGTGGATTTATAGGCATTCATATTAACAATGACCCCTACCAAGGGCACATATCGTGCCTTGAGATATTAGCGTATAGACCTTCAGACCCTTATGAAGGTGCAAAGGACCCTCAGACCCTTCCAGATCCTTGGTAGCTGACTTGTCTCTTGGCTGGGCTCAAGCCCTGCATTCCTTTGCCTTCATCATATCTGCTCATTGTCCCACCTGCTGGCCGGGCATGAATACTGTACTGCGTGAACCCGCTTGACTATGGTCAAGGCCATTTCTATGCAAGGGGACTAACTGGGTGTGGAGTGTCCATGAATCACTGTTGCACTTCCTCAACTAGAAAAACAACTCAAAGTTCATGATGGACAATAGTATCATCTTTTTTTTAAGATTTATTTATTTATTCATTTGAGTTAGAGAGAGAGCATGTGCAAGAGTGGGGTGAAGGGCAGAGGGAGAAGCAGGCTCCCCGCTGAGTGGGGAGCCTGATGTGGGGCTTGATCCCAGGACTCCAGGATCATGACCCGAGCTGAAGGCAGACGCTTAACCGACTGAGCCACCCAGGCGCCCTGACAATAGCATCATCTTAAATGTGAAGGTCTGGCACCAAGAGCTGGCACTGAGATTTTATTATGGATGTAGAAAGGCACAGAAACAGAAAAGTAGGATATCTAATAAGAATCTATATCGAAAATGGCTCTGAAAATTTTTTCAATCATATACAAATGTTAAGTGATAAGAAAATAATACCGTGTCAGTTTAATTGGTGCCATTTTTTTCTCCTTAATGGGACATAAAATACTGATGCAACTTAGCTGTAATGAAATCTAGCAGTAATCCTACACGTCTTTTCACTCATCTTTGAAGCAAGTAGGAGACAAAAATCTACACCAATTTTCACAGAAATTGTCTTGAAGTCCTTAGAAACTTGGTGGAAAAAAATAACCTCAACATCCCATTACGGTTTCTTTCCAGTTAAAGTACCAGATTTATTACATCCTATTAAAATACTCTCTCTCTCTCACCAGGTAGCTCTTCAGCTTGCCCCTCCTTCAGAGCCCCCACCATGGGGTGTCAGAAAGTCCTGTGGATATAAGAGGTATAATAAGAAAAGTATGTGTGAGGAGAAATTAGAGCTGACAACTGACATGCCACCCACTTCCCACTAAATGATAGTGGTTATTTGCCAAAACCCTGGGGATTAAGTCCCTAACATAACCTTTTATATCAGCTTTAATAAACATGGCATACAAATCACAAACAGACCTCAGACAAATTACTATAATGCCCTTGAGAGTTGCAAACATTGATTCATCCAAAATTTAAGAAAGGTTTGGTGATGGGGATATCTTATAACGTACTCACCTCCAGACCAAAATTCCCTTCTTCCTGGATTAAAATCATTCCACTTTTAAGTAAGAACATCAGATTTAGTGGAGTGATTAATGGTATAATAAAAAGCTGGGTACCAGTTAGGTTGAGGCATTAAAATGTCCCTTTTTTCCACTATCCCCAGAGTAGAAATTCCAGACTGAGGCCGAGGCTGGACAGTTCCATGGATCAGCACCTGTTAGATGTTTCACACTCGGGGCTTGTGCTGTAACGTAGCATCGCCAACCCGCCAACTCTTACACGCACCGTAGGGACTACACCTGCACACTCTCGCTTCACGTTCATGTTTGCTTTTCTACCCACGAGTGGGGAAAAGTACCGATTTTGAGATTGTGTCTGATTTTTTCATCCCCTGTGTTTCTACAGCCTTTTCCTTCCAGGAGTCTTTAATAAAATGGCGGAACACATTTACTTTCTTTGTTCAAACTTGTCTCATTTTTACCTTGAACAATTGTCTCCATGAACGAGATCTCTTTCTAGCCAGTCCCAGAAAGGAGTTCTGAGCGTAACAGACAAACTTGGTCTGGTTTTTTGGGCTTTTATTGATAGTTCTCACTTGGCAAATCACAGGTTGGTATCTTTGCGTAGCACAACGCCTCTTCTCCTTGGCTAAAACTGGAAGCAAACACAGCAAGAATCCTGTCACCACATATGACAGAACAATTCACGCAGATGCTAATTTAGTTTTTCTTCTCCTGATGTCACCCCTCCCCCAGCCCCTTGCCCAAATCGAGTTTTTCTTTGGAGAGCAAACTTGCTCATGGTCGTTTGCTCTCCTCATCTTTTGTAAACACCTGAACTCACAGAGGATTTATGCTGAATGTCTCTTGAAGGGAAGGGAAGACAAGGGGAGGATGTGTTCAAGAATTGGACGAATGGCAAGAGAATGGCATTTCCTGGCTTGGGGAAGGTAGAGGGGCTTACAGGTACTTCAGCTGTGGGACAGCTGGACCCCGAGAACTCGGGGGGAGTGGCGGCACCGCAGAGGGAAACAGGGCCCATGTAGGGAAGCCGGATCTCCCACGCGGAGAACAGTCCTGGCGAACGTTGGTGTGCCCACATGTAGTCCATCAGCAAGCTGCACTCGAGGCCTGGATAGTTGAATATATCCATGGGGACAATGCACCGAGGACTAGACACCCTTCCCTATCCGCTAAGTATCACTTGGGACTACAGAGTTTCATGAGACTCTTAGAGAAGCCCCAACAGTGACCGAGACAGCTTCCCACCAGCTTGACCAAATGGATTAATTTAAAAAAAAAAAAAACTAAAGAACTGTGCTATTTCTTAGTCACATGTGAGTTGGTACGATAATACTGCACCTGCTAAGTAAGAATTTTTGTTAGAAAATTCTTAGCGGTGGGCTTTGAATCATAGAAATATTACTCATGCAGTACACCTGTTGAGAAGGTGTTATTTTTAAAGGGCTCTGGACTAATTTCCTAATCTCTTAGTCAAGTAGAAAACCGCATGACATAGCCAACAATTAGCCTGACTGGTTGTCCCCAGGGAAGAATTTTTGTCATTCACTCGGGTGGTGAAATTTTTTGTGCATCGTCAAGTGTGCAGTTGGTGTCATTTTGGAAAGTAGCATCTGGTGAAAGATACAGCACCAAAAATATTACGACTGTGGTACACTGGAAAAGGAGTGCCAAGTCCTCATAATCACCTAGATGTGAGAGAGAATCAGCAGGCAAGAGACAGGGAGAAACAGATTGAAAGCGAGGATCTATGTGCGTAGAAAATGGGCACCATGTAATTGCGGTGTAGCCAGGGTAGAAAACAATCTGTTACTACAACAAGGTCCCAAAGAATAACTGCTCTTATCAAAGCAGGTCTGATACTCTGAACAACTTATCAGAGGAGGGCCTGTCCGTTCCTTCCTGTATTTCCTCACTCAGAGAGAACCCAGACAGCTCTGGGAGTCACACTGCCAAGGGTTTGAACTTGGCTCACATATTTGTTACCCATGTGGCCTTTGGCTGATTTCTTAACCTCTCTGTCCCTCAATTTCCTTATTTGCGAATGGGGATGAAAATGATACTCTTGTTGTTGGAGTTGATGTTTGTAAAGCACACAGAGGAACTTCCAGTCAAGTAAGCTCTATGAGGGTGTATGTTAAATTAAACACATTCCCTCGTCATTCATTACTACCAGATTTAAACCACATCTTTGGGAACCGTAAGGATGCCAAAACATATAAGACATGGTCCTTGTCTTCAAGGAGTTTATGGCTTCACAGAGGAAAAACTGGGACTATATACAAGTCTGAAATCATGACTTAAGGGCTTGGAAAGTAGGTCAGCAGAGACAAAAAGATGATTGAAGGACAGGGTTGTGCCACACATCTTCTAGGGTGACGATGTAAAAGGATTTCTGGTTTAGTCTGGAATGTAGAAAAATAGATGCTTTTCTTTATGACTAGCTCTTCTCCATTGGAATAGAAGTTGGAAATACAACCAAGTGGACCAAGGTTATTCCATGAGGATTTTCAGTTGATGAAGAAGAGTTTCCTGGCAGAAATAACTGTCACATGTGAGGATATGTGACATGCATGGGAGGTCTTGAGTGTAAGGAGGCTGCCTCGCCAAGTCTTGCTCAATCAGCAGTATCGCAGGAGAAAATGCATGACACATCCGTCTTCATAGAATGTCTGCAAATGTAATATTATTAGTTCATTTATGGGTCTCAAATAATCTTGTCAGCTATAAAAATTGGAGCAGAATACGAGTTTTGGTATTATTAACTTCAGGTGCATTTTCTTGACTATCAGATAGTATTTTAGTGTCATTTTTTTTTTTAAAGATTTTATTTATTTATGTGACAGAGAGACAGCCAGCGAGAGAGGGAACACAGCAGGGGGAGTGGGAGAGGAAGAAGCAGGCTCATAGCAGAGGAGCCCGATGTGGGACTCGATCCCGGTACGCCGGGATCACGCCCTGAGCCGAAGGCAGACGCTTTAACGACTGCGCTACCCAGGCGCCCTTTAGTGTCATTTTTATATAAATTTTTGTGTGAACATTTAAGTGTTGTAAGCCTGGGAAGCATCACCTCCGTTTTCTTTCTGGATGGACCGAGTGTGAACTGAGGTAAACCCTAAACTCATGCCTTCTGGAGAATTACAGCTGCCTCCAATCTAGACGGAATAACGTCCCTGCCACTTTTTACAAAGGGAAAGACAGATTTACCTCCTGCATCTCTAGAATATACTTTTTTTTTTTTTAAAGCAACAGCAGAAAGTTGCTAGGATAAGACCCTTATGCTGGGTTCCTACTGTTAGATTTCATGCAGAGCAGCAAGGAGGGAGGAAATTTGAGAGAGAAGCAGAGAAAGGAGAACTTCGACCAGAACACAACAGAAAACACCACCATTGCAAGTCACGTCCACAGGAGTGAAGATCCAGATGAAGAAATAAGTACACGGAAATCTAACAACAGCCAAACACATCACAACAAGAACGTTTAGAAACAGACAAAAAGATAAATAAGAACAAATTTTAAAGGACAAAAATATTTGTGAAATGTGTTTTTAATGAAAATGAGAATTGCAGAAATTCCTCCCTTTTCTGAAACATCAATAATCATTGAGAGATGACAGCAGGGAAGAGTAAAAATGCAGGAATGTCTGGATCCTGCTTGGCACTGAACTCAATTCTCAAACGTAGAAATGGAGGGCCAATACTCTTTTCATGAGGCATCTGAACACAGTGGATTCCTTCTCGCAGGGAAACCTGGTGGTTCAACTTCAGCTGCCTCAGAGCAAATTAGTCCACTTGCATGCCCTTTTGAGACGCTGTCATTTTATGACTGGGGCCACCCAGAACTAGGTAAATCCTTACGGTTTGTCACCCCACTGCCTTTGAACTAGCATATCAGGGTCCAGCTAACACTGGCAAGGTGGGATTTTATTTCCACCTGCAAAACATGGGCATCGCAGCTCTGTGGCCTCACCCAACTGTGCCCCTCAACGGCAGAGAGGAAGCCCCTGAAATTCACATCCTGAAATCTCCAGCAAATCCAGAACAGTATGGGCTGCATTTTTTAAAGAATTATCCGTCTACTTTAAAAAATTGGAATTTCTTGGCTGTCGAGAAGATAGGATTTGGAGGTGGGCGTTGGGGCCCTGGCATACTGAATCACCGGACCTGGCATGCTGAATTACTGGAAGCGAAGTCTGGGAGTGGGAAGTTGTGATGAGCTGGGGATTAGACAAGCTATCTCTGGGAGATTCCTTGGATCTCCTCTTGTAAGGCCCAGTGCATATCTCCAAATCTTTTTGGAGCCTGTTATGGACTGAATGTGTCCCTCCCAGGTGCATATGTTAAAGGCCTAACCGTAAGGTGATTATATTTGGACATAGGGATTTTAAGAGGTAAGTAAGGTTAAATGAAGTCATAAGGGTGGGTCCTAATCAGATAGGATTGAAAAGGATTAAGAAGAAGAGAATGATCTCTGTGCCCTATGTATGAAGATACAAAGAGAGCGGAGCCGCCTGTAAGCCAGGAAGAGAGCTCTCACCAGAACCTGACCATGGACACCCTAATCTTAATTTCCAGTCTCCAGACTGTGAGAAAATTAGTTTCTGTTGTTTAAACTACCTGGCCTATGGCATTTTGTTACGGTAACCTAACGGAGATGAGACGGAGCCTACGTCCCAATTCTAGCCCTGAAACATGTTAGCTGTGTGACACTAGGCAAGTTGCTTCCCCTCTCTGATTCTCAGATTTTTCATCCGCAAAGTAAGAGTGATAGTAATCCTTTACAGGAATGTTGTAAAGATTAAATAAACCGATGCACTTACAGTGACTGTTACACAGTCAGTGATCAACAGTCAACACTTAGTGTCACTTATTATCCGAAAATGTTACAAGTCTTTTCCCCTCCAAAGAAATATGAAACCATAAATTAGTGGGGTTTTAAAAAATTTTAATAGAATCCTACTTTGGTAAATAAAATTAAATCCTTTAATTTTAATAGAATCCTGTTTTGGCAAATACCAAAAGCCCAGAAAAAAAGAAAAAGCCCTCATGTGTGTCGAAGAGACTGCTTACTGACTTGCTGACCTACAATCGACTGCTCTGTGTAGAGGTTGGCATATGTGAGCCTCACGGCAATCACAAACCAAAAACCTACAACAGACACACACACACCCCAAAAACAAAGAGAAAGGAACCCAAACATAACACTAAAAAACCCCTACTAGATAAGCAGTGAATGAGCCCTCCTAGGACCTTCAGGAAATAGAAAAGGATCATGGTAACCTTGTAGCCTTTGATTTATACCCATGAAACTTTTAAGGTTGTACAAAGCGATACAGACTTAAATGCCAACAGAAGGGGTGCCTGGGGG
This sequence comes from Ursus arctos, assembly GCF_023065955.2. Taxonomy (NCBI): domain Eukaryota; kingdom Metazoa; phylum Chordata; class Mammalia; order Carnivora; family Ursidae; genus Ursus; species Ursus arctos. The sequence continues at coordinate 36,760,733 of NW_026622974.1, read as the reverse complement.
GCTCAATCCCTTAAGCATCTGCCTTCAGCTCAGGTCATGACCCCAGGGTCCTGGGATCAAGTCCCACATCTTGCTCCTTGCTCAGCGGGAAGCCTGCTTCTCCCTCTGCCTGCCGCTCCCCCTGCTTGTGCTCTCTCTCTCTCCAAATAAATAAATAAAATCTTATAAATACATACATACATACATACATACCAACAGGAAAGATACTGACACAAATGGATGAAACAGACCAGACGAGGGGGAGCTCACAGAAGGCTGCAGTCTGGGCAATGACTCTGGACAAGGATAAGGCAGGATCTGGAGGTCTTGAGAGTGAGCAGGAAGACTAGCACAGGAGACAGGGAGTCCTGGCCGGCAAGCACAGCCTGTTTGGGCCTGGGGGAGGCCGTCTAGCATGGGCATGGTGTAGGTTGACGTGTTTAAAAAAAATGGTGCTTGGTTCAAGATGAACTGGAGAAGATAAGATGATGGAAGAGAAGGTATGTGCTATTGACTAGAAACTGTACTAGGCACGTCCTCCTCCCCCCATCTGCACGTGGTTAAGTCTTTGACATTCAGATGAGCCTGGGAGGAATGGGAAGCAGGCGGTCATTCCAGGAGCAAAGGGTGGCAGTGTGTGCCAGGATGGTTGTCCGGCAGAACACACAGGGCTTGGGGCTTGATAGGATGTTAAAGGTGACTAACTCATTTCCAGCCTGGGTTACTGGAAAAGGTGGTACCACTGAGAAAAAACAGAAAGAAATGAAAAAAGAACTGGTTTGGGGAGGGTGGTTGATAATTTCAGTTTTAGTCTCATAGGATCTGTATTTTTGGAAAGAACCAGGAAATGTTTTGAGCTAATAAGTAATTGATGTATTGATTTCAAAAAGCAACTCTTCACATTCCCTTTCAATCTTTCTTTCTGTGTCTTGACTTTTCCCCCCTTATTTTTCCCCTAATTTTTCATGACCTTGATTTCATGATTTATAAAGCTACAAGAACAAGTGGACCTATTTTTATTTGTTTCTTAACATACTCCTCTCCCCATGTTTAAGTTATTAACAGCAGCAGAAGCAATTGTGGTTTTCTAAGACACAAAACCATTCCTCAGGAAAAATGTTAAAACTTCATTGTTAAATAAATATGGATAGCTTTCCCTCCTGCCACTCTTCTCCAAGATGTCCCTACTGTAAATAGACTCAAGAGTTATTTTTTAAGCATGTAAATATCATGTTTGTCAATAATGTCATTCTCTAATCAATTTTTTAAATGATCAATGTCACTTTTTTCTCTTCTTTTCTTCCCTCCCTCCCTCCCTCTCTCTCTTTCTCTCTCTCTCTCTCTTTTTTTTTTTTTGAAAAGAGGCCATAAAACTGTCTTTATTTGCAGATGACATAATGGTCCATATAGAAAATTCTTAAGAATCTAAAAATATTCAACTAGTGTAAGTGAGTTTACCAAAGGCACAGGATAACGGGTCAATATACACATCATATTTCTATGTATTAACAATAAACAATTAGAAATCAAAAAATTTTTAAATATGAATTAACATCATCAAAATATTAAATATAGAGGGAACTATTTAACAAAATATGTGTAAGACCAGTACCATATTTGTGGATCAGAAGATTCACTATCAATTCTCCCAAAATTGATCTGCAGATTCAATTCACTTCCAATGAAAATCCCAACATAAGCTTTGTAGAAATTCATGTTATTAGTAAAATTTATGTGGAAAGCAAAAAAACCTAAGGCTATCCAAAATAATTCTCAAAAAGAAAAAAATTAATGGCACAATGATTTTTATTCAAAACAGGAAAAGTCTGAGTGAGATTAGCAGAATTATGAACCAGCATTTAAAGAAACAGAGCTTTCTACTTAACAAAGACCTATCATTACTGATTTTTTATGTCATTTTTTTTCTTATTTTATTGCCACTTGTGTTAAAATCATTGCTAATCTGTAGGTCATGCTGTGCTGGACTCTGTCCTGTTAACTTAGATGGACACTCAGAGCATGGTCAGACATCCTGAGCTATTTGAGAAATTACATACAACAATCACATACAGGTGAAAGGGTAAGACGGGGAGGAATTAAATGCATCGACTTGGAACTGGGCCTTAGGACAGTGGGGACGGAAGAAGCAAATTTGCCTGTAAAGAAAGAATGCTGGTGAGTTAAAGGTGGCCCCATAGGTGCATGTTCATTCTGCTGGGAGAAAGTCAGCCTGATGAGTTTCCCATTCTGTGATTTAAAAAGAGTGGCCAAAGTTGTGTCCAAGGAGAGGAGGGATAGTCTCCTCACATGGCCCTTCTGTTGTCATATTTCAGGTCAGTTCTGTTCTTTTTGAGTATGTGTCATTTCATTTACGATCTTTCTTCTATTTCTGTGGATTTCTCCCAGTTGTCCTTTTACCATTCGTGTATTTTATTCCTGCTCCCCAGACGTGTGCAACAGGGCTCCTCCTCCGTGCCATCTGACCCACTGATTTATCAAGTGTTCACCACCCTCATCGGCGCCCCCTCCCTTCACAGAGCGAGTCAGCGTCTCTAACTCTGGCTTACTGTCTGACTTGATCTGGTCATTTCTGAAGGTATTAGGTAATATTAGACCCATCTTGGGCCCCATGGAATTACATTTAATATCTCTCCCCGTTTTCTGCCATGCCAAAAAATCAATGTATAATAAAGATGAATAAATCATTTTTCCAACCGTAATAAGATCATTATATTTTAATTATTGAGCCAGAAGAATCTTTCCTCAGAGCAGATGTTGAACCCAGGTCATTTGGGAGAACACTAGGGAAACTCACCAATACAGAATGACTGAGAAACAGTCTATGAGAAAAGTTCCTTATACGGGATTTTAAGCGGAGATCTTGTAATTAAAGTATAATACTCTTATTTGTGTATTTATTTATTCATTAGTATTTAAGGATGCTTTATAATTTTCAGATTGAAAGAATTAATGAGAAGTATCTGAATTATTTCTGATCTAAGTTCTTTTTGTGCCATTATTGTCCTCAGTAATTGTTAAAATCTGATTCTTAGATGTATGCAATTAAACATGGGCTCATTTCCAACTCTGAATTATTCAGCCATTGAACTGAGTAAGACGTAGTGATTACTTTTTGTCTAATGGTATAAATAGGCTAAATCTTTACAAACACTTGAGGCTATGCACACCCAAAGTTATTTTTATTATCGTGCTCTGATTAATAAAAAAGTGCTAATAATACACATTAACCCAATTCATTCAAAGTGTACAGCCATAAAAATTATTTTTTAAAGTGATACCATGTTTAGATATTTAGATTTTTCTTGTCTGTAATTTAGCAAGTAACTTTACTTTCATGCTACTGTGGCAATTTTATAGGTGTCTCAAATATAGTTGATAAACATTTTAGTGATGTTCAAAACATAATCTTAACACGTGTTTATTATACTTGAAATATGTCCAAATGAAACTCAGAAACCAATCCCATTCCTCCTTGACTATTTGTACAATGGCTCTGGAATAAGTTTTAGAATGTTTTAGGAAAATTGAAACATTTCACACATACAGTACTGATTCAGGGTACTTTTATATAGGAAACACATGTACATGACTTGTATTTATTAAATAAGCATTAGAAAAGAAACTTTCTGATTAACGTCCCCAGGGATGAAAATAAGCAAAGTATTTCTCTTTCTATGAGCACATTCTTTGGTGTCTCCCTCAATTTTCCACCCCCAAGTAATGCCAAGTAATTCTAAATGCAGGCTTGTGCGCAGGCGCACGTGCCCACGCACCCCACCCCTCCTTCGCACACACCCTTCTCTGCTGTGTTCCAAGGGCACTGAAACAAAGGGGTCGTGTTGAGACAGGACGGAAAAAGGAGACATACACAGTAAAGAAAGGGCTAAAAGTGCCCTGACAGAAACAGCATTCAAAAAGAAACAATACAGATGGAAACAAGATGAAAAGGCACGCAGGGGGAGAACTTGAGGTTATGGAAAGACATCTAAAAAGAATCAAGAGAAAATAGGAATGAAATAAGAAAATGTTGAGGAAAGAGAAGGATAGAGACACAAATGGATTCTACAAGTTCGTGAGAGAGAGAGAGAGAGAGAGAGGACCAGAGGGAATAATGACCAAATTCAGGGGGAAATCAGAAGAATTAAAAGGCTGAAAGTTCTAAACAGATTAGGAGATAAAGAAAAATGTGGAAGAAAAAAGATACATGGAAAAAGGGGCTGAGAAATACAAAATTCAGGAATATAAGTATTAAAAATTAAACATACTATATCTTACAAGAAGAGTAAAAGAGACCTTCTGGTGTTGTTTAAAAACATTGAAAATAGAAATCAGCAAAGCACTGGGCCTTTGAGTTGTAGCTCGGACATGAGTAAGTTCTGTGGCTCCTGGCAGGACACTGTTTGGTGGCTTGGTTTCCTCATTCATAAAGTGAAAGAGGATATCGGCCTTTCAAGATCCTTTCAACACCAAAATTCAAAGAAATTAAACAGAACAAAACAATGAACTAGAAAAAAATGTTTAAAAATAAAATTAGTGTTTGGAATTTACCAAGCTTATTTTTTTCTTATTGAAATTGAGAGGGTGTTTGAAGAGCATTTCAAGAAGATGCTCACGGAAGCCGCTGGCACACGCCACGACCCGCGTGGTCCTACATGCGGACATACCACGTATCTTGCACGTATGATTTAATTTTTTTGGCCTTGTTCTCTCTATACATATACTATGCATATCCCAGTCTCTAGAGAGTTGCTTTCCTTTTTGGCTGTATGCAGACGATCAAGATATGGGCCATTTCTAAGTTCAGAGTTGGGGGTAGACAGTGTAACGTGTGGAAGTCCGTGGTTTCTTAACTGGAGATGAAACGATCCCAAGTTGGGGGTAGGTAAGGGATTGATAAGGAGCCAGGCAGAACAAGAGAGTGAGCCGAGTTTAAGGAGTCATGGCTGCTCCCGGACGTAGATTTGTAAGTCTTCCAAGGACTCGACTAGCTCCCGACATATTGGACCTCTTTTTCAATTTAAAAAAAAAAATTAGCTTTGTCTTTTTTCTTTATCACTATCAATGCTTATATAATCAATTGCCCGTGAAATCCTTTTTAAGCTGAACTTGGCAGGAAAAGTCAGCAGCACTATGTAAACCACTGTATCCCTGGTTAGTAACAACAGAGAGAGATGGAGCTCGCTTTGGACTTTTTTAGAAGTGGAAGCTCCATGTCTTGTCATGGGGGGAAGGCACTTCAGATTCAGGCTCTAAGAGGGAATCTGGGAGAAGAGAAAATTTTAACAAACACGTATGAAGGAGTGTCTCTTAAAACCTTTACAGGGTTTCATGGGAGCTGGAAAAGGGTGCGTTACATCATCCTGCTGGGCGAAAACTTCCTCTTGTTTCATTTGCATTTCCTTTAAGACACCTATCTGATTGTGGTCCATGAAAGGAAACGCTGACTCCTCCGGGTTTTAAGTCCTCTGTCGGCAACCTGGTCCCGTGACAGAGAACAGGGACGGCATCGAATGGTGTAGAAGGTCTCCTTGGTTGCTCTCAGGTCGGCAGTGCCTTCACGCCTTCAGGAGTGCGCATAGTGTGGCCTTTCTTAGTCTTTTCCCCCAAGGTTCTGACCTGCCAGCAGAGCCATGAAGACCTCACTGGTTTTCTTCCACAGCCTGGTTCGGGACCTGAAAAATGGAGGCTTTTTGCAATAGGCACAAAACAGAGCCAGCACCCGGCTAGGCCAGAGGACGTTTGCCAGCCGGCTTCATCCAGGGTGGACAGAAGCTTTTCTAGGAAAGAGAAATCTAAGCCCAAACACATAGTTCAAGCTGAGAAAATGTGTGTTGTGTGGACACCATATTGGGCCTCTAGGGGGCTACTTGTAAGACCTGAGTATGTGTGATGTTTTAGGTCAGCCATGTGCCTCCACTCGTCATCACCAGAGGTGTGCGTCGGGCCATTCAGTCATTTTGACCAAGATTTGACCTATAGGAAATGCGTTCAAGTTAGCATTTTAAATATGTGCTTATCTCAATGGAATAAAAACAATATCGTTTAGTGACTCTGAGGCATTTGCCAACTGTCTGGAAAAATTAAAGCCTGGTCTTTTGTAATTTAAATTAAAACCTGGACCCAAAACGAAGAGGACCTTCCAAGTGTATGTTGGAAATGAGGTGGGGGGAGGGACGGAAGGGGGCCACAGAGAATTACTGTGGTTTTTAAAGAATCTTATTTTTTAGTTTAAGAAACCTTTTTAAAAAAGATTTTATTTATTTATGTATTTGACAGAGAGAGCACAAGCAGGCAGAGCAGCAGGCAGAGGGAGAGGGAGAAGCAGACTCCCCACTGAGCAGGGAGCCCGACACAGGACTGGATCCCAGGGCCCTGGGATCATGACCTGAGCTGAAGGCAGATGCTTAACAGACTGAGCCACCCAGGTGCCCCACAAAAAATCTTTTTATAAAGAATCCCAAGAGATCCTTTAATCAGTTTTTTTCTCATTGTATTTCCATTTGTATGCTCCACAGCTACCTGATTTGGTCAGGTCTCATGCCCCGCCTCCTGTCAGTACCTGACCCCATAGAAGAAAGGGTTGCTGACCTTGGGGAGCCTACAATCCTCTAAGAAAACAGCTAAGTAAGGACCATGATGTTTTCAGTGTGATTTCAGGATAATTTATTAATCTGTAAAACAGGAGAATCATATTAGGGCCTACTTCATGGAGTGCTGGCGTTAAGGGTTATAATGAAATCATGCATGACGTAAAGAACTTAGTACCATGCCAGGCACATTATAAATACTTTAAAAATATTACATGTGGCATTGTTAGTATTGCAATTATTATGCTATATGACAGGTTTTTTTCTTGGCTTCATCAGCCTGAGACCAAAATAGTCATCACAACAAAAATGAGGGAAATACTTCTTTAGCTTGATCTGAAGAATTCTGGAACCTCCCTGGACCCGGTAAGTTCCCACTTTCCCATCGAGCTTCCTTGACTTACTCAAAAACGGACCCCACAGCCCACTCCACACCGTGGCCTCCAGCATATCTAACCACTCTCTCCGCAGGGACTTTTCAGTCCCCCCCCCACCCCACCCAAAGAGGTGAGTCAATCTGCTTAGAGTAGGAGCACCTAACCAACTCACGTCCTCCAGCCTGGAAAGCTCTGTTTCTTCCAAAGTGAAGTGTGAAATGTGTTTGTAGTGGAAGAGACCATCCACGTTCACTTTTAGCTATGTCTCATCATTTTAGTAATTATATTAAATGAACTTCTGGTCTAATCTATGCAGAATTCCTGGGGAAAATACTCTCTTACGTGAGCATCGAATTTCAGCTGACTATTCTTGGCATCAAAGCCCTTAAAAGAAAGGAAGCCAAGGGGACGCATGAAGATACAGACGCAGAAGGTAATCTTCAGGGCACAGGGAGGCCCCACCTGGAGAACCTAACTCAGCCTTCGTGTGTGTTTACCAAGGATCCCAGGTGGATCCTTCTCAGGGAAACTTGGGACTCATTGGGAGAGAGCTGTGGAGACAAGGGATGAGACAGAGAATTTGTCCAGGACTTTGAAGACAAGGGCTAGGATTTTAATTTGCTATGGTGGGCAATGGGGAAACACTTAATTATAACCAGAAGGTTCATGAAATCTACTCACTGTCATTCTTTCTACTGTCAACTCCATGGTGGGCAGAAGGAGGCTGTTTTCAAATATTTTCTAGAAATGCAGATGCAAACAATGAAATACAATTGCCTGCATGTTAAATCTGCCAACTTTGGAAAGTTATAATACTCAAAGCTGGCAAAGATAAGTTTCTGCGTTACGGTTACAATTTAAATTAGTGCAACACTTTTGGAAAGCAATTCATTAATACACAGAGCCATTAGAATCTCGTGCTCTTTGGCCCAGTAATCCCACTTCCAGCAATCTAATCCAAAATGTAAAATAAGCCATTCAGTTGAAGATTCATCACAGCACTGCTTATAATAGTAAAAGGTTATGCCATTTTTAATATGTTAGATATGTAGACATAGAAAAACACTTAATATCTGACACTAAGTGAAAAAACAGGGTCTAACCCTGTCACAACCATTTGAAAGTATCTTTAAGAAATTGAAAGGCCAGAAAAAAAAAATCTGAATATTGTAACCATTGCACTTAGGGAGGAAGATTTGATTTTCTTTACTTTCTCTTTTCTCCAAACTTTAGGTTATAAGATTACATTACTTCCTGATTAAAAATAAAAGTATACAATCAGTTTGCTTTATAATTAGCTTATATCATAACTCATTTACTAACTGTAAATTCAATTTACATTCTAAAACGATTATAAACCAGTGCCATACTTTTCATGGTTTCCTGGAAATGGAAATAAAATTAGAGAAATGTGAAAACATTGGTAACTTAGTTATAAAGACAAATTAGTGGGCAGGAATTAGCTCTATTTTAGTTCTATGTGGATTTAAACTTTCTCATAAAATAACTCAATATTAATAGTTGAAATGAAGACATTGAGTACTTTTGGGTGGGTGGGGGAGTAATTCAGCTACATTCACAGAGTTAACTTTCTTCCCTGGATCTGGAGCTTATTATATTACTGGTACTTTGGTGCTTTTTCTTTTCTTCTTTCTGATTTTTTTTTTTACTAACATTTTTTTTTGGAAAAATTTAAAACATACAGAAAGGTTGAAGAATTACACAACGAATCCCATAGACCCACCACTGAAGTCTCAAGTTTCTTAGTTGTAAGTTCTGTTACTCCAACTGATACTTTATAAGAAGAAAAAAATTATATATGTGTATATATATTCCTTTTTTTCATCTAAAACATCGTTCATTTTTACCATGAATGTGGCAGGAATTGAATCCTAGTCTCCGAGAGCTTCACTATGAAGGCCACAGATGTTCAGATATTTGTCCGGTGGGAGAAGGTCTGAGCCACCATCTTGGAAGCAAGTTTTCCCTTGGACATTTTTCCAACAAGGTTGTTTTCTTCCCTTCCCTCCCCCAAGGTGCCCATCTCTATGTATGGAGTCCAGTGCTGTCTTCAGCACAGTATTTGCCTTATGGAATTCATGGCTAACATTTTATTAGAGAGCTATTTGACCTTAAAGATAGGATTTCTGTGCAATGAAATACTACATCGAAGACATGTTTTCTTCTCATGGAGGACACATCTCTTCAATTACAACATAAACGGGAGACAGGAAATCAGTTGGCAATAATGGATTTTTAATCAGTGTTTTCAAGGATACATGTTGCTTTAAAAAAAAAAAAAATTAGGGACGCCTGGGTGGCTCAGTTGGTTAAGTGTCTGTCTTCGGCTCAGGTCATGATCCCAGGGTCCTGGGATCGCGAATGAAATGAGACATTATATGTAAATGTTGCTTGTAAATTTGTGGAGATCCACATCAATTTAAAATAATTACTTCTATTACTATAATGGTATAATTACCAAACTTATCAATAGCAAATGATTCTGTTGATCACCCTGATATCATTTCTAAATCAAAGGTTACTTCACAGTTATGATGTTATAACCCTCTGCTATTGAGCCCTCTTGGCTCGAAATAGGATTTTCCTTTTACTTCTGGTCTCTACACTCTTCTTATTTTCCTCTTGCCTCCCTGGGTGCTCATTCTCAGTCTGTCTGTGGCTTCCCTTCCCCTGGAGTCCTCAATATGTTTGGGTTCCTTGGGATGTTGTCTTTTCATCTACTTCAACTCGCTCTGCCCAGGTGAGCCCCCTGACGCCTTTGGCTTTCACAGTTTCCCTGATGTTCCTGACCCGTGTCTTACCTTCAGCCCAGACACCTCTGAGCTTCAAGGCCAAACATGCAGCCACACACCGACCCTCTCACCCTGGGCATCCTACAGACACTTCAAGCCCGGAGTGTTCAAATGTGCACCATCCTCTTCCTCCACAGTCCCATTCCATTTGGGCTTTGAAAAAGGCATTGCTTCATAAATTTGCCCAAGCCAAACACTTCAAAATTGTTCTTGAATTTGCCCTTTCTTTCCTCTCCTCTGTCCAATGATATATTAAGATTTGTCAGTTCTTCACCTGACAAATCTTATTTATATTTATATAAATAAATCTTATTTATATGTATTCATTTTTATTTATATAAATATCAATAAAACTTAGAGATGTAGGGAATTTTGTCCTAAAGAAAGCAGCTTGTTTCTCCTTTAAATGGAAATGTTGGTAGTATAAAAATAGAGAAGCAAGCACTCCTTTTTTTTTTTTTTAAGGTTTTTTGCTTATTTATTTGAGAGAGAGAGCAGGAGTGGGGGTGGGGGCAGAGGAAGAGGGAGAAGCAGACTCCGTGCTGAGCAGAGAGCCCAATGCAGGGCTCGATCCCAGGACTCTGAGACCCCAGGCTCTGAGATCAGACCCTAGCCGAAAGCAGACACCTAACTGACTGAGCCACCCAGGTGTCCCAAGAAGCAAGAACTCCTTAAGAAAAGCTCCTCTGATTACCAGGAAAGAGAAAAGGGGTAGTATTAGTCAAGGGCTATGAAGTTTCACCTACCTAAGAAAAATTGGTCTTAGAGATCTACTGTACAGCACAGAGCCTATAGTTAACAATATTGTATTATATACTTAGAAATTTTCTGAGAGAGTAGATCTTACGTTAACTGTTCTTATCACAAACAATAATAATTAACAGTAGTAAATAAGGAGGGCAGGAGTAAACTTTTGGAGGTGATCGACATGTTTATGGCACAGACTGCGGCCATGGCTTCACCGGTATATCCTTTCTTCCAAACTCCTCAGGTTGTATGTGTTAAATATGTACAACTTTTCGTGGGTCGATCATACCTCAATAAAGTGGTGTAAGAAGAAAAAAGAAAAGATCCTGATGGGCTGGCCAATTCTACAGAATGTTAAAAATGCAATTAACAAATGCTGTCATTCGCATCTCCAGGGACTCAGAAAGCCCCCCCCCGCCCCCGCAGCTGGCTGTGATGTGTGCGTTGAGCGTGGCAGTGCCACATAAATAGAATGGTAAAGATCTAACCTGGAAAAAATAGGTGTGAATCAAAGGGGCTGCAGAATCCAAATGGGAAATGCAGCAAATGCTCTTTACTGTCACTTTAGAACGGCAGTGGATTAACACACACTTCTCTTATTCCACTTGGCCATCACCCACTCAATGAGAATAACACGCTTGACATCAGAAGGGAAGTGCCAAAATACTGAGAACTGCTTTAATGACATCACCCCTAAGCTCACGGTCTCCATTATGCAGCCTTTTATTGGTCCTTGCAAAGAGATTTTATCCAGAGTACACTACCCATAAATGCAAAGGGCATGCGGCCTTCAGCTTGGAAAGTTCGGCACAGAGGGTCCTAATTGACTTGGATCCTTGAGACTGTCCACATTAGCGGCTAATTAACTTAAAAAAAAAAAAAAAAAGAAAACTACGTTTGGCTTAAAAAAAAAAAAAACCCACCAAGTCTACACTTTATGTTCAGTCTAAAATCCAGAACGCACTTTTAACCTTTCACCTTCTGACTCGGCTGTGTAAGGACCAGGTCAGTCTCCAGACAGGAACTCTTCCAAGTGGCTGGTATTTTTTATTGGTTTTCAGTATACGACGTTGAGGCACTTTATTGTCCAAAAGTAATTATATTTATTTAAGACTGTTACCAGAGGAGGGAAAATAAATATCCAGTGGGCCTTTATAAAGTTTTTATGTAACTTTCTGTAGAATATTAAAAAGCTATACTTATCTCCACTTTTCATACTCTGGCTTGCTTACCAGTCACATAAGAAATATTTGTCTTTTCTATTTACCTGTGCTAAAAATCCTTTCTATTTACGTGTGCTAAAACAACAGCAACAACCCAATAGTTTTGCTTGAAATGACACTATTTTCAAAGGCTTAAAAAAAATCTTTCTTCCTTTAACCACCAGTCACTCCGGCTCTCCTCTGAGTGTGTCAGGCCTGGATTGGGCTAGGTGAGACTTGGATTCAGCTGCCTTAGTGAAAAACAAAAAATACTTCATAAAAACAAGAAAATGTATTCTTTTTTCTTAGAGCCTGTGTGTATTGATCGTCTTACATAGTAATTGCTCTGAGCCTCATTTTTCTCGTATTATTCCTATAAAGTAGGAATGATTAGTGCCTCTGTCAGCAGATGGCAGAGAAAACTAAACATGCACATGTATGAAGACTCAGAGACCTGCTTGGCACATGGTAAGCACTCTGTATATAAGCTATCATTATTATTGTTATCTTCCCGAAAGGAACCAGTGATCTTGAATTTGGCAGTGCAGTAATACTGAGCTTAGAGGCCCCTGTTGGTACCACAGTGCTTGGTGGCTTCATTAATGGCTATGCCCTTGGCCTGGAATGACCTTCTTTACTCTGCGTGTCTATTCAAACCTTATTCATCTTGAAACATGCTGTTCAGCTTAAACATCACCTCTTCTGGGAAGGCTTCCTTGATATCTTTCTCCTATCCCAGGTGGAGATTCTGGATCTCTTCCCACAGGGCTATCTTTACTTTGAGTCTGCTTCTACTATTATTCTTATGATACTGAATCATAATTTATTTGTTCACATTTCTGTCTGCCTTCTTAAACTTAGGGACTATATCTTCTTTGTTTCTGCATCCCTTTTGCTTGGCACCAGGACTGCCTGATTCCTAGTAAGTTTTCAGTTCACACTTGCGGAATTGAAGTATTGCTCAATTCACATAATGTTCTTATGAAGGGGAGAGAAACAAATTAGATACCATATATTTTACAAATAGTTGGAGTTCAGAATGCCTAAAATTACTAATCAAGACAAGGAATGTCAGCAATATGCAAAAGAGCCAAAACTCATCTTTAAAGTTAACTCATTTATTCAACAATGTTGTTGGCCACCTTCTCTGTGCCTAGTCATGCTTTAGGTCCTGGGAGTACAGAAGTGGGGAAAAAAACAAAGGCAATCCATACTGTCATGGAGCTTATGTTCTGGAAGGAGGGAACCAGACAATAAACAATAAATGTAAAGTAAAAGTAAATTACATAATGAATTAGAATCTGGTAAGTGCTATGAAAGAAAAGAGAAGAGAGAGAAAATCGTTAAGAGACTAGGGATGCTGGTGTTAGGGCTCTGAGGCAAGAAGAGAAGCAGTTTGTTGGATTAAGTAAGGTGGTCCACATTGACCTCATTGGGAGATAAAATTTGAACAAACATTTGAAAAAAGTGATGGAGGGAGCCAAGTACGTATCTGTGGGAAGAGAGTTCCAGGCAGAGGAAGATAGCCAGTGCAAAGGCCCTGAGGTAGGACTGTGCTTGGTGTGTTTAAGGAGGCCTGTGTGGTTGGCAGTGGTGGGGGTGGGCAGGGAGAGTCACTTCTCTGATCTTGCGGTGACAGGGACCAGAGCAAAAGGTCTGGTTAAAATGTCTTTCAACTTTTTACCAAGGAAAAAGTCTGGTTAAAACGTCTTTTAACTTTAATGAAAATTAAGTTTATGTAGGCTCAGAATATCGTTTTGAAAAATACACTGCAGTTTATTAGAGCAATCAAGATTCCCAGAACAATCTGGAGAAAGACAGAGAAACTCAGGCAGCAAGTCTAAAGGAAACAAGGCAGTGAAAAGAGAAATTTAATACACTGCTTCTGTTATCTTTTTATCAGACCTGCAGGAAAACTGTTCGTAGGGAGCCTTGTGTAGTTGCCTGCCAATGCAGTTTCTATCCTTGAGGCCTAATGGCTTGAAGACCAGAGCAAAAGCCAGACAAACTGGAGGCTCTCATAGTCACTCTTTGAAATTAGCCAGACCAGGGAGATGTCTATGAGCCTAGAGATACTTCTGATTTTCATCCCAAGCCTATCAGTAGTGCGTAACAGTGCCAGCATTTGGAAAGGAGTACTGGGCAAATGATTCCTCTTTAGTTTTGGGATATAGTTATGTTGTGGAGGCCTAGGCAACTCGAATGATATCTTACAATGAATTATTTAATCCATTCATCCAGCAATGTTTATTAAGTGCCTACGATGTGTCAGGTAGTTCTAGCCACAGGGGATACGGCAGTGAATAAAACAGCCCCAAATCTCCTTCCTTGTGGAATCAATTAAACAAACAATGTCCAAAATATTTATGTGAGATGGTGGCAAGGCTGTGGAGAAAAATAAAGCAGGGTTAGAGCAAGGGCCAAAAGCAGTGGGGTTGGGCAGATTGCTCTTGCATACAAGACAGCCAGAGAAGCCCTCTCTGATCAAGTGACATGTGGCAACCACTTGAAGAAAGTAAGGGAACAACCATTAGGATAGCTGGATGAAGAGTATTCCAGGCAGAGAAAAAGCTAGTGCAAAGGGCCTGAGACAGAAGTGTGCGCAAATGCATAATGCTTTATGGTTTATTGATCACTTTCATATCCTTTCTCTTATGCCATCCTCACCAGATCCCTGGAAAATAAAAAAACAAGCATTGTTGTGGGTTTTTTTTCTCTTTTACCAATGAATAAGTGGAAGGAAAAATAGTTAAGAAATGCTAAACCAGGGGCGCCTGGGTGGCACAGCGGTTAAGCGTCTGCCTTCGGCTCAGGGCGTGATCCCAGCGTTATGGGCTCGAGCCCCACGTCAGGCTCCTCCGCTATGAGCCTGCTTCTTCCTCTCCCACTCCCCCTGCTTGTGTTCCCTCTCTCGCTGGCTGTCTCTATCTCTGTTAAATAAATAAATAAAATCTTAAAAAAAAAAAAAAAAGAAATGCTAAACCTGTAGTCCCTTCCCCTTATTTGCAGGGGGATACGTTCCAAGACTATCAGTACATACCAGAAACCACGGATAGTACAGAACCTTACCTACACTGTTTTTTCCTAAACATACATATGTATGATAAAGTTTAATTTATAAATTAGGCACAGTGAGAGATTAACAATAATAACTAAGAATAAAACAGAACAATTGTAACTGTGATAAAAGTTATGCAAATGTGGTCTTTCCCTCCCAAAACATCTTATTGTGCTGTCTTCACCCTTGCTCTTGTGAGGACATGAGATGATAAAAGCCCTCCCTGATGAAGTGAGCTGAACGGCAGGCGTCGTGAGGTCGGGTTAGGCTAGGACTGACCTCCTGCCCATGCACCAAAAGGAGGCTCCAAAAGGTTGGAGCCGCGGGGTAGGTGAAACCCCAGAAGGGGAGACGGTGGGTAAGGCGGGGACCACGGTAAGTGGTATGAGCAAGAACTAGAACCCAAAGCCTTCCTAAATGAATGCGTGTGCACGCCCCGTCCCCCGTGAGGAAGCCAGACCTGCGGCAGGGCCCCTGGCAGAGCCTGGGGAGTAAGGAAAGCTGCAGGTGACTGTGACTCGTGTCCCCAGCGTGGGGTGTCGGAACGCCGGCTATCAAAATTGCTTCCGCCCCCGCACCAGCAATACTCACAGACGCAGCGCTGGGCATCCCCGCCTTCAAGGCTACCCCGTTTGAGACCCTCTTCCTGACCCAGGAGCCAACCCTTCCCACGCGCCTGCCGTCCCCGGGACCCTCCCCGCAGGCGAAATCTGACCTCTCCCCCACCGTGTGGGCTCCCGCTCCGACCCACCCCGCGGGGCCACCCGTCAGACCGCGATATCCAGCCACCCGGCCGCTCCCAGCCCCAGGGGGTGGGGATTGGGCCCTAAATGACACCAGATGTGGGCCGTGAGCGGACAGTCCTGCTGCAGCCTTGCCCGGCCCGGCCCAGTCCCTTTTTACCGCGGCTTCCCTGCTCGGAGGAAGGGTTGTACCTGCCCAGCCCTCCTGCGGCGTCATCAGCCTCAGGTCCCGGCTCCTGTCAGCAGCTGCTCAGACCAGAACACACAACCGGCCACGCGCAACGCAGCTCCAGGCACCGCCCGGCGAAGCGTGCTCGGCTTCTCTCTGCCGTAGCTGAACGTATACGCGTGCGCGCGCATCCACCGGTACACGCACATACGTGCACACGCGCAGGCATGTCCACACGCGCAGGCATGTCCACACAGGCGCATACGTACGCACGCGCATTCACGGGCACACGCGCATACATGAGCTTGCGCAGGCACGTCGTACGCACGCGCATCCATGGGCACACAGCCGCATACGTGCGCGTGCGCACGCGGAGGCACGTCCACAGAGACGCATACGTACGCACAGGCATGTGTACACACGCATAGTACGCACGCGCAGCCATGTCCGCACAGACGCAAATGTACGCGCGCGCATTCACGGGTACACACGCATACGTACGCACGCTCAGGCACGTCCACACAGACGCAAGCGGCGAGGCCCATCTTAGTTACTGTATTTTCATTATTTAATATGGACCCTGTTCTCGTGATCGGCATGGTGACTTCCTGATTTATGTGAAAGACTGTTTCGATGACCACCACCACCAACAACAACACAGTCTTAAAAAATAATTCTCGGACAACTTACATTTAACAGGGGAAGAAGGACATCAGACACAGCAGAAGCTCCCCTGGACATCGGCAGCCTGGCTCCCCGCCCTGCTCTCGCTCTGGGGTTGTTTGACTCCGTACATTGATTTATAAATCAGTTTCGCAACAGTGATTCCTGCGATTCCCCTGGTGAGACTTTGGCTGCCTTGTCCTCATGTCTTTTCAATTTGTTTATATATAAATAAAAGTTTTATATATAAAGTCTTCGATTTTGTAGGACGAGACCCACAACATGATAATCAGAACATCATATGTTCTCAGACCTCAGTGTCTAACACTAGGCCAGAATATTTTGCTTTTCTTCCTGCCGGTTGCTTCTGTTTTTTACTGACACACGGTGAATCTGACCCAACTACTTTCCTAGAGCACAGAGAAGGGTTGTAATGGTGCGAATTTCAGTTCGATAAATACGGATCTCCAAGGTGAAATATGAGCACACAGTCTTGGGTCCACGTTCAACATGAGCCTTCCCCCCCTCCCTACCCCGACCAATTATCCTCCTCAAATGATCTCTTTCACCTCTTATCAAATATCCAACCTAGATTTCTGGGCACAGCCGTAATACTGAGTTGTAGGCAATGAAGACGACTCTCGGAGCAGCGGTGTAACATCCAAAGAGTTAAAAATGTTCTCATGTAACCTTAGTTTTGTACTTCCTCATTTAGTATTTACGAAAGCATTTAGTTTTATATCATAAGAAAAGCGATAATACTAATTCCTCCCTTAACCTATGGAAACTCCTCCTAAAATGTTGCCTCCTTCCTTCTGTGTGTTAGTGATTTTTTTTTCCTGGACATTTAGAAAATAAAGGGATGTTTGGGCAGATGCTTATTACCAGGCATTAGTGCATTTACTATTCTGTTTTACCTCCAAGCCCTTGGTCATGGACGTTGACTGAAGCAAAGCCCCAAAGTGACTAGATATAATTTACACGTGTTAGGTGGAAAGTGGTTGAAGGAATGAGCAAGCCGACCATGGAACACAGGGAACCGATTGTTTCCAGAAGGCAACGTTTATCGAGCAACCGTCTATCAGTTGGCAAAGGGAGGCACTTGTTCAACGTTGGAGCTTTATTCTAGCCAGGAGGAAAGGAAAGACTAAAAGATCAAGGATACAAATGAAAAACAAACACGGAAAGCTGCAAAGTTAAGAACACCGAGAGGAGGAAGCCACAAGGGAACCGGATTGTATTTCAGAGTTAAACACATACACACACACCAAAAACCTACAATCTGTCTTGTAAATTAATTCCACACTTAATTTTTGAAATTCCTTCTTATTTTTCCAGACTTGAGCCAATATGAGGGAGATGAAATGTTATAGGGAAGTGGCAGCCAGGCATATAGTGGTAAACTAGTTCACTTTCCCAATTTCCTTTCATATGTAGATTCAGCCCTGCCTTTCCCTTTGTCATTGCTTACAAAATTCTAAGCTTCCTTCCTAAGGCATCATCTTTTATTAATCAGCTTATCCACAACAGAGTCCAAGAGACTGGAACTGGGTTCAGACAGATGTTGATAAATGTCTTAAGTTTCTTATAAACTAAATCAAGGCCAGCCATGTTTTATTAATCAGTTACCCTTCATACATACTTTGTCCTCTGTATATTGTATCACACTTTATATGCCATCCTGTTTACACTGTGTGTCTTGTTTCAACTCAAGACTATTAGCCTCTACTTGGAAGGACAGTGTTACAGAAGTTTTTACCTATACTTAATGGCTAAGGTAAACAATCATTTACAGATGCACGCTTGCAAAACGGCATTAGGTGTTAGCCAGGAAAATAACCATTATGTGTTTCTGAACTATGTTGGCTTTATCTACTGACCAAGATAAGAATATAAAAATGGTCAACAACCTGCTAGTGGAAATATTTACAAACTTACCTTTGAGTATCCTTATGCTGCGGCTCAGAAAGCCAAGAATATATGGAATAAGCATATTGCTATTAATAGAGCCTCACACATCTAGTTTTGTCTCCTTTAAGGGGTTCTTACTTGGGGGTCCGAAATAGCAAATGCAAATTGCTATCAAAGGCGGTCGTCTTCCTGACAGTAGTTATAGTGGTTTTATTAGTTCAAGGCATATTACAAGGATGAGAAAATAAGCAAGAAAGAGGAAATTCCCGCTATGGAATAAATTACGTACAGTAACAAACTTCAAGTGTAATCTTTAAGTGTTAGCTTGCTGTTAATGACCAATTCTTCCACCAAAATCTAGGGGCAAGTTCTTAGCCAGAAGCAAATTTCCTGCCTGCCCTAACTGATAACTTTGCGTTCGTGGATTGGCCCACCTTTGGGTCTTCCCTATGTGTTGGGCACATGTGTATCTCACTCTGGTCCATTCTGCGTTCCGTCTGGCAGCAGAATTGTTTCTGACTACACAGAAAGTCTCGTGAGCCACCACTGATGCGTGTTCAGGGTTTAAAGAGTAAGGCTTCTACCACAAGTACACAGGGTTCTAGTCTGCATCGTTTTGTCATTTTTATTTTGTCGCCCAGTTCCTAGCCCTGAGTACAGGTGAGCGAGGCAGTGCAGGCATCATGAGCCCCCGTGCCCCTCCCTGCTGTGCTGTGTGAAATGATCCTCAGCACTGCGCTGGGAGGAGTTTTCTGTAGCTCTTTCTTTGATTTTTGCATGGAATTAGGAACATTCTGGACTAAGAAGTGCCTGAAAGACTCTGTCCCATTACTTCAACGCCTATTTCTCTTTGGCTGTTTCTCCTGTTTACTTGCTACAAAAATACACATTACAAAGAAACTCTCTGCCCCAGGTCGACACTGGGTATATCGGGCGAGGTATGTTAGTATTTTGTGTGAGTGCATGATCAGGGTTCACAAATTTATGAGAAAGATGCCTTCAAAGAAAAATATTTGATTCTCACAGTATGAAAATATCTCCTGAGTAAGCAAGCTGATATGAAGTATATGGAAGCTGATACCAGACACTAACAAATAAGCCCTTTCTCATTTCTTTGAAGGATAACATATCAATGGGTAGTGAGCATTTATACAATGCTATAGAGAATACATGGCATTATGCTTGCTACTGGGTTTTGGATATAAACTTGTAGGTAGGAAAAAACAACCTCATCAACTAATTTTTTAGAATTTTAGAAAATAGGCATTTATGTGATATGTCTTTAAAATCATAACCTGCTTTGTTATGCTATCTATTAACCTGATATAAAGTACTTTTAGAATGATTTAAGATTGATGACATTTTTTATAAGCATTAATTTTTTAGAATCAGGCTAATTTACACGCAATAAAATGTATGGAATTTGGTTCCAGCTGGAAGACAATTGGACAATTATATCCACCTGTGTAAACTTCCGCACAAAACAAGTTATAGGACATTCCCGATACACTGTAAAATGTCCCTGTGGCCCTCTTCACTCAATTTCCACCTCAAGCAACTACTTTCTGATTGCTATCACTTTAGATTAGTCTTCACTGGTTTAGACTTCCTAGAAATGAAGTTATACGGTGTCCTTGTCTGTTGTCCGGCTGCTTCTGCTAAACAATGTTTGTGAAATTCATCCATGTTCTGGTGGGTAAGTCCGACTGCTTTTTGTTTTCAAAACTATTATGATGATTGTGCTGGTCACAAAATACCGAGCCATTGGAAAGTATAAAATACTGAGTTTGTTAGAGATAACCAATCCTGCCCTAACTTGCAGCCCAGCTTGTGAGGGTCCGGCAGGGTGCTCCTGCTCCCTGGAACTCTGGCCTTTGCGGAAAGATCTCTATTACCCGAACCCATCATCTCGGGAAGTAGCTAAAGGACCATGAGTTCATACTTTCAGAAAGATGTAGGAACACTACTTGAGTTTCCCTGATGTGTGTGGAAAGGGCTAACGCCGAGAAGGGAGAGAACTTTCTCAAACAAATATTTTGTCCAAGTTTTAATTTAGTTTCTCGGTTGGAACATCATCAGTCCTAAAAGAGGGACTCCATTTCACATTGCTTTCTTCCTATAAATTATTTGCAAGTCCTAATCATATTTCTTCAAGGATAGATTTCTGTATTTGTAAGGAAGTCTACATAAAAATCCATCAATTTTATATGTTTTCTATCTCCTTTCTTATTTTACTAAGTTGCAGAGATCCCTTTCAAGCCTGATCTACGTCTAAGCCGGCCCTCAGTTTGTGCCTATGTTATGTCATCAGTAAGACACGTTCTGTTCTGCTTTCCCAAGTAAGGCCAGAATCAGGATTATTAATGGTACCAATAGATCACGCTCAGCTTTTTGGTTTCTTTGGTGCATGCTAAGCCCTTGAAGGAAAGAAACTCTATAAAACTTTCTTATTCTGGATTTCCTATTGTTTATAGTTATGTTTCCACTTGACTAACTTTGCAGTAAACAACAGCAACACGAGTGATCCTGTCAGGGATACACTAATCGTTGAAACTTGTCAGCCAGACAGATGAACGCAGGGGAAGGGAAGGAAAAATAAAATAAGATGAAAACAGAGAGGGAGGCAAACCGTAAGAGACTCTTAACCATAGGAAACAAACTGAGGGCTGCTGGAGGGGAGGTGGGGGGGATGAGGTAACTGGGCAACAGGCATGAAGGAGGCACGTGATGTGATGAGCACTGGGTGTTATATGCAACTGATGAATCACTAAATTCTACCCCTGAAACTAAGAATACACTATATGTCAACTAAATGGAATTTTAATAAAAAACAAAAAAAATCTTGTCAGACAAAGATTAACTGAACACTTAATTATTTTAAATGGATTGAAGAAATTTGGAGACTATCCAAAAGATAAACATTTTAAAAAATAATGGTACATATTACTGTATCTATATTGTGTCAGGGTACAAGGTATCAAATCAGGACAATTATATCATGTTTCTTGAGGACAGGGCTGCTGCTCCTTTCCCTCCTGTCTCCCCTCCTTCTCCTGCTCCTTATCCATAGGCTTCTGTGGGAGCCTGTCTGGCTCTAGTTCGGTACTCAGAATGTAAGTTCCCTGTCTGTTCTCTGAGGAGGATTTAGAGCCGATGACTGGCAGACATAGCAGGAAGCTTGGCTTCTGTCGAGATCTCTCTCCTCATAACCGAATCATTGCATTTTGCTGCCGAGTCTGTTGCCTCTCCCCCAGCAGCACCACTGTTTTATTCTAGACCCTCACTGGGTTTGTGCGATTTGTCCCTAACTCAGTCTCCACCACGCCAGCCCTTGCAATACGTCTTCCACGTAGTCCCCAGAAGAGCTTCCTGAAACTCAGGTCTGACATCTCACCTTCCTGCTTGAACCATGTGATGGTCCCCATCACCTAAGGTAAAAGGCTAAACTCTTGGCCTTGGCCTACAAAGCCCCGCACCATCTCACCCTTTCCACCTCTCCACTCTCGGTTTCCATCTTCCTCCCATTTACCGCAGCACCTCAGAACTGCTCATACATGTGAGCCGGGTCTCCTAATGGAACTTGGGCTCTGCTTTGCTGTTGCTGTTAGTTGTTTCCACCCTGAAAGCCCGTGACCCTGCCTCTGCCTAGCTGATTGCTATTCCCTTGTCCTGGACTTCCAGAACCTCCTCCTGCAGCCCTCATCTTGGGGCAGGTTAGTCTCCCACAGCAACCTGGGCCCTCCTCCATCTCGCCCTTCCCCACGGATACCAGCTCCAGAGATGGCATGAGCTCCTGGCTCTGTCTTCTGCTCCCCCGTCCCTGATTTTCGTATGATCACAGTGACTTTGTGTGGTTGATCTAGTCAATAATTTAGCTTCAAAATTCACTGACCTTTCCCATCCATTTCAGCAACACATTACTAAGAAGCTTCCTTGCATCTATTCATTACCGGGACCGCACCCCACTCTGAAATCTTATTCTGTATCGTATCAGTCTGCAAACACACCCTTCAACTCCTTTGACCCACTCACCCCCTTACTCTCGTTACTTCTACTCTCTTACCTCACCACCTCTCCTTACTTTGATGGCAATTTTCCCAACAATCTACCCCCTCCCTGGACTTTGCATACTCTTCCACCAAAGGATATTTTATACTCACTGAATCCACTCCCACAACTCATTTGTTCACCAACCTGCAATTGAAATTAGGCCTCCGGGGCGCCTGGGTAGCACAGTCGTTAAAGCGTCTGCCTTCGGCTCACGGCGTGATCCCGGTGTTGTGGGATCGAGCCCCACATCAGGCTCCTCCGCTGGGAGCCTGCTTCTTCCTCTCCCACTCCCCCTGCTTGTGTTCCCTCTCTCACTGGCTGTCTCTCTGTCACATAAATAAATAAAATCTTAAAAAAAAAAAAAAAAAAGAAATTAGGCCTCCACTGACTGGCTCAGTAGGAAGGGCATGAGAATCTTGATCTTGGGATCATGAGTTTAAGCCCCACAAAGGGTTTAGAGATTACTAAAAATAAATAAATAAATAAACGTTAAAATTAGGCCCCCATAGCTTCACTAAAATCATGGAGCAAAAACCACTAATGCCTTCTTGATTAACGAATCCAGGTGGCTCTCGTCAGTCCTGATACTTCCTCATCTTTCCACGGTGTTTGCCTCCACTGACCCTTTCCTTGGCTTGTCACTGTTGTCCCTGGTTTTGTCTTCCTAGTCTTCTTCACACATTTGTATTCCCAGGAGACTATCTTCAGCTCTCTCTACTCCCCATCATCTCATCTTTCCCATGGCTTGAACTGTGGTTCATACCCTGATGACTCCAAAGTGTCTGCCTTTTACTCAGCTTTCTCCTATGCCCAGACCTGTATACCCCAGTGTGCCCTGTACTTCATTACAAGAAACTCAAGCCCCATAAATCCAAAATTAAGCTTGTTATCATTGCCCTAAAAAATTCTCTTCCTCTTGCATTTTTGTTATTGTTGTTATTAATAAACTGAATTTCCTTTCACTCAATAACTCGAGCCAAAAATGTAAGAATCTCCACAACCTCCTCCATTTTCTCATTCCCCACATTGAGTTGGGAATTGGATTCCTTCTTTTCTTTATCTCTTCCTGTCCCTCCTCATTCCCACCCCACCTGCTCTTGCAACAGCCCATCCAAGCTGCTCCCTGCCCTCCACACCGGCCCAACTCTTGTAGCCCACTCTTCTTACTGCAGTTGGAGTGATCTTCCTAAACAAGACCTTCGTCTCGGTAGGCTCCTGGATCTCCACCCTTTACAGCTGTGGCTCCTACACGTGGCTGCACTGCAAGTCACCCAGGGAGATACTTTTAAAATATCATCCCTACAGATACAGATTGAAGTGACCGGGGGTGGGGTTGGGATACTGGCATTTTTTTCAAAGTCCCAAGTGATACTATTGTAAAGCAAAAATAAGAACCAAGTGTTCTACAGAATAAAACCGAGAGGCCTTCATTTAGACATGCAAAGCCCTCCTCACTGCTCCGTGCTCATCTCTGCTCCTAGCCCCTCTAGGCAGAGCAGTATAGAATGATGCACTATCCCTCCGCACTGCTGCCATTGCTTCCTCTGTCCAGAGCTACTTTGCATGACTTGATTGCCCGAGAACACTTACTCATCAAGTTAAGACTCTAGTCATTTTCCCTGTTACGGGCTTGATTATGTTCCCCCAAATTTATATGTGGAAGTCCTCACCTGCAGGACCTCAGAATGTGACTGTATTTGGAGACAGGGCCCTTAAACAGGTGATTACATTGGAACGAGGGTGGGCCCTAGTCTCATTTTACTGGAGCCTTATAAACAGAGGAAATTTGGATGCAGAGAGAGATGGCAGGGATGCACACACACGGAGGGAAGACCATGTGAAGACACAGTGAGAAGGCGGCCGTCTGCAAGCCGGGAGAGAGCTCGCAGAAGATGCTTAGCCTGCTGACACCTCGATCTTGAATGTCTAGCCTCCAAAACCGTGCGACCTACATTTCTGTTGTTTAAGCTAGTGGGACCTCATTGTGGCAGCCCTGGCAAACTGATGTATCACCTAGATGGAATCTTCTCTGATGCCACTTCTTCCCTCCAGGTGCAGTTTCTGCCCGTATTATATACCCTTACAGAATGGCAGCTAGAGCTCTTTAGTGCTTCCGTTTTGCTGTTTTTAGGGGTCTAGACTTTAAGACTCTGGAAAAGAGGGGTCTCATCTTAGTTGACTTTAGTATGTGCTAAGCTTAATAAAATTCAGAGAAGTGAAATGAATTGATGAGATGCCTCAAGGGGAGAAATGTTCTTTTTGGCCTCATTTCTTATTTGGTCTCTAGAAAAGTGTGAAATTCCTTAGATGCACCAAACCTGCACCTGCCAGGGAGACCCTCCAGGTGCTGCTTCCTCTGCCAGGAATGCTTTTCTCTCCTTCATTTTTCTTTAGACTCGTCCCAGCAGTTTGTCCCCTGGAAATCTTGAACTGACCATCACAGACTGGATGAAGAAGGCTCCCTGTGAACTTCCACAGCAAGCCTTGTTCACACAGTAAAGCCTATTCCGTTCATTTAAATGTCTGTTCACTCACACCCAGCCCTAGACTGTGGATCATGAGGGAACAGAATGTTATCTTTTGTCTCTTGTCTTTGTGTTCTCAAAGCCCAGCGCAGTCTTGGCATGGAATGGTACTCAATGAATAGTTCTTACGTGAAGAAATCATGCCTTTCTCCTAGTTAAATGAGCATGCAATAAGACTATGAATTAGACAGACTTAACTGTTTGATGCTCTGGAAACTAAAACCAGTCTCTTCCTTATAGCATGTATCAGACAGGGTCGGCTACACAGCTTTCAACAAAAAGGTTCAAATCTACCCTGGGTCATCTGAGGTTCTATTTCACACTGGGACCCGGGCTGAAAGAGCCACCGAAATTTGGGACGGCACAGTCATTTTGGCAGAGGCAAAAGAAAACATGGTAAACCATATGCTGACTCCTAAAACTTCTATTCAGAAGTGACAATGACACTTCCATTCAGATTTCATTGGTATGTGTCACAAGGACACACCTGCGCTCCATAAGGAGGAATTTAAAGTCCTTGCAGAAAGAGTGGTACTGAATACAGAGAAATAATAATAAGACCACTATACAATGATTGCTCATCTTTAGCATGAGCTAATTTTATATTAGACAATAGTTTTCAAAATACTGAACATCAGGCAAGCAGGGAGAATGATTCCTTTCATACAGGTAACAAATTTGATGAGTCCCACGATTGCCCTAGCTTTCTGGCTTGAGAAAGTTTCCAGGCTGTGATGCAGGGAGAGGGAACACGGCCAGAGCCTGGCAGACTCCCTAGGTTGAGGAAATGGAGTTGAGTATATGGAGAGAAAAGGGGGCTACAGTTCATGGAGCAGAGTAATGGAGAAGAGAGAGAATTCCAGAGGTCTTCAGAGGATTGCCCTTGACAACTGACCAAAGTACTGATCAACACATGCTTGCGAGGAAACTTCCAGAGGCCCGGGAAAGAGTTGCCCTAAAGAATTAAAGGGAACAGTGCCTGGAGCTCATCTAGGACCAGGAATAGTGTCTGCTTCCATGTGTCAGACTGAAAAACTAACACTGTATAGTACATTGGGTAGAGTAGTCAGAAAGCTCGTGCCTCAGTAGGGCGGAATAGTCAACTCTAGAATAAATGCCGTTGTGTCCCCACAACAAACCTTAAAAGCAAGACCTTAGAGAATCAAGCTCTTTGCAAGTAACTTAACTACATCCCACAGCAAAGCTCGAGAGTACTTCTAGGATTCAAAAATATCCAGCATCCAACAAGGTAAAATTCACAATGACTAATGTCCGTCAAAATTTCCAGGCATGAAAGGAGACAGAGCAATATGACTATATTCGATAAGAGAGATCTCAAAACAATGACCTAGCTTCCACTTCAAAAAACTAAAAAAAGAAGAAAATTAAATTCAAAGTAAAAAATGACATGATAAATTTAGAAAACAAAACAGAGAAAAGTATCAAAACCAAAAGCTTTAAGAAGATTAAAATTAATAAGCCAATCTAGGTAGATCTATCGGGGAAAAAAGAAAAAGCATAAGTTATCAGTATTAGGAATGGAGGAGTTGTCAATACTACAGACTTTATAGGTATTAGAAGGGTTGTAATGAGATACTATGAACACCTTTGTGCCAACTTATTTGACAACTTACATGATTTGTCATATTTTCTGAAAACAAAAACTACCGAAGTTTACTCAAGAAGAAATAGCCTGTAAAGCCATGCATGTATTAAAGCAATTGACTTTATATTTAAAAACTTCTCCATAAAGAAAACTCCAGGCCCAGATCACTTTGCTACTGAATCCTGCCAAACATTTAATCAAGAATTAAGACCAATTCTAGGGGTGTCTGGGTGGCTCAGTCAGTTAACCATCCGATTCTTGGTTTCAACTCAGTCATGATCTCAGGGGTGTAGGATCGAGCCCCAGATTGGCTCCACAGTTCGCTGGAAGTCTGCTTGGTATTTTCTCCCTCTACCTCCAGCCCACTCACACTCTCTTTCTCTCTCTCTAATATAAATAAAATAAGTCTTTAAAAACAGAATTAATATTAATTCCATAAACTCTTCCATAAAATTTAGAAGGAGGGGCTACTTCCCTATTTATACTGTGATCTGGCATTACCTCGATACCAAAAGCAAAGAAATCACAAGGAAAGAAAACTACAAACCAACATTCCTCATGCACACAAATACCAACACTCTTAACAAAAGTTTAGCATATAGAGTGCAGCAGGATAAAAAGAGTACTTTCAGACCAGGTGTGATTTATCCCAGGAATGCAAAGTAGATTTAGCGTTCAAAATCAACGTAATCCATTATATTAACAAACTAAAAAAGAAAAATCACATGAGCATGTCAATGGACACAGAAAAAAACATTAGATAAAAGCCCAACATCCACTTTTACCAAGTTGACTTATATATTCAAAACAGTCTCAATCAAAATTCTAGTGGGCTTTTTTTGAAAATAAAAATGACTAGCTTATTCTAAAATTCATATAGAAATGCAAAGGACATATAATAGCCCAAACAACTTGGAAACAGAAAAAAGTTGGAGTACCAATACTACCTGTTTCAAGATTTATTATAAAGCTATTGTTATCAAGACAGTGAGACATTGGTATAAAGACAGATGAATAAACCAATGGAACCAAATGGAAATTTTTAAAAGGTGCAAAGGCAATTAGTCAATAAAAGATAGTTTTTCAGCAGATGATACTCCAACAATCAGATATCCATGTTAAATTCTTGTTAAAAATGAGTTTCAAGCCATATCTCACACCATGTACAGAAAACTTGTGGACCTAAATGCAATACCTAAAACTAAGTAACTTCTAGAGGAAAACGTGGCAGAAAGTCCTTGTGACCTCGAGTTAGGCAAAATTCCTCGCGTGAACCACCAAAAACACAATCCATATAAAATACAAAAGATAAACAGAACTTCATCAAAATTATAAAATTCTGCTTTCAAAAATAGTATTAAGAGGATGAAAAAATTAATCACAAATTGGGAGAAATACTTGCAAATCATGTATTTGATATAGGTCTTCTATCTGAAGTATATAAGGAATTCTCAAAACTCAATAAAATAAACAACCAACTTAAAGTTTTGAAAAATGGAAAACATTTGAACAGACTTTTCACCGTTAAAGCTATATCAAAGGCAATAAAGAACATAAAAAGATAATCAATATCATTAACCATTAGGGAAATGCAAGTTGAAATCACAACGAGATACTATTACATTCTCATTAGAATTGCTAAAATTGTAAAGATTGATCATACCAAGTACAGTTGAAGATGTGAAAAATTGGCACTCCCATTTACTGCTGTTGGGGATATGAAATGGCACAATCATTTTAGAAAAGAGTTTGACAGCTTCGTATGTATATATATGACATTTTCTCTCTTTTTAAAATTTTTATTTATTTTTTTTTAAAGATTTTATTTATTTATTTGACAGAGATAGAGACAGCCAGCGAGAGAGGGAACACAAGCAGGGGGAGTGGGAGAGGAAGAAGCAGGCTCACAGCGGAGGAGCCTGATGTGGGGCTCGAGCCCAGAACGCCAGGATCACGCCCTGAGCCGAAGGCAGGCGCCCAACCGCTGTGCCACCCAGGCGCCCCTCTCTCTTTTTTTTAAAACTTATAATCCTTTATATTTCAGACATTCCCTGGTATTTTATTATAAATAAACTTTAGAACTCAGGTCACAAACTGCCTTTTTCCTCCCCGAGCTGCCAAGCAGATTTATTTTTTTTTTTAAATGAAAAGCCTATAGGTCTAGCTATATGAATATGTATGAATATATCTATATCTATCTACCTATATATCTTAGAAACCAGCCTTTTCACTCCAAGTACTTACCCAGGAGAAATGAAAATACTTATCCGTAGAAAGACCTGTAAGTAAATATCATAGTAGCTTTATTTGTAATCACCAAAGACTGATGCAACTCTAATACTCATCAACAGGTGAATGTTTAACTGGTAGATCGATGCAGTAAAATATTGTTTAGTGATAAAAAATTAATGAACTATTGATAAACACAGTAAATGGGTAAACACATTTCAAAATAATGCTGAGTGAAAGGATCCAGACCAAAAAAGATCCAGATAGTTCAATTCCATTTATTTAAAATTCTAGAAAAGGTAAACTAATCTACAGTGACAGAAATTGAATCAGCGGTCGCCTAGTGGAAGTGCAGGAGGGTGGCAAGAAGGAATTGTACAGGACCAGAAGAAAATTTCTGAGACTGATGGATACATTGATTATCTTGAGTATGGTGGTGGTTTTATAAATGTATACCTCCATCCAAAGTTATTAAATTGTACAGCTTACCGTATATTAATTATACCCCAGTAAAGCTCTTATTCCACAAGAAATTAATGAATCAATCGTGGTTATCATACATACAACTTTAGAATACTGAAATCCCATTTAGCCCTCATCCAGCTTGTCTTTACATATCATGGAAAAACATTTGCACATGTAAGTGAGGAGACATGGATGAGAATATTAATTGTGCACTGTATGAAATTGCAAAAATTTGGAAATACATTTAATTCACAAATTCTAATTTAAGCCCCCTATGATTTTGCATTTGCAGAGTAAGTATTATTGAGTGATTAAAAACACTGGTCCTGGGGTCCCCTGGGTGGCCCACTCTGTTAAGCATCTGCTTCTGGATGTCAGTTCAGGTCTTGATCTCATGATCGATCGTGAGTTCAAGCCCCACATTGGGTTCCACACTGGGCAGGGAGCTTACTTCAAAAAAAAATTTAAAAAAAGAACACTGGTCCTATAATTAGACTGCTTGGTTCAAATCCAGGTACTAGACTATTAATGACATGGTTGTGTTAATCACCCAACCTCACCCAACCTCTGTTTCTTTATCCATGAAATGAAAGTAGTAACAGTGTCTGTCCTGTAGAATACTGTCAAGGGTAAATGCGATGTGGATGGAAAGTGTTCAGTAGAGCCCAATACATAAAAAGTGCTTAATAGTTACCATCTCCTTGATCTTCCCCAAAATAGGAATAGAGTCTCTTGCTGGTTACCTGGAAATCAGACTTCCAGCAGCCTCAATTTTAGGTACCATCTACCTGTGAACCTGAAAGGAATTACAAAAGCAGTGTGAGGGAGTTTTTGAGTAGGAAAGAAAAGTGTTGTTATCCAGTCTACACCTTTTATTCACTGACAGAATGTAGGACCTCAGCTAAAGCCTTAAAGTCCTTTGGCTGAAAGGGTGTCTAAAATATTTAACGTGGAGACAAATAGTATTACAGTGCAATAAGACAGCAGATGTTCAGCATCAGAGCATTTAGGTGAAGAAATGTTCAAGAGCATCTTCTCCTGGACCCTTGGTTACAGATATGTATTAAGAAACAAACAAACAAACAAAAACACTAAGGACCAGAGCGGTAAACAAACAAACAAACAAAAAAACAAAAAAAAACCCCCAAAACTTCCAGATCACAGCTACTTTCTGGTTGTCCTGACCCTGTCATGCAGAAGGATTTCCATACACAATTCTGCACCTCATATTATAATTCCGTTATTGGAATGTTAAGAAGGCAAGGATCCAGTAATGCAATTTAAATAATTCTCTATTAAAAAGGCTGAAATTAAAAAATAAAAGAAATCTGTGTCTGTTGCAAGACTTGCATTATCTGGGGAACCCAACTTCTCTGGAACAGCTTGTCCCCTGAAGCTAATGAATAAATGAGGCATCATTGCTCAATAGTTTATTTACAAATGAATCTATAGAAGCATAAAATTTAGAGCTGTTCTCGATTAGTTATTCTTTCATGTTTATTCACTCAAGTATTAAATCTTCCACAATCATGAATTTCCTTTGGGAACAAATCTTCTGGTTTTGATAGTTCCTGCTATTGGAAACTTTTTTGTTGATATGTGACCTATTTTTTTCCCCCTTTCCTTACTTTTATCCCACTTATCCTCCTTATCCTGTTTAGATCTGGCCACATCATTTTCCCCAAGTGCTTATGCTTTTCATATATGTTATGACTCATCCAAATCAGCATTGAGTCAGGCTTTCCACGTGCATTACTTTAGTATCTTTATGGATCTTATTCTCTTTACTAGAATAAATCTTGTAATGTGATACAACGTACTGTATCAGTAGAGAAAGGGGCTGACTGTCCTTGTGTCTTTGTTATTACACGTAATACGTGGAACTTAGGCTTAAAAAAAAAAGGTTTTTCCGTTTGCAGTCTGTCAACGTTTGGCACACACAGTTCTGGGGTTTGTGGGTTGGTTGGTTTATTTTATGAGATACCAGTTGTCAATAGGCCTTTTTTTTCAGATAGTATTTAACCAAATAAATAAGTCAGTGTATTTGTCAGTATTCCTATTTAATGTCTTCTGTTGTTCTTAATGTTCTCATTTGTTGATTGGAAATAATTACCTCGTACAGTTATTGTGTTCCTAGAAAAAAGCACACGAGAGAGCATAACACTTTGCACAAAGTACGTGCTTAATTATTACCTTCCCCCCACTGTCATTCCCATTTTTACTTCCCACTGGGGCCTTTTTCTATCTTACATATTCCATGTGCTACCCGGCTCTGCCTGTATTCCCTCAGACACAGCGCTGACTGACCCTAGGGTCTTTCACTAGCATCTCCCCTCCTCAGTCATTATTTCCTTTTGTTTACAGACGTTCAGCCCTTGTTTTTCAACCATGTACAGTTTCTCTGATCCTAACAGACTTAAATTCATTTTGTCAGTCAAATCTCAGGAGACCCTATCATGTCCTTTACTAAAATTCCAGCATAACATCTGCTGAATCTTACTGCTCAAGCCAGAAAGAAGCTATTAATTTTGTGTTGCTTGATTTGTTTTTTGTAAACCCTGTTTATACACAGCTAATCACTCGGTGTCTAATAGACATTTAATTTACTATCATATAACCCATTTTTTTTCTAAAACATAAATGCAAGTTTATTTTAAACTAACATGATGTTTTTCTAATTATAAAAGTGCCACCTCACTGTACAAACTTTGTGTGTATAAGATCGAGCAAAATATAGAAAAAAAAAAAAGAAAAATGACTGCAGTCACATCACAGAGATAACTCTCTTGACATTTCGGTGTATTTTGCTCACGTATGTTTTATCCAAGTTCAGTAAATGAAACTATGTGTGTATTCCTTTTCTCATGCAGCAACGAGTACTATTTTGAGTTTTCATTGTTCTATTTTTCCTTAACTTTGCACAGTTAATTTTTTCCACATAAATTAACAAATATTAACCTCCTAAATGCAGCATAACTTAAAGTCATAATTCAGAAGCCAATGGAAGCACACACTGTAGCTCCACGGACTTCAAAAGATTCAGGGAATCATTAGAGATTTTAAACAAATATGATTTGGGGTTTTTTTATTTTCTAAAATTTCTGCTTTTCATTAGGGCTGTCTTTGAAACACATCATTACATCCTAATGATTCTCAATTTCTCCATTGCCTTTCTCTTGTTGTAAATCACCAGATAGCAATAAAGAATAGAAAATTCAAAATTAGATAACAGAAGGGACGCTTGTGTTTTCACTGTCTCTCCACGAACTACTTTGCCCTGATTTTCTTTACTTCTAATACAAAGACCCTGTTCATCTTGCCGCACCGCCCATCCATACTTCGGTTCGGCTCTAATCGCCACCTCACTTCCTTATCTCCGTGCTCCCAATGCTTTAATAAATTTTTATTCTGCTGAAATGATTGTTCACCATTGGTAGAAAGTTTTTCTAATATTTTCAGACTTTTGGTAAATTCCATCTGGGTTGACTGAATACAGATGCTGCTTCTTTTTTATGACTCATCAAACTGGCCTATGTATAAATCTGAGACATTCTTGAGAGGCTGTGTTTTAGCTCTGGAATGGTCAGCAAGCTCGTAAAGAGATGGGTAGTTCTCATCTGTGGGGAGTGCCTACATTATTGCAAGATCTAGTCTGTCTATCTGCAGGGAAAAGGCCGAGGCAGATGTCCATGGAAACACCCCATTGTTGGGTACTGGAGGACTCCACTGCACCCTCCCTGTCAAGCAGCCTTGCCCTACACTCATCCATGTCTCATTCCAGCTGAGAGGACCTTCCCAGGCTTTGAGATCCATAAGCACAGAGACTGCAATTTGCTCTCTCTGTATCTCCAGTATCTGATGCAATGCCTGGCACCTCATCAACACGTAGACTGAAATGAACGATCAGGTGTGGTCAAACTTATCCCATACCAATCTCCTTCATTCCTTACAAATCATCTCAAACAACTAACCTAATCACCATTACACAGAAGTCAACAGTACAGGATTGTGATTAAGCTAGCAGGCTTGGGAGGTACCTGCCTACATTAGATTCCCAGCTCCATGTGAACTTGGACGGGAGACTGAACTGCCTCCAATTTCCACCTACAAAATATCTAACGATCCTAATACCTAAACAATAGGATTGTGATTAATTGCACATTTTTCAAGACAGTGCTTTACCCGTACCACATGCTCAATGAATATTAATACCAATTATTAGTACGGAGGGTCTCTAATGTAGCAGAAGGGAGCACTCATTTAGTATAATGTAAATCGATACGGTTTAAATGTGCTGGAAACGGGAAAAAAAAGAACACAAGCATCTCAAGAGTATTTCTGGGCATATGAGTTTTGATCTGAGAGGAAATGTTAAAGGAGTTCTTTTCTGGATAAGAAAGCACAGAGAGATCATGCATATTAAATCCTAATGTCATCAGGACATGTTTGATTAAATTATCTTCCTGGATTCTTCTTTCATTGTATCTCAAGACTAAGTCCAGACTCCCCAACAAGAGTGAAGTCTCCTTGGGTACCTAGACTGGGTTGTAAACTTCTGGGTGACACACAGTGGTTGGGTTCATTAATAAAAAGTGAATAGACTTAGATGACTCTTATAACTACATTGGATCGTTTCTATACAACATCCCATATTAATATGAAAAAATAAAAAGCAGAGTGAAAGATTAACTTTATCATCAAGATAGCCCCAGTGTTTTCTTTCATCCTCAAATGAATTCACCGGCCATCCTCCCCCACCAGAAATCACCAAGATTCCCATATATAAAGACTTCTCTGCCCCTTTGGTTTCAGTTCCCACTTTCTTGACTTGGAAGGTAAAGAACACAATAGCTACTGTTATATCTTTTAAACCTTGAAAAGCAGGAGGGGACTCTAGCTCTTTGAGAACAGAATGGATGGTCTATTCTACAAACACAGAAATTGAAGTTTAGGTGCCCCCAGGATGTTCTCCTGGGCTCTGTGATATCTGAGCCCCATGAGTAGCCTCCCTGAATGGATGTGCTTGGCTCTATAAACAGCTGTGGAAGAAACAATTTTCCTAGTTTAGGGAGGCCATCGTCATCTGAAATGTTATTGCTTCCATAAAAGTAGACACAAAGACAAGATTTTTCAGACAAATGTGTGATTCGGTGGCTCTGCATAAGATGTGTTGTCATTAAAAGCTTGGTGAACCAGCTGTTCTGTCTTCATTGAGAATGCCCAGAAAAGGCAGCAGAGGAGGTGGGTCTGGGTATAATAAATGCAATTTTAACTGCAAGGTTTGAAGCAGATTTCTAAGGTGGCCAGGACAGCCTCTCTGCTGGAGAGCTTCAGTGGGCTCAGCCGAGGGCTGACGGAAGAGTAGACGGTTCCACAAGGGTTTTCCTTGGGTGCAGTGGAGATTTTTGGATGTTTGAGATAATAATTTGTTCCCATCCCCATTTTCTCCTTCAGTTTGTCTATTGTCAAATAATGCTATCATTCTTTATCATTGGAATTTAGGAGGCATTGCATCTCGGGGTTAAACTCTTTTGTGGTCACTGTCCCTGCAATCTGGCCAAAAGGCAGCCTGAAGCCCTCTCTGATATAGTCCTCTCATTTGTAATTTATCTGGCCATTTTCTGCTCATCATGGATTCTCCCTGACTTGTGAATCCATGTTCTCCTTAGCACTCATTCATTGAAAGGATCCATTTTTCTCTTCAAAATCAGATGAATATTTTTCTTTTATGACAAACAGTCATCCAGATCGAAAGGGTCATTGGTTGTTAAGCCCTGAAATGGCTGCCAAGGGAAGGTGTGGCCTTTGTTCCAGAGAAACTCCTCACGTCCCAGAGCCATACCCTGGGGTGACCTACACGGAGCCCTGTCACAAGCAGGGCTGGGGTGCGGCCTTCCCAAGCAGCACCGTCCAAGCTTCAGGTCCTCGGACATCACTCTGGAGATGAGGAACCCCAGAGCCAGAAAAGGGCCATGAGTACTAAGGCAGGACTTCATTTGTAATTCTACAAAGCTTTGCGCTAGTAAGTCCAAGAAAATGGGCTGAATTGCACTACTGGGTGTTTACCCCAAAGATACAGACGTAGTGAAGAGAAGGGCCATATGCACCCCAATGTTCATAGCAGCAGTGTCCACAATAGCTAAATCGTGGAAGGAGCCGAGATGCCCTTCAACAGATGACTGGATTAAGAAGTTGTGGTCCATATATACAATGGAATATTACTCAGCTATCAGAAAGAACGAGTTCTCAACATTTGCTACAACATGGATGGCACTGGAGGAGATAATGCTAAGTGAAATAAGTCAAGCAGAGAAAGACAACTATCATATGATTTCTCTCATCTATGGAACATAAGAACTAGGATGATCGGTAGGGGAAGAAAGGGATAAAGAAAGGGGGGTAATCAGAAGGGGGAATGAAACATGAGAGACTATGGACTATGAGAAACAAACTGATGGCCTCAGAGGGGAGGGGGGTGGGGGATTGGGATAGACCGGTGATGGGTAGTAAGGAGGACACGTATTGCATGGTGAACTGGGTGTTATACACAACTAATGAATCATCGAGCCTTACATCGGAAACCGGGGATGTACTGTATGGTGACTAACATAATATAATAAAAAATAATTATAAAAAAAAAAGAAAGAAAATGGGCTGAGATTATCTCTGAACTGAATCAAACAAATTTACTCCATTGGATAATGGTGCTGAGACATCAGACTTTCCTTATTTACTTTGTCCCTGCCTCCTCCCTGGCGCTCCCCGATGTGGACTGGGGGCTTTTCTGTTAGTACACATTTCTTCACATCTGAACCCTGATCTTTGTAAGTTCTGCCTAAATATACGCGCATGTGTTTGCTTTTCACTTTGCTAGCTGTAACATTTACCTAGTGTGCTTTTTAAAGAAGCACAATAATTTTATCCATTCACTTTTGTTTCTCAATTTTCAGAAAGTACGCCCTTCTTCCCTCCCCACTCCCTCTAAGTTTGGATTATGTTAACAGGTCATTCCAGAGAAAAGCACTCAGGCAGATGTTTTCTTCAGGGGCAGACTGTGGAGGAGGAAATCTCTTTTGATTCTTTTCTTTACGTTTCTCTCTCTCTGCCCTCATCTGCCGCCTTCATTCTCCCTTCTATTTCTTCTCATCACTTTTTCTTCATAGCCGGTGGGAAATGAGGACTCAGTAGTTGCCCTCAAATGTAACCAAAATAAAGTCTAAACAAGATAACCCAGACCCTACAGAGGAGACACAAGTGAGTGGGCTGAACGTGAAGACATTGACTTCATGACATAAACCCTGGATGAGTCCCGATTCCGCAGAGACTGGCCCTCTTGAGCCATGGGTGGTAAGTCTGGCTTCCTGGAGGACTCTCACTATAAAATGGATAAAAACACCCCTGCAAAACAGGGATCCTCAAATTATTTTTGATCCTAATCCTATTACTTGAATCTTTTTTTTTTTAAAGCTACTCCTTATTGTTAGAAATCAGAAAACATTCCACCGTCATTCACGTTTTACCCCACTCTCTTTGTGAGAGGCCATGCAGCAATGATTAAGGACATACAGGTGTCAAATAGGGCAGTGAAAGAGTCAGGCATCCATTCCGCAGAAAGGGCAAAACCTGCACTGATTTACAGAAGGACCCCCTCTTTATTCTTCATTTTGATTAAGTACACCATTTTCAGAAAGCGTCCCCCACCAAACTGGTTTTACAGCTCTGGAAGAAAAGTACAAGAATTAAATGTACCCTACCGGGTACTTCTTTTTCCTCTTCTTCTTTCCCTTCTCCTCCTCTTCCTTCTTCTCCTTCTCCTTCTTTTTTATTATTATTATTATTATTATTATTATTATTATTATTATTATTAAAGTTCAGTTCTTAGGAAGCAGGATTTGATTATCAGGGCATTTTCCCAAAAACCCTGAGTGAACAATAAAGATTGCAGAACATCTTGTCTTTCTGTCTTTCACATAAGCTGCTCCATTGTCGCTGTTTATTAAGACTATGCAGAAATCCTTCTCACTTTCTTGAAAAGTAATTCAGTTATAGTATAAAGCTTGTAAGTATTAGAACATATTATTACTTATTTCTTCTATATTTGCTTCTATGTGTGAAAACTCTCTCTATAAATATTTAAGAGATTAACTTTGCCTCTCCCATTGGGTTTGAATCCCCTGGAATTAAAGATGAGCTATTTATTTTGATGAAGCTGGACATAAAATTGGTAAGCTTTTTCCTTTTATCACTCACAGTTGTCTTTTTTTCTCTCTTAAATTTACGAGGTCTTTATATCCGCTCTGTTTTCTTTCCTTTTCCCTTATAGTTCCTCTTCCAACAGTGTTTGCTTTTTAGCAGTCCCTAAAGAACTTCTGTTGTCATCATTTAACATTTGATTGGCAATAATATTTTACAAAATGGTTTACAGTTGCCTTTTACAAGTTATTCTCATGCCTTCAATAACTCTCGGGTTCTTATTCATAGTCCAGCATAGAGTTGTGCCATTCTTTGTAAGCACACAGACATTCCTCTCGACTCGGCCTTTTCCAGTAGGTTTAGAAATCTCTCACTGGAAGTCATGCTCATTTTTAAGCTGCACAGGTTTTGAATATATTAATTGTAGGAGCCTTAAGACTTTCTTGTGGTTTTTTTGTTCTTATATAGGAAATGCCATTTTAGATCAAAAGGAAACTATTTTATTTTGTCTCTTCAGACTCTCTCAAACGTCCAAGAATATGGAGTAATTTGATGCACACAATATTGAAGCTGGAAAACCCTCAAATAGGAGATGCGATAAAAAGTACAGTAGCCCTAAGAAATACGACTTATTGGAATACATAGTTAAAACTTCAGACCTATTCCTGTATGGGATTTTAAAATAGTCTATTTTTAAAAAGATTCTTTGTGTCTCTACAGTTAAAACAAATTCTGATATGCATCACCACTCGGCCGAGGAATGTATTATGAATGTTGATTTATCGATGTGCGTTATTTTAAGAGTATATACATGCCTCTTCCCTTCCTGTTCCCAGATAGCCCCCAGAAGAGCGAAGCTTTGAAGCTCTTTTCCCAAATATCAAAACTCTCTCAAGTTGTGTAAGATTTAGTCCCTGACAAAGCTTCAGATAATCTTTACGTGGTCTTTATGAGAAACCACGACTAACACCCATACACGTTTCTACCATTAGCACGCGAGGAGCTCCTTTGGAGAAACTTGGAGGGGGATCAGTGCTTTGCCTTTTAGAGTATCTTTATGCTCTAACATCTGAGGAGATGACATGCTTCCTCTCATAGCTTCTTTAAATCTCATACATAAGAAAAAACTGGATAAAGTCAACAGATTTTTCTCCTTGGTAGTCCTTCTGACTTTCGGGTTATCTTGGACTTATTTCTCACTGCTTTCCTGTGCTTTGCTTAGCCGTCAGTTAAATTCATTTCTCACGGGCTGTCGGTTATTCCCAAACTCTTTCATATCAAGTCACACATAAAAAGATTGCATTTGCACAGCACACCAGACTAAACTGGAGAGGACTTGGGAGGTTTCTATGTGCGGCTTGGTGAAAAAAAATTATTATATATTCTTTACTTTCTATAGATATGTTAAGAAACACAAAACACACATGTTAGGGAGGTTATTTACATATTGAATTTGTACACGACTTCTGAGTAAAGTTGTTTTTAAATTTTTAAGTGAGAAAATTTGCTTTAGTGTACATAACATTTTATTATATAGTTTTATGACTTAATTGACTACACATATATCTGAATCAAGAGTTCTTTATTGAGGAACTTGTCACAGTCTGGATAGAAATCATCAGTAAGAAAACTTGGTCACATGAGTAGGAGGTAGTAAATAGTAAAAACCTATCCCTTTTTCTCCATTTGACAGTCAGATTCCTTCATATCCATCGAACAGAATTCAAATAATTCAAATTCTTTAAAATAACATAAATAGAACATTCGTGTTTAATATCTAACAACTCTTCCCTTTCATTCACTGAAAAATATATTTGAATTTCTTGTTATACAACGAATTTCTATCCAAATGATATATATTTTTAAACCAAGTATTTCAAGATACTGAAGATTTTCCTCAACAATAGAAGATGCCACTCAGTCTTAATAAGTTTTTAAAAAAATATCCAAATTATTGCATTGATCACACATCACTAGCAAATTATTTTTAACCTTAATTTTTAATTTGAAAAATCTGCTTTATCCTTATGTATTAATGTATTTTCCCATAATCTTAGCAAATTTCATTAAGTAAGCCATTTTGAAGCCAAAAACTACTTCAACAAATCTGCAAAGTGAAAAACATCCATTTTTAAAATTTTTTCTTTTAGTTTTATAAACTCTTGACAAAACTCTTCTTTGGACTGTCAGTGCAATTAAAATATGGAGCAGGAGAAAGAGGTCTCCTTATAGTATTTTTTGCAAAAATCTAAAAATAGATGGGATTGTGGAAGCTTGGAATTTTCTTTTTAGGTTGCCACTTTGATAATATGCGTAATTCAGATTTATAGATTGACATTTATATCTGAAAGCATCTTTTTGAGAAAAACAGTATGTCATTAGACCTCTACATATTCCAAAGTAATTCTTGGTGTAAAGTTGTCTGCAGTGCTACCCCAATATATTACTTACTTCTAACGACTATTGCAACTCCAGAGTAAATATGGTCCTTCCAAGTATTTTTCTTCAGGGTTCCAACAGGCATCATTACTACTGGTATTACTCATTAATGAGAACTTTCTTGGTTTTCAACCTTGTGGGACAGTGTTGCCTCTAAGTCACCTGACATGCTATCAATGAGTCCACAAATATTATTATTTAAATATAGACCCCTCTGGGTTCCTTTATCCTACTGGCTCCACACACACAGCACGGATATGTTTCATGCCTTGTGGTAAAAAGAACAATTCTGTGATGGTGTGAGAAAATTGGACTTTAGTTGTTAATTGTGCCACCTTGTAAGTGGATATTTGAGCTCAACTTGTTGCTACTCTTATAATTAATCTCTTTTTTAAAATCATGTGTCTTATTTTGCATCTTAAAAAGTTCAGTTTGTTTTCTGTGTCAGGACGAATCTTTTACAGTAAGGTGTTAGTGTTTTGTTATACTGGCTCTATCATTCTATTTGGTAATTTTTCTATGTAAATAAGATATTTAGGCTGAGAAAGAGAAAATTTACCAAAACAGTATAGTATGAATCTATAACTAAAATAATTTTCTTGTTGATTTAGTAATTTAAACTTTTATTCAGACTACTTGGTTTATGTATTTGATGATATGTTTGATTAATTGTACATTTGATATGAAAATGAATATAGCTGTAAAAAGTAAATCTATTTAAATATAAAGTTCCTGACTGTAGGCCTTTATGATTCATGTTTGATTTCTCAAAATACATTTTTAGATTATCTACATTTTTAGGAAATTTGTAAAATATCATATGAAAATTAAGAAAATTTCAAGTAGTAAAACATTAATTCCACTTAATTCAATAATTAAAAGAAAAGTTAAAAAATACAAATGTCACTTACTCTAATATAGGACAAAATACCTTTGAAAGTTCGATTTTCTGAAGCTGTAAATTCTAGAGTCCTCAAGTCGATTTGACAGAATGACTTTTAACACTTATTTTTTAAAGAAATAAACATATTTTTATTTCTAAAAGCAGAAAACAATTCATTGTGAAATTTATTTAAAAAATAAGTTCTTAGCCAATTGTTAACACCAAAAGCCAATGAAAAATTTAAAGAAAAAGAACTGAGAAAATTAACAAAATCACTTTATCCCTTCCTTGGCCTTCTGCTCAGTTACCCCTGAACTATAGAGATGTTGTTGGTTCTATTTCTCATAAATAGAAAATTCTAAGAGCCATTATGGTATTAAATAGTTGAGAATTATTTCTTATGTATTTGAGGTTACTGATTTTCTCATCTCTTTTGACCTCTTCTCCTTCTCCACGCTTCCCACCACTATCACCCAAGGTCAAGTATTCAAAGGTTCCCTTGTTGTTTCTGAACCCCAAGAACACTCACCGGGTCACACCATCCTATGCGTGTCTGTCAGTTTGGTGTTAAGCTGATCACAGGGTAGGGCACCCAGGTGGCTCAGTAGGTTGGGCGTCTGCCTTCATCTTAGGTCATGATCCCAGGGTCCTGGGATCAAGTCCCATGTCAGGCTCCCTGCTCGGCGGGGAGTCTGCTTTTCCCTCTCCCTCTGCTCCTGCTCATGCACTCTCTCTCTCAAATAAATATATAAATAAAATCTAAAAAAAAAACAAAAACAAAAACATGATCACAGGGCAACTCCAGAAGGTTCAGTGGTCTCTCAACTGCCATAGGGTTAGCTCCACACTTAGCCAGGACCCTCCTTAGTGTGGAGTCAATTTTCCTTTCTAGTCTGGCTTCTTGTTGTTCCTCCACATGTGCTCTTCACATAGGTAAGCTCGGTGGTTTCTGTTAGAATCTTTGTAGGAAAAGTGCACCCAAGAGCAAGTGATACGGGGAGAGAGTTCTAACGATATTAACATTGGAAGAACTTGGGCCAATTACAATGTTTCTACCATGTCCTTACCTAGCCAGCCTTCAGACATTTGGAATACTTTGTCCCCAGAGCAATCTCTGAAGGGATGTATTAACAGTTCATTTCAAATAACTTCTTCCAGGGAGTCCTACCTGATCAACCAGCCAGGTATCGTACTTCTTTCTTTGATTCTTAGAGCGTTGTGTTTTGGCATTTATTGAATTCTGCCTGTGCTATACCTATTTTGGTTTCCTTGGTTTACCTCCAACTATATGTATATTTTTGTTATACAAGGTAGAACCCTTAACAGATTGCTTTTTTATGTCACATACTTACTGAATCAAATCAAATTTTTTGTAAAACCTATTCAAATTTTTATATGTTTTATTAAAATACCCGACCACATTTTGGGCGGTTTATCTACTAAGAAAATGGTATTTAAAGCAACTGGGCTATCAGAAAGAACGAGTTCTCAACATTTGCTGCAACATGGACGGCACTGGAGGAGATAATGCTAAGTGAAATAAGTCAAGCAGAGAAAGACAACTATCATATGATTTCTCTCATCTATGGAACATAAGAACTAGGAAGATCGGGAGGGGAAGAAAGGGATAAAGAAAGGGGGGTAATCAGAAGGGGAATGAAGCATGAGAGACTATGGACTCTGGGAAACAAACTGAGGGCTTCAGAGGGCAGGGGGTGGGGGAATGGGATAGGCTGGTGATGGGTAGTAAGGAGGGCACGTATTGCATGGTGCACTGGGTGTTATACGCAACTAATGCATCATGGAACTTTACATCAGAAACCAGGGATGTACTGTATGGTGACTAACATAATATAATAAAAAAACATTAAAAAAAATAGAGCAACTGGGACTTATTAACAACCATAAGAGGGGAAATTTACTTCCTTTTTCAGAGAAAATATCTGGTATTTCGTAAGTTTAATAACAATAATGATAACATTTGGAGAAAAAGCAGAAACCCCTTTATTCTCAAAATAAAATGTGAATCTATTTACTGACAGTTAAAATTGTCTACTACAAAATTACTGCAAACGTCAGAAAGATCATAGTTTGCATGCAAGCCAATTTTACATGTATCAACTTTGAGAGAACATTTGTGAAATTGTTGGTCATCAAAGGTGGATTCTGAATCACAATCCAAACACTCAAAAATGTCCCATGAAGAAGGTAAAAGAAACGCACTCTGGATTTTATCAGAAACTAATAATTGTTTTATTCCTGATATTTAATACTGATTTTGAATATATATCGAAACAATGGTTGCAAATACCACATTTGACTTGCACGACCATGTTGGATAAGTTGCTTACTCTAAGGAGCAGGAAAGCCGAACAGATGGAGCGAGTTTGTATTGTTTTATCGTAACGACAGTAGATGTAGGATATCAATTTCTATGTGACCTTCTTAGGAGGTTGGAAATGAATCTACTACTGCTTAGTACTTAGTTTTATAGTATGAGCCCCCTGGCAAAATAAAATAAAATAAACACATCCTTACCTTTGGAGAAATTTTGTTTTCCTTCCTGTGCAGGAAGCAGTCAAAAGTATTAGCATATAGGCTTTGTGAAGTGGTCTTCAAGAATATTTTTATGAAGAGATTTAGTGACAAGTCTCAGGGCAAATCACAAAGATATCATTGACTGGGAAAAAAACACATTATCTTAGTGAAGAAGAAAAATTAAAATAATTTTTAAAGATAGCTTTGTGAACAGATTAAGATGACAGACTGCTAAAGCTCGAACGACCACAGCCAGCACAACTCTTGTTTTAGAGAAGAAAATGGAGGCACGAAAAAATTTCTTTAAATCACCAGTTTAATGACAAGGCTCGTGGATGAGAAGATAGAAGAATGTCGGTGTCCTGACGCCTGGGATAGTGTTTTCTCCACCTTTCTTACTTTACTTTTGCTAATGGCATTCTAGTCGTATTTGTAATGCTTGGGAGCATGAGTATGCCACACTGTCTTGTACGAAACGAATAAAACCTCAGCCATATGAACACCTCTCCATAGTTGGCTGCTCTTAAATCTTTAATGAGGAGGGGAAAGCAGCTGTGGAGGAGGAAGGAGATAAATGCAAGAGAACCGTCTGAAAAAGAGGCTGCGTGAGGTTTGCCGAGAATTGTAGTTGCAAGTCAGGCTACAGAGTAAAAGCCTTCTAATATCCAGTTCTCACACCTGAACACTTTGCTCCAAATTATCACCAGGATGAGTCTCTCTTGACTAATGAGGTTGGAAGAGGGGTCAAGT
The DNA here is from genome assembly GCF_023065955.2 of Ursus arctos. Classification (NCBI taxonomy): domain Eukaryota; kingdom Metazoa; phylum Chordata; class Mammalia; order Carnivora; family Ursidae; genus Ursus; species Ursus arctos. The sequence continues at coordinate 36,716,785 of NW_026622974.1, read as the reverse complement.
CGGTGACAAGTTTGGGATCAAGATTTGGAATCACGTGATGTTGAGTCTACGTTACAAAAGAGAATTCCCTCAGCAAAGATCACGTTTTATCACCTGTGGGTTCTGTTTCCTCGCGGAAGCCCAACTCCGGTTATTCTTCCTCAGCCCCTTCATCAAAAACCTCAGAAACTATCCGTGTTATTGTTTTTAATGTATGGGAAACAAACAAAACCGTTCTATGAATGGAAGAAATGTTCCTCTAACTTATAAATTCAACCTGAAAAAAACTCCCGCCGTTCCCAAGAATGCTTATAAAAGAGAAACAATCATTTTTCATGACTGAGAAAAGCTTTACTGTTGACTGGTTGATAAAAGACTTTGGCCCAAAGGTCTGATTCAACCTAAAGAAAATCTGTCACACTGAAGCAGTCTGGGACAGCCTTTCCATTTCCAGAATAAGTATGGTTGAGAATAAACTTTCACTCTTCCAGAAGAAATCATTTCTGCAAGTTAATCATATCCTTATGTTTCAAGTTAAAATTGGGAGCGAAACTGGCAAGGCAACATGGCACAACCCTTTTTTTTGATCCGTGATCTATCTTGTTTATCCTCAGAATTACTAAAAATTCAAATTGATTTCCTTCAGCTATCTAACCTATTTCTATGTGCCCCCCCAACTCATCCTATTTTCAATAGTCAAAGGCCATTGTATTTGGTATAATATGGCATACTTGTTGAAAAATTACATCATGTGTTGCAAAGATAATAATAGGAAGCTTTTGATATTTATTGCATGTGGCCATCTCCACTACTTCTTCTGTTAATTAAGGTATAGTCAAGGAATGAGTAATATTTAAAGCCATGAAGCAAAGCTTGGTGAGATCTTGGAGTTTTTGTGTTGCCCTTAAATTCTCATGAGGTAAGTCATACAGGAAGAACATTAAGCAAATATCTTCTTGATTCCAGTTTTCCAAACCCAAGAACATTTTAGGTAAAAGTCTCTTAAATCTATCAATAAGCATCTATAAAATCTTGTGCAATTATACACATTTTAAACGTTTCATTTTTATATCTATCGATTGCAATTTTTAAGATTTAACTGCTACGTTGTCACTTTGATGAAAGCAGTGCAAATGGAGCATTTTAAAAAAGAAATTCCGAAAGATGATTTTAAAAGTACATTAACATTACCCTATACGATTATTAAATGCTCCCTCTTGCCGAAGCTGCAGTGAGAAGAAAATGACGTGATCATAAATCCCTGTTGGAAATGCATATTTTTAAAAATTCCAGAAGAATTTCTAAGCAGTTCACAGCAAGTGTCAGTACTGTAGCCTAAGAAAATCATCTTCAATATGTACAAGTAGCCTTGGCCTCGAACGTTCCCTTGTAGTACTGTTCTGTGAAGAGAGTCCCTCAAATAGCAAAAATAGTATATTGTTTAAATTAGAAAATAGACAAAGTAACCTATATCTCACCACCCAGAGAATTACTATTACACTGGTTACATATTAATGTATCACATTCCAGGGTTTTTTTTTCCTGTATATTCTTCCTAAAGTGAAATGTATTCCATATAATGTTTTGTAATCCGCTCTGTACATTTGTGTATAGGACATATTTCAATATCACTAAATATTATTTCACAAGGTAGTTTTAGACTTTGATTACTGTGAATGGTTCTCTGTTATTGGGTCTTTGTGTCATTTTCAAGTTTTTGTTATCTCAAACCATGCTGTAATTGTTCTTTACCTGTAAGCCTTTGAACACATCCATAATTATTCCCTTAAGAAAATGTCCCAGAAATGTAATTTCAGGGTCAAAGACCGTTACATATTTTTAGGCTTCTGAAACATATTGACAAAGTGCCTTCCAAAATTGTTACTTCAATATATCCTCTCATGGTCTGTGAACGAACGTCCCCATTTCTTCCAGTCTTCAGCTATCTCAAGTGTTAGAATTTTTAATTACTTTTTGGCAATTAAGTTGGCTAACATTGTTTTCCTTTATGGTTTTTCCCTTATTGCTTTAATTATCAATGAAGTTAAATATTTTGTCACATTGTAACTGGCCCATCGTACCTCTTCTGCCGGTTGCCTGCTTGTGGTCTGTTGCTCATTTATTTTTCTATAGGTGTGTTTGCCTGAACGTCCTGATGGCTAATTGCTCTTAAGATCTTAACCTTTTGTCAGAGATGGGGCACATCTTTTTCCCCAGTGCGTGACTTGCCTTTAATTTCTTTTTCTACAGAAAATTAAAAAGTAAATTATAAAGTCAATGCCAGTCATCTGTTCAGAGGAAAAAGGCGCCTCCAGCTAAGGGAGAAAAGAGGCGCAAGCACCCGTAGCCCTGGGTGAGGCTCATTCCTGCAGGGCTGGCCTCGGCCGCTCCTGTCCTTTCTCCGCATCCAGATCCTGTCCTTCCAAGCCCTGGATTGAGCCCCCTTGCATGAAGTATGTGTGTTACTAACCACTTGGCATGGATCGACTGACTGCCTTGTACTGCTCTTGGGATGATTCCTGTAATTGTTCATGAATTCTCAACCAGACTGCAAGCAATTGAAGGACAGGAACACTTTTATATTTCTTTTCCATCGTGGTTCTAGCACCATGCTCAGCAGGTAATAAGCCTTGAACAATTACTTGTTCATTGAGTACAGATGTGCTCCTTCTCGGCCTTCCATGGCCAGATCACCGTGGTGTTCTTTTCTCACAGATTTTATTGAGACTACATGTATGTGTGAAAGTTACTGAGCCAGGTTAAATGAAGTGATTTCTGTTCTGACGAATTACTCGTCAAACCTGTATTCAGAGTGAGTGACTTCCTTAAGTGATGGGTAAATTCAGTCAAAAGAGTTGACGCGAGCCTTCGAGTTGACCTAGTTTGTTCTCAGTCCGTGAGAGCACATTACAACCCAGAGGAACTTGGGTTTTCCTGGGATGCCAAGGGAATTGTGAGGAAAAAGGACGGGCGTCTCTCCTAGAAGAATGCTAAAATACCCAAAGAGGCTCTGCAAGGATATATCCAAAAATACTTCTAAAATATCTTTTAAAAATACACATATTACAATTTTAGCAGATGAAATACACCTTCTGAATTTATTTACAATGATATGTGACCCATCACTGTTGGATAATTTTAAAACAGCAATATGAATTCTACCCACAACTCAGTCTTTTAAAAGTGAATGTTGTCGGTGCACTAAAATCTTTGGAGAGATTCTGGTCCAGGTTTGCCAGTTGAAATCTACGTACTACCTGGTGAAATTGGTATGTGTGTGTGCCGGGGGGGGGGGGGTGGTATTACAACATATACACATCAGTACACATGTCACCACATAAAACTCTCGAAGCAGTTGCCGCGTAAGGAAAATAAACTGCCACCACTTTTAAAATGTGATAGGTCTGGCCTTAAAAGTAAATATTAATTTGGAAAGATGCTGTTCATTGGACAAGGGCTTATTTTCTGGTATGCCTTTGATGACCAATTAACATATTTAAAGGGTAAGTATATGTGAGACTTTAAAAAAAGAATTTTCTAATATGTAAGTGAAGAGACGATCACACTTTGCTAATCTGGAATCCGAAACTAACCTGGTGCACAACTTAGGGCAGAAGCAGTAGCAGCCCTTTGAAGCTTAAGGTTTAATCCTTTTTATATCATCAAGAACCTGAGTATGTTCGTGTCTGTTTCTCATAAATGCACATTATAAACACTCTCTGTCATCATCCCATGAAGTGTGGTACAGTTGATAGTTTTAGTGAGCAAGAAATCACTGTGGGGTAAAAGTCATTCTTTCAGACTGGCTACGGGGTGTGCTAAATGGAAGTGCAGTGGAGAAGTTTGCACCATAGGGCTTGTGAATCACGCAAACACTGGGCTGCATTCTTTGACGCCACCTATTACTAACTTATTATTTGGCGCTCCTTTTTTTTTTTTCTTAAAAAAAAAATGTAGTTCCTACTGCCACCCAGTAAAAAATGTACTCTGCAATCTTTTCTTTTGCATATGGTTGGTAGCATACCTTTTAACTGCTGTAAGTAATAAAAATATATATGTGCAAGTTGGCTATAAGAAATGCCAAAGTTTCACCTAATAAAATTTTGGTATGCCTCAGTTTTCAAAGTAAATTTGATTTATTTGAGCCACCAGCCGTCCGATGACAGCCCTGTGTTTTTTATATGAGTCATGTCCCAAGGGGTCTAGAATATGCCAATGGTGTACCTTGGATTGGATCCAGTGTCCGCAAACAGGTTTTCATTAGACTTTGATGCCAGTCGCATTTGGGAGCAGAGAGGCTGCTGAAAACCAGCTTTGCTTTGGGATCACTTCTTTCTTTTAGAAAAAACAACAAAGATCTTTTTTAGCAAAGCTTTGCGCCTCCACATTGTAGGTGTATGGCCATATTTTAGAGAGCAGTAATCTGTTATTGCAGGTGGTCGGGCTTCAAGCACTTCCGTATTTTGAGAATAGATCAGACGAAGTGCAACAACTTTTATTGAAAAATTGCCGAATTTGAAAATTAGAAACACATTTTCTGTGGCTAAGATTAAGTTAGCATGTATTACAGTCACTTGGACTTTTCTGTAGCACTAAGGGGAATATAATTACATAGATTATTCCACATGTCATGAGATTGGAACCTTAATCACAGTTAGAAACCTTTATCTTGCTGACGCAGACCCATACACTTTGCTCTCTTTAGTAATTAAAGGACTTCTCTATTTTTTTTGTTAAGAATATGGAGAGGCCAAGTCAATGAGAAATGAAACAAATCCACCTTTTATTTTTATGCATAAAAGCAAGTTTTATTCCTGATTTTTTAAAAATCGTATCTATTCATGCTCTCAGAAAAAGTTGTCTGTGAGGATGGAGTCCAAAATTATCCTTTTAAAAATCTACTTTTAGACACACGTATGTATCCATTAGAGTGCATTTATGTGTGTGTGTATATGTATGTAAAGCATTTATATGGAACTTGATTTAAAAATGAGATTTGGAGTCTAATTGATCAAATCAAAGAGAAAAGTAGATGTTTATTATTTACCTGGTAGTTAGAAAGTCTAAGACTTTTATCCCGTGAAAATTTGTTACCACCAGAAATAACTGGATCAAAAGAAGAATGAAGGGACCAAAAAAACAAAAACAAAACCAAAAAACCAAAAAACCAAAAACCCAGGACAATCCTGGGAGACCTATGTCAACAGAAATGTTGCCAAAGATACAGAGCATAAACATAGCATTAGCTGCTTTCCAAGCATTTTTTTGCCCTCTTTTTTTCTTGTTGTTATCCAGGGATTTAAAGACATTGTCTTGTAACGTGGTAAATCGCTCCTGTGTCATTCTAAATCTGGAAGAAGTATTTTGCTGCTCTTCCTGTGATACAGACGAAGGTGTTGCATCTTTTTGAAAGACAAATGCGTTTGGAACCTACTTGTTTGGATCAAAGTCAAAACTACAATGTAACTACTTCAATCAACCCGACGAGTACAGCATTGATCAGAATGTGTCTATTTTATCAAGTATAATAGAAACTCAGCACTACAGAAAGAGTAACTATTATATAATTAATGGTCAGTGACATGGTATAGGCTATTGATCTTCACTCATTTTTGCTTGGGTAACCCCTTAATTTTTTAATATGCCCCCCATATTCTTATGTTATTTTCTAAAAATTTTTATTATTGTTTTACACAGATACATAGGATGCAATCTCCAATGCATTGTAAATATCAACATTTTCACTCTTTCAGACATATTTAATAAAATCTAAATATCATAACTATTTGATACCATCATCACCTATTTAAAAACATGCAAACAAATTGCAAATGGGCTCAAGAGTACTTCTGGGATGATGGAAATGGTCTGAAGTGAAATTGTGGAGATATTGCACAATTCCATACGCTTACAAAAATCTGCAATTGCACATATACAATGGGTAAAGTTTATGGCATATAAATTATATATCAAAAAAGCTGTTAAAGGGTACCTGGTTGATTCAGTCCGTTAAATGTCCAACTCTTGATTTTGCTCCGGTCATGACCTCGGGGGTTGTGAGATCAAGCCCTGTATGGGGCTCTGTGCTCAGTGGGGAGTCTGCTTGAGACTCTCTCTACCTCCCCCTCTGTACCTCCTCCAGTTCACGCGTGCACATGTGCTCTCTCTCTCTCTGTCAAATAAATAAATAAAATCTTTGACAGAGAGAGAGTGCATAAGCAGGGGGAGAGGCAGAGGAAGAAGCCGACTCCCCACTGAGCGGAGAGCCTGATGACGTGGGGTTCAATCCCAGGACCCTGGATCATGACCTGAGCCAGAGGCAGACATTTAACTGACAGAGCCACCCAGGCGCCCCTAAATAAAATCTTTAAAAAAACAGCTGTTAAAAAAAAAAAAACAAGTTGGAAATTCTGCATTGTTCCTTTTCTTCCTTTGACCTGTTTTTCTATCGTACTTCCCCCATAGAATCCCATCCTAGTATGTTTTCAGGATTGAAAGTCTTTTGTTGATGATCCCATACTTCTTTGCAACAAATATGTGAATATAAATTCAAATTTAAATATTTTTTATATTCTACAACATAAGGCTCTAAATATTAAAACGTTTCTTCTATATTGATTATTATTAGAAGTAGCACAAATTGATCAAAAGCAATATTAAAATGCGATAAATTTTATAAATAATTAAACTTAAAAATAAACATTTATTAGACATGAACCATTTGATGAAATAGATGGAAGAGTTTCTTTTTCATTTAGTTGTTTCTTTTCCAATTACTCATTGCCAAATGAGACAAAATTCAAGAACTTTATCCCAGTTTTTTGTTTTTATAGATTTAAGCACCAATCAACTTTTTTTTGTATAAATCATAAGATGGAGTATAAGATATTTATATAAACAGTGTGGTTCAGGTTTTCAAATTCCTTCAGAGTTATACATCATATAGTGACCTATTACTAAAATGTTTTAGTGATCTAAACTCAATGAGGTCCTCTCTCAATTTTTTTGAAAGCAAAAAATTGAAAACCACTTGACTTGCAAAAGTCAGTCATTACAATCAATCACTTTCTTAGCATTTACATCAATATTCTGAATTTTCCCTATGCTTGGCACTGTGAGGGTTTTTACAATTTTGTAGGATTTTGGTTGGGCAAGAGGCGTGCCATTCTTCTGCAAACTGGGAGAAGGCTGGTTGCTAAGGGAACACCTTTATCCTAGGTGAGTTCTCATGCAGATCAATGCTTTAAAGGAGTAGACACGGAAGCCAAGGACTTGGAAATTGATTTCCTTAAAGCTATCCCCAACTGTGTGTTCCTTGGGAAGTTCTGTCCATCTTGAAGGGTGTCCATACCCCAGTTTACAGATTGGGACAGCCAGCCAGAAGTCAGAGGCAGGAGAAAGTGTAGTTGGATGCCCCTGGGGGGGAGGGAAACAGATGCACTGAGACATCCTGAACCGAGCCAGGCCTGGGAGAATGCATAGGCTTTAGGTATTCAGAGAGAAGTCAGGAAGGACCTTTCAGGTGAGAGGGACTCACTTGAACAAAAGCACGGAGACACAATGACATGTTCTCTGCAGGAGAAGAGAAGGGGACTGCCTGAACCATGTGTGCTGTGTGGGGCCAAATAAGAACCCAATTCTAAATGCAATGTGGTGAGAAGGGCCCTCAAGAAATATTTGTGTTCCATCCCTGAAATCACTCCAACAATTCGAAATGTCAACGGACATATATATAGTTCAGAGCCATCTAAGAGAAGATCAGCACTGAACTTAACTTCATGTCCAGAAAAGGGCTTCAGAGGGATCACTTTACCTTCTATGAAAAGAGGTACGTGGGTACCTGGAATCGGTTCATCAATCAAACCCATGTATTAAGTCCATTATTAAGTCCAGGCCATGAACCAGGCCTTGGGTGGCCTCATGGATATCTTCTCAGCCCGTACTCCAAACTCTGGACTACTCGACACACTGGACTACTCAGAACTCTCCTGTTGAAGTGCTTCTGGGTGGAAGATGCTGACTGTGGGTGTGAGTGTAAGAGGCAGCACAAAATCTCCTTGGCACTCTATCCTGCTGGTAGGGCCTACTGCCTCCTCAAAGTCTGCAGTTCCTAGGTGCACGTGACTTAAGTTACCTGGATGGAATAAGAGATTATTTTTCCTCATCTGTCTGGTGACTATGTTGGTATCAGGGGTGTAAAAAAATTTTTTAAAGCCTAAACCTATATATACATAAACACAACACATGGGATGTCTGTGTCCATGTTTGTTTACCTGCAGCTGGTGAAATAAGCCACATCCAAAATATAGACTTTCTGTAAGAATTTCCTTTCAAATTCATTTCTGTCAGAAATAGTCCCCAAGTGGTTTGTGGTTACTGATCTTATTTTTAGGGTGAACCATACTCAGGTCAGCCCAAAGGCTTTTCAGTCCCTTTAGGAGGATAGCAAAAATGGGAGAGAAAGCTTATACCTAAAAGTCACCCCAACTCATGGAAGGATTTTGAGCCCAGTTGTCCTCAGCTTCCACCCTGCAAGCCTGAGTCTCTCCTCTAATTTCCCCTTTATGACTTGGTACCTTGTACACAGTCTTGTGGCTTTCAGGATGATCCCCTTGGCTACTCTTTCCGGAAACCCCTCTAGTGCCCACTCTGGTGCCACCCCATTTTCCTGATTCCTTCAGGCCAGGCTGTACTCGGGTCTTTCCCGTGCCCTCTCTCAACTGAATGTACTGAAATAACCTATGTAAGCTCCTGTTCCCCACATGACATGGCTATGGCCGTCTCCCATTGTTATTCATCTTTGAATCCTTGGTACTTAGCAGGGTTCTTGGCACATGGGTATTGCTCAATACGTGTTTGTTGAATGAACAAACAAACTACTAAGGCCCTAGGGCCCACTATGTAGAGAAAAAAAAAAATAGCCCAACAGCAACCATGGGTTATAGTTTTGTACAGGTGCATTCCTTAGGGTTCATGAGTCATAGTGGGCTCATGACGTTCAAAGTGAAGGGTTTTGTTTGTTTTGCTTTGGCTAGCAGCAAATGTGTGTGTGTGCGTGTATGTGTGTAAATACGTGTATACAGTACATGTGTGTGGGGTGTGGTCTATGCGGTGAGATAGCCTTCACTGTCACCTGGAAATCCTAGAGTTAGATCGTACTTTTCTACCTGTATTATACCCACTCACAATTTTCTGTTCTTTTACCATAATCCACTTGCTGCCCCCCCCCACACACGCACCACCTCTAAGGTCAAGTGGCAAGAATGGGAGATAAAATACAGAAATATGAAAACATCAAGTTCTCCCCTGGTGTTTCAGTGACTCATCTAGCCAACCCGAAGTGAGATTTGCCATTTTAATTGCCTCACCAAAAAGTCTCTTTTGGTTCCCTTGATCTTTTGGGGCAGTCTGCGGGTTGGGCTGTTGGACATTAAACATACGATGTTGGAGGTAGAGACTAAGCTGGATAAACATGAAGGACCCTCAGGGTCCTTAGGCATGTGGAGACCCTCTGGTGGAAAATGAACTGGCATGTCTAAGATTCCTGCTGATGTGGGGTAGGGACTAAGTAATGACCCAGCTTGTGAAATCGGCCCTCTGGGGCTGGCATAGAGTCATAAACCAAGCCAATTAAATTCTTAGAGGAAAATATAATTGTGTAAACTTCAAATGTTGAGTTGAACTGTTCAGCAGTGAGCTGTTCTATTAACTGCCAACAGCGCCTGAGCCCGCCTCTTCCCGTTATGTCAGCGGCAAGTAGCAGCTCCAGGCTTGGGTGTCTGGGCAATGGGAGCAACAAGGCAAAACTGAACTGATAGTGACAAGACAAGTAAGATGTTTGACTTCGAGTTGATGGCAGAATTGGTTAAGACTTTCAGACAGCTGGGATGGGGTGGATATATTTGTATGTGAAAACTCCATGAATTTTGGTGAGCTAGAGGGTAGAGTGTTATGGGTTGAACTGTGTCCCCCAAATTTCACATGCTGAAGTCCTAGCCCCCAGTACCCCAGAATGGGACTGTATTTAGACATAGGACCTTTATAGAGGTTGGCCCTCATCCAATTTGACTGGTGTTCTTAGAAGAAGAGGAGACCAGGACACAGACCTGTGCACGCACAGAAAAAAGACCACATGAGGACACGCACGAAGGTACCATCCGCAAGCCAAGGAGGGAGGCCTCAGAAGAAACCCAGCCCACCAGCACCTTGATCTTGAATTTCCAGCCTCCAGAACTGTGAGGAATAAATGTCTGTTGTTCAAGCCACCCAGTCTGCGGTATTTGTTATGGCAGCCCCAGCAGACTCATATAGTCACCTAGTCCAGGAGATATTATTTTCTAAGTCTCTTTATGTTCTAACTCAGGGAGCGCTGTCAGAATAGGCAGAACGGGGAAGGAGAAGATTCGTTTTGAAACGCCTGGGGCGGGTACAATTTTGGAGAGTCCTCCTCAAGGAAAAAAAGAGGTAGGAAAGTGAGTATTTATAGAATAAGACAAGAAATCACAACATATTTTAAAACTGGAAATAGGTGACAAATTCCAAAACACGTATCATCTGGTCATGTGGGTCAGGCCTCACGGGAAGGCCGGGCAGGTCAGCGCGCTGAGGCTTACGGGAGGTTGGGTGTGTGTGAAAGTGCCTGTTGCAAGTAACAGACAAAGAATGGATACCTATCTGGTTAGATTTTCTGTCTTCCCAGCCTCTTGTTAGCTTCACCACAGCAATCTGGAGACAGCATTTCTTTCTCATGAGCCTCCCCCAGGCCCTTAGGCTATGTTTTCAGTCTAGCCAAGTAATCTTTTTGCACACATGTAGTACCTTCTGGAAGATTCCTTGCCAGGAAGACTACCCTGCCCTGTGTGGTAATTAGTCATGGTCAGTTACTCTTTTTGGCAACATTTTAGATGGACCCCTAGAAGTGGGTTTTCGGGGCCGTCTGTGGCAGGTAATAAAGCAAAGAGTGGGGCTCGGTGCCCTCAGCACACAGAGCAGCTCCTCTGAAGTTGCACAGAAAACTTGAAAATTTTGGTGAAAATTTTCAGTTTCAGAGTTCACTGGATCTCCAATCAGGTTGCCAGTGCTGAGGTCATTGGTATGACCCTTTTTCCATTTTCACAGGCAAAGCTTCCCTCTTGCTCAAGACAAAATTCATAAAACTGTGCCAGAGAAATATGATTTTTTTTCACACTTCACAAAGCTGTCAAAAAGCCTGGGTTTGCCAGTTTTGCTTTTAATGTGCAAAACCTTTCACATGGCTCCAGACACAGCCCAAGATCTGGTGGCCAACCAGTTGGATTTCCTTCCAAAGGAAACAGTAGAAGCATTGTTGGAGAAGAGGATGGCATGGACTTCTGCTGGAGCTGGCAGGGGTGCCGTTCACATTTGAAAGAGCAGAAGCATTGGCTCCTGCAACAACGATCTTTATTTTAGAAGAAGGTTTAAGAGCACATAGGCATGGTGTGTGTGTGTGTGTTTACTCAGGCATAATTTTACCTCTTCCACATGGGCCATATTTTTCGTGTTCATTTTGTCAATGGAACGTCTGAAGAGCAGCCCTGTGCCAGGCCTTGGGACATAGACCGATCGGTTTTATCAGATTTTCCTTGACCCCCTTACACATGACTCTCAGTCCTAATAGCTTGTCCTGGACTTCTTCATGCTTTCCATTTTTACACTTTCCATGCCTACTCTGAGGATATTTAGATAAACTTCCATTATATTTGGCCACATACTTTCTCCCTCCTCTCTCCTGTCCTCTACACTGGTGGTTCTCAAGGTGTGGTCCCTGGACCGGCAGTATCAGCATCACCTGGGAACTGTTAGAAAAGCAGATTCTCAGACCTCATCCCAGACTCACAACATGTTAAGTGAGGTTCAGCAATCTGTATTCGAACAAGCCCTCTAGGAAATTCTGATACTCACTGAAGTTTGAAAATTACTGCTCTACATCACCTCTGTCTGTCCTGGGAGGTGGACAGCATACTCCTCAAATGCGTAGCCTCCGAGGGCGACGTCCAGAGAGAAGGGACTCAACGCTAAGTGTGCTAAGTGTTTTGTGCCTATTATCTGCTGAGCCCTCGCAGTGAGTCTGTGAGGTAGGCGTGATTATCCAGCTTCACAGTTGACAGACAGAGGCTCAGGGAGACTGTACAGCAGACCCTCAGCCAAGATGGCGTCTGGGGGTGGCCTCGGGGAACATTACCGTGACTGCCTTCTCTGTGCTTGCTATGCAATGAGACAAACTCCCAAACACCTTTGCTTCCTATGAACAACCTCTTCATGATAAAAATTCTACAGACATTACCTCCAAGGGCACACAGCTGGTGAGGGAAGGAGCCGAGATTCAAAGGCAGTGTGCCCAGACTTCACCCCTGAGCTTTGGCCCATATCTTGTGGCTTTCTCAGAACTTATTGTTCATAAGGTGCGGGACTGGGCTCCATGGAGGATACAAAGTTGAATAACAGAGAGTCCTGACCGTTAAGAAGTTGAGGGTGTAGCTGGGAACTTTGGTCTGTGGCTCTGCTCGTGCATGGAAGGGTAGATCCAGACGACCCAGTACCGTGTTTACGAAAACACTGAGGCTCTGGAGTGAAGTCCTGGCTCCCCTAGACCACAGGTTGTGACCACGGGCAAGTTGCTTAACCTCTCTCAACCTCAGTGTCAACCCTAGTGAAATGGGAACAAAAATTCATGGCTCTTTATGAGACTATATAGGGATTATGTATTTAAAAGTTTTAGCACAAAAAAATAAAATGGACTGACTTTTTTAAAAAAAGATTTTATTTATTTATTCGACAGAGAGAGAGACAGCCAGCGAGAGAGGGAACACAAGCAGGGGAAGTGGGAGAGGAAGAAGCAGGCTCCCAGCGGAGAAGCCTGATGTGGGACTCGATCCCAGGACTCCGGGATCACGCCCTGAGCCGAAGGCAGACGCTTAACGACTGAACCACCCAGGCGCCCCTGGACTGACTTTTTATTTTATTTTTTTTAAAGATTTTATTTATTTATTTGACAGAGAGAGAGACAGGCAGCGAGAGAGGGAACACAAGCAGGAGGAGTGGGAGAGGAAGAAGCAGGCTCATAGAGGAGGAGCCTGACGTGGGGCTCGATCCCAGGACTCCGGGATCACGCCCTGAGCCGAAGGCAGATGCTTTAACCGCTGTGCCACCCAGCGCCCCTGGACTGACTTTTTAAAACAGTTTTAGTACAGTGCCTGTTAATGAATATCATTAACATTCTCATATTATTTACTTGCTAATAGGATTGTTGGCAGAGGGAGAGATGACGTTTGTAAAATTCCAGGCACGTCTTGGGTGCCCCAGAAATGGTAGCTACTTTTATTTTTTATCAGTAAGTGTACATTCACGAGTACCAGCATAACGTCATCTGCCCATACCCATCCGCGGGGCCAAGGCTGGGAGAGCGAGAAGCTGGGAGGAAGGACGGTGGACCAACCATGGTCCGCACCAGAATACACTAAAAGCAATTCAGCGCGTGTTAAGGTGCGCTGTGGGTTTGATCACCCCAATTTAACCTCTCCCACTTTCTTTGAAACATTGAATTCAGGGAAAAGAGTTGGTGAATGGTCACAGGATGCGGGAAATGGAAGACACTTCATAGAGACCAAATGGTTCTTGCATATTGTGCTAAAAGGGATACAGCCCCCCAAAATTTTTTAAGAAGTCAATGAGGTACAGAATTTGTTGCCTCTACTCTGTTTCGATCACAGTGGACTTTGTCGGCATGCACGTGTCTAGCTGCGGGGACTCCAGCAATCCTGCACCACCGGCAGCAGGGGCTCCAGCTGCAGACTCAGTGCCCAGAGACTATGTTCATATGGGTTCTTTCTTAGTTTGGGTAAAATTTTACTAAAAATCGAAATCCAAGTCTCATGGAATGCAAGAAGTAGCTTTGGGGTGCAAATCTTCGTGGAAATAGAATCCATTTATCACAAAGCTAATTTGTTTCCCAGACAATTTATTTTCCTTTAGAAAAAAATACGTTAAGACTAGAGTATTTTGAGTTTTGAAAAAGCTTTTTTTTTAAAGGGAAGGATGGAACATGTGAAACACCCTATAATCTCAAGAGAGATGAGGCAGGAAATACCAGCTTGAAGCTTACAAAAATGGTAATGACCAAATTTCCCAAGAAAGTAGTCTTATAACATTTTATGGTCATCAGTTCATTTTACACATGAGTAAACAGTGATAAAATGAGGTGATATACAAGCAAGTTTCTAACCAGCTGCGCCCTTTATAATTATATAGATGCCCTAACTGTTGATTGAACAGGGGTTAATTTTCATAGTTGAAGACAACTACCACATTTATTCATGTAATTCTTTGCAAGGAAATAATCCTGTGTTAGCTAGAGAGTAAAATGTGCATTGTTTATGTTTTTTTAATTTTCTGTATATGGTGATGTTTTGACATTTGAAAAACCTGTTTGGGAAGAGACTGCCCCTCCAGGGCTAGCCGATTCTTAGAAATAGCATAAGGCCAGCTGGGAACATGCTTTTGATGTACACACAAACCACTCCAAAGCCAGCCCTCCTTTCTCTGGCCCGTGCACTCCTGGAGGCAATATTCCTTTGCCTTCATCAGCCCAGGGCTGGGTGCCAGGCAACCAGGGACCACTCCTATAATTTAAAGCCTGCAGAAATGATTCAAACTAGCCAGTCCTAAACTATTTACCCTGCCCTGCCTTGCCTTTCCCACAGAAACTCCTACAAAGCCTGTGGCTTGGACTCTCTTCTCTCTCCTGCCACTCCTGCCTCCTGACTGCCACTGATGCTTCCCCGTGTGGTCCTGTGGGGCCGCCTCCTGCCTCTCGGACCTATGAGTATAATAGGCTCTGTTTCCCTGACCCTCTCCTGTGTCTCCTCTCGTGGCCACAGCCGAACGACCACCATCAAGACCGCAGAACTACGTGAGACAATATTGCTGACATCAGGTTCCCGCGACCAGCTGCCCATACTGCCTGCTCTGGTTGGCAGAAGCGACAATGGTGGGGCCAGGTCACTGAAATCCAGAATACGTCTGAACAAAGCTGAACACAGCTTTGTCTTGGTTGCCCCCTCATGCTTCCCAGTTTCCCTCTCTTTGCCGGTCCTTTAGACCTTGATTTCAGCTTAACGACCCCTGTATATTCCCCGCTTAAATCTAGCTATCCACCTGCTGACCTTGAAACTCTTCTTCCTCTACCTGACCTCAAGGGCATTCCTGCCCAGTTCCCCTCCAACCACTCATACCCTTCTCACCTTGCTCCTGACCTGAGTCTACGCCACACTGCATCTTACCTTGCTAAACACCCCTCACACACACGCACACATACAGTGTGGGCGGTCTAAAACAGGCGGCTCAGTTTCCTGCAAAACACTAAACACGCAGAAGTTTAATTAGCAACTTTGTTAGTACTTTATTTTAGGGTATTTAGGAGTTATCTACATTCATTATCAAATTATGTATGCATGCGAGTATACTGTTTTCACAAATGTCGTGGGAATATAGTTACCATCTCACTAATTAACAAATAAAAGAAAGCTGTATTATGTTACAAACAAAATTTCTTAAATTTCTTCTTACTGACTGCTAACAGATATTTACTACGATATCTATTTTAATGAGTAAAGATTTCATTCATGTTTCCCTATAATTGCTGTGCTAAGACATCAACCGAATCAGCAGCACTACGTTCTCCGACCTAAATGAACCCTTTGAAATCTTTTTCTATGCTGTTAATATTGTTTGCAAAATATTTACTTGTCAAAAGTATAAAGATCGGCCTCAATTTGGGTGAAATAACCCCAAGTGGAATGAATAAGCAAATTCTGCAGTATTGTTTGCTAAATCTTTACTTAGGTGTAATACAAAGATAAACTGGGATCGAGTAAGCACACACAGGATTAATCAACGGAACCTGCAATACCTATTTTCATACACAGACCTGCAAACAGTTTTTAAAAACTCGACTTGGGTTACGTTCACCGCTGTCACTATTTACCCTCCCAAGGAAACTCGCCTTCTCAGGTCACTAGAGTAACAGCAGCCATGGCGTCTCCTATCGATGAAGAGCCCACGACGCTGCCCACCGCTCTAGGCGTCCTGTGTGTGCCTGTGGCTCCTCCAATTATGTGCAGTGCGTGCTACTCTCATCTGCTTCACATATGAAGAAACAGACAGGAGGAAAGGGACTCACCCCAAGCCACACCCCCTATGAGTGGTCAGGGGAGCATGAAGCCGGGCCTCCCGCGTTGGAGCCTCCCTGACAAGTTCGGAGTCTCACCGCCAGCAGGGCTGCAGAGGCTGCGGAAGACCAGCGGCGAGAGGTCTGGGCAAAGGCAGAGTCAAGTAACTATCTACCTTCACTCCCTCCCTCAACCCCAATAAAAACAGCTATAAAGGGATTTCTCTTAAAGACGAAGCCAGAAAGAGGGGAAAATGGAAAATGAAATGACAGCAACAAAATTGAGGAAGGAGGAAAGCCAAAGGGTGAGTAGGGACTGAGTGGCTCGTCCAGAAAGCCACAGTCTAAGCTAACAGTGGGGAACCTACTGACAACTAATGAACACCCCAGAAGGAACCGCATTCTCAGGGCTTCACCAGGAACCTCTGGATGGGGAGTGAGGGAGGGAGGAGTGGCTGAAACTGAGAAACAGACGCTCAGGTCCCTGCTGTGCCCCACCAGCTGCTCTCTCCCTCTATTTTCCTGAACAGTTAAGAGTTCCTTGCACGTTTGGGGCACCTGGGTGGCAGTTGGTTAAGCCTAGGAATTTTGGTTACATCTCAGGTCCTGATCTCAAGATCATGAGATCAAGCGTTATCTATATCTATCTCGGACTCTGTGCTCAGCATGAGGTCTGAGATTCTCACCCCCTCTTCCCCTCCTACTCCTGCGCACTCTCTCTGGTGTCTCAAATAAATAAATAAATCTTAAAAAAAAAAAAAAAAAGGTGCTGACTCTTGATTTCAGCTCAGATCATGATTTCAGGGTTCTGAGATTGAGCCCTGCATCAGGCTTCGCTGGCTGGGCATGGAGCCTGGTAAGATTCTCTCTCTCTCTCCCCCTTTCTGCCCTCCCCCTCCCCCATTGTTCCTCCTCTCTCTAAAGAAAATAAAGGGGGTTCCTTGCCTGTTTGATAGAGTGTACCAGTGAAGCCAGCTGAATTCGGAGTTTTAAAGTTTTAAATTAATAGACACCATTTTGTGCTCTTGAGAATGGTTAAAACATAAAAGGCTGGCAAAAACCAAGTACTGGTGAGGTCGCTGAACAGCCAGAACTCTCATACGCTGCTGGTGGAAGTATGAAATAGTATCTGCACTTTGGAGAATGGCTGGAAAGGTCCATTTACATTTATCCCATCACCTACCAATTCCACTCCCAGCTATTTAGCCAAGAAAGATGAAAGTGCGTGGCCACAGAATGATCGACACGGCAATGTTCCTACCTATCCTGTTCAGATTTGCTAAAAGCTGGAAACATTCTGAATTTCCATTAACAGGAGAATGAAAACAAAACAAAACAAAACCCCTGCGATGTGACCACACAGTGGAATCCTAGTCAGTAATAAAAAGGAGTGAAAAGCCGGCGTATGTGACACCCTGGATGAAGGTCTAGACCCTAGCCACACAAGATCTGTACCCTGTGTATCATTCTTCTCCTCTGGAGTCTCAGCACAGCAAGGCTCCCCTACAGCAACAGAGCCAGACCGGGGGCACCCCTGGGAGAGGAGCAAGGGAGTGACTGAAAACGCACGCGAAGGCACGCGAGGGAACCTCCAGGGTGCTGGAAATGTTCTGCTGTTGGAAGTAGTACCCAAGAGTGTTCAAACTCACCAGTCTCAACACTTCGCTTAATGTAATAACTTTGTAAGATTCATAAAGAGCAAACTACACAAAACAAAAAATGTGCATTTGTAAATTTGATTTAAAATAGCAACAAAACTTTACGTTCTGGGCACTTTTTGGAGCTTTATACATACAAATTAAGTCCTTTGGTGTCGCAACGAGATACACCAATTTCACAATTAAGGACAGTGAGGCCTATAAAGTAAGAAACTTCCCCGAAGTTGCACGGTGAGCCAGTGGCAGGGCTGGGGCTTGAACCCAAGTAAACGGCTCTAGAGCCTGCACCCTATTCAATGGTACCGTGCTGCTTTCCACTAACTAAAAGAGAGAGGAGGGTAAAGAAAATATGGTGGGAAAAGAGTGACGCCTCAGTCATAAATCTGAAAAGGGGTTCCTCTGAACAAATTTTGCTCCAGCACAAGGAAAAGTTTAGGGTGGCTCTTGGGGGCTAGGTTCTTGACACTATGAGTAAGAATAAAAAGGCAGGGTCCTTGCGTCTCCGGCTGGGTCAGGTCCTAGTTCAAGTTGGGATGGCCCAAGCTCCCGGGCTGGCATCACCTCAACAACGGGACCTGAGCCTGTGTGATCTCATCGCCGAGGCGCGGCGTGACCCAGTTATTCCAGAGCTTCGGCTTTAGCATTGGTAAGACCTGAATTCCAGTCTGTGCCTGTGGTTTTATATTCGTACGGCCCTCTAAGCCTCAGTTTTCCCAATTGTAACCTCCGGATGCTGACACCCACACCAGAGATAACGCATGGGTAGCTGCTACATCTACGTGCCTGCCCAGTGTTCACTCTCTCCTTCCCTCTCCTTAACAGACACCCCATTTTGTTAAGAGGGGCAATATGCATGGCCAAATACCTTTTCAGACACCCTCACAATGAAGGGTGTCATGTGGCAAAGCCATGCTCTGACTTAAAAGTAAAAAATGTAAGCAGAGGTCTGCCAGGATGTTTGAGCAAGTTTTGGCTCTCCTGCTACGTGTACCAGTCTGTTCTCCTTCCTCCTGCCTGGAACTGCAGTGTGAATCTGGAGGGGAAGCCACCATATTGCAACCATGAGGATGAAAGCTGTATGCTAAGAATGGGAGAGCAAAAATAAAAAGCCAGGGACGCTGCTGCCCATTGGACCCCCCGCCCCCAGTCCAGGATGGTCTATCGAGAGACTGCTTGTCATGCAAGGAAAAGAAAAATCCCCCAGGGGTCAAGATAATATATTTTGAGTTTATGCTACATACAGCTGAATGTCATCCTTAACTTACCTTACATTCAGATGGCTGGTAAGAACCATTAATGGATGGCAGATAATTTCCCCCAACCAAGCTGAGAATCTGCCAATGTTATTTCTACATTTGGTATGGAGTTTCTAACAAAAAAATATATCGGAGAATGACTGTACATTATATCTCTATCCATACATGTTGCTGCTTTTCCTAGGCATAGGCGTTAATGTAACCATTCTCAATCATGGTTTCAAGAGACTGTTTCTGCCAGCACTCTATTTCTGGCACAGTTAGGATATATGCTTGATAAGTTTTCAGCCCCGTGCACTTGTTTTAAAGACATTCCAAGGATGAAATTATCCTTCTCCTTTCCTTCAAAGCCAATTTCTTTGGTATGAAAGTTATAATACAAATAAACCATACTTATTAGGCATTTGCCATACTGATCAGTGTTTTGGAATTTTAATAATTCAATTTACTTGATCATCACAAAAATTATTCAAGGTGATTATTCTTATAAATATTTAACAACATCAAGTTTCCACTACAAGCATTTTACAGAAATGAAGCACAGAGTGATTAAGAAGCACAGTGGGTGGAGGAGCGAGGATTTGCGGTCAGGTGCTCTGACCCAAAGCCTTCCTAACATGACTCATGTGCTGTATTCTTAACTGCTGTTGAAAGCGACTTGGAGTTAAAACTGGTCCACAAGATTTGAAACTATTCGGTAGGTATGTGTGCGAGAATGTGTGTATGGGGGGTGGGGTGCATGCACGAACCAGAGAAAGAAAGAGAGGGAGAGACGGAAGGAGAGAGAAAAAGAAATGGGAATGGGTGGTAAGAAGTTTTGTTTGGGGGAAGGAAGAAAATCATAAATTAGGGGAAATTTTCTTTTAAATGTCACTTTTTTTTTTATTATGTTCAGTTAGCCAACATACAATACATCATTAGTTTTTGATGTAGTGTTCAATGATTCCTTAGTTGCATTTAACACCCAGTACTCACCACAACATTTGCCCTCCTTAATACCCATCACCCAGTTACCCCATTCCCCTACCCCTCTCCCTTTTGTAACACTCATTTTGTTTCCCGGAGTCCAGAGTCTCTCATGGTTTGTCTCCCTCTCTGATTTCTCCCCATTCAGTTTTCCCTCCCTTCCCCTGTGGTCCACCATGCTATTCCTTATGTTACACATATGAGTGAAACCATATAACTGTCTTTCTCTGGTTGACCTATTTCACTCAGCATAATACCCTCCAGTCCATCCATGTTGATGCAAATGGTAGGTATTCATTTTTTCTGATGGCTGAGTAATATTTCATTGTATATATGAACCACATCTTTATCCATTCATTAAATGTCACTTATTAAATGCAAAATGAAAACATCATTTTTGAGCCTCTTATGCATGGTCTCAGAATGTTAGAAATTTAAAATTGATGGCCAAACGCGGGCTGAGTTTTCAAAACGAAAAGAAAGTTGAATAAAGTTATCATTCGATATAGTAAATTCTTAGGCTGGAAATCTCTTCCCTCATTTAAGGGAGAAAATTAGATATCCATAAGACACAGAAAATGAGACTTTATGCAGAAAGGATTATGCAAAAAATGTACTTGTTTAAAATAATGAATTTTATGTTTGTTTTTAAGATTTTATTTATTTATTTGACACAGAGAGAGAAGGAGAGATAGAAAAGCAGAGGGAGCAGCAGAGAGAGAGGGAGAAGCAGACTCCCTGCCAAGCAGGGAGTCTAACGTGGGGCTCGATCCCAAGACCCAGGGATCATGACCTGAGCCAAAGGCAGATGCTTAACCCACTGAGCCACCCAGGTGCCCCCAAAATAATGAATCTTAAAATAAAGAGGAATTATTATGAGATAGATATTAGCATCCTACTAATGTATCTAACATAATATGAGCATTTTTTCCTGTAATTCAATTTATGATAGATTTAAGAAGATTGTTGCACGGAATGAGACTTAAGAAGTAGAAGCGGAGTATTATATATAACAAGCATTATTATTTATTTTTTTATTAAATAATAATATAGAAGGCTTTGTTAATAGGGCATGATGGAAAAACCTGCCTTTATATTTTATTTTTTTAAATGGAAATAAATGGTGAATTAAATGAACCAGATAGATTCAGCACTTCAAACTGAAACAGCTTATAGAAATAATTTTTAAATCTCAGCTTTTGATCTCTCTCTGAATTGTTTTGGACTATTGCATCGTGTTATATCTGACTGAAGTTTTTTGAAACTATGAATATGCAGGATTAGTACTGGACAACACCAAGTACAGTCAAGTAACCAAGAGGTAGGATTGGAAGAAGAGGGAGTGGCTGTTGGCTAGCCAAGGTCAATATTGGAACGTTACGAGGCCACCGTAAGTGCTAAGCTAGAAAAGTGAAGCATGTAAGCATTGCAAGTAGTTTCCAGAGCAATTCAAATGTTTTTTTAGCAGATTGGAAATACACATATCTGCTTTTGCCATATGGTATCTTAAATATTTTCTCTTACTTGACTCACTGTAGAGTTGTTGAGACATTTCTGTGAAATATATCTAATTAGAAAATTAGGAATGGGCTAGAAATATCAACATGATAAAAATTTCTACATTAATCCTACAGCGAATACCATACTTAATAGCGAAGCAAAGGCAGGGGGCCCAAGAATCACCAGAACAAACAAGACCCTGCTCCCTGTTACTACTGGTAGACTTGGGTTTAAGTTTCTGGCTAACACAGTAAGACAATACTGAGAAATAGAAGGCACGCCTAAAGACAGGAGAAAAATTACCATGGGCATGTTGATTGTTTTAGGCTTGGAACCAAAGGGACACAGCTAAAAATTCTTTTTTAAGAAAGATGTTATTTATTTATTTGAGAGAGAGAGAGAGAGAGAGAGCCCACACATGAATGGCGGAGGGGCGGAGGGAGAGGGGAGAGAAACCCAAGCAGATGCAGGGCTCAATCTCACGACGCTGAGATCGTGACCTGAGCTGAAATCAAGAGTCAGACTCAACCAACTGAGCCACCCAGGCGCCCCTAAAAATCCTTAAAATAAGGAAGACAATTCAGCATAGTGGTGAAGTATGAGATAAATATCCAAAATAAATTTTCTTTATGTGAGTAATAACCAGTTAGAAAATTCCACTCACAATAGTAACCTACAACATGAAATAGCTAGAAAAAAAACTAGCAAAAAGTAAGACTTTTATGAAGTATATGAAAGGAGAGACATGCCATGTTTCTGAATGAAACGAAATATTCAAGATAAATTACTTGTTTACCAATCAAAATTTATAAATATCTTTAGCTTATCAAAAATGATTTTAATATTAAACTAGGTCATAAAAATAGACATATGAGAATGGGTTATAAAATCCTGAAAAAGGAAATATTGAAGTCACACTCACACTACCATATAATAAAATGTAATATGGAATGCTGGTGATTAAATCCATATGATATTGGCAAAGAAGTGACAGATAAATGAAACAAAATGGATAACTTTAGAACAGACTTTAGTATATAGAAGAACATATTCCACAATAAAGGAAACGTCACAAACCAATGGGGAAGATGGAAAACACTAATAAACTTCAGAGAAAAGCAGGATCCTCAGAGACGAAACAGACATAGTGAATACACATATAAAAAGATGCTCAATCTTGCCAGTAATTCAGGAGATGTAAATTGAGGCCATATTGATTCACCTTTCAATACTCCCTAGATTGGCAAAAGTTAGCAAAACATACCGAATACTGGAGAAATGTAGGTCCAGGCAAAATCATGTATCTTGCTGATAAGAATATAAATCAGTATAGTCGCACTGAAATTCGCATTATGCTTTACATTTAAGGCTTACATCCCCCACAACCTAGAGTTTTGAATCCTAGATACACACCTCACAGGAACTGTTGCATATGTGCCTCAGTGGATTTGTGTGAAAATGTTTCAGAAGCATTGTTCATATTAGCAATAAGCAAACAAGACAAAATACTCATTGACAATACGATAAAAAATACATTGCGGCATCTTCACACAATGAAGTACTATACACCAGTGAAAATAAATGGGCAAAATTATAAATGAAAACTAAAAGCAAACTGTTAAGGAGAAAAAGAGCAAGTCACAGAATACTACATACAGCACGATACTATTTTATGAAACCCCCAAACCAGCAAAAAAAATTTTTAAAGATTCCATTTATTTATTTGCCTGAGAGGGCACAAGCAGGGGGAGCAGCAGGCAGAGGCAGAGGGAAAAGGAGACTCCCCGCTGAGCAAGGAGCCTGATGTGAGGCTCCATCCCAGCACCCTGGGATCATGACCTGAGCCAAAGGCAGATGCCCAACCAACTGAGCCACCCAGGTGCCCCCCAAACCAGCAAAATTAAATGACAAATTACTTAGATCATTTGTGTGACAAACTATTGTTTTAAGCACGGTCATGATAAATCCAACACACAGGACACAATAGGGCTTTTCAACGTTAGCCCTATCGACATTTGAAGCAGGTGACTCTTGGGTGTCAGCGACTGTCCTATGCATTATGGGATATTTAGCAACTTCCCTGGTCTCTACTCACTAGACGTCGGCTGTAAACCCCACCCCACTTGTGACCACCAAAAATGTGTCCCAACATTGTGGAAGGTCTCTTGAGAGAGAAAATTGCCCCCAAATGAGAACCCCTGGATAGAGGTTTGGGATTAGGGATCAAAGCAGGCAGACAGTAGGGGAGGAACGCAGGGCAAAGTGCCAACTTAGCAATGACTCTCTGGTCCCAGGTTTGAGTTTAGGTTCAGGGGTGCCATTTTATTATTGAGTCTCATGGCTTACATGCTTTTTATATATCAGATAGCACATACATGAGTTTAACATTAACTATAGATGATAATACATAGTAAAAATTCCAGAATAAAATATCTCAAAATTAGCAATATACATTCTTAGAGACAAAGGTTATTGATGGTTTCTAGTTTCTTCCCTGCGTTGTCTGTTTTCAAAGGAAAAAAAGAACATGCGTTAGTTGCACAAAAAAATGTTTGTAAAACCTTGACAAGTAAGACGACAGCACTCCTTGATTATCATGGTAGGATGTGACACCAATAGAATCATTTCAGAACTCATGCGAAGAAATAGCATTTGACCTGGCAAGATAACAGGGTCTTCTTTTGGTTGTCCTGGATCTCAGAGAGTGCTTATTAATCTAGTGTGTACCCAGCTTTATCTTTATAAAAGCCCATAAAAAAGGATTTGAGATTATTTGTGAGTTTGCTCTGTTTGAAGCTGCTGGCTCCATTGGTCCCAGCCCCGCGATGAACCCTGGGGTTTGTCTCATCTGCTCTCTACAGCAGCTGACGCACAGCGTGCCCTGCTCTCTGTATTTCTAGTTTTTGTGAACCCTTTGATCAAAATCTGATGATGTAAAAAACAAAACAATGGGATCAGTGGTAGTGGCAGCTAAATGAGTTCAAGAAGTTGTTTAAAGCATTGTCACAGTTGAGAAAATGATTGCTTTTCTTCAAATTAGATCCAAATTCTGGATGCTAGAGGAGAGAGAATTAAATCTTATTTTATTTCTTCCTGGTGAGAACACGCTGCCAGAGCCCAGCTGATACATACTCGATGTGAACTCCACGGTGTCCGTCATCCAAGGGTCATCGTAGCCAACACATACTGAGACTTCTTCCTCCTCATGGGGAAAGAGATGCTTCTCTTCCTCTGGTCATGGGATACATAACTAGATATATTTATGGCACAAGCATATGCCACCTGTTTCTAGTTAACCTTCATTTTTTAAAGAAGGCAGAACAATAGAAACCCTGGATTTGAAACAAACTCTTCTGTACAACCTAGAAGAAATCATGTAAACTCTCTGAGACTTTGTTTCCTCAGCTGAGAACTGAAAGTCACAACACCTGCCCGTCTTACTTTGCAGGCAGTTGAGAGAATCGTTTAAGGTTGTGTCTAGGGAAGTGCTTAGGGAACTATTTCTATCTGCCTACCTATACCTGTATCTATATACCTATGGCTCTAGAGAGACATAATGTGTCAGAATTAAATAGACGGTCTTAGTATCACCAGAATATTTCTATTCCAGGGGAAGCCATTCATATTATTTGGGGGAGGAGGAGTCACAAAAAGTAAGTGAAACAGCTTGTTTCCTTGTTTATTCTGTGAGTGGCCCCATTCTAAGGGGGTTCACAGCCTCTCTCTCTTTTCCCAACAGTCAAGCATTCTGGTCACCACTCGTACAGTTTCAAACTGTTGCTTAAGCGAAAGGCCTGTCACTGGCCACTCATTTCAAAGACTCCAGACACAGACATGTCTAATGCAGTGTTTCTCAACCACAGCCAATTTTGTTCTCCTTCTCCCAGCGACATGTGACAGTATCTGGAGATATTTTTGATTGTCACAACAAGGGTGAAGGTACTCCTGTCAGCTTGTGGGTAGAGGCCAGGGATGTTGTCCTCCAATGCACAGGACCGCTCTCCCTCCCCAGCAACAAAGACTTATCTGGTCTCAATATCAACAGTGCCAAGATTGAGAAACCCCCATCTAAGTCGATATTGGGCAACTGTGAAATGGTTCAACTTTTCTGAAGCTTATTCTCCATCCCACTCGTGCATCCTGGGTTAACTGGTGATTAGAATGAAATTCAGACGGTCCCACTTGCTTTGGCTCATTTATACCATGATATCAAGAGGTTTGAATGGGTGTACATCAGTCTCTCTATTTACAGTCTATCAGACAGTCTCCAGGGAATTGAGCCAACTGAACATTTTAATATTGGATTCAACTGCAATCTTCTTGATCTAAAAAACATCTCTGATTTTCTTTTCATTGGGTCTCTGCAATTGATTCTTCACCTTTTGATCTGATTCTGGGTGATTTATTCTGAGTTTAGGTAGAAAAGCTCTTGCTTAGGGTTGAATCACCGTCCTCTGTCTTAAAGCCATTGAGTCGGATAGGTCCTCCATTATATGGGAAGGGACTCTAATCAGCCAGAAGTCAGGAAACAAAGCAGACAGTGAGGGGTGTCAGACGGTTTTCTAGGCAAATAAGGAGGCAGCTGCTAAGCTGGAATGGCGAGAGCAAACAATCAAGAGGCTGGGGACACCCGTATCCGTTTAATCCCTAGATAAAAACGTTGGAGGATTATCACTTTTTAGTATAATTAGAAGACAATGTCTCCCTGCAATCACCAATACACAATACAGAGCAATAAAACAACTGAGTCAGAGTTATATAGCAAATAGGACACCACCCAAAGCAGTCTTCATTTTCTTCTTATTTACCATTACACAGTAATGTTTTTATTAGGCTGGTAAAAGAGCACCACAAGATGACCTACTACAGTGTCATGATGTATTTTAAAATAGCTCTCTTAAATTCCACTGGAATTTAGGAAACAATTTTGAATAAATGCATCCAAAGAAAAATCATTACTGATTCTCACAGGAAGATGTGTTTTTTTCCCCTTTTTCTTTTATATCTCCTTGACATTGACAGTGTGACTAATGTACTCAGTGGTATGGGAAATCCTCAAGGCAATGACATCACAATATGTAATTTTTCCCTTGTGTACTCAAGAAAGTCAAAGTCCTCTTGTACACTTAAAGAATCAAAAAGCCTAACTTGAAATGGGAATAGTATCCAAAATAAACAAGTTGTAATATTCTCTTTCCCCCTCAACCCAGCCTTTTCCCCTGTAGCTTTAAAGTTTAGAATTAGGTTGTCATAATAGTCTGACCTTTCATTTTTAATTAACCAATGATTTAGAGAAGAAAGAATGAAAGAAGAAACTTGCTGTGTATTAAAGTCATTGATGTGTAGTTTTCTTTGGGTTCTGGTGTTTGATGAAGTGCCTTACAGCTTTACATTGGGTTTTTGTTGTTGTTGTTGCCAGCAACTGAAATACCTACTAATGCCTTCTGGCTCTAAAAGAACTGCACAACATTGGCTACATATGTTTACCATTATCCACAGAACTGTCAGACCCTTTATTTCAGTGGAGGCATGCATGGAAATAGGCCAGGATGCGAAGGAACATAGTTCCGGTAGTGAAATTAGCAACTGGACAACATTCCCAGGGAAGCAGCTGAGTTCAGTTCTGGCAAAAATCCTATTGCTGCTGGTAAAAGAAGAAGAAGAAGAAGAGGAAGGAGGAGGAGGAGGAGGAGGAGGAGGAGGAGGAGGAGGAGGAAGGGAGGGAGGGAGGGAGGGAGGGAGGAAGGAAGGAAGGAAGAAGGAAGAAGAGGAGGAAGAAAAAGAAGAAGAAAAAAAAACTCCCACAAAGGATAAAATTCATCTAGGGGATAAAGGGAGGTGAATATATATGATTTGCACAGCCGACCAAAAAATAAACCTGATAATTCTTTACATTTATGCTAAATTTTTGGTTATTGGGTGACTTCTGATTTTGGAATGACAAAATGCTTTTCTGAACCTGGATTATACATGATGGTTTAACACTTAAACAGGCAACCTTTTAACCTTTGCAGAGAATTTTAAAAGTTTATCCCCCTATTGTGGTCACTGGATTTAAAAGCCATTACTATGGTTGAATTAAATTGTGGCCATTATTTGTATTTCCCCCAAACTGTATCCATTCACCAAAACAACTATGGTGAAATAGAAAAAAAGTCTATTCTCAGTATAATTTGTAAAATGTTGGTAGAGGTAACTTAAAACATGGAAAATTAGTACAAGATACATTCCCGGGGTGCCTGGATGTCGCAGTCGTTAAGCATCTGCCTTCGGCTCAGGGCGTGATCCCAGCGTTCTGGGATCGAGCCCCACATCAGGCTCCTCCGCTAGCAGCCTGCTTCTTCCTCTCCCACTCCCCCTGCTTGTGTTCTCTCTCTCACTGGTTGTCTCTCTCTCTCAAATAAATAAATGAAATCTTAAAAAAAAAGATATATTCTCAATAACTTACGGTATTTCTTTAGTGTTTAATTAGGTTGCTGTGTAAAAGGGATGCATTTGTAAAATGTTGCTGAATTTTCAAAATATTAAGGAGGGCCTTTTGATATCACAAAGCTTGTTGGGACCAGGTAAAATCCATAAACATACAGATCTGTATGACCATAAAACAAAATGTATTTTGGCCTTTCAGATTCAACTAAAAATACTATGTGCTAATCATTGTATATTTATTATTTTATTTAAGCTTAGCAACAATTGAAGTAGGTTTTATTATCCCTTAAAAGGTAAGGAAATTGAGGCATGAAGACTCACATGAGAAGTATTTGCAGAGCTAGAATTTGAACCCAGGTCTGCCTGACTCTGAACCCACACTGTAGACTCAATAAACCCATTTCCTCTTCTTTCTGGACCCACAGCTAGACTACATTTCCCAGCCTGCCCGGTATTTAGATTTGGCCGTATGACCGAGTTCCGGGCACTGGGATGTAAACGGAGGTGATTTTACCGGTTCGGGACTGGCCTATAAAATCCCCATGCAGTATCCTCTTTACGCTATGCCCCTTCCACTGCTCTGAGGCACATGTACGTGGCCACCTGGGATAGGCTGAATATGACAGAGGCACAGGAAGAAAGGTCCCGGGTCCCTGGATTGCCCCTTGAAAAAAGTGCCATCTGCCAATCTGACGCATCTATTTTGGACTTTATGTGAATGAGAAATAAACTTCTGTTGCATCTGAACCACCACACATTTGGGTGCTTTGCTACAGCAGCTAGCATTGCTCTGCCTGTACACAGTATTACCTGTACATTACAATCATATGTCTGTCCTCATACTGAAAGGACCCAGAAAAGTCCACACAAAAGGGCAAACCTGGAAATAACTTTTAAATAGGGACCTGAAGAAAAGAGATGTGAAGGAACAAGGAGACACTTCATCAACTCTTTTAAAGACACTTTCATTCAGAGAAGACATCTCTTCTTTTTCTAAATAATCAACAAACATCTCAAGAGTCATAAAATCAACTATTGGATATTTGAAAATTGGATATACTGTGTGAAGACCAATACTATGTACACAGAGATGTTCAATAATGACCTTTTTTCAAAACTCCCCCCTTGGTGTGGGGGGGTAAACAGAAGGGGAATGAACCACGAGAGACTATGGACTCTGAGAAACAAACTGAGGGCCTCAGAGTGGAGAGGGATGGGGGATTGGGACAGGCCGGTGATGGGTATTAAGGAGGGCACGTATTGCATGGTGCACTGGGTGTTATACACAAACAATGAACCATGGAACATTGCATCAAAAACTAATGATGTACTGTATGGTGACTAACATAACATAATAAAAATTAAAAAAAATTCCCCCCTTGGATAATTATTTTTATTTGATAGATTTTATTTGAAAAATTCAGAAAGGCAGGGGAAAGGAAAGCAAGAAGCCTCATTATATCTCAACGGGATCATTTAATTAGAAACAAACAAGAGTTGCTTACAATTAAGTAAAATTTTCAAACTCTTAGGGATATTATACTTCACTTCTATAAATTCTGTGATCAGGAATGAAATTAAACTTCTCTAAAAATCAACATTAATGTGATGAGTTTTCAGGGTAGTTATGTTTGTATGAAAAAAATCCTTAAAAACCTACATTGTTGTGCATCTATTTAAAAAAATGTATATAAAGAAGCCCTTGGGATAACGCTGGAGCTCTGTAGGATTGTCATGAAAATGCTATATGATCTAAAATGAAATCTTAACATCTGCAAGGAGAATAAAACTGTTCTAGGTGGAGTTGGGACAGTGGAGCAGAGTCTGCTTCTTCCCCTGTCGTCCAAATCCAGGTCCAGTCTGGTCTGGCATTGATCTCCGAGGATCCCATGTGCTGGCCTCTCTAGAAGAGACGCCACTTAGGGTGCTGAGTGAATAGTGCCAAAGTTCCAGAGAGGAGGTGGGGAAATAGAGTGGGAAGATCATACATTCTAGAATAAGAGACACCTGCCTTTTCTACTTGTTAGCTATTTGGCTTTTGTTAAATCATTAGCTATCTCTAATTCTGAGTTGTGGTTTATCTGTAAAAGGGGACAATGCTACATACCTCGGATGGTTCTGGTGAGACTTAACAATAATATAAAAGGAGCCCCTGGCAAAAAGAGATAATAAGTGGAAGTGGTTGCTGTCATTGTTGGAGCACAGTCCAATCTTAGAGCACTGTTCAGTCTTGATGGGAGGGAAGTTGACAAGACTTCGCTGGAAGGCTCCAATCTTTGGTCTAAGAGTCAGACTGAGGTTCTAGTTCAAGTAGGGAAAAGCTGGTACACAAACACGTAGAAAACAGGTGTTCAGTCATAAGGGTAGAGAGGAGAGTTCTGGGAGTATGTGACGCCACTCCAGGATCACCAGCATAACTGCCTCCAGATCTTAGTCACTGGGAACGGAGCTCCTTGTGTATGGACAGATGTGGACAAGGTTGTCTCAAAAACTGGTAAAAGATGACCCCTCAGCCTACAGCTATATAGTGTCTGCATCCGCATGAGTTTCAGAGTGGCAGAGACTGAAAGTTGTTATGAAAAACGAGCTAGGTTCCTCAATTTTTTTGCTGTTCTTTATATCACATTCAACAATAAACCATTTCCAAATTCTTACTTGCAATCATGAGAAAGAATTTTTCAATTTTTTCAAGTATAGACATATATAATGAAATTTGAACCTCTGTGTCTTCTAATTCTAAATCATTTATGATTCCTCATTGTATTTCTCCTTGAATGATCTTTGTTTGTGCATTTAACTTCATTGGCCTACTCAAATAACTCTTGGTGTAGAGAATGTCAGGGTCCCATAAGAAAACAAACGGCACTCTCCAGCAATTCGAAAAGTGAGTCTAATGAAATAAAGGGCTATTTACAAAGAGATGAGCAAGGTGCAGGAAAATCAATAAGGGACAGCGTCAGTACTCTGGGACTAGCAATGTTGGGAAGCTGGTACCACACACAGGGCAAAAGAGACAAGGGAAGGGGAGAGTAGGGGTCATCTGATACAGACGGTGTCCTTTAGCAGAGGTTCTCAAGCAACTAAAGAGAAAGACATATCCTGATCTCATTTCCCCCATGCCTCCTACCCTCTAACTTCCTCCCATTGTCTCTCATTGGCCAAATCCAACCAGGAACCAGAAGGCAAAGGGGGAAAAAAAAATTATCTACCCTTTTCTTCTTTTAAAAATCTCTTACAGAGGTCACCCGGCTGGCTCAGTGGTAGAGCATGCAACTTGGAACTTGGGGTTGTAAGTTCAAGTTCCACCATGGGTGTGGAGCCTACTTAAAAATAAAATCTTAAATAAACAAATAAGTAAATAAATAAATAAATATCTCCCTAGAGATACTGAACATATCATTATTGAATTGGTTTACACTTTATCGGTTTATAAAGACAAAATAAAAACCCCCACTGAATTGTACTGCCAACATTGCCTCTTCATATAAATCCCTTATCCTGCCTTTGCTTGCTAGTTTCCTTCCTTCCTTCCTTCCCTTCTTCCTCCAACTGAAACTCAGTCTCATGCAGGTCAGAGATGTAAACTGATGCTATTCAATAGGATGAAGGCTTTCAATGGAGGTATAGAGATGTGTACCAAAGGCTAGGAGAACAGTGAAGAGCAGTCCTAAGTCTGCCACAGGGAATCAGAGAGATTGATGCAGGACCCTCCCTGGAAAGAGTATTCCAGATATGTCAAAATGAGAAGCAGGAAGACTGCTAAGGTGCTGGCCAACCATGAAGAATTTCCTGCTGCTTCTCTTACCTCTGTGCTCAATCATGAGACGTGTCAGCAGGGCGCAGGGACAGCCCCTACAGGCAACTGCTTCTAAGGCCCCCTCGCTCCAGTGAGAGGGAGGGAGGACAGAGGGATGAGTGTCTTGAGCTGAAGGAACCTCTACTCCAGAAGTCGGCTTTCCCTACAGACCTCCTAAGGTTGGATATGGATACGATTAGGGTCTGCAGTAAGTGACATCTGTTTGCTCTGACCTTTGGGTAATGTGGCGTTTCTTTCTCTGGGGCAGATGCTAGAAAGGTGTTTATTGTGAGTTGACAGGGGTCTTGGTGGGTGGTGAGGTGTGAGTCAAAATTCGACTATGCATTTTGGCATTTTGTCTACAGATGTTTCTCAGATGTTTGTGGGCGGGCATGTCTTTAAATAAAGAAATACTAAATGTAAGTTTCTTTTGTGGAGGAAAGGAAAAAAACTCACACTTAAAAGCTTGGCCATTTTATGCCTTCAATGGCACTCTTGTTTCATAGCCAGATTAGAATTAGTTATTGCATGTATTTTCTGAAGGGAAAATGTGATCATTTAAGGAAAAATCATCCGTTAATTTGAAATTAACATGCTGATGAAGAACTCGAACGTGGCAGTGGGGAAAGTACGGGAAACGTCATGGGTACCAGATACTAGTTTTACGCAGTCTTGGTCTCCTTCATCCTTCTGACGTACCCTTCCCCTACTCAGACCAAAAACTGGATTTGGGAAGGCTCATTCCTTACTCCAAATGTTCACTGCACTTGGAGTTGGGAGCGTCCTCAGAATTCACAATCTATACCCAGTAATTATACCATGGAAGTCATATCTTCCATTGAAGATGCTGATTTTATAATATTAGAGAGAGAGAGAGATCTTGAAGGATATCCAACTTTTAATTTCTTCAGAATTATGTTAATATATAAAAAATTGATTTGCAAAGGTACGGAAAATCAAACCATGCTTTTGAGAGTATCTTTCTCTTTTTTCTACTTTAAGAAAGAAAAGTAACTAAAACAAAAATAAAATAGTCCATTTTGGTTTTGGTTTCCAGAATCAAAAGTTTTAAAAGAAAGTTTCTCAAGTTTCCAAAGAAATCATCTCTTAGTTTGAAAAATCTTTTTGAAAAACTTTACAAACAAATGAAGAAACTCCTTATAGAGTTGATTAATCTGTTTAGTGAATAAATGAAAAAATAGTGATGATAAAATGAGCCTGGAAACCAAGACCTTAAACATTATGTAGAGTTTTCCTGCTTCATATCAAAACTTCTTGAAATAATGTTTTCGACAGATGCTTACTTTGACCTCTACTTTTAGCAGTTATATGGAATTTACCCCTAAAAAGGTTTATTTTCAAAATCAGTTTGTTGTGTATGGTTAAGGAGACCAACTTTTTCCATTTAGTTCACTTAAAATTCTTAAACTTTAATGACCATCTTAACAAGGAGAAAATATTTTATCTAATGCTTCTGCTTAAAAAACAAAAATATAGCTGATGAATGAGTATGAGGAGAGTTGCAAACAAAATGATAAGACTTGTTACATTTGTAGTGACTATGTTCTAACAGGAATATAAAAACTGCTTCTTCAGCTTAGCTATTATATAGACCTGTACTGTAGGTCTTCCACAGAAATAAAACTGAGAAATGTGAAGTGTGAAAACCTACAGAAAAGACTGCTTACAGTTTTAATTTCTTTCTCCTAACCCAGGATAGTGTGTTCCGGCAAATCTAGAGAACAGATCCACTTGAAAATATTTAAAGTACACGATTTCTTCATTGTACCTCATTGTTACACTAATGACTGACTTGCTTCACTGCCTTACGGAAAGTGGGTCTGTCTTTACTGATATTTGGGGACCTGACCGAGTCTAACTGTAGCCAGTAGTAATTGTTGCTCAGAAAGCCACAAGCTATTCACATGTTTTCCTTTTCTCCTGGGTCTCATCCCACTTCTCCCATCCCTTTCTTCACTTCTCACCTACTTGGAGGGAAAAACGGTTGTAAATACAACTCTATGTTTTCCTTAACCAAAATATATTCAGCAGAAGGTCCTGAGAAGACCTAACTTGGCTTTCATGGCTAATATAGCAGGAGGGCAGTCAGTGTCTGTGAGGTTCAGTATTTCATGTTGGTCCAGTAGAGTCAAGGCACATGTGTCAATCAGGATAGGCGAGCTTATGCGACGGAAGCAGACCACAAAGCAATCCCAGAGGCTGGAAAGAACAAAAGTTTACATCTCGGCGGCTCCATATGCCCAAAGCAGATTGGTGGGAAGTTCTGTTCCCCAGACCCAGGCTGACAGGTGCTCCTCATCGTAGAATACTTAGTTCTCTCTCTCTCTCTCTTTTCTTAAAGATTTTATTTATTTATTTGACAGAGAGAGAGACAGCCAGCGAGAGAGGGAACACAGCAGGGGGAGTGGGAGAGGAAGAAGCAGGCTCCCAGCAGAGGAGCCCGATGCGGGGCTCGATCCCAGAACACCGGGATCATGCCCTGAGCCGAAGGCAGACGCTCAACGACTGCGCCACCCAGGCGCCCCGAGAACACTTCGCTCTCATCAGAGCTTCTGGGTTTGCCGCCACAGGGAAAGGGAACATGGAGAACTGAAGCCATTGTCCTGGAAGAGACAGATGTGTCCATTTCCTTCCATTCTGTGGGCCAGAATAAGGGACACAGTCTTGCTTACCCTCAAGAGGATAGGGATTGTAACTCTTTATATTCCCACAAGTAAGGAGAAATATTAATATTACCACAGCAAGTCTGGGATTTTTGTTTGTTTTTCTCTAAACTGACCCTCTAGACAAAGACACAAAATAAAATGATTTGAAATAAAAATTACTGTCTTGCACATAATAAGCACTCAATAAATATGAGTGGCCGGGTTATTAGTTTTGTATTACTGTATAACGAATTAGCATATATTCAGCTTAAAACAACCCCCATTTCTTACGTCCCAGTTCTCTAAGCCCGAAGTTCAGCATGGTGTGACTGGGTTCTCTGTTCACAGCTTATGAGGCTAAAATCATGATGTTGGCCAGCCCGGCTTCACCAAGCGGTTCCAGAGAATTCACTGCCAAGCTCACTGGGGCTACTGATGGAATTCAGTTCCTTCCAGCTGAAAACCTGAGGTCCCCATTTTTGTGCTGGCTATCGGCAGGGTCTCTCAGCTCCTAGAAGTGGCTAGAATTCCGTGTCACGGAGGAGAGGTTCCTCAAAGCCAGCAACAGAGAATCTCGCTCGCATCAGATCACTTTTATCCTTCCAATCTCCCTGACTTCGTCCATCTCTTACGTCTACATCCGTATTTTAAGGGCTCCTATGTTTAAGTCAGGCCCACCCAGACAATTTCCATATCTTAAGGTCAACTGATTTGGGATCTTAATTACAACTGCAAAATCCCTTTTGCATCTAAAGTAGCATGGGGCGCCTGGGTGGCTCAGTCGTTAAGTGTTTGCATTCCACTCAGGGCGTGATCCCAGGGTGCTGGGATCGAGCCCCGCATCGGGCTCCTCTGCTGGGAGCCTGCTTCTTCCTCTCCCTTCCTGTTCCCTCTCTCGCTGTGTCTCTCTCTGTACAATAAATAAATAAAATCTTTAAAAAAATAAAAAATAAAAAAAATGAAGTAACATAATCACCGGAGCACCATCTTTTCATATTTACAGTTTCCACGGATACTCCTGGAGAGATTACATAAAGGTGAGGGTCATTAAAGATCA
This sequence comes from Ursus arctos, assembly GCF_023065955.2. Taxonomy (NCBI): domain Eukaryota; kingdom Metazoa; phylum Chordata; class Mammalia; order Carnivora; family Ursidae; genus Ursus; species Ursus arctos. Next base: position 36,681,292 of record NW_026622974.1, on the reverse strand, counting down.
TTCTATTTCATTTATTTTTATTTATTTACTTATTTATTTAATGGGAGAGAGGCAGAAGAGGGACAGAGAGAGAGAGAAAATCTCCATGCGGGGCATGGAGCTGACACGGGGCGCCATCTCACAACCCTGAGATCATGACCTGAGGCAAAATCAAGAGTCAGATGCTTAAGCGACTAAGCCAGTCAGGTGCCCTAAAAGGGTCATTTTAGAGTTCTATCTACCACGGCAGCCTAGTCAGAGTAGAAAAGTATTACTGAATTGTCCAGATGACTTGGGTTTAAGGCCCAGTTCTGCTGATTATTAACTGGATGATCTGAAGCAAGCCATGAGCCTTTCTTCTCTGTATCAGTTTCCACAATTATAAAATGGGAATATTATTCCCTGCCCCGCAAACCCCAGAGAGTAGTTGCGAGCATCAAATGAGATTATGAGAAAGCTCTTTGTAAACTTTAAAGAGCAACACAAATGCAAGGTATCATTTTGTTTGAATTTAATTCTGCTTCTGAGGACCTGTGAGACCAGATCTTTTAAAAACAATGCTGGATAAGGAGGCAGGCATAGGGGCGGAGGAAGGTCTTGAGAGACACAGGCTTTTTGGCTTTCTGTCCTCGCACAACACAAATCTGATGAGCTAATCGTAAAATAAGTGAAAGCATATGCTACACATTTCTCTTTTTAATGCATGAAATAGGTGTAAAATTTTAGAGGATCACTTTGGCAAGATGCTTTTGGCCTCTGCTCTATATAATGATAATAATATATTACCATATATTTATGTGGTGTTTTCTGCAGGAACTGAAACACTTTAGAGAGAGTACTGTTCCTCTTCTGAATAGGACGGTGAGGTAGCAGCAGATATGAAGCATTTATCCAAGTGTAATGTTAGCATATAGACAAGGCCATTCCAGAACACAGGACCCTAAAGCCACATATAAGTACTTTCTTTTTTCCCTTTGATTTATGGTATCTCTCTCAGTTAACAAATAGTTCTGGACTTTTATGAACCCCAAGCCCACCACCTTATTAGCATATGCCTACTCCATATTTTTTTTACACTAAGGTTGAGCCTCAGATTAATTGCACTCCTCCAGTTAAACATTCTCACTTGGCTGTAGGCATCAAATAAATAAAAGTTCACATTGATTGAATAAATTCTGTGAAAGTATTGTTTAATGCACAGCCTGTGAATTTGCCAGCTTGTACCCAAATACACTTAGTGATTGTCAGACACCCAGGTATGTCCTGAGACACAGGACGAAATGCTATGGTCCAAATCCACTTTTTTGCTCTGACTCCATTATGAAGGACACTACCAAGAATGTTTGGAATAAGCTCATCACTTATGGAAATACACTCTCAACATCATTTAAACTTTGTTTTCCCTTCAGGACTTTCTCCTTATCCCATAGAGGTTGGAATCTGGCTGATTCTATTTCCAGTGAAAACTACGCAAGAGAAAACGGTTTCTAACACGCACCGTGAGAAGGGAGGCTAACTACAAGGAAGAACTTCCTGACCATAATCGTTGCTGAATATTGCAGGGAGCAACCTGGAGAGTTTTTGTGATGTGCTACCCAAGAGGACTTAAATGGGGACAATGTCTATGGCATTGGTCCTGGTGTGAACCTAGAGATGAATTTGGGATCCATTTTTCATGGTTTCTTCCTATGGTTCTCTTATTCTTTTTGTTTGTTTGTTTTCCTTCCTTTTTTAAGAAAGGCAGACTGATACACGCAGCGCCTCATCTGGATGTGTCTGGAGTCTTGGAAGCTTGACTACCCTACGTTCTCCTACAAATGGACTTCGAGAGCTTGTCTGGAGGTTCTAGCGGGGGTGGGGATGTAGCTACTCTTATACCCTTGACTGAAGAACACTCCTCCTCTATCAGGGAAGGCTGTCCTCTTCCACAGAGCACACAGCCTCAGGAGGGGTGCACATGGAGCAGTGAGGGAGGAAGGAGACACCCGCCTGGCCAGCCAGATCAGCCAAATCAACCTCGGCCATCAACGGGGTGACAGATGTCACAGCCAGGTCACCCTCACGTCCTCTTTTATTCCTTTTTTTAATGATGAATTCTGAGGCTGAACATAGAATGGCCACACATCTACTCCAAAGTTTTTATTCCTAAATTTAAAAAAAATATATTGTTTGTTATTTTAAAATCACAATCGTCCTCTCTCCAAACCATGTGTTCTAGATTTGAGATGCCTCGTTTGTTCCTTCACCTGATGCATTTGTTTTCTCCCAAGTCCAACACTTCTGACCCTTGACACTAGATTTTGTAAGATTGTCATAAGGAGAAAAACCACTCTGGGGGCACAGACTGATAATCTGCCTGCTCTTGGTTGTCATCTGGGTTCACACTCATTGTAACCAAAAACAGCTATCATCTGTGACTCAGAAAGTAAATAAAACTATCAATTCTAATGACACATTCTTTAAAATAGAAATAGTAATACTTTTCTTGTTGACTCAAAAATACACATCAGTAGTTAGAATAACCCAAAATGTTAGATCATTTAATTTCTGAAGCTGTGACAAATATTGTGGAATTGGTCTTATACCTCATATACCATTTAGATGCTTAACGATAAGACAGAGGATCAATTTAAAGCTCTCTTTTTTATTGAGGTGTAATTAACATGTAATGCTAGATTAGATTCAGGTGTACAACATTGATTCCAACAATTCTGTACATAACTCAGTGCTCGCCACAATAAGTGTAGTCACCATCTGTCACCATGTAAGAGTATTACAGTATCATTGACCATATTCCCTGTGCTGCACTTTTCATCTCCGTGACTTATTTATTTTATAACTAGAAGTTCGTACCTTTAAATCCTCTTTGTCTATTTCACCCTCCCCCAACCTACTTCCCCTCTGGCAATCACCAATTTGTTTTCTGTATTTAAGAATCTGTTTTTGTTTGTTTGTGTATTTATTCATTTGTTTTGTTTTTTTAGAATTCACATAGAAGAGAAATCATATGATATTTGTTTTTCTCTGCCTGACTTATTTCACTTAGCATAATGCTCTCCAGGTCCATCTGTGCTGTCACAAATGGCAAGATTCCATTCTTTTTATGGCTGAGTAATATTCCATTATACACACACACACACACACACACACACACACATATACAGGGTGTGTGTGTGTGTGTGTGTGTGTGTGTATCTCACATCTTCTTTATCCATTCATCTATTGATCTATCAATGGGCACTTGGGCCACATCCATATGTTGGTGGTTGTAAATAATGCTGCAATAAATGTAGGGGTGCTTTTTAGTATTTTCATTTCCTTTGGGAAAATACCCAGTAGTGGAATTACTGGATCACGTGGTATTTCTAATTTTTTGAGGAATGTCTCTACTGGTTTCCACAGTAGCTGCACCAATTTACATTCCACCAAGAGTGCACGAGGGTACCCTTTTCTCCACATCCCCGTCAACACTTGTTATTTCTTGTCTTTTTGAGTCTAGCTATTCTAACTGGTGTGAGGTGATACCTCACTGTGGTTTTGATTTGCTTTTGCCTGAAGATTAATGATGTTGAACATCTATCTATGTGTCTCTTGGCCACCTCCGTGTCTTCTTTGGAAAGCTCTCTCTTTTTAATAGCAAGTTTCTAATATTGTACATTCATATACCACTGTTTAGGAATGACAGTAGGACTTATAAGTTTCAGATATGAGTAGAGTTTGACTAGTCATGAATCTTAATAATGTGACATAATGTCAGATAGCAGGGTGTTTTTTTTTCTTTTTCCTATGCTAAGGCTGGATATATAGCAAGATTTTTAAAAGTGAATTTATAGCCAATTAACTTTGGAAAAGAAAATACAATAAAAAGACCACCCAGTTGATAGCAGCCTTTAAATAACCTGTTAAAAAATACTTGTATACCAAAGTGAGATCCAGACACAGTTCAGATTATTTAAGATTGTTTGTTTACTTCTTGATTCAAAAAAAACAACAATAGATAACAGTGATTTTCCAAATTTCTCATGCAGTTGTACAACATTTAGTTACCTAAAGATATTGTACATAGGGCACAGATCAAGTTCTCTAGATTGTAATTCCAAGATAACATGACAAAAATGCAGAAAATATGGACTGCTTAAGCACTGAACAAGATACAAAGCAATGAATCATTAATTCTGTCTTACACCTTACTCTGTCTAAAATAACATACACTGCCAGCCCAGCCACACACACACACGCGCGCGCGCACACACACACACACACACAAACATCCCACGCTCCTTCCTGACATCCACAGACTCAGGCTCCCAACGCATGAAGGTGCAGAAAGAGAAAACGGAGAAGACTGGCATGGCCCAGAGAACCTGAAATGTCCAGCCCCCAGACCCCCCCCCTGCCTTTCTGGACATCATTTGTAGGGTTCTTCTCACATAAAAATGATTGAGTCGGGTTTGACCACATTGGTGGCTTCTAAGCTAAGTTGTACATCTTTTTTTTTTTTTTGCTAATTTTCTTCAGTGCCTCCATCTTAGTCCCCAGCTGATTTAAGAATCTTCCAGTTCCTGAATGTTTCTATATTTTATGAGCAGGCTTAAAACTGATTTAAAGTATTATTGCTTTATTGTACTTGCTTTAGCTGAGACTGGAGGAAGCAGAAGACAACAGGGCAAATTCTGAATCGATAGCACTCCCAGGGGCAAGGCCACTGACAAAAGCATGTTGACTCTTCTCAGATATGAAGCATTCATGTAAACAGCCTAGCTCCTACTTCACAAGTGGGAAGTGCTTACGAGGTGCCTGGACTCTGCAGGGTGTGTTTCATATTTAATTCTATCAAGAACTATAGGTGGTGTATTATTACCCCATTTTCTACAAATGGAAATGTAGACTCAGAAAAAATGAGAAACTTTCCCATAGTAAGCTGTGATTCTAATGTCAGTCTAACCGTCTCGAAAGCTCATACCCTTTATTTTACTCTTGCCCTCAAGCTACTTGAAGAATCAATTGTAAAACGTTCCTTTTATCATCCAGTACTACTTGAATGCCTAGTTACGTATCCAGTAGGGCATCCGTATGCTTTGCTGGGATGTCCTTCTTGCAAGAACTAGAAAACTGTGGGGTGATGGACTTCCAAATGAAGGGTTAAGTGAACCAGCTATAACAACTTAGACTGTCTTTTATCAAATCTCTATCTAAGCCTTAAGAACCTGGGAAAGGATGACTCACACAGCCCAGAGGCTAGCGTTGGCTTAAAGGGGAGCTGCAGTGTGTCAGGGCAGATCTGCTTAGTGCAGACTGTTCGATGAAGGGTCTGAATTCTGACTCACACAAGCTACATGACTAAAACGGCCCCTTCTAAAAAATCTGGAAGCAATGCTGCCCTCTTGGACGGTACTCTTCCGTGGCATCAACATGGGGTTATCATCCTAATGTGTTTATAACAACCAGAGAGACAGCAGAATGTGAAATCTTCAGGACACAGATTTTGTAGCAGTTTTGGCACAGTCTATTCCACTGAGCCTTGTATGTTTATGGGAAATATTAAATAATCATTTGATTGGTGATTGGGGATAACAGACTGAGAGCTGGGGGATATAAAAGTGTGGGGTCAGAGAGATTTTCTTGACTACAGAAGATAAGGAGATACAAGCTGTGGGAAGCTTTTACAAGAGAGAGCCGTCTCAATGCAGACATTCTAGGCTGGCTGTGCGGGCATGAAGCAATTAGGTCTGCCGATGAGGTGAATCAAAAAATATTTCTAAGAAACTTTAAAGGTGTGAAGAATTTGAGAAGACAGAGAGAAGAGGAGACAGGGTAAACGGATCTGACAGACCTGCTGGCAGACTGACTAAAATGTCTTGACCAGAAGTGCTAATGAATGGAGTCATGTATATTTCCCCAAGAAAGAGAACACTGCAGAAATATCACAAAATTCCAGAAACACTAAAATCACCACTTATTTTATGTGGAAAGGCAAGAGGCTACAGAGAAAAAAGCCAGGTGGCTTCATAACAATTCTGGCCCTGACTGAGGTGGGGATAGAGATACTCCAGCTACCTCACATGTCTACAGGCAATGTTGGGCCCAAAGCTTTCGTGTTGCACTATTGAGTGACCTCATCAAATAAGCACCCTCAGATTTACAATGGAAATTTAGACCTAAGTGTGGAAAAATTATGTGATTTTGCATGAAGATGAATTCAGAAGACATGGGGGGTGGGGGTGGGGAACAAGAAAGGACTCTTTTTTCATTTGTCAACACTACAAAAGTATCTCATTAAACCTTATCACATCCAAATTAGTCATGCTCAGTTCAAGACATTATCAGCACCAGGGGAATCAGTAAAGATTATATAATGGATCCTTTAATTAATCTTCTCTAATTCTTACATTTCTTGCCTGGATTGTTGGCAGAGCCTCCTAATTGGTTTTTCTTAATTGTGATGACAGACCATAAGGTAGCTTCCATGCTCCCCCACTTCCTGGCATTCATGCTTTTGTGTAATCTCCTCTCAAGTATAGGAAGGGCCTGTGACTAGCTCCTGACCTATGCATTTTGGCAAGGTAATGGAATGTCACTCCCATGATCATGTTATGTTATATAGGACTCTATACCGCTAACAGACTTGCTCTAGAGTCTGTCTGTCTCTCTACCTTGCTCACTCCCCCCCTTTTTTCCCTCCATGGCTGGCTTTGAAGAAGATAGCTACATGAATCCTACAGCTGCAAGAGACTGAATTCTGTCAACAACCTGAGGGAGCTTGAAAATAGACCCTTCCCCAGTCGAGCCTCCAGATTAGAACCCAGCCCTGGCTGCCATCTTGAATGCAGCCTAGAGAGGACCCAGCTGAACTTGCTCACTCCTTACTCACAGATAAGATCATAAATAAATGTTATTTTAAGCCAGTAACTTCGTGGTAATTTGTTACACAACATAGAAAATTAATACACTGATATTGCCCTCTATTCCCAATTCTCTTCCCTATTTAATTCTCAACACGGCAGTCAGAGAATCCTGTTAATATTCAAGTACTTTCTCTATTTTAAACCCTTCAGTGTCTTCCTCAACACAGAGCAAAAACCAAAGTTTATACCATGGCTCCCAAGGCCACAGACACCCATTGCCTCTCTCGCTGATCTATTGCTCTCTCATTGCCCAGTTTATCTATCCTGGCCATCCTGCCAACTCTCCAACATGCCAAGCACCCTCTCTGGGTGTTGGTACTTTTGTCCTCTCTGTCTGGAATGCTCTTCCTTCCAATATCCACGTGGCTCACTCCTTCAACTCTTGCATGTCTTGGCTCAAGGGTTGCTCTCTCAGTGAGGCCTTCCCTGATAACCCTCTAAAAAATTGCAATATCCCTCCCACCCCATCACTCCTCACCACCTTTTCCTGCTTTTCTTTTCCTCATAGTATTTGCACCATTCAATATACCATGTGTTTTACTTATTTGCTTATTGTCTATCTTCCTGCAACAGGCCATAAACTCCATGAGCGTAGGAACTTTTATCAATTTTGTTCCCTGTCTGCTTTTAGGTTATATATCCAAATTAAAGTAAAATCTTCCATTTAAGCATGACATAAGCATCATCAAAAATTCTTAAGTCTATTATCTAGATTATCTGCTATATGACCAAAGGCATGGACCGTTTCAGAAAAACAAATTTGTGCTGTGGAAGAAGACCAAGATCAACCTGACTCACTGAAACCCATCACATATCCAAATTTTCCTTTGGTTTAGATCTGGAGCCCAACTTTACTATCATAAGATCAGCCTTCCCAATAGGGAACTGACATAAAACTAAAGCATCAAAATCAAGATGCTTTCCATGTGACATAGTTGTTCTCAAACCAAAGTTCTATCAACTAACTTTCTCTCTGGTCGAGAAACTAGAAACTTCATTTCTTTAAGTAATCATAAGAATAATTTTGTCAACATCTACTTCTCACTAACTGGCAGAACCAGATCTCTAAGGCTTTGGATCTGGAATCTTAACCAATATCTGCTGAGCAGCAAGAGTCCAGGCTTGGTCCTGTGACCCAGCCCCTATGCTGAACAGGACTGGTGGGGCGGGGACGTGTCAGGATACCTCCCTAGCTGCAGTGTAGCAACAGAACTGCAATGATTTCACACAGATTGGAGAATAACTGCTTGAAAAGAGAGAGCCTTGGGGTAGTGGAAAGAGTGGATCTAAGCAAGACCTGCTTAGTTTAAATCCCAGCTGTGGTCCTGACCTCACGACCTTAGGGAAATTATAACTTTCAACTTCATTTCTTTATTTTTAAAATGAAAATACCGTTCCTGTATCATGGAGTTGTTATAATAAATAAATGTGATAGTGATTTATTTATAATAAATAAATGTGATTCCTCGGAATGGTGCTGGCACAAAGTAGAAGCTCGGTCAGTGTTATTATTAATAATAAAAGTACATTTAAGAGCAACTTCAAGCATTGCATTATTGCTGTGGAATAAAAAGAGCATGGCTAGATTTGAATAAAAGGATGTGCATTCCCAGGTGAGGTGCAGAACTGGAAACCAAAGAGCTGTCTTCACATACATACAATGTAGGCATTTGCTCATGTATATATTTGCCCTTTTTGTGACCCATATGGATGATGACTGAATAGCAGAATTTTCTATGCTATGTATTATACTGTTTGGTCTGATGATTCATGTTTCTATGTAACTAGAGAATCAACATTCTGCCTGGATTTTAGTTCATTTATTTGTGGTTTAGTGTAGATGTACTTCTCTGTTCTGGCAGGATGGAGGAGGTGGTTTCCAAATTCCCCGCAAGCCCCAAGTCTAGGAAAAGGTTCACTTAGATAGAATACCGTTACTCTATTAGGGTAAACTCCTGGAGCATGCACAGACTAATTGAGACATCGTAACCTTTCATATTCACAAAACTACACCTGGCAAGAATAGACTGCCCCCATAGTAGGTGAGGGATGTAGCAGCATGACAGACCCCACTTCCCAGAGCCTGTGCTCTACGGCTACCATCAGACAGAGCAAAGGAGTCCCACAGGGACCTTACGAGCTGATCCAAACAATAACCAGACTTCCCAGCTGGGGTGAGGGCTCTCAGCTGGGTGTGGTTTCTAGAAACAGCTTCCTGGACCATGGCCACATTTTCTCAGCATGTGCTGCTTCAGTAAGGTTTATTTTCTTATGGTGATGGTGGTGTTCTTCACAATGGGGGTGGTGGTAGCCCAAGGTAATAACACCCCACCGTGGTGTCAAGAAAGCCACAAAGCCTGTCTCATTGGCCCTTTTGTTCCTGCAGCTCTGTAGTCCTATCAGAATCTCACCTACCTTCGCAGTCCTTTGTTGGGCTGAGCCCTCAGGAAGTGCAGTGGTCCAGACTTGGCTTCCCCAGCCCACCCACACTATCCCCTTCTGTCCGGGCTACGTGCAATGCGGGATCAGGTATGGTGAATGGAGAGGACAGTCCAGTGCCTCCTAGACTCTGGGATTTCAAGACAAGTAAGTTTTCCCAAATAAGAGCATTAACAAAAAGCAACTGCAACCTAATATCAGAAAACAGTACCGTTTAGGCTTTAGAGCCACACCATCTAGGTTGTAACCAAATCAGCCACTTAACAACACTTGCAGAAGACGCTTCACTACTCCGTGCCTCATCTTTAGTCTCTTTACAATGCGGAGGATAGCTGTACTCCCCTCAGAGGCTTCTCCTAAAAATTATAGATGAATTACCCACTATATGCAGGCAAAGACCCAGCACAGTGCCTGGCACACGTGGTTATTATGTTCATTATTATAACTTCATAAAAGAAAGATTATTTTAACACCAAAAAAGTAGACGGTATCTCAGAGTAAAGGACAATCCTTTCCAAGAAAGCACACCTGGCAAAACAGACATGTGTGTGTGATCACTTAAAGTTTCATTTTATAAAGGATAAAATACAATGATTTTCCTAACACCTACTGGCCAATGTGCAGATATAGTCAACAGTGTTCTGTGAAGTGAAAGTCAAGTTCAGCTCTGTCCTATACTCTGTTATTTACATGCCCAGTATTGAAAATACGGTTTCTCTTAGGCTTATTCTGGAAAATGGAAGTAACACAATGGAAATACAGCCAATTCAAAATATTTGGAGCTAATTAAGAGAAGTCAAATATAAATAGCCCCAAGGAGCCATGATGGTAGCCAGCCCAGTTTCAGGAATAGCAGGGAAAAGCCTACTGGATAATCTTAGTTCAGAGCCTCTGTACCAGAGCCTAATCTATAGATAGATAGGCTAGCTGCCATAGGCCTGTGACTGCTTCCCTAAACACCTGGTCAGGGACTTCTAGCTCTGGAGAGTCTTGAACTACAATGATCTGATATCCTATCCTTGTCCATCACCCTATTCCTGTCCATCACTTGGAAGAAGAGTGACACGAAAATGGATACATCACTCTACATGATGAGTGATTTTCGTACTGTTGGAAAACTGACTTTTGGGCTTATGTTACTGTATTTTAATTCTTCTACATAAAGAGGATGAAAGGCATAGCAGTGTAGATTCCTGTCTGTCCTTGAAACAGGTTTCATATCTTGAAGCAAGAAAATAAATTACTCAACCTCTCAAGGTTTCTCCTAACCTCAGTAACCAAGTACCAAACATCACAGTGTTAGCTGGCAGAAGTACTGGGAAGACACAGAAGCCCGACAATGGATAGTATACTGACAAATAGAAATTCGAAGACCTAGACTTGGAAAATAGTTTTGAAGTAGTCAATAATTATAACAATGACACAGTAATCACCATTGTTAGCACTCCCTTCCTAGTCCCTAACCAAAAGCAGTATCTTAGGGTGTCAGCTGAAAACAGAACGAGTCTTCAAATGAAGATTCACTTGTAAGGTTCAAATAAAGACACTTTAGTGAAGATACTTTTTATCTAGATGTTGGGAATAAGCGAAGGATGTGGAGGCATCCAGAGACTAGCAATAGTGGGAAGTCTGAAAGGTCAAGGGAAGAAAGTAGTGTTGCTGGAGCTCATGAGAAAGAGCTGGGGCCATGGGAGCCATGGATGCGGAGACACCCAGCTGCTGGCAGAAAAGCAGTGCTGAGATAAGGAGGGAGAGGGAAGGAAATACCTCAAACCCTCTCTTTCCTCCTGCTCTGGAGTCTCCGGCCAGTACCTCCTATTGGGCTATGGGGCAAACTCAAGTGGGGGCCAGGCAGCAGGAGGGGTCGGGAGAGCCATCTGCAGGCACAGGGCAGAGCAGGACTGAGAATGGACGTGGGGGGCAAACAGTAATAGCACAAGCACTTACTATATGCCAGGCCCTGGGCTGGGTGCTTTAGATGGATTATTTAACCTGATTATCAAAAAGCTTCTATGAGGTATGTACTAGTGTGATCCTTGTTTTTACAGGCGTGAAAACTGAAACTTGCGGATGTCAAGTAACATGCTTGGCAGAGCACACTGCCTGCAAATAGTGCAGCCCGGTGGTTGGACTCTGCTAGACAGTTAGAAACAATGAAGAAATAACGTTTGAGATGGTACACTAGATCAGGTGTCAGCAAACCAGGACCTCTGGGCCAAATCTAGCTGTTTTTGTAAATAAAGTTTTATTGGAACACAGCCACACCCATTCGATTATATTTTGTCTCTGGCTATTTTCACACTAAGGCAGAACTGACTCGTTGCAACAGGGACTGAATGTCCACAAAGCCTAAAATATTTGCTATCTGTCCTTTTCCATAAAATGTTTGGTGACCCCCTTCACTAGAAAGAAGACAATATTTTACTTGGAGCTGCTCTCTGACTTCTCTGATTCTGAAAAGGCCACCCCCTACTCTCATGAAACACTCAGAATGAACTCCCTCTAGTCTGGACTCAGCCTGTGCCTGCCTAATGCAATCCGGGCAAAGAAAAACACAGGTGTCAACAGGGCACTGAACTAGAGAGGAAGGCAGCTGATTAAAGATAAATTGTCTATTGCAAGTATTAAAATCATTAATATTCATTGCATAGACTTTGGAAAATATAAAAAGTGTGATGAAGAAGATAAAAATTAATTACACGACTCAGCATTTTTTAAAAGACTATTTATTTTAGAGAGAGAGAGAGAGCTCTAGTGTGGGGGGAGAGGCAGAGGGAGAAGGAGAAAAAGAATCCCAAGCAGACTGTCCTCTGAGCACAGAGCACTACATGGGGCTCACACTCAGGTCACCAAGATCATGACCTGAACTGAAACCAAGAGTCCGTCACTCAACCGACTAGGCCACCCAGGGTGCCCCTTTTTTCTTTTTAAGATTATTTATTTTTTTAGAGGGAGAGAGAGAGAGTAAATATTTTAATTATACAAACACACATATAATTTTTACTTTTCCCAAAATGAGTTTATACCATGCATACTGTTATGTAACTTACCTATTGAACTGCTTTCTAACCTAAATATTCTATAACATATAGTTTTCCTAAGGGTCTTATAGTGGCTATTGGAATAATAATTCAAATTTAAATAATTAATATTTATCTGAATCAAGTTGGTCTTACCCAAAATTTATTGAATGCTTTCCATATGCCAGATACTCCATTAAGTGTTGGAGACAAAATAATGAAGAGGAGACCTATCTGCTTTTAGAGAGCTTAAATTCTGGAAGGGAAGCCATGGAACTAGTGAATAGGAAAATAAATAAAACAACCGCAAATCATGATCAATGTAACACCAGAAAGAAGGGACAGCAGAGAAAACTTACATGGAGGTGCGTTATGGAGGCCAACCAGAGAAAGCCTCTCTGGGAAGGTGAAATTTTAGCTGAGCCCTGAAATGAGAAGAAACTAGCCATGCCAAGAATGAGGGAAGAGCATTCTATGCAAAGGAAACACCCAATGCAAAGACCCTAAAGATTGAAAAGAAGCTTGTTCAAGGGGCCAAAGATCAGCATGGCGGGAGATGAATGAGTACAGACAAGAGTATCATAAAATATGATCAAGGGTAGACAGGAGATTAACCCCTTGGGGTATACAATGAAACCCTACTCAGCAATACAAAAGAATGGCCCCCGGGAACAAACAAGATAGATAAATCTCAAAATCATTATGTGGCTTGACAGAAACCAGACACAAAAGGGGTGATACCATTCACTTCTATTTATATGAAATTCTAGACAAGCAAAATTCTCTATCATGATGGAAATCATGGTAACAGTCCCTTAGTTAGGGAGTAGGGCAGGGGTTAATTGAGAACGGTATTTTCCTGGGGTAGCAGAAATATTTTATATTGTGATACAGGTGCGTGTGATAGAGGTGAATACATTTGTCAAAATTCATCAAGTTATGCACTCCTACCTGTGCATTTACTGTAAGTTTCATTTCCATATAAAATGAAAACCAAACAACAAAGGACACACATACACAAGTGAGAATAGATGGGACCATTTCTTGCAGGGACTCTGAAGCCATGGTGCAAGTTTAGACTTTGCTTTAAGCACAACAGAAAGCCCCAAGACAGTTTTAAGGAGTGGAATGACATGATCTGATTTATGGTTGAAGATCAGTGTTGCTGCTATTGAAGAATGTATTGGAGGAGGACAACTAGTTAGGGGGTGTGACAGTAGTCCAGGTAAGAGATGAAGGTGGGGAGAAGTGTGAGGGCAGGCCAAATCAGCCCCTTCCTAAGTGAAATTCGTTCCGCATCTTTTTTGTACTATTTCCATTATAAGCCATGCTGCAAGAATCATCCTTACAGATCCATGTCTGAGCACATTTATGGTTATGTGCTTGGATTAAATACATTCTTAGAAGCTGAAATGCTACAAGAATGGGAATGAACATTTTTATTTAGATACAGGTCATCAGCTCACCCAAAAATCAGCAGGATAAGCATGAATATCCATGTCCCTGAATCTCCAAACTGGCCATTCATGATAATAATAATAAGCCTATTAAGCTAGAGAATAGCTGCTAGCTGTTATTAGAAATTACAATTTTTATTACTACAAAATTTGAGTTTTTTCATATAGTTTCAGGCGTTTGAATTTAAGTTTCCAGTAACCCATTTATTTTCTTTGGAAGGTAAACATTCTTTAATAACTCTCCATGTTACTGATATTGTTTAAGACTTAAGCTAAAGCAGATCCCTATTTCTGAGCCTTGTAATGGAGTTTTATGAATTTCTTCCAACAAAGAGACAGAACTGTACACTATAAATGCATCAGATAGCCAAGTTCCATTTCCCTACGGAGATTTATTTTAGCATACCGTCCTGGGTCGGCTATTTGAGCTCCCAGTGAGTCAGTCTTCTAGCTGGGTCAGCACCCTTCAGCAGGATCTGTGTGAATGTTTTCTGTTTCTTTCTCTCTTCTCATTGTTATACTGAGATACTGAGATAGCACCAAGAGAGGTCGGATGGTAACTTGCATGAAACTCCAGCAAGCCCTTATCTGTCTTGTTTTCTATGCCTCAAGAGCCATTGGTAAAATGAAGTTTGTTTTAATGACGGAACCCTTGAAGCAACTCCTCTAGAAAGTATTGTTTCTGAGCATTTGCTTCTCCACTGTTGATGTCATTAGAATCTGTGAATTGAACTGGGATCCAGTTTTCTCGTGTGCTCTCCAATGTTTCTCTCTCCAAATCCCTTTCTTTTCAATATTGATGCATTCTCATTGGTCAAAGCTATTTGTCAGTGCACATTCCTCTGCAAATGATATGGAGATTTACAATAAAATTGTGGTAAAACTATTGTCTGCATTCCTACCTGACTTTTATTAAAGAAATTTTCGTATAAGTTTCACGTTTGTGTGGCAGTATGTATCATACTTTTTTTTTAGTATGGGTTTGTGTCCCCAAAAGTTTGAAAGCCAATGAATTAGCAGGGCAAGGAGGATTTGTTCATAGCAGCACTGTCCACAATAGCCAAACTGTGGAAGGAGCTGAGATGCCCTTCAACAGATGAATGTAAAGAAGATGTGGTCCATATATACAATGGAATATTACTCAGCCATCAGAAAGGACGAATACCTACCATTTGCATCGACATGGATGGAACTGGATGAGATTATGCTAAGTGAAATAAGTAAAGCAGAGAAAGAAAATTATCATATGGTTTCACTAATTTGTGGAACGTAAGGGATAGCAGAGAGGAAAAGGAAGAGAAAAACGAAGGGGGGGGAAACAGAGAGGGAGATGAACCATGAGAGACTATGGACTCTGGGAAATAAACTGAGGGTTTCAGAGGTGAGGGGGTGGGGGGGTTGGGCTAGCCCAGTGAAAGGTATTAAGGAGGGCACGTATTGCATGGAGCAGTGGGTGTTACACGCAAACAATGAATCATGGAACAGTACATCAAAAGCTAATGATGTACTGTATGGTAACTAACAGGTCATAATGAAAAAATAAAATAAAATAAAATAAAATAAAATAAAATAAAATAAAATAAAATAGGAGTTGCTGCAAGAACTAAAAAAATAGAAATGGAGAGCTACAGCCCAGCTTGGAGGGCTAGCCATTAGTAGAAGTGCGCTGGCTAGCAGAACACGTGATTGCCTCCTGAGCTCCCACTGGCTGCATAAGAGCAGTCCCAGCTGCAGCCAAAGGTAAGGAGCAGGGAGAATTCATGACAACAGTAGCAGGTAGCTCTGTTGGGAACGGTCTCTCCCCGGCCATGCAGGTTGGACAGCTAAAGCCCTGCTGTCAGCTGAGAGAGAGCAAATGACAGAGCTTAGGAGCAGAGTGTGTTAAAGCTTTAAGAGACTTTGGAAGCCATGGAACCCTCATTTTATATCCTCGCCAAGAAGGGTGCGTGAAAACCTCCTGGTGTCCAGGCATGGCTTGAGAGCTTCTTTCCCTTTCTCCCTCTACTCCTCCACTAGATAATCCTGCCTGACATGAGGGATTGGATAGGCTAGAAGTATGCTGGCATTCTCAATATTGGGACCTCTCCATTCTACATAAAGCTAATCAACATGAGGTCTTTCCCAAGCTGAAACTTGCCCATGATTACCAAATGATATATGGTTGTTTGCGATATAGATAATGTTCCAATGGGGACCTCACTAAATATCCTCTAAAAACTCCTATTATACAAGACCTCTGGCTGAACTTCAACCCTCTGCTAAGGAGTGAAAAAGAGTGGTGCTGTATCTGCTAACTCCCTCCCCAGCTCTACTCCAAATGCTGGAATCGTTAGGCAAATTATCCTATTTACCTTGTAAAAAGTTGGACAAAGTGAGGCATCAACCTCTAGAAGAATGTAATTAATTAAAGATAACTGGGTTGATTGAATTTAATATCCAACTCTGGAGTGCCTACAAAAAGGACAAGGTGACCATCTATTATTAAGTTCTTAGTAGCTTTTGGCTTTCTTTCTAACAGATGTTTTCCTGTGTTGGTCAATAGTATCCTACGGGTTATAAAATAAAGAAAGAAGTCTGAACAATTGATTGGCAAATTTCCCAAACTTAGGTCAGCCTCAAGTATATGAGAAATGGTGCTACAGTGAGGGCAAATACCGAAAAAAATAAAAATCAATTTGATTTTAAAAATCTATTTTAGTTTGGCTGGATGCTGCCTGAACTCCCACTGCAGAGAACGACAAGCAGTCAGCGTACAGTTCCAGACATCGATACAAAGAAGTGTTTATCTGATAGTCCCGCACAATCTCTTTAGATTTGCCATGTAAACTGCTGTTAATCCAAGAGAGTTGTTCTGTGTTTGCCCATGGTATTTCCCCTTAGAGCTCACACTCTAATTGCAAATTTTTTTTAATGAGAACACTGAAAATCTATCCTGACCAACATTTTCCAAATATTAAGTGTGATTACAGAAGTACTGAGACTTTCTAAAAAAAACAGACATGCCATAACTTACACATCTCAATGAAGCCTTTTGGAAGATTGCAAATATCATCTAACTCTATTTTCCTTGCTCAGAATATAACGAGTTTTGTTTTGTTTCGTTTTTGCTTCTTATAGTCGTATTATCTTGGGCAAGTATTTTAAGCTCGCAGAGCCTCCATTTTCCCATCAATGAAATGGAGATTTGTCCCACAGATGTCTACCAGTGGAATGCAAATGCAGCATCATTTCAAAAATCTTTCTGAGGATAAATAAAATAATACATGCAAAGTGTCCAACATAGCAACTAGCTCATAGTATCCCACGGAACCATGGAAGATGTCATTAGGCTTTATGAACATGGCTCCTTCTACAAGACATAAACCTCACTCTTTCATCTGAAATAAAGTCCTCAGAAGTGAAAACAAAAAATGAAAATCCAAAGTTCATCATTCTGCCCACCCATCGGCGCTGCCCCCTTCTGTCCATTCCCTGAAGTACAAACAGTTTGCGGGGCGAGGGGGAAGGGGAGGGCATCCACCTAACATTTCTGCTTAAGGACCTTTTCAACATGCGATGCATTTAGAATCCTTTTTTTCATTTCGGTTCCAGTATAGTTAACATACAGTGTTATATTGGTTTCAGGAGTACAATATAATGATTCAACAATTCCATACATCACCCGGTGCTTATTGGTACAATTAGAATTCTTGATAATCTGGCCTCTACCCACTCAGCCTAACCTCCATGCTAAGAATCTTATCGCTGTTCAACCATCTCATGCCTTTTTGGGTTTGAACACAATTCCTCTCTGTTTGCAATGTCTGTCCCTGATTCTCCATCCCGCAACTCCCATGTCACCGCACTTCTTTTTCCCACTTCTTCAGGGCACGTTTATTCTCTTTCCTGCTGTGCTCTGGTACCACATTTGTACTCTTGCTGTGTTGAAATTACGTGCTTGTACAGGCATCCCCATCAACCGAGTATACGATAGTGCCCCAGAGTCGCGTCCGTGGGAGACAGTATTGTTCGGAGATTCAGAGCACACACGCTAGGGTGGAACACACCTGGGCTCTTGCCCTATCTGAGCGTGGGTGGTCTACTTAACAACTCTAAACCTGTTTGCTCATCTGGAAAATAAGGATCCTACTGGTACCTCCTTTGTAGGCTTATTGGGAGGATGAAGCGAAATGATGGACATTCAACACTTCATTTCATAACATCTAATAACTGTTAGATGCTCTGGTTGTTTATTGTTTGTTTGTTGTTTATTTATTCCGTGAGGCTTTACAGTAGCTAGGGCCTAGAATATAGCAGGTGGTTAGTTAAAGTGGAACGAATGAATGAATGGCAACTCAAAAAAAATCTGAGATACATCTCCTTATATTTAAGAAGTTTTTTTAAAAGGTACATTTCATGATTCACCTGAAGGACATGCTGAAGTAGCTTACAGTTCCTACACTGAGAGATACGACAGAAGAGATGTGACAGAATCATCTTTGGGAGAAAGATGGTTCACTTAAAAAGGTATACTTGTTGGAATTTTCATGTTGTTATGATTTAGGTATGACTCAACCAAAGTGTTACTTTTCTGAAAAGTTGCTCCTATGACTCCTAAAGGCTTCACAGAGAAAGGCCTTCCCGTGGAAAAATTTGATTGCAAAAGTATACTAAAGGAGGCAACAATCCCATCTCCAGGCTCAGAGCTATAAGAGCCATCCTCGGACTAATTGGTCTTTTTGTTGCCACAGTGTCCTCCAGTGTTTTATAGCTTATGGGTACTGCTGGATACCTTAACGGAAAGCTAGGTACCTGCCTAATGAGTCCCTAACCTGCGATTATACCTAAGAACCCTGGTCCGAGATTCGTACTGATGTACACAATACCATAGGAGTGACAGGAAGACAGACAGGGATAGAAACCTCTGGTTCTTCTATTGTTTTGCATTATTCCAAGAGTTCTGTTAGAAATGTGAGAATATGGGTCCCTCTTATTTTATGCTTTGCTGTTTTACAATGGGACATGGTTTAATGGGGTTTATCTGCATTATTATTATTACTATTATTCATACTTTTTAAACAAAGCCTCACCCTGTAAATTTTAATACATTACATCTTGGATTTTTCTTTAAAAATTTTAAAGACTTTTTTAAAGAGCAATTTCAGGTTCAATTAAGAAAAGGTACAGAAATTTCCCACACATGCATAGCCTCCCCCGTTAACAATCTCCCCCACCAGAGTGGCACATTTGGTATAAGTGATGAAGTCTACATTGACACATAATCACCAAAAAGTCCATAGCTTACATTAGGATTCAGTCTTAGTACTGTGCATTTTATGGTTTGAACAAATCTACAATGGCATGTATCCGTCACTGTAACATCATACGGAGTATTTTCGCTGCCTTAAAAATCTTACGCTCCATCTATTCATGCCTTCCCCTGCCAAACCCCTCCTTTAAAATTTTTACTCTATTCCTGTGGCTTCTCCTTTTCTACTGTCTCTTCATGCACACACTTGTTTCTTCACTGGGAGACAGGATATGGTGTCACCTTTGTTCTGTATATGCAGCAGGCAATGTTTTAAAGATTTGTGTTCTGTCCCTTTCTCTAGCAATATGTTTCGGGGCAAGTCTGCATTCTTTACGAGTCTGGCCCTAAAACTCCATAGATTGCAATTATTCTTAGAGTCTGGTTATGCATCAAAAGATCTCTCTCCTTTTTTTTTTTTTTACCCCCAAATATGGTGCCTAAAATGAAGAGTTGCTAGGTTGTTCACACACTGTGCTTTGAGGAACAGCTTTTCACAGATGCGAGGGCATAAAAATGACGGGCTGTTATCTTGTAGCCTGAAACTCCACTCTCTGAACACATGAAATATGGATATTAAATCAAGCTGTACCTGGTTTCCTCCATATGAATCCTTCCAAGTTCTTGACCTCTGTCCTCTTGCTGTTTCGTTTTAGGCAGAATTCTAGTGTCAAGGTGGGGATGGGGGGATCCATGGCCTCATGGACAAGCTTCTTCTATAGTTTTGTAAATTCAGGGATGACAGAAAACAGTAAAAATAAGTGTAGCGATGATATGGTCAAACAGATAAACATACTTATTCAATGTGAACTGTTTCACTCATTTGCAATGACATCATTGAAAGCTGACAAGCAGGACTTCTAATATTAATATGTAATAAATTATGAAGGAAAATAAATTCTATATGAGATACCAATTATCTCTGGTAATTAGGTAATGTTCACTGCTATCAAGAAAAACAAAAACACAAAAATTATAATGTGGCTCAAACACTATTTCTCATTCATGTACAGTCAGATGAGTATTCCTGATCAACGGGGCTCACCTCAGGGCACTGATCCGGGGTCCTGGGCTCCTTCCATACTGTGGCTCCCCCAGCTTTAACACACAACTTCCAATGTTGCCGTACTCCTCTGCATCACTTCCTGTGAAGGAAAAGAGCATAGAGAATCCGTCACGGGAGGTTTTTTATGCACCACGCTCAGAAATGCTACATATCGCTGCTATTCCTTCCGCTGACTACAACTCAGTCCCCTGGCTACACTTTAGTATAAGACAGTCTGGGAAATGCCACCTGGCTGTGTGCGCTGGAGAAGGAGGAAAAGCTTGTGCTGACCATCTAGACGTCTTTACCGCCACTAGCATACCTTCAATAAGAACATCTTCAAAAACTGCCTTCACAGGTAATTTGACAAGATCGCAAGACAGGTGGGTTATTGATATAAAGAGGCCTTTCCGTTAGAAAAAAAAAAAAACTCATATTTTTATTATGTTCTGAAAATGTTGTCAGCCCTTTCAGTCCCTGGAATTGTCTTACCATTCTGGTTAGAAGCAATATAGTAAAAGGAAGTCATATACACCTGGATTTTCCAACGTCACACAGAAAGGAAAGCAGAAACTGTAACCAAACCCACAGCTGTCAAAGTCCAGACCATCAAACTCTAGAGGATTCAGCCTCTTATTGGCTACACTGGGTCTAGTCCAAACCCTGGTAGAACAGCCACAGCACCATGAGGACACAAAACAAAGAGGAAAGAAGCAAGAATTCTGCAGTATGAGTCATAAAAACTCTCAGGAACAGGTAACTTGTGTTCTTTCCAGTGACTCCTGCATAAGTAACAATTATTCCAAGTTCTTTTTAACGACACTCATCCAGTCAAGACCACTTACATCCATCCTGGGGATAAATGTACACTTTTTGGAGGTTAATTATTTCAGAACCTGACACACAATTCTCACTAAGATTTCACTAATTGGCTCCCAGGGGGCCCAACCACCCACAAGAAGATTACTTTACTTTCTAGGGTCACCTCTGTAACCAAGTTCTATTTATACAAGTTTTATTTCTAGCATTAAAAACTTGTATTTCAAAATCAATTTTGTATGTGTTCTTTGAGGTATGTTAGCAAAATAGAAGAGTGACATTTTTATGCTGGAATTTACTGAGTGCTTCCTATCTATCTCTGATGCCGGTTCTCGAGCAGAAGCCTCTCTCTCTTCCGTGCTCTGCTGTGTTAGTTTATCAGTTTTGAAAAGCACTTAGAAAATCAGAAAAATATTCAATATCATTTACATATAATCAATAATATATGTTTTCTAAACACAAGGGTTTCTGTGATTCAAGAATTGGGATTAATTTTCCTGAAGAAAAAAATACATGATGAATTAAAGACACATCTTCAGCTGCCCACCTGATTGTGAGCGGTTTTTTGGGCATCCATTAAGTGAAGACATCATAACACATTGAACATAAGAAGAAAGGACATATTTGCCCCCGTGAGGCAAAGGTGGGGTGGTAATATATTCACCCAATATGAACCAAGAATATCTACTAAGCAATAAATAACAAAGAGTAAATCCTCTCTTAAGAGGCAATAAATCAACAAATGATCGATCTTATAGGATGGCAGCTTAAAGAAGTATTTGCTTTTAGGTTAGATTATGAATCTCTAGAAAGGAATTATTTAACTGATATTCATTCATATGCCCTTGATACATTATTAAACAAAACAGTTAAGAAAGCTAATTAGAAATCTAATAATCTGGGGCACCTGGGTGGCTCAGTCGTTAAGCATCTGCTTTCAGCTCAGGGCGTGATCCCAGGGTCATGGGATCGAGCCCCGCATTGGGCTCCCTGCTCCACTGAGCTTCTTCCTCTCCCACTCCCCCTGCTGTGTTCCCTCTCTCGCTGGCTGTCTTTCTCTCTGTCAAATAAATAAATAAAATCTTAAAAAAAAAAAAAAGAAACCTAATAATCTGCTTTAATATTTAGAATTCATAAGACTGAGTAAATAAAGCAATATGAGAATATAACAATTAATTCCATAAGTATATAAGTTAAAAAAGAGGAAACCCCATTAATGAGAATTATTCTCTTTCCGAGGATTGACTCATAAAAATGTTTTAAAAATCCCTTTGATTTAGCAAAAGTGGGTAAAAAACTCCCAGATAACTTCAGTTTCTGTATGCTTTTTTTCTTTGAGTGAAAAAAGAAAAGCTGGTTCCTGATCCTACTGCTCTCGGATGATCCTTCAGAGAAAAGGTATTTTTAAGAAATGATCCACAAAGGAAAACCAACGGAAGTACATTTCAATCCCCCAAAAGCAGAACCTTAATAAAATACTTTAGCAGGAAACTTCATTTAGTCATATTATAGCATAGTGTTGATATCATCAGCCAGTGCTGACGAGCATTCTAACTACAGATCTAAACCAAAATTAAAAATACAAATTACTCTTTAGGTAAAAGAATTATTTTACCAAATGAACGAGGGAAACCTAGGCCTAAGTTACATAGCAATCGGAATATGCCTAAAAAAGAAAGTGGTGATCAAGTAAAGTTGGAAAGCAGCTGTGCTCTTGGTCTAAAATCCCTTTCAAAATATAATGTTACCAAACTGACAGAAAATCAGTTTGTTTTTATTCCTGCTGTCTTGATTCTACAATGAACAATTTGTACTCTAAATTTAAAATGATTGGGAGCAATGTGGTAAAGATGACACACTCCTGGACCAAGCCCACATGCACCATCTATTGCTCCCCAGCTGTGTGACCGTGGGCAAGTCCTTGTAACCCTTTAGGTCTTGCCCCTGACACCATATGTACTCGAGGGCTCTCCATCTCCCCTGCTGCGTCCTGCTGTCCATCATTCTGCTCTCAGGGTTCTGACAGGCTAATGACCCGAAGATGCTGGCTGACTGCGGTAGGGTGAGTCTGGAAGATGGGTGGTCACCCAAGAGAGCTCTGGAGGAAAACCATGTTGGATGAGGTCTTTGAAAGTCTTTAGAAACGACAGCTCATGCATTTCCAGAGTCATAAATTGTCACACAAAGCCAATGATCTCATTTTAATGATATTTGTTATTGAAAGAAATATGGATAACAACTTGTCTTAAAATCATTTCATGATGTTGTGGTAAATAATATCAAGCCAGCCTGGAGTGCTGGCATTTTACACTGCCTTTAAATATTAACAAACAAACAAAAAAGAGACCTCTTGATCTTCTCTGAATAAAAACAGGTGGAATTGCAAAATCATTATATCTATGCGAAAATAAAGAGTACATCTCCATTTCTATCCTGAAGTACAGTGCCATGTTTGCAAAATTATTTTTATTTTGTATGTACCCTGTAGTGCTCAACATTTTAATTGCTACTTCCTCAATAAAATTATTGGAAATCTTCCATCTTGCCATTAGCACTTGCAAAATAACTGTTAACAATATGTTATCCAGACACAGAAACTTTATAATTAACGTTGGAATAGTCTTCAAAGTCTAGTGACTAAAATATATCCTATAAAAATTACTGGACTTCATTCAATGCTGTTCTGCCATTTTAAAGTTCAATAAATGTGTTGAGAGGGAGATATTTGGCAACCCAAGTTGGGCAGTCTGGCAGCGAGACCTGAGATGCTGGAAGTTTTGATTTCTGTTGTGCAGTAAATATACCGAAGGCCTCCAGGGTTTCAGTGTAACCCCTGAACAGCGAAAGGAGATCTGACCAAAAGCAACTCCCAGCGGGAATCCGAACAGTCATTCGGGGCTATATTCCCACCTTGTCAGTTGCTGAGGCTCTGGGACAGGTTCCATTTAAGCAATAAAACACAACAGGCCATGTATATTTCTGGGTGATTATAGCATAACTCAGATTGTCTTATAAGTCATGAGGCTGAAGGCCAAGTGTCTTAACTCCATGAGAAGTGCAGTATTGGCCCTGAAACACAGTGCCTGAAGTGTCTTATTGCTGTCAAGAAATGGAATTTCTACAGTACATTAAGAAAAGGAAAACACTTAGCACAGTGGATTTAAAATAACCATGGCTATGACATCACTGACAGCTAATCAAAACTCTAATTGCAACCAGAGTTCTGAGGCTATTGTATAAAAGGTCTTAACAGACACAGCCATGGATACAAGGAAGAATGATGCCTAGGCCTGTACTCCAGTAGCACAGGGTCCCGAAGCAAGAATGGAATAGGTGGACAGATTTCAGACGATCTCTTTAGCTGTGACTTGGTAACGTTGTCGTTAACTTGCCTTGAGCAATTAAGACCCCCCCCAAAAAAAAAAACCAAAAAAAAAAAAAAAAAAAAGGCAAGCGGTGCAAACACTTCTTGAATATTTTTCAGTTGCAATCTTCATGTTCCTACAGTTAACTATTTCTTTGAACAATTAAGAGATTAGACAGCATAAATGGGAACAAAAATCCAGTTCAGATACCTTAGAAGAGATGAAAGATTACAATGAACCGAGAAGAGTTTGGGGGTCACATGTTGCTCATGATCCGTGCAAGGAATTTCTAGTGTTATTCAGTTGAAGTTGTCCAAAAGGATTGAAGCCACTATGTGGTCATAAGGACCCAGTTCAGATTTTACACCTGAACCTGCCTAACACCACAAAATGGAACGCTCATTTCAAGGCCCAGTTAACAGCCTCAATAAATTTAGCTCTGCCAAAGCACACACGGAGAGGCATGTTCAGAAGGTGCCACAGGGAGGCATATAACATCATAAATGAGAGCGAAAAAAGAGCGTGTCTCAGGAGTCAGAGGATTTGTGCTTAATGATCTTCTGGGTCACCATGGATAAGTATTTAATTTTTGTGGGCTTCAGTTTCCTCCCAGTGGACTCTCCTCGGGCTCTGGTGACAGGCATTGCTTCCTCAGGCTCGAAAGGAAGCTACTCTGCCATTTCCTGAAAGTTCACTGACAAAGTCATAAAGAGGCAAAACACACTTAAAGGGAAGCTGCCTTTGACACGTCGTGGGCACACGTGTATATCCGTAAACAGAAGTTACATAAGAACTTTGCCGTCAGCCGCAGCAACGATAACCTTAGAGATAAGCAAATACTAACACACTCTTACATAAGATTTTGGAGCAACAAATTCTGCATGTTCTGTGGGTGAAAACGAGTAGCAGTTTGTCCCACCAAGGAGCACACGTAAGTTCTGGAACAAAGGCCCCACAGAACCATGTTTATCTCTTCCTTCTGAATTTATTGGAATTTTTTACCTATATCATACCCGTCAGCCATGGTAAGAGTAATTGTATGCTACCTGTGACAAAGTATTTCTAATAGTTTTGTTTAAATATATTTCTAATAATCTTTATTTATATCACTCTGGCTTCCTTTGGAATGAAAAAAGTTAAATGAGTAACCAAATGGCTAACTTAGATATAAGTAAAATTTTAATTTCTTAAAAATATTATACTCTTATTTTTATGAAATGGAGCAAACGATTATTTTATTAGGTCAAAATTTTATATATTGAGATTTTTAAATTTAGCTTTGTTCAGCCGATCCATTTAAGATGGTTAAGAATCCTGCTTCTGGGGATGCCTGGGTGGCGCAGTCGTTAGGCGGCTGCCTTCGGCTCAGGGCGTGATCATGGCGTTCCGGGATCGAGTCCCACATCGGGCTCCTCCGCTGGGAGCCTGCTTCTTCCTCTCCCACTCCCCCTGCTGTGTTCCCTCTCTCGCTGGCTGTCTCTCTGTCACATAAATAAATAAAATCTTAAAAAAAAAAAAAAAAAAAAAAAAAAAAAAAGAATCCTGCTTCTGGGGTGCCTGGGTGGCGCAGTTGTTAAGCGTCTGCCTTCAGCTCAGGGCGTGATCCTGGCGTTCTGGAATTGAGCCCCCCATCAGGCTGCTCGGCTGGGAGCCTGCTTCTTCCTCTCCCACTCCCCCTGCTTGTGTTCCCTCTCTCGCTGGCTGTCTCTCTGTCACATAAATAAATAAAATCTTAAAAAAAAAAAAGAATCCTGCTTCTGCAGTTACATATATATTTTAGTTTAACTTGAAGTGAGCTGCATTTCTAAATTCCAATTTAACCAATGATCCTGTAACAGACCTTTCATAAATGAAAATTTTCACAATTACAATAACCTCTGTCTTTGATAAAAGAACTAGATTCCAAGATACATTCAATTAACGACAGCATCTAAAATATTGTCCCAATTTCCAAGCTTGTCACTGAATAAATTTAATAAAACATGCTCCATTAACATCACTGTTAAAAGGGTGTGGTGTCCTGTACAAATGACGTACTATGCAGAGACATAAGCACTAGGGTCTAATGAGCAGCTAGTAACACGTTAAGTCAGGGCCAGGAGGAACGATATTCTCTTTTCCTGTGCACGACGCAATAAATCAGTGCGAAGCTGCTTTCAAAGCACATGCTACGTATCTTCAAGAGTGTAACTCGGTGTCACCTGTGAACACACGTGGGCTGCCACAACATGGCCAATTCCCAACCACCTGAACTAGTAAATGGCCTAGAGATATATTAACAAAACAGCCCTCTTACTTTAGACATTGTTTGTAACATACCTGTTAGAGAGGGGTTACTGGGTTGTTCAGGACACTTGGCTAACGGATCCGAAACAGGCATGTTCTTCCCCAACAATCACCCCTCCTCTCTGGCTCCTGCTGAGACACAAGTGCTAGCATGCACGTACGTAACACGGAAGCAAAGTGCAAAAAGCTAGGCGTTCTGTTTGTTTTTCTTTTCCTTTTTTTTTTTTTTTTACGATTTTATTTATTTATTTGACAGAGAGAGAGACAGCCAGCGAGAGAGGGAACACAAGCAGGGGGAGTGGGAGAGGAAGAAGCAGGCTCCCAGCAGAGCAGGGAGCCCAATGCGGGGCTCGATCCCAGAACCCTGGAATGACACCCTGAGCTGAAGGCAGATGCTTAACGACCGAACCACCCAGGCGCCCCTCTGTTTGTTTTTCGTTGGCTTAGCTCTGCCCAATCACCTCCGGTGCAAAGCGAAGATAAAAATTAGGTTGGATTGTGTATGTAGCATCATTAAGCAACTAAGTAGAGCCTCCTCTTATCCCCAACCCCTAATCCATATTAGGCTCTTAGCATCTTCTGGCCAGTCATCTGGTCCAGAAATGAAAGTGATGACTGAGAAGCAGAGGCACACCTTGATGGAGCAACAAGAGAGCATTTGGCCTTCTCACTGCCCCAGCAGCACAATGGAGGACCACAGAAGAGAGTGTGTGAGCACGAACACAATCACTCTGATCATCAGACCCCAGTTAGTCATCCCAGACCGAACAAGTGGCTGAGCAACTCTTCTTTACTTGGGGAAGGGTGGGGAAGAGGCTGAGCAGACAGGGGCTGGAAGCATGTAAGATTCTCCCTCTCTCTGCTTCCATGTGCTGGGAAATGGGAACAAACTATGGGATTTTTTAAAAGTGATGTATTAGGTGGGGCTAAAAGGAAGTCTGTTTGCCAAGGATGTCCTCTGAGGAGTAGCTTCAAGGAAGAGAACACAAGGAAGGAGGTAGTTGTGGGGTGGGCAAGGCATCTCATCGAGGTCTACGGACTATAAAACACCAAGTGGAGAAGCCTGCTGATGGCTCATCACTCACTGAAATCTCCTTTCCCCAACAACCCATATTCTCCATGTAGCAAAGAGACAGTGAAATATAACTTTGTACCACATGGGGTAGGAGTGGGGAGTGACAAACCACTTGTCCCACAAAGCCTGTCTGCTATATAATCACTGAAATGATGTAACTTAAATCTCTCTCTCCAGATGAGCAAATCAAATAAGGAAAAGAAGAGAGGCTAAAAAAGATAGAAATAAAGTATCAAAGAAGAAAAGAAAACAAATAGCTTAAAAGAGCTGCTAAGAGATGAACCAACCCTTGAGTAGTTAGCATGACAGACATTATAATAGATTGAACGGTGTTCCCCTAAAGTTCATGTCCACAGAACCTTGTGAATGTGACCTTATTTGGAAATAGGGTCTTTGCAGATAAAATCAAGATAAGATGAGGTCATAGAGAGCAGGGTGGGCCTATATCCAATATGACGGGTGTCCTTATAAAAAGAAGGAAATTTGGACACCGACATACAGGGAAGATGGCCACGTGAAGACAGAGGCAGAGACTGGGTTTAGGCTGATACAACCAAGGGAAGGCAACGACTGCCTGCAACCAGTGGAAGCTAAGAAGAGGCAAGGAAGGGTGTTCCCCTACAGCCTTCGGGGAGAGCACAGTCTTGCGGACACCCTCATTTTGGACTTCAAGCCTCCAGAACTGTGAGAGACTAAGATTCTGTTGTTTCAAGCCACCCAGTTGGTGGTAATTTGTTACGGTAGTCCTAAGAAACTAATACAAACACTAATGGTACATCACTAGAACTTTGTTATTTAGCTCTTTCTTCACATGAAAATTTACTTCATCACATTTTTAAAAATAGCCTTTTGCATAGGAAAATAATACCATTTACCTAGTCAAAGGTAATAAATGCACTTGGATTCTTCTTGTACCCGCGTGAATTGACTGGTACCCCCACTTTCCACTGTCCTTGTGATCATCATCATTTACCTGCAAGGTGCAGTATCAGGCAATGAGTATAGATTTCAATCATGGAGAAGAATGTCTCTGTGCTATGAGGCTTTTGCGGAGATAAAATCTATAACCCAGCCTCATGAAGGCTATTATCTCTTAAATGATGAAATAAACTGATCTAAGCCACAGTGAGGCTATGAGAATAATTACACAGATAATATGGACAAATTGCAGCATTTCTGCTAAGCAGTGCTTTCTTCCCACTGTAATACATCATATATTTGGGAATTACAAAGTACTTAGGATGAAATAAGCCTTGCTTCTCTAAGTTGTAATAGTGCCTTTTTATAACCTTAAGGAGTTTTTTCCTCTATCTCTTGCTACTGATTAAGAATTACTTCTCTAAATTAGCTTAATTTGCAGCAAGGGATTAATAAATGGGAAGAGCACTAACCTTTGGCCTTACAAATGCACTCAGAAATAACCATGATCAGAGCGATCCTGCTGGGAGTTTTATCAGTCACCGGGATATTGGCAAAGGTGCATTTATCATGTAATGGGTCTAATGGGACCCAACCTTTGGTTGCACTTACATGTTTTGCCAAGTATCCTGACTCAAGGGGAGGTTTTGGTGGGAAACTCCAACTCTTAGCATTCTTCTCTTGGTCCCAATGACTGAGTCCCAAATAAAAATGATAATTACAATGATAATAGAATGATAACAACAGCTAACATTCATTGAACACTTACTATGTGTTAGGCGCTTTGCTAAAAATTTTACCTACATTACCTCACTTAACTTCTATGACATAGGTGCCATTATTATCACCATTTTATAAATGAGGAAACGGATTTAGAGACAAAAAAGGATTGTACGAGTTGAGATCCATCCCAGCAGGGAAAGATGGCACCCTCAAAAAGGGCAAATAGAGTTTAATGAGATTATTTACAAAGTTGTGAGCAAAGTTAAGGGAAACCAACAAGCAATGGTGAAGGCCTAAACCAATCAGGAAGTTTTTACTATCCCTGGCTGGAATACTGCAAGGCCAGCCAGCAGAAGCCAAAGCCTTTGCTAGAAAGACATAGCCATGGTCAATCTGTGACCTGGCAGGCAGGTGACTGGGAAATAAACACTCTGACCTCTCTCCTGTCTCTGATCTCCTAAAGCATTATCCTTTGGCTGACCCAAATGGAAACCAGAGGGCATGAGCACTTAGTGATGTCGTCCTTAGAGGCCAGTCTCCAGGATACAGAGCAGGGTGGAATGGAGAATGGATCTGGAGGGGCAAACGGTGTTTATGCAGCACAATAACTTATTCAGGACATACAACTACTCATCATTGGATGAAGGCAAAATGCAAATCTGGGCTTGATGGTACTGGGCCCTTAGGCCCACCTTTGATGGCTCATCAACCACCACTATGGTCTGCTGCAGCTCCTGACCCAGCTCCCAATCTGCTGGGGTAAATCAGGACACCGTCAGTCCTGTGACCCTCCCTTCTTTATCACGCCTGCCACTTGAGCTACCTCAAACCCAAACACAGCTATTGTCTCCTCAAACTCTTACAGCCCTGATTCATCAAGCACGCCCTTGATGACTGCTGGAAAGTTTGCCTTGTGGTACAGATTCCCTGAGGCAGCAACAAAAATGCACTGCTGAAATCTACTACTATTGGGAGCATGACTGACTAACGCCCCTCCTCCCTCTGCTGCCTCTTGGAGCTGTTTTTACACCAAGAACACACTTCCCACAGGCTCCTCCCAGACAACAACTGAGAACAGTGGTGGTACTCAGACAGGCCCAACCCAGCAAGAGGTGGGTATTCCCCATGGGTGATGTTGCTTGAGGACTCCTCATTAGCCTCATTAGTTCAAGACTCCTCCTTTCCAATCCAATTTCCTCCTCACTCCTCCTTCCTTCATTCCATAGATGTCAGACCTGCATGTGGTCTGAAGCCTCTCTTCACCTTCTCCAGTTTCTCCCGATAAATCTCTTACATGTCTAATTCCATCCTGGCATCTGCTTTCAATAGGCATGAACTAATGCAAGTGGTACTGGGCGGGTCTGAGGCAACAGGTGGTAAGATGAGAACATGAGACTGGCTCATTTATCACCTGAGGGAAAAGAGGATCCTATCTTTTTTTTTTTTTAATATAAATTTTAGTGCAATATTGGTTTCTGGAATAGAATTCAGTGACTCATCACTTACATACAACACCCAGTGCTCATCACAACAAGTGCCCTCTTTAATAAATAGGGCACAGATAGCCCCCAGAACAAGTTAGCAGCTCAACTGCTAAAGATTTCATTAGTGGTTATCTGGGAAAATGAGTGGAAGTAAACACCTTGCAGATGAAACAACCCAGGCATTTGAAAGATGTGAGGTAGCCGTAACTACAAGAATTACAGAGGTGACCACTTACTGCTAAGTTGTTTTGATGCCCTAGAGAGGGATAATGAAAAACTGGAATCCATTAGCGACAGTTAAAAGCCAAGTAGGAGAGCCAGAGCATATCTCTGGTACCTTCCAAAGAGGCCCTTATTTCCTGGGGTGGAAGAGGAGACACAGCTGAGCAGCATTCTGGAGCTCTGACAGTTGAGTATCGGAGTTTCAGAGATGGCTTGAATGCTCACCCAGGACAAATCTATTATGCTGAGGACCCTGCTTGGGAAAAACAGACCCTGAAATGTGGGATAGGGCCGTCTGGATGGATGCGTCTGAGGATATTGCCTCTGCAAAGCCCTCTTGAGACTGTTGGAACTGTGTGTTTTCTCATCTGGGGGAAGTGGGCATGCTGGATTGAATACATCAGAAGGCCAGAAAATAGTATTCTAGAGAACATATCATTTACTAAGGCCATTAAAAATGCAGTGGTAGAAGGGGCATGACTATCACTAGGAATTCATGGTAGCTGTCCTCTGTAGGCTGCGGCCGATTGAAGAAGAGGCAATCACAGAACTGAGCTCATTAATATTTATGGAAGATAATGGGGCCGTAAAGCACCGGGGGCTGGGTATTTAACCCTCAAAAAACATGATGTTGCAATTACCACAATGAAGACCCAAATAGCCAAAGCAATCTTGAGAAAGAAGAACAAAGCTGGAGGTGTCACAATCCCAGATTTCAAGATATACTACAAAGGTATAGTAATCAAGACAGCATGGTACTGGGACAAAAACAGACATGTAGATCAACAGAACAAAATAGAGAGCCCAGAAATAAACCCATGCTTATATGGTCAATCAATTATGACAAAGGAGTCAAGAATATACAATGGAGAAAAGACAGTCTCTTCAATAAATGATGCTGGGAAACTGGACAGCTCTATGCAAAAGAATGCAACTGGACCACTTTTTTACACCATATACAAAAAAACTCAAAATGGATTGATTAAAGACCTAAATGAGAGACCTGGAACCATAAAATTCCTAGAAGAAAACATAGGCAGAAAACATAGACAGGGTCTTTGACTTTAGCCTTAGTAACATTTTTCTAGGTATGTCTCCTGAGGCAAGGGAAACAAAAGCAAAAATAAACTATTAGGACTACATCAAAATAAAAATCTTCTGCACAGTGAAGGAAACCAACAACAAAACAAAAAGGCAGCCTACTGCCAAACTAAACTGAATGGAAGAAGACAGTTGCAAATGACATATCTGACAAGGAGTTAATATCCAAAATATATACAGAACTGATACAACTCCATGTCAAAAAAAAATAATCTAACTAAAAATTTTATTCAAAGAAGACATATAGATGGCCAGCAGACACATGAAAAGATGCTCAACATCACTAATTCTCAGGAAAAGGCAAATCAAAACTACAATGAGATATCACCTTACACCTGTGAGAATGGCTAGAAACAGAAAGACAAGAAGTAACAAGTACTGGCAAGGTCAAGGAGAAAAAGGAACCCTTGTGCACTATTGGTGGGAATGTAAATTGGTACAGCTACTGTGGAAAACAGCATGGAGGTGTCTCAAAAAATTAAAAATAGAAATACCTTATGATCCAGTAATTCCACTACTAGGTATTTACCCAAAGAAAACAAAAAACACTAATTCAAAAAGAAATATGTACCCTAAAGTCTACTGCAGCATTTTTTAGCCAAGATGAGGAAGCAACCCAAGTGTCCATTGACAGATGAATGGGTACAGAAGATGTGGTGTGTATGTGTATGTATATATATATATATATACATATATATATATATATAGGAATATTATTCAGCCATTCAAAAGAATGCAATCTTGCCCATTGCAGCAACATGGATGGACCTAGAGGGTATTATGCTAAGTGAAATAAGTCAGACAGAGAAAGACCAATACCATATAATTTCACTTATGTGTATAATCTAAAAAAACAAAACAAATGAACAAATATACAAAAAGAAACAGACCTAAAAATACAGAGAAGAAACAGATGACTGCCAGGGGGGAGGATGTGTGAGGGGGATGGGCAGAATGGGTGAAGGGAAGTGGGAGATACAGGCTTCCGGTTATGAAATGAGTAAGTCATGACATAAAAGATACAGCATGGGGAATATAGTCGATGGTACTGTAATAGCAGTTTGTGGTGACAGCTGGTAGCTGTACTTGTAGTGAGAACAGTATAACACATAGAGCTGTAGAATCGCCATGTCGTACACCTGAAACTAATGTAACATCATGTGTCAACTACAGCTCACTACAAAAAAAAAGTTACCATAATGATAATGACATGCAAAACCAAAGGAGTCTTGATCTATAAGGAGTTATGGAGATGGTTAATGGTACCTGTAGGGGCAAAATGGGTGGAGCCCAACTTCTACAATCAGGACAAAAGTTGCACTCCCTTGCTCAGTTTTCGGATCCAGAATCCCCTGACTTGAAAGGGTCCCTCCGAGGAAGAACACTGTAACACTGTGAAAAGGACATATTGTAATGATTTTCTCCAGCTCTTCCCTAATGAGATCTATGGTCATATAATTCTGTGACTGAGTACACTAGCAAGAAATACCAACTCATCAAGGCTACTGGATTCAGAGTCTCAGGTGACACTGAATCCCAGAGACCCAAGCATCATCATGGCCCACCTGTTAGAGTGGGGACTTACAGAAGCCAGGTAATAAATTCTATGTGATAGCAGAAGTCTGACTTCCAAGTTCCATGGACCCACCAAGCAGCCATTTCCTCAGTTCCCTACCTTATCATTGGAATGGACACATTAGGGAGTTTGAGTAACCCCCACATTGGGTCCTTGGCTTGTGGAGCAAGAGCTATCATAGCAGAGAAAAGCAAATGGAAACCTTTGAAACTGCTCTTGTTTTGTGGACCAAGAGAGTAAGTCAAAAACGATATCACATATTGTTGGTGAAGGGATGGTGGAGATTAGTACCATCACTAAAATCTAGAAGATGCAGGGGTGGTGGTTTCAGTTATATCTCTCTTTAATTCAGCAGTCTGGTCCCTGCACAAACCAGATGGGGCCCACCAAGCCTTAGGCATCTTTATCCAGAAACAGAGCACAAGTGATTTTATGGTAATACTTATTGGACACTCAGATTTCATCATTTGAATTCTGATTTATCACTCAAGTTATGGACACTTGTAGATCATACCAAATTCAAACTTAAGGGGGGGTGGTTAAGGCTATGAATTTAAACAAAGAAGATACTATGCCTTCCGGACATTTTACATCATTCTAACTGGGCTCCATCAACAATAAACTCGATGATGCTTTCAAAAAAGGCACATTGCCTCTTGATGCTGTATTGCTCCAAGCTTCTCCACGGACTATTATTCTCCCTATATTTGGCCAGGTATACTACAGCATCTATTTTAAGACAACCTAAGAGCCACCTTTTCCAAGAAGTCTCCCTGAAACCCCATCTGCACACCAGGCTGGTTTAGAGGTCCTTTCTTGGTGCTCCAATAATATCCCTGCAGTTTTATATTTGCCAATAATATCCCACCTTGTTTTATAATTGCCCATTTATATATCTGTCTCCTCACTGGACTGTGAGCCACTTGAGGGCAGGGACTGTATCTCATTCATCTCTGAGCCTCAGTGGTTTAGAATAGTGCCTGGCACATGGTTGGCAACCCATAAGTACTTGTTGAATGAAAGAATAGATGATTAAGTAAATTTAAATATTCTGTGTTGATGTTTGGGTTTTGTACCAGTTTTTCAGAATGCAGCACTTTATGAGTGATTTCTGCCAGAACACATTAGGCTGTTTCATGAATGTGTATGCAGGCAAGTTTCCAATTTATTCTTTTGAACTGGAACAATACCGTTCGAGACCACCCAGTGAGGACTAGTCTCTGTGGTCAATACTCTGCAACTAAGATTGAAACATTAGCCTTCAGTCTACTCTGGATAGAATTCTTGCACACATCATCTCCACAGAAGGTCAGAAAAGTATCAACAGCAGAATTACTGATTTAGGGTGTTCCCAGGGGGCTGGGGATTCTGAAGGAGCCCCATACCTGGCTTGCTTGCCACAGAAGGGCCTAGTCTGCCAAAGGTCTCTTTAGCTGATGTGGCTCTTCGATCCCAGCTTAAAGCATCACTTTACCAGGTTCCACAGAATGATGCCTGCCCTGTGCCTGAGAAAAGAAAGCTTTCAGGGGCGCCTGGGTGGCTCAGTTAAGTGTCTGCCTTCAGCTCAGGTCATGATCCCGGGGTCCTGGGATGGAGCCCTCATCGGGCTCCCTGCTCAGCAGGACCCTGCTTCTCCCTCTCCCTCTGCCTGCCACTCCCCGGCTTGTACTCTTTCTCTCTTTCTCTCTGTCAAATAATAAATAAAATGGTAATAAAAAAAGAAAGAAGAAAAGAAAGAAAGAAAGAAAGAAAGAAAGAAAGAAAGAAAGAAAGAAAGAAAGAAAGAAAGAGAGAGAAAGAGAGGGAGAGAGAGAGGGAGGGAGGGAGGGAGGGAGGGAGGGAGGGAGGAAGGAAGGAAGGAAGGAAGGAAGGAAGGAAGGAAGGAAGGAAGGAAGGAAGGAAGCTCTCAGATAGCAGTGTGGTCAGTTGTAGCTCAGCCTGACTAGAAACTATCATCGGCCAGATTTTTGCACTGCTTCTCAAACCACACAAGCCTGATTCTCCCGTCTGGGAGTAGAACCTGCTTCCATGAAAGCTACCACTGGGATCTGAGTACACGACTTAGAGAAAGTCAAGTATTACAATACAAGTAACAGGAGCGAACCTTCAAGCATTTGTACACAGCAGCTGATATGCTGGTTATTTTCTGAATGTGCTTCCACTGTCTGATTTATTCCTCCCAGATCTGAAGTATGAGAATATGAGACATCAATAAATCTAGATGTATGCCGTGGCCGGTGCAGAAAGGATCCAAGTACACATTAGGACCAACGAACATCACCATCTGTAATCTGATCCTTTGTCATTGCTCGGGAATCTGAAGGAAGGGAGAATATTATGAGCTTCTGAATTACACTAACCTGGATTCTCACCCAGGCTCCGCAACTTAACAGCAGTGTGACCGGACAAGTTACTTCCTCTGATTAATCCTCAGTGTCATTGTCCCTAAAATGGGACAGTGTGTTTAACTGCAAAACTTCACCTCCTTCCATCGTATCATGCTGCTGCTCATTATAAAACATGATCTTTGCCCTTGAATATATGGCTCTGAAAGAAAAATAGGACAGAAAAACAAATAATTAAAATACAATCTAAACACCTACCAGTTGCTCATTGAAATCTTGGCCCAAGTTTCCAGGAAAACATCACAGGTATAAGAGTTAGAAACAACATAAAAGCCAATGTCTATCTCAGTGTCTGATACAGAAAAAGATACCATGGAATAGCAATTCATGACCATTTAAGTTCAGTTGGATCAAAACTACCCACTTACTCACCCTCCTGGCCCAAGAAGAGTGTTCGTATCAGGCAGGCTCCTCCTGGTTAGCAATGTGGTTTTTTTATACGCAAAGAAAGCCCCACGAAGCCAATTCCACGA
The DNA here is from genome assembly GCF_023065955.2 of Ursus arctos. Lineage (NCBI taxonomy): Eukaryota > Metazoa > Chordata > Mammalia > Carnivora > Ursidae > Ursus > Ursus arctos. The sequence goes on along the minus strand of NW_026622974.1, from coordinate 36,644,713 downwards.
GTAAGGCAGGCGGGGCTAGGTAGGGAGAGATAGGTACAGGGCTACCTAGTCAGGCTTACAGTAGTCCCCAAAACACGGCGGTGTAAGGAAACCAGAGATAAGGGAACAAACCAGACCACCCTGCCCCAGGTGTCGGGGCGGGAGGGGTGTCTTTTTTTATGACAGTCACCCGTGACCAACAAAGAATAACCAGCCCCTACAAAGAAGTAAACCATTAAAGATGTTATCACCAGTCCTTACTCAAACCGTGACGTCACAGGAACGTTAAGGCCACAAACTCCCTGGTCAGGGAGGTGTAAATAAACGACTGTCAGTGGAGGCCCGTGTTGGCAAGCCTGTCGGGACCCATCTCACTCCTGAGAGCTTTTTCTGTCTCCTTGTTTAATAAAATTATTTACTCACTCTCTTTTGTCCTCGAGATTCATTCTTGGACTCCCTGTGTGAGACAAAAACCTCGATGTCCTGCTTCACAGACGCCCGTGTCACAATACTCTGCCCTCCAGACATCTCAGCACAGTCTGCGCCAAGTGAAATTGTCACTACCTCCCAGCTACTTCAGCTTCTAGTCTATAAAATGGGTGCATAATACCTATCTCATACAGGGTCGATGTGAGAATCAAATAAAACAGCTTATGCATTCAAAAACATTCCACAAATCATGATCAAGCTCTGACGTGTGTCCTCAGCTGTACGGCTGCAGTGACAAATAAGAAACAGTAACCATTCTAACGGACCCTTAAACGAACATTCATGGCAGGGTGCCCGATGCAATATAATCCTCTAAAAATAGTTGTTCATAGAATTAGAATTCTGATAGCCAGAAGGATGTTCAAGTGCATGTAATTATAAGGGAGACACGTTCCCTTGCCATCTCTTGAACCCCTTGTATACAACAGGATTCTGTGCCTGGGTCCGCACAGTCTTTATGACCCAATTTTGTGGGCGTGAGTACACTCATAAAGAGTACTGCAAAGCATTTTAGCTCTAGAGGACTCCAAGGATAATTTATACCAACCCACACTAAAAAGATACCGCTGATATTTTCTTTTAATGCTGCCTACGTATTTATCATTGCTTCAAACTTCATAAAAGGAATAGCATGTATTTCTAAAATATATTTCCCCAAGTGGGATGATGTGTATTATCTATGCATAGTTTTAGGTGTATCAACCTAAACTGCATTTTATAGTATTTCTTCTGGCTGAGCTTCTGTTTTTCTCATTCCGCCACAGAGTAAGTTATCAGATCTAATTTTGAAATATGAAAGCTATTATCCAAAAAGCACCAATATTTCCAGGTGCACTTTATGGAAGTGGAGAACTATTTCTCAGAAGCATAAAACAGTTGTTGAAAAATGCTTTAAAGTGCCAACAAGTTAGAAGTCTTATGCATTGAGCAGGGTCAAGCTCAGGGGAGCGGAACCCTGAAGTCTATATGCCCCACTCCCACAGTCTTCCTGGGCCTCGTATTCAGACCCACGACAGTCTACACTAAAAAGGGAATATAATACATTCTATTTTGAGAGTTAAAAGCTTTATTTTGTTCCATGTAAACATTTAAAATACATCCTATTTTTACTTTAACTCCATTTGGCATTTCTTTATTGTTTACTATACTGAAAGCCTCAAAAATAGCCCAGGCTCCCTCAAACTTAGAAAAGACCTGGAGGAGAAGATCTTTAGGCAGTCTAATATCTTTGAGCAGTAGAGCTCCAAGCAGAACGTTAGTGATCAAACAACTTCTTCTGGGATCAGACTTCTGGAAAATTCACTCACATGACTGAAAGCCATGAGACTCACTTATGCCAACTTCCCAATTTAATGGTTTACTATTAGAAGTACATTATAGTTTCTGCACAGGTGATTATGCATTTATAGGAAGGACTAGAAAGATGTTAAGAAAGTCTATCATGAGCAGAAAGCAGTCTGCTGATTTTCTCTTTAAGCAGCACTTACTGAATACCTAAAATGTTCTGGGTTATATGCCTGGTGCTGTTCAGGAAAAAAAAAAAGATAAAATAATTGCTTCAATTTATGGAACATTTACACTATGTCAAATATGTTGCAAAAATGATCTCATCATCTCTTTAATTATTACAAAAGCACAAAAGGTTATAAGGTCCACTTTAACAAATGAGAGCACTGAGGCTTGAGAAATAAAGTAACTTGCACAATTACACAGTAGTAAGTAGAACTAGGAATCAAATACAAATCTATTGTTCTGTAAAACTCTAGCTCTTTCTATCACATAATGCTGCTTTTAATTTAATATAATACACAGTTCAGCAAACTAAGGCCTGGGTTCAAAAACCTAGTCTAAAGCCCGCTTTTGTAAATAAAGTTTGATTAGCATAGGGCTAAGCTCATTCCTTTTTGTATTATCTGTGACTGCTTTCTCGCTAGGGCACCAAAGTTGAGCAGTTGCAACAGAGACCTCATGGCCTACAAAATATTTATTATCTGGCCCTTTCATGGAATAAGTTTGCTGAACACTGCTTTAAGACATGATCTTTGTCCTAGCATCGATACCTCATTTACGATAAGCCATTGCCATGCCCAATCTCTCAGGAGCCATCCCAGCAAACTAAGACCAGTTACCAAGACACTGAATCCTGAGCTATATGTGAGATTGCCATGACAACGAATATTGTCTTCCCATGTATATACTGTACTTTCTCCTAGTTGCCCCCTTGAAATCCTACATGTATTCCCACGTTCCTGTCCGTATGTGTGGCTATCTATGGTGCATTTGGCATATGAATGCTTCTTCCTGAAGCAGCCTTGTACTTCCCTGCTCTGGCTGTGCTGAGATCTGACCTAGATTCTTATCTGGAGGCAATGAAATATGGTGGGGGGTTGACCTTAATGACAACCAGCATCATCTTCTGAGGTATTATCCTTGAGGTGAGGTCATCGCATACTGTCCAGGGAAGAGGAGGCTCTCGGCCTCTGGCAAGGAGTAAGGACTTGCTTCTGACGGCCAGGGCACGCAGAGAAATCGGGGATTAATGGTTCTCAGGCTCATTTACATGAATGTTCTCATCCCAGTTCTTGGGATCCCAATTCTTTCTCTATCAGACCTCAGATTTAGATATACAAGAACTATTGAGTTTTCTTTGCATTCTTGCTACCCTTATACTCAGATCAAAGGCCCAAATTTCAGCCTAGTCACTCCTGCAACTGCAGGAGATGTAAGTTTCTCTAAAGCTGCCATAAGGTCCTCCGGCTATCACAGCATGACACAGGTTAAAAATTGTCTTCAGCCTATAATTTTTCTTTTGCAAGGCTTCTGATGTCAAAAGCAGCCACCCAACACCACAATCCTTATAATTATCATCGTTCCCATAATGTTAAAGTACAGGAGGCACAATGTTCTGATGCGATGTCATCCACCTGCACCTTAGCCCAATTCAAAAGAAGTGAAAGGTTTAACAATTGTAATGCCACAGCATACCAGAGGTTGTTAGCACAACATTTATACCGGGTGTTTTATCCTGTGCTTTCTATGGCTTTGTGACTCAAAAGGTGGTCCATGGACCAGCAGCACTGGCATCGCGTGGGGGCTTGCTAGAAATGCGGAGTCTGAGGCCCCACCCCAAGAGTACTGAATCAGAATCTGCATCTTATTGAATCCCCGCTAATTCTTACCAACACTAACGTGCGAGGACCTTTGCTCTCAACTAAAACAGACCCTGAAGCAAAGCTTATACGCTACCACATTTTTGAAGAGTGTAATCCCAATGAAAAAACAGAAAGGGGAGAAGGAAGGAGGCAGAGAAAAAAGAAAGCAAATGCAGGAAGGTGTGTTGCCAGTTCAACACAGCTTCTCAAGAAAGTGCAGGCTGGATAACTGGTCACATGGTATTTCTCCAGACAGTCTACATGGAGCCATAACAACTTGGACCAGTCTGTTGTTGAGAGAAGGGAGGGAGAAAAGTGAGCAATTTATTGCTGGTTCATTTCTGTTTCCTGTCTTCCACTGGTCAGAGTGCCCTAAGAGCTGTTAACTTCTCAGCACTTCTGGATATATTATCAGACCCTTCCTCGCAGCTACCTGGGAAGTCAGAGCTTCAAGTCTCATTAGACCGTATCTGGGCGCTGGAGCAGTCAAGGATTACCAAATACTCAAGTAAAACTTCTGTTATGAAACATGTTGTCTTAGTCCGCTCTGGCTGCCATAACAAAGTACCACAGAATGGCAGAGTTCAAGTCATAGAGATTTATTTTCCATAGTTCTAGAGGCTGGGAAGTCCAAGGTCCGAGCGTTGGCCAGCTCAGTTCCTGGCGAGAGCTCTCTTCCTAGCTTGCAGACAGCCACTTTCTAGCTGTGTCCTCACACTGCACAAAGAGAAAGTAAACTCTCTTGACGTCCCTTCTTATAAGAACATCAGTCCTATTGGATTAGGGCCCCACCCTTAGGACCTCATTTCACCTTAATTACCTAAAAGCCTTATCTCCAAATATAGTCCCACTGGACGTTAAGGTTTCAACATATGAATTTTAGGGGAACATAATTCGGTCCATAGCAGATGTAAACCTAGGGGGGAAAAGCATCTTAGAGGAAACAGTACAGTAGGATGAAAACTTCGGGTAAAAATCTATTATTAACAGTCACAGACTAAGAATGTACTATATGTTGGCTAACTGAACATAATAAAAAAAAAACAGTCACAGAGAAGATAACTATTACTCTACAATAAGATAAGAAATAGGAGATGGTGCATTCATAAACCAAAGCAGAAGGATTTTTAAAAGAAATATTTAGAGAAAAAATAAAGAACTTTGGCAACCAAAATATGATAGCAGAAATAAAAAATCATATAGGAGAGATAGAAAATAAAATTGAGAAAATTTCAAAGCAAATAGAGCATAAGGATTAAATGAAGTAAAATAGATGAGAAAAAGTTAAAAAAAAAAAAGTTAAAAGGTCAGTTTAGGAGGTCCAACAATCATACAAAAGGAATTTCAGAAAATGACCCCCCAAAAAGGACATAAAGGTAAGGGGAAAATCCATAAAGCAATTTTTCATATCCAAGGCACTAGAATTTCTCGATTAAAAGAGTCCATCTAATGTTCAACATAATAAATAAATAAAAAAAGACCTCCATCAAAGTAACCATGAAATTTCAGAACACTGGGAATGAAAAAGTTATAGAATTTCCAGTGGGAAAGGACAAATTATACCCAAAGGAGCAAGAATCAGGAAGCTAGATTTATCAAAAGTAACATGGAAAAGAGAAGAAAATGGATATAACTAATGGATACAATGGGTATAATAAATTTTGAGGAAAATTTGTTTCCAATCTGAAATTATATATATATATATATATATATATATATATATATATTTTTTTTTTTTTTTTAAAGATTTGTTAGTTTATTTGAGAGAGAGAGAGCAGGGGAGGGGCAGAGGGAGAGGAGAGAGAGAATCTCAAGTAGACTCCACAACCAGTGGAGAGCCCAGTTTGGGGCTCAATCCCAGGACACTGAGATCATGACCTGAGCCAAAATTAAGAGTTGGACACTTAACCTACTGAGCCACCCAGGTGTCCCTCCAATCTGAAACATATAAAGCAAAACTATCAGTCAAATGAAGGAATAAAACAAACACATTTTCAAACATTCGAGCTCTGAACAATTTTATCTTGCATGTGTTCTTTGTCAGGAAGATAAGGAAGAAAGGTGTTCTATCAAACCAAGGAAGCACACCATGAAATAGGGAGCACTGGATCCGACTAACAGATCCAATAGTAGAGGAGGAAGGATTCCCTTTTATCCCAGAACAAGACCAGTGCCTAGAGTAACTAGTACAGATCAGAGCAGGTCAGAGGGCGCTGGGGTACAAATCTGGTAGAAAGTATAATGTGTTTTAATATATTAAAAGGAGATTGACATTTGGGAACAGATAAGCTCTTCTGAAATAACATTTACATGGTCATAATAATGTAACTGACTATGGCTCTAACTAAATTATGATATAACTATATTCTGAGCAGCGGAGATGGAAAGTGTGCAAGTGTGAGAAGGGAGAGGTGTGAAAGAGACCTAATTTCTCATCTTCCACCTTGAAGGACAACAGGTAATGCCTTAAAAAAAAAAAAAAGGAGGGGCGCCTGGGTGGCACAGCGGTTAAAGCGTCTGCCTTCGGCTCAGGGCGTGATCCCGGCATTCTGGGATCGAGCCCCACATCAGGCTCCTCCGCTATGAGCCTGCTTCTTCCTCTCCCACTCCCCCTGCTTGTGTTCCCTCTCTCGCTGGCTGTCTCTATCTCTGTCGAATAAATAAATAAAAAAAATCTTTAAAAAAAAAAAAAAGAATTAGCAGGATGAAGGCAAGTACAAAATAATCAGCACCCAAATTGGAATTTTTCTACTGGGGGATTAGAAACAGTGAAAACAGTGAACTGCTGTTTTCATAATATCCGATAGAGCTATTGCATCTTAAACTCGTGCTTCTCTCAAACTCGTATGCCTCTCTCACTTTTATAAATATTAGAACTGAATATAAAAATATTATATTTTTAAATATATTAATAAGCAGGGCATCTGGGTGCCTCAGTTGGTTAAGCATCTGCCTTTGGCTCAGGTCATGATCCTAGGATCCTGGGATCGAGCCCCACATCAGGCTCCCTGCTCAGTGGGGAGCCTGCTTCTCCCTCTCCCTCTCCTCCTGGCTCATGCTCTCTCTCTCTCATCTCTGCTCTCTCTCTCAAATAAATAAAATCTTTTAAAAATTTTAAAAAAGATAAAAAGCATGTAGTGTAATAAGTTATGAACAAAGATCTAAGGAGCAGTGAATAATTGCTGTTGGGGGAAAGTGGCAGCAATGACATTCATAGAAAACTGGCAATCGATTACAATATTTAAAGATAAATACAAGTTTGATGGGTAAAAAGCAGGTGAAAGAATATTTGAGTTAAAGGGAATAGCAGGTGAGAAGGACATGGAGGCTTAAATGAGCACAATCTTTTCAAGAAAGTGTTAAGTTTTGGTGTGATAGTGATACAGGCATTGGTGAAGAAGAGATGAGATGGTTGCATGGAAATGTGGGGTACAGGTCACAAGTTGGACATTATTCTGCAGACATTGAGAAGCCATTGCAGGATCCTGAGTATGTTTAGATGTGTCTTAATGATGGTGATCCCAGGTGATTCACATATAATAAAATGCAAGAGGGACTGGAAGACTTATGCAGAGGAAGAGAATCCACAAGGATCAGTTTTCTCTTTATCAACCCATTAGCTGCTCTGGGCAACTTGACCCTTTGCCCATAAGAAGAACAACTATTCAAAAGTCTCTTACACTACCCTTTCAATTTATTATGTCCAAGCTTATACGCAAACTTTCTTTATTCTTCAAGACCAGAACCTCCAGAAGGCACTAATCTCTTTGTTTACAATTAAAGAAGGCAAACTGTCTGCCTTCCAATGGTATCAGCTGTTACATGGCAACTAAACCAAACTCTGAGACCAGTTTTTGTCCCTAAGGAAAGATAGGAGACAAGGTAAATCATTGCTTCAGAATCCAATTGCTAAGCCCTAGTATGATCTGTTGATTTACCTTGCTTTTTAACCTTGAAAAGCCAAGGGCTTTGGTCTTAGCATTTTAGGTCCTGACTTTCTGGTTCTGAACTCCAGTTGCTGAATGCTTGTTAATCCTTTCCTCCTCTGCTTGGATATCTGAACTGCTGCTCTATCTGACCAAACGTAACTGCTGGTCAGTGATCACGGACTGGTTCTTACTGCTCTATCCATACCAGGAATCCTTCCAATCAACTCTTGTTGACCCCCTCATTATAAAGGGGATAACTCTACCTTCTTCAACCAATAGTTTTTAAAATATAAAAGAAGTAGTAATGAGATCAGATGACAAAATTCTAACAAGCAGAGCAAGGGTTAGAATTTACTATCATTTAAAAAAAATCTCGTTCTGTTATTGATTTCTAGTTAATTCTGTATGGTCTGAAAACATATTTTGTCTAATGTCGATTTTGTTAAATTTGCTTAAGGTTTGATTTATGAATATAGTCAATCTTGGTAAATATTCTAAGTGTACTTGACTATGCATTTTGCTGATGTTGATGGAGTGTTTTTATAAAAGTCAATTGAGACAAGTTAGTCTTCACTGTTGTTCAGATCTTTTATATCCTTACTGATTTTCCACCTACTTGTTATGTTAATTACTGAAAGAAAACTGTTAAGTCTTCAACCATAATTGTTTTGCTCTATGGATTTTGAAGCTTTGTTATTAAGTATATAAACATTGATCATTGTTATGTCCTCTCAATGAACTGACCCCTAATTTATCATCAAGAAATGTTTCTCTTGGGGCGCCTGGGTGGCACAGCGGTTAAGCGTCAGCCTTCGGCTCAGGACGTGATCCGGCATTATGGGATCGAGCCCCACATCAGGCTCCTCCTCTATGAGCCTGCTTCTTCCTCTCCCACTCCCCCTGCTTGTGTTCCCTCTCTCGCTGGCTGTCTCTATCTCTGTCAAATAAATAAATAAATAATCTTTAAAAAAAAAAAGAGAAATGTTTATCTTTATCCTGATAATATTACTTGCTCTTAAATCTACTTTGATACTATATAGCTACTCCAGGGGCACCTGGCTGGCTCAGTCGGCACAGCATGCAACTCTTGATTTCATGGTCATAAGTTCAAGCCTCATGTTGGTTATAGAGATTACTTTTTAAAATATATATGTGTATACAGCTACTCCAGCTTCTTTTTTTAAGTAAACTCGACCCCCAACATAGGGCTTGAACTCAAGACCCCGAAATCAAGAGTTGCATGCACTATTCACTGAGCTACACAGGTACCCCTACTCCCTTTCTTTGGTTAGAGTTTGTGCAGTATATCTTTTCTCATTCTTTCAGTCTCAATCTATGTTTTCTGTTTAAAGTAGGTTTTGCGTGACTGAGTGGCTCAGCTGCTTAAGCACCTGCCTTTGGCTCAGGTAATGATCCCAGGGTCCTGGGATCAAGCCCCACATCGGGCTCCCTGCTCAGTGGGGAGCCTGCTTCTCCTCCTCCCTTTGCCTGCTGCTCCCCCTGCTTGTGCTCTGTCAAATAAATAAATAAATAAATAAATAAATAAATAAATAAATAATCAATCTTTAAATAGATAGATAGATAGATAGATAGATAAAGTAGGTTTCTTATAGACTGCATACAACTGAGTCTCGCCTTGTATCCAACCTGAGAATCCTGTCTTTTAATTGGTATGATTAGATGACTTATATTTAATACAGTCTTTGCAATGGTTGGATTATAGTCTGTCACCCTACTAACTGCTTTTTGTTTGTTCCAGTTGTTCTTTATTTCCATTTGTTCTTTTTCTCTGTTCCTTTATATTAATTGAGCACTTTTTGTGATTCCCTTTTTATCTTCACTGTTGACTTATTCTTTATAACTCTGTATTAAATGCTTTAATGGTTTCCATTGGGTTTAAGATTTAGCTATTTAGCTAATCAGAGTCCACTCTCAATAGTATTGTTTAGCTAAAGCTCCCATACCTATGGTTCTTTTGTCACACATCTTAATTTTATATAACACTTTTACATAATACATATAACATAGTACATTGCCACTGTTCTTGCTTTAGGCCATCATTTATGTCTTAAAGGAATTAAGAAAAGTGAATTATATTTTTCGTCATTTATTTCATTTCCAGCACTCTTCTTTATGTATATCCAAATTTTTGTCTGGTGTCACATTCCTTCTGCCTGAACAGCATTCCTTAGGATTTATTTCACCACAGACTTTCTGGCAACAAATTTTCTTTATTTTTTTGTTTTCTGGAAAAGTCATTAATTCTTCTTCATACTTGAAAGATATTTTTTGTGTATAGAATTCTGATAGGTTTTTTTTTCTTTCAACATTTTAAAGATATGACTCTTTTTATCTTATAGTTTGCAGTTTCTGATAAAAAAATCTGCTGTTATTCTTAGATTTGTTCCTTTGTAGATAATTTGTCTTTTGTTTCTCTGGCTGCCTAGAAGAGTTTCTCTTTGTCCACAGTTTCCAATAGTTTGGATATAATGCATTTATATTTAGGTATTTTGTGGGGTTTTTTTTAAAGATTTGATTTATTTATTTGAGAGAGAGAGCTCATGCAAGTGGAGGGAGGAGCAGAGGGAGAGGGACAAGCAGACTCCACACTGAGTGGGGAGCCCAATGCCGGGCTCAATCCCACGACCCTGAGATCATGACCTGAGCCAAAATCAAAGAATTGGAGGCTCAACAGACTGAGCCACCCAGGCACCCAGTGTATTTGTTTTTATTCTGACTGATACCCTCTGAGCTTCTTGGATCTTTTGATTACAATCTTTGACTAATTTTAGAAAATTATTGGCCATTATTTCTTTTAAAAAAAAAAAAGATTTATTTATTTGAGAGAGAGCGAGAACACAAGCAACCAGGGGGGAGGGGCAGAGAGAGAGGGATAAAGAGAAAAACTCCAGCAGACTCCCCGCTGAGTGCGGAGCCCATGTGGGGCTCTATCGCAGGACCCTGAGACCATGACCCTGAGATCATGACCTGAGCTAAGATCAAGAGTCTGGTGCTTAACTGACTGAGCCACCCAGGCACCCTGGCCATTATTTCTTCTTAAGAACAGATATTTTGTGTTCTATTCATTTTCTTCTCTTCTGGGATTCCAATTATACATATGTTAGACTTTGTTCTTGTTCCACAGATCTTGAGTGCTTTTTCTGTTTCCCCTTTCCCTCTTCTTCTCTTTTTGCAGTTTGGGTGACTTTCATCAGTCTATCTTCAAGGACACTTACTCCTACCGTGGCTGTATTGATTACACTCAGTGCACCGTATGTTTCAAATTCTCACAGAATTACTTTGTATTTATGGTGGTGGCTCGTTTGCCAGAGGCTTTTCCTCAGTGTCTGCCCCACCCTCACCTTTAGGTCTTGCCTCTGTTCCTGTGCCTCACATAGGTCTTTCTGCGTACCCCTACCCCTCTCCGGGCAGTGGACTGCTAATAGCTGTTGATTTTTAGTCTGCGTTTTAGGGGTTGGGGGAAATGTTAACTCTTGCTCTAAAATTAAGCCTCAGTTTTAGGTATAACTGTGTCACTGGATTGCAAGTGATGAAGAAGACCCAGCTTCCAGCTGTAGAAGACCTCTAATGGTCTAGGATAGAAGCGTTCTTACCCCTCCCTTAGAGAGACTTCTCTATTCCCTTCCACAAGCCATAATGGGTCTTCACTAGTACCCTAAAGTGCAGCAAGGGTTGCTGCCCTCCCCCCAGCAGCTTCAGAGTTTTGTTCCTCAGAAAAAAAAAAATAGAAAAGAAGGACCCTGGCAGGTCCTCATGACCTTTCTACTGTGGCTGCTTTTCCCCTTCCCCAGACCCCGGATGGCTATTGTCAGGACTCACTTTGCTGTACTGTTTTGGTGAGCACTTCTTGAGGTCTATGGAGCAGAGCCTGAAAGTGGTCCTACTTGCACTGTTTTCTACTGTTTTCGGGCATTCTGTATTCTCATGCTATCCCATACTTAGCCTTAAGCAATTTGTTGAAGATTTTGGCAGACTTTCTTACCACCTTGTGCCGTGTCTGCTAGGATCTGCGGCATTAGGTAACCCTAATTGCCCCGTGCTGCCTCTCCTTAGAGGTACCTGTGTTTCCTTAGGGTTTGGAGTAATTGGTTGCCCTGCAATCTCAGGCTTCTGATGGCTTCATCAAAACTGTGATTTTTTCATGTTATCTGTTTTCGTTGTGGTTGTGGTTGTTCTAAGGTTGAGAGTGAAGCCCTTTCTATTGCTCTACATACTAAGTAGCATGATGGTTTTAGAAATCATCTCAGATGATTAGGAAGCAAGATGTTTGCTTCTGGCTTTCTTGCACTTGCCCTTATTTCTGGTTCCACATCTGACTTTGGCATCTTTGCTTTTACAGACCTCTGGTCCCATCTCTAGGCTTGCAGGGCTCAGCATTTAGGCATGAGTTTATCCACTTCTTCAGTTTTTATGTACCATCTCTGGTCTCCCACAAGAACTCTGTCAGAATGGCTAAAATCAACAATAGAAGAAACAGCAGGTGTTGGTGATGACATGAAGAAAAAGGAACCCTCGTGCACTGTTGGTGGGAATGCAAACTGGTGCAGTCACTGTGGAAACAGTATGGAAGTTCCTCAGAAAGTTAAAAATAGAACTACCTTATGATCCAGCAATCACACCGCTGGGTATTTACCCAAAGATTACAAGGACACTAATTCAAAGGGATACATGCACCCCTATCTTTATAGTAACATTATTTATAATAGCCAAGATATGGAAGCAGCCAAAGAGTCCACTGATTTCTGAATGGATAAAGAAGATGTGGTAAAAATATACAATGGAATATTATTCAGCCATAAAAAGAATGAATTGTTTATTTTAAGGAAGTGTTTCATTTTATAGAGCCAAGTTTATTGTATTATACTTTATTTTTATTCTATGGCTTTTAATTTAAAGTCTATTGCTTTCAGTTTAGTAAGGTATTTTTCTAAAAGTCTGAGAAATATTCAGTGGTATTTGCTGCTTATTTTTCCATTTATAGTGCTGTTTTCAAACACTTTTATTTTGTTTGAGTGTGTCTCTGAATCCTTCTTCTAAAACTCAATTAATGTAATATTTGCTTTATGAAACAGCCCCTCATTACCCATTATTTTGTAAGACTACAGTATATATTAAGTTTTACATGTAAAAATACCTGTTTTTTTTACTCTATCTTATTATTCTAAAAACTATTTTATCAGTATTTAGTGTTTTAATAATGTTGTGATCAAATCTTTGGCACTCTCTAGAGCTCTCTACCCACACTAATCATCTTTTTTTTTTTTAAGATTTTATTTATTTATTTGACAGAGAGAGAGAGAGAACAAGCAGGGGGAACTGCACAGGCAGTGGGAGAGGAAGAAGCAGGCACCCCGCTGAGCAGGGAGCCCGATGTGGCACTTGATCCCAGGACCCCAGGACCATGACCTGAGCCGAAGACAGACACTTAACCGACTGAGCCACACAGGTGCTCCCCCATACTAATCATCTTTTTAAATATACACTAACCATCTTTTTAGATATACACCCACATACACCTGCGCAAAAAGTGCTTCAAATATTTCTTAACAACTTTACTGAGATATAGTTAGCATTCAGTTCACCCATATAAAGTGTATAATTAATGTTTTTTAGCGTATTCACAAATATGTACAAGTATTATCACAGTCAATTTCAGAACACTTTAATCACTCCAAAAAGAAACCCATACTCTTAGCTGTCATCTCCCTACACAGTCACCCCCCCCCAACATTTCTAACCCTAGGCAACTATTAATCTGATTTCTGTCACTATAAATACTCTGGTTCTGCACATTTCATATGAACAGAAGCATGCAGTATGTGGTCTTTTGTGGCTGGTTTCTTTTTTTCCAGCTTGAGATACAATTGACATATAACATCGTGTAAGTTCAAAGTGTAGAACATGATGATTTGAAATATGTAAATATCATGAAATGATTGCCACAATAAGGTTAGTTACATCCATGACCTCATATAGTTACCTGTGTGTGTGGGCAGGGGTGAGAATATTTAAGTTCTACTCTCTTTGCAACTTTCAAGTATTCCATACAGTAACGTTAAGTATAGTCACCATTTTATACATTAAATCCCCAGAACTTATTTATTTTATACCTGGAAGTCTGTACCCTTTGACCAACATTTCCCTACTTCCCTCACTCCAGAAGTCCCTGGAAACCACCAATCTATTCTTTGCTCCAATGAGTTCAGCTTTTTTAGATCCCACATACAAGTGATATTATTCAGTATGTTTCTTCCTAGGTCTAACTTATGTCATTTAGCATAATGCCCTCCAGGTACATTCTTGTTGTCACAAATGGCAGAATTTTCTTCTTTTTTTATAGCTGAATAATATTCCATTATATATATATATATATATATATATGAAATGCCATTGGAGTTTTGGCAGGGATTGCATTGAATCTATAGATGGCTCTGGGTAGTATGGACATTTTAGCAATATTAATTCTTCTAATCTATGCACATAGGTTATCTTTCCATTTATTGATGTCTTCTTCAATTTCTTTCATCAATGTCTTACAGATTTCAGCATACGCAAAACTCCCGGGTTACATTTATTTATTTTTTCACCTCCTTGGTTAAATTTATCCCTAAGTATTTTATTTTTTTTGATGCTACAACGAATGGAATTACTTTCTTTATTTCTTTTTCAGATAGCTCGCTGTAAGTGTATAGAAACAAATTTTTGTGTGGCTTCTTTCACTTAGTATAATGTTTTCGAGTTTCCTCTATGTTGTACCATGTACCAGCACGCCATTCCTTTTCATGGCCAAATAATATTCCATTGTGTGGATCTACTCTTTTTATCCAGTCATCAGTCAACGGATATTTGAATTGTTTCCACCTTTTGGCTATTACACTGCTGCTATAAACACTGGTACACAAGTTTCTGGATGAATTATGTTTTCATTTCTCTTTGGCACATATCTAAGAGTGTAATTGCTGGGTCATATGTTAACTCTTGTGTATTCATCTAAGGAATTGACAGACTGTTTTCCAAAGCAGCTATGCACTCTTTTACATTCCCACCAGCAGTGTACGAAAGTTCTAATTTTTCTCATCCCCACCATCACTTGTTATTTTCTGACATTTTGATTCTAGCCATCCTAGTAAATATGAAATGGTATCTTATCGTGCTTTTGATTTGCATTTCCCTGATGGTTAATGATATCAGGCACCTTTTCTTGTGCTTATTGGCCATTTATATGTCTATTCAAATTCTTTGTCCAGTTTTAATTGGATTGTCTTTTTATTATTGAGTTATTAGAGTTCTTTATCTACTCTTGATGAGATCCTGGCTTGTTTACCTGGTCTGGTGGACTCAATACTTAATCATAGTATGACTTACAGGAATACTTCTTTTGTTTAATAAAGAATATTGACAGTGTTTGTTTTGGCTTCCTATTAAATTCTTCAGCAAACATTCACATTTTTTATTTGAATAGATTTTCACAGTCTCTACTAAAACACATTTTAGTGATTTATAGTCACTCATCACATTAGTGAAATAAATGTCAAGCGATTAACTTAATTGTTTATTTTAAAAAGTGACTAGAAGAAAATATTTCAGGAGACAGAAACTTTGGAACAGCACATATTCAAAGAGAAAGAGGGGAAAAGCTTTGTGGTATGCAGTATTAAATTCCACTCTCCCTGAAAATAGTCATCAAACCTTTTATGCCTGCTCAATGTATAATTTATAGATAGCAATGGAGAGCCAATTATAAAAACATATTTTGGAGGGCTGCTGGAAATTTGTACAGGGAATTTTTATTATTACCAGATACATCAGAGTATGTACAGGCTATTTTGCGTTTGGATAAATAACGTATATGCTCTGACTCAACAATTACTTCTGTGAGCATCAAACACAGGTGAATGCTATCAGATCACTGTCATATTATTTCATTTATTCCCAAGAACAATGCACAGAGGTTGGTTTTATTATTACTTTTATTTTATACAGAACAGAAAACAGAAATTCAAAGAAGTTACACGCCTTGATGAAAATTCTTCAGCTTCAAATATTTAAGAAAAATCCATTCTGTTACTTCTCCACCGGGAGGTGATGAAGTCTTAGTGCGTAGAACAGACTGCCCCCCCCTTTTTTCCCCACTTTTCAGAAACTTTTAGTGTAGGAGGAAACTATTTCCCTTTCATCCTCAAATAATCCAATTGTTTTCTCTCTCTGATATTCTATACCAGTGGTTCTCCAAGTATGGTCCTGGATTTGCAGTAGTGGTTTTACCCGGGAACTTATTACAAATGCAAACACCCTTGACCTACTGACTCAGAAGGTGGGGGTGTGCTATAGAAATTGCTCTGTAGAGACCACTCCGTAGAAGTTGATCCATATGACCACGGTCATTCTTAATTCCAAAGTCGTTGACCTTAGTCCTCATGAAACTTTCCTCTCTGGAGGCATCTAGCAGCATTCACCACTATCTTAATCTTAAAACCATCTTATGTTCTTTTCTAGCCACATTTTTATCTGCTCGCTCCTTCTGAGACATCCTCACTACTTCTCCTCTTTATTCCTTAATAAGACTTCCTAAGGTTCCTAAATTCTCTTTTCCCTTCTGTTCATACTTTTGATTGTTCATTTCATCAACTCCCACAGCTTCAAGCAGCACACAGATGCTTCTGACGTCCTAATTCCCATCTCCTCCCTAGACCTTCCTAGTAATTGAATTATTTAGTCATTAACTCTGCATACTGCTGTTACTGTGCAGCAGGCATCACTGAGCACTGAGCACCACTGGGCACCACTGAGCACCACTGGGCACCACTGAGCACCACTGAGCACCACTGGGCACCACTGGGCACCACTGGGCACCACTGAGCACCAGTGAGCACCAGTGAGCACAACTGAGCACCATCTATCTGCTAAGGATAGCAGAGGAAAAAACATTAAACCTTGATGTCCTTTACATATTATCCTAACGTGCTGATGTACTAAAATGACCTTTTCCCTAAAATTGATTTTCCTTTTGAGTCTGATATCAAGATCATTACCCACATTGGAACGGACTCCTTCCTTTCCCTCACCCCACATATACAGCCAACCCCCCTAAGTCTTCTTGTTTCTTTAAAAACATATCTCACAAGCATCTCTCTCCCTCATGGCCAATGTTTTGAGCCCTGTTCTCCTCTATACTTCAGTAGATCATAGTACATAATAAACTGCAGTAGATTCCTATTTTTTCCCGTTCAATGTATATTTCACAGTGTTGTCTGATTTATTTCCCTAAGATTAGAGATTGTGTTGTATCTATGTTCAGCTCAGAATCACACAAATAACCTTAAGAAACTCTTAATCATAGGAAACAAACTGAGGGTTGCTGGAGGGTGGGGGGATGGGGTAACTGGATGATGGACATTAAGGAGGGCACATGATGTAATGAGCACTGGGTATTATATATAAGACTGATGACTCACAGACCTGTACCTCTGAAACCAATAACATATTATATGTTAATTAATTGAATCAAAATAAAAAATAAAAAAACACACAAATAAACAAATAACACACTTCAATGCTCCCAACTGCCCACAAAGACCAAAATCTTAAATAAAACATTTAAAGTCCTAAATGTGGCTTCAACTTCCCTTTCCAGCCACATGTCCCAGTCTCCCCGTGCTACTTTCCCAATATGCTACACACTCTCACTCTGCCATGACTCTCCTGAGTTGTGTCCCTACAAGTGACTTGATCAGCACTTCTGCCTGTGGTAGTATCCCACATCAGAACCCGGCTCCAGGGTCACCTCTTCTGTGAAGCCTTTCCCACTTCTTCTAACAAGCCCAATGCAACACCAGACAAAATAACAGCTCCCTCTTTCACGCTCCTAGGATATTCTGTGGATGTCACTAACAATGTCCCACTGGATTTTAAACAACTCAACAGCAATAACGATACTGATTTGTCTGTGTTTGCCTGGCATCTAGCTCAGCGCTTGGCACATTAGTAAGTGTTTAAAAAATAGATGTGGAATTGATTTACCCAGTTTTAATGTGTTTGATTTCCATGTTGCAGGTATCTGGAGGCAGAAAAAGTTGTTAAACAGATTGTTCCACCTCTAGGTGCAGACGCACTCAAAGCAGGAGGAGGGGAGCTGACAGGGTACGCAGTCTTATAGACACGGTCCTCATAGCAGGTAGCTGTGGTCTCCTAGATGCTGGCACATATAATCATAGCTCTCTCTTGTTAGTCATACAAAGACTGAATCACATTTTAAATTTTCTGTTTAAGGATTAAGAAAGTAAGCTATGTTTTGTTAAATAAATACTTTAATAAAAACATAAGGATTTTTAAATTGTACTGACATTGCTTAGGATAGGGTTCAGCAAATAAATGAAATATCAAAATAACACTGTCTTTAAAAATACAGAATTTTGGGGAACCTGGGTGACTCTGTCAGTTAAGTGTCTGACTTCGGCTCCGGTCATGATCTCAAGGTCCTGGGATTGAGCCCTGCATGGGGTTCCCCACTCAGTGGGGAGTCTGCTTGTCCCTCTCTCAATGCCCCTGCCCCTGTTCATGCGCTCTCTCTCTCTGTCTTAAATAAATAAAACCTTAAAAAATAAATAATAAATAAAACCTTTTTTTTAAAGTACAGAATCTTATTTCTTTCCTACATACCGGTTCTTGCAGCCTGGTGTGGCACATTGAGTCCATGGTAAAAGGGACAGAGGCTTTATCTGTCTCACTGTTGCGCTTTTTAGGACTTCCACTCCCAAGGCAGCTAAACATATCAATGGTGCAGCCCTAGCAATCACATCCCATTCTGTTTTTCTCCCTTTCAGTCTTCCCAGAAGATGTCACACCATCTCTGCTTCCATGCTATTGCCTCGAACTTAACAAATGACCACTCCCAGTGGCAAGGAGCTGGGAAATGCAGTTTCTCTTCCACAGCTGGAGACCTGGTTCTCCTACTAAAGGAGAAGGAGAAATGGAGGCTGCAAGACAACCAGGATCTTCTTAACCACCATTTTGAGCTTCTCTTTTCTGAAGCATTCCCCAATATGCAGTTTCACAATCTCACCCTCTAACCGTGACCCATAGAGGAAGCATCACGGTTTTCGAAAGATGACTCAACCTCCCCATCTGCATCAGTAAAATGTCAAAGTAGAAAACAACTTTGAAAACACCTATTCCAGTGACAGTCCCTAAACTGTTTATTAGTTCAAAAAGAGAGAAGATCAAAATTGAGAACAAACACTTTAAGATTTACAACAATTTGACATTTCTGAGACATGCAAGCCCATGATTAATATAGTCATCTCACTGAATTGAGTGTAGACCTGTCCAAGTGTCACCTAATTCATGTGGTAAGTCACATGTGGCCCAAGCTGAGTGTATGTCATGTACACCAAGACCATGTCTCAGTCCTAAACGGATTGGAAATTAAAAAAAAAAAAAAAAGGTCCTGCGTAGAGAATTTGAGAAGCACTGGTCTACATCAATGTAAAGTAAGCACTGGAGCCAGAACATGGGGTTCCTGGCTTCTCAGCCAGCATCAGCTGCCTTGGTCCTGCACTGCTCTCAGCTGCTGGCACGGATGCCAGCAACTCTCATTTCTGACCACTCGGGGAGCTCCAGAGCCATTTCTAACCAGAGCTCTAACCCTACTGTGCGTGCTTCTGAAATCTGACTGGCCTCTCTGTGCCTGGACTCCAGTATTCGTGGAACAGGACCTATACACTTGGGTTCTGTGGGCCATTTCACACCCACAATTTGCCTTCATTCTTGTCCTATTCTCAAACCATTCTGGATCATTCTCCAAACTGCATAAACTGTAGAAAACTGTGATCTGGACTTTAAATATTCTAAGTATTGGGGGGAGTTAAGATGGCGGAGGAGTGGGGGACCCCGTTTTCAGCTGGTCCCCTGAGTAGAGCTGGATAGGTACCAGACCAGCCTGAACATCCACAGAATCAGCCTGAGACGGAGGAAGATACATCTGGATCTCTACAAATGAACATCTCCAGCACTGAGTATTGAGGTACAAAGCGGGGAGCCGTGAAACCGCGCACAGATATCGGAAGATAAACGGAAGGGGGAAGGAGCCGCCGTGTTCGGGCACCAGGAAGCGGTAGCCACCTGCACGGGGAAGCGGATGGGCTCACGGACCGGCATCCCCGAAACAGCAGACTGAGACCGTGAGCCGGGGAGCGCGCGCCACCAGACTTCTCACAGAGCTCCGATGTGCTCACTGGATCCAGACTGAAACCGGGAGCTTCTGGAGCACGCAGGGCGGCTAGCGGCTGGCGGTGTTAGAAACACAAAGGACAGAGACGCACCGGCCCTGGATGTGAGGGCTGGGATGCCGGGTGTGGGGCGCACATCCCGGGATGCTGCAGGGTTGAGCAGCACCAACAGTAACAGAGTTAAAGTGGACAGAACATCAGTGGAGAACGGTCCGCGATCCTTCTGTTCTGAGACAGAGGCTGAGATTCGGCCGCTGCTGCT
This sequence comes from Ursus arctos, assembly GCF_023065955.2. Lineage (NCBI taxonomy): Eukaryota > Metazoa > Chordata > Mammalia > Carnivora > Ursidae > Ursus > Ursus arctos. The sequence continues at coordinate 36,624,654 of NW_026622974.1, read as the reverse complement.
CTGACTCTCAGAAGAGGCACAGCAGACCGCCAGGGAAAGCCGCCAGAGAACAAAAGCCTGGAAATACCGGCTCAGAGAGTGCCCATCCCCATTCCCCTCACAGGGGACACGGAGACTCTAACCAAACAGGGTTGCCTGAGTATCAGCACGGCAGGCCCCTCCCCCAGAAGGCAGGCTGAAAAATCAAGAAGCCCACATCCCTGGGCGCCTGGGTGGCGCAGTCATTAAGCGTCTGTTTCGGCTCAGGACGTGATCCGGCATTCAGGAAACGAGTCCCTCATCGGGCTCCTCTGCTGGGAGCCTGCTTCTTCCCCTCCCACTCACCTGCTTGTGTTCCCTCTCTCGCTGGTTGTCTCTCTGACACATAAATAAATAAAATCTTTAAAGAAGAAGCCCACATCCCTAAGATCCCTATAAAACAAGGGGCACGGCCTGGGTCCCAGTCAATAATTTGGGCTCTGGACAACCCCGCAACCTCTCCTCATCAGAATGACAAGAAGGAGAAGTCCCCCCCCAGCAAAGAAAAGACAATGAGTCTGTGGTCTCTGCCACAGAACTAATGGATATGGATATAACCAAATTATCAGAAATGGAATTCAGAGTAACAATGGTCAAGATGATGTGTAGACTTGAAAAAAGTATTAACGAAAATGTTAATGAGAATATAGAATCTCTAAGGGCGGAAATGAGAGCGAATCTGGCAGAAATTAAAAATTCTACGAGACAAATGCAGTCAAAACTAGACGCTCTGACGGCCAGGATGAATGAGGCAGAAGAACGTATCAGCGAATTGGAGGATGGGGTAGTAGAAGAGAAAGGGAAAATAGAATCTGGACTCAAAGAAATCCATTCTCAAGAATGTAGGTTACAGGACATTACTGACTCAATGAAACGATCCAATGTCAGAATCATCGGCATCCCCGAGGGGGTGGAGAAAAACAGAGGACTAGAAGAGATATTTGAACAAATTGTAGCTGAAAACTTCCCTAATCTAGTGAGGGAAACAAACATTCGTGTCCAAGAGGCAGAGAGGACCCCTCCCAAGCTCAACCACGACAAACCTATGCCACATCACACCATAGTGCATTTCGCAAATATTAGATCCGAGAATACAGTATTGAAAGCGGCCAGGGCAAAGAAATTTCTCACGTACCAAGGCAAAGGTATCAGAATTACATCAGACCTGTCTACACAGACCTGGAATGAGAGAAAGGGTTGGGGGGGGGGCATTTTTAAAGCTCTTTCAGAGAAAAACATGCAGCCAAGGATCCTTTATCCAGCAAGGCTGTCATTCAGAATTGATGGAGAAATAAAAACCTTCCAGAATCGCCAGTCATTAACCAATTTCGTAACCATGAAACCAGCCCTACAGGAGATATTAAGGGGGTTTCTATAAAGGTAAAAAGGCCCCAAGAGTGATACAGAACAGAAAGTCACAACCTGTACAAACAAAGACTTTACTGGCAACATGGCATCATTAAAATCATATCTCTCAATAATCAGTCTCAATGTAAATGGCCTAAATGCTCCCATAAATGCCATAGGGTTGCAGACTGGATAAAAAGAAATGACCCATCCATTTGCTGTCTACAAGAGACTCATTTTGAACCTAAAGATACATTCAGGGGCGCCTGGGTGGCACAGCGGTTAAGCGTCTGCCTTCGGCTCAGGGCGTGATCCCAGCATTACGGGATCGAGCCCCACGTCAGGCTCCTCCACTATGAGCCTGCTTCTTCCTCTCCCACTCCCCCTGCTTGTGTTCCCTCTCTCGCTGGCTGTCTCTATCTCTGTCAAATAAATAAATAAATAAATAATCTAAAAAAAATAAATAAATAAAGATACATTCAGACTGACAGTAAAGGGATGGAATACCATATTTCACGCAAATGGACCTCAAAAGAAAGCTGGGGTAGCAATTCTCATATCAGATAGATTGGATTTTAAACTAAAGACTATAGTTAGAGACACAGAAGGGCACTATATTATTCTTAAAGGATGTATCCAGCAAGTGGATATGACAATTATAAATATATATGCCCCCAACAGGGGAGCAGCAAGATACACAAGCCAACTCTTAACCAGAATAAAGAGACATATAGATAAAAATACATTAATAGGAGGGGACCTCAACACCTCACTATCAGAAAAAGACAGAACACCCTGGCAAAAACTAAGCAAAGAATCAAAGGCTTTGAATGCCATACTCGACGAGTTGGACCTCATAGATATATATAGAACACTATACCCCAGAACCAAAGAATACTCATTCTATTCTAATGCCCATGGAACATTCTCAAGAACAGACCATGTTCTGGGACACAAAACAGGTCTCAACCGATACCAAAAGATTGAAATTATCCCCTGCATATTCTCAGACCCAACGCTCTGAAATTGGAACTAACCACAAGGAAAAATTTGGAAGAAACTCAAACACTTGGAGACTAAGAACCATCCTGCTCAGGAATGACTCGATAAACCAGGAAATCAAAAATCAATTTAAACAATTTATGGAGACCAATGAAAATGAAAATACAACGGTCCAAAACCTATGGGATACAGCAAAGGCAGTCCAAAGGGGAAATACATAGCCATCCAAGCCTCACTCAAAAGAATAGAAAAATCTAAAATGCAGTTTTTATATTCTCACCTCAAGAAGCTGGAACAGCAACAGAGGGACAGGCCTAATCCACTCACAAGGAAGCAGATGACCAAGATTAGAGCAGAAATCAATGAATTAGAAACCAGAAGTACAATAGAGCAGATCAACAGGACTAGAAGCTGGTTCTTGGAGAGAATCAATAAAATTGACAGACCACTGGTAAGACTTATCCAAAAGAAAAGAGAAAGGACTCAAATTAATAAAATTATGAATGAAAAAGGAGAGGTCACAACCAACACCAATGAAATTGGAAGGATTATTAGAAACTTTTAGCAACAGCTATATGCCAATAAATTAAGCAATCTGGAAGAGATGGAGGCCTTCCTGGAAACCTATAAACTACCAAGACTGAAACAGGAAGAAATTGATTTTTTAAACAGGCCAATTAATTATGAAGAGATTGAGTCAGTGATAAACAACCTTCCAAAAAACAAAACTCCAGGCCCGGACGGTTTTCCTGGGGAATTCTACCAAACATTCAAAGAAGAAATAATACCTATTCTCCTAAAGCTATTTCAAAAAAAGAGAAACAGAAGGAAAGCTACCAAACTCATTCTATGAGGCCAATATTACCTTGATCCCCAAACCAGGCAAAGACCCCCTCAAAAAGGAGAATTACAGACTGATTTCCCTAATGAATATGGACGCCAAAATCCTCAACAAGATCCTGGCTAATAGAATCCAACAGTACATTAAAAGGATTATCCATCATGATCAAGTGGGATTCATACTTGGGATGCAAGCGTGGTTCAACATTCGCAAATCAATCAGCGTGATACATCATATCAACAAGAAAAGTAACAGGAACCATACGATCCTCTCAATTGATGCAAAAAAAGCATTTGACAAAATACAGCATCCTCTCCTGATTAAAACTCTTCAGAGTGTAGGAATAGAGGGTACATTTCTCAATCTCATAAAAGCCATGTATGAAAAGCCTAAAGCAAATATTATTCTCAATGGGGAAAAGCTAGAAGCCTTTCCCTTAAGATCAGGAACACGACAAGGATGCCCACTCTCACCACTATTATTCAACATAGTACTAGAAGTCCTTGCAACAGCAATCAGACAACAAAAAGGGATCAAAGGTATTCAAATCGGCAAAGAAGAAGTCAAAATGTCTCTCTTCGCAGATGACATGATACTCTATATGGAAAACCCAAAAGAATCCACTCCCAAACTATTAGAAGTTATAGAGCAATTCAGTAATGTGGCGGGATACAAAATCAATGCTCAGGAATCAGTTGCATTTCTATACACGAATAATGAGACTGAAGAAAGAGAAATTAGGGAATCCATCCCATTTACAATAGCACCCAAAACCATACGTTACCTTGGAATTAACTTAACCAGAGACGTAAAGGACCTATATTCTAGAAACTATAAATCACTCTTGAAAGACATTGAGGAAGACAAAAAGATGGAAAAATAGTCCATGCTCATGGATCGGAAGAATTAACATAGTTAAAATGTTCATGCTACCCAGAGCAATCTACACTTTCAATGCTATCCCGATCAAAATACTGATGACATTTTTCAAAGAACTGGAAGAAATAGTCCTTAAATATGTATGGAACCAGAAAAGGCCCCGAATCGCCAAGGAACTGTTGAAAAGGAAAAACAAAGCTGGGGGCATCACAATGCCTGATTTCGAGCTGTACTCAAAGCTGTGATCACAAAGACAGCATGGTACTGGCATAAAAACAGACACATAGACCAATGGAACAGAATAGAGAGCCCAGAAATGGACCCTCGGCTCTTTGGGCAACTAATCTTTGATAAAGCAGGAAAAAACATCCAGTGGGAAAAAGACAGTCTCTTCAATCAATGGTGCTGGGAAAATTGGACAGCTACATGCAAAAGAATGAAACTAGACCACTCCCTCACACCATGCACAAAGATAAACTCCAAATGGATGAAAGACCTCGATGTGAGACAGGAATCCATCAAAATCCTAGAGAAGAACATAGGCAGCAACCTCTATGACATCGGCCAAAGCAACCTTTTTCATGACACATCTCCAAAGGCAAGAGAAACAAAAGATAAAATGAACTTGTGGGACTTCGTCAAGATAAAAAGCTTCTGCACAGCCAAGGAAACAGTCAAAAAAACTAAGAGGCAGCCCACAGAATGGGAGAAGATATTTGCAAATGACACTACAGATAAAGGAGTGGTATCCAAGATCTACAAAGAACTTCCTAAACTCAATACACGAGAAACAAATAAACAAATCATAAAATGGGCAGAAGGTATGAACAGACACTTTTCCAATGATGACATACAAATGGCTAACAGACACATGAAAAAATGTTCAAAATCATTAGCCATCAGGGAAATTCAAATCAAAACCACACTGAGATACCACCTTATGCCAGTCAGAATGGCAAAAATAGACAAGGCAAGAAACAACAATTGTTGGAGAGGATGTGGAGAAAGGGGATCCCCCCTACATCGTTGGTGGGAATGCAAGTTGGTACAGCCACTCTGGAAAACAGTGTGGAGGTCCCTTAAAAAGTTAAAAATTGAGCTACCCTATGACCCAGCCATTGCACTACTGGGTGTTTACTCCAAAGATACAGACGTAGTGAAGAGAAGGGCCATATGCACCCCAATGTTCATAGCAGCATTGTCCACAATAGCTAAATCGTGGAAGGAACCAAGATGCCCTTCAACAGATGACCGGATTAAGAAGTTGTGGTCCATATATACAATGGAATATTACTCAGCTATCAGAAAGAACGAATTCTCAACATTTGCTGCAACATGGACAGGACTGGAGGAGATAATGCTAAGTGAAATAAGTCAAGCAGAGAAAGACAATTATCATATGATTTCTCTCATCTATGGAACATAAGAACTAGGATGATCGGTAGGGGAAGAAAGGGATAAAGAAAGGGGGGGTAATCAGAAGGGGGAATGAAACATGAGAGACTATGGACTCTGAGAAACAAACTGAGGGCCTCAGAGGAGAGGGGGGTGGCGGAATGGGATAGACCGGTGATGGGTAGTAGGGAGGGCACGTATTGCATGGTGCACTGGGTATTATACGCAACTAATGAATCATCAAACTTTACATCGGAAACCGGGATGTACTGTATGGTGACTAACATAATACAATAAAAAATCATTAAAAAATAAAAAAAAATAGGGGCGCCTGGGTGGCACAGCAGTTGGGCGTCTGCCTTCGGCTCAGGGCGTGATCCCGGCGTTATGGGATCGAGCCCCACATCAGGCTCCTCAGCTATGAGCCTGCTTCTTCGTCTCCCACTCCCCCTGCTTATGTTCCCTCTCTCGCTGGCTGTCTCTATCTCTGTCAAATAAATAAAAATAAAATCTTTAAAAAAAATAAATTAAATAAAATAAAAAATAAAAAATAGAAAAAATAAAAAAAATAAATATTCTATTATCATGTATAAAAAAAAAAGAAAACTATGATCTTAACTCTCATCCAGCTTTGAAAATTCCCCATTGCCTAAAAGCCACCACTTCTGTGCTTTCTTCCTCAACACACACACACACACACACACACACACACACACACACACTTGTGTGCACACACAATGGGGAAAGCAGTGCAGACACAACCCACTGTCTTTTAAATCAACGGTCACCCTCTACTGGTCTGACCAAGTTGCTGAATTCACTGAGTTACTGCTGAATTTTTTGTGAAAGTTTAGTTTTGGTGATTGTTCACACCAGTAGTTTTTATAGATGATTTGATAGAGTAGTTCAGTGATCAATTTCCCATGTGAGTCACATTTCAGATGTTGAAGCAATTCTCCAAGACTCAACATTAAGATGTAAACGGATGAGCTTCCTTTAACACACTTTATAGCCTTTTCTATTTCTGCAGGTGTATGCCCTGCCCCTGCCTCTACCCCTGCTGGTGAAAAGTCTCTTTACAAACTCTCCTCCACCTGGTAAAAGATATATGCTTGTTCATGACAGACTATGGACTCTGAGAAACAAACTGAGGGCCTCAGAGGGGAGGGGGGTGGGGGAATGGGATAGGCTGGTGATGGGTATTAAGGAGGGCACGTATTGCATGGTGCACTGGGTGTTATACACAACTAATGAATCATCGAGCCTTACATCGGAAACCGGGGATGTACTGTATGGTGACTAACATAATAAAAAAATATGATTATAATAAAAAAAAGATATATGCTTGTTGGTTTCCAGCAACTGGTAATTTGGCAAATTGATTCTCAGAGAAATTATCTACTGTAGTTAAATTATGTTTCCATTCACATAGTCAATGATTTCAGCAGCTGGAAGCAAATTTTAGGGAAAAAAAAGGTCTTTACCCAAATCACTCTTTTTACATATACTCGGGGTGCCAAAAAGCATACCAAAAAACTATCACATCCATACCACCTCCACCCAAAAGTGTTGTTTCCTGCGCTGGCAGTTTGTATGTAGATGAGGGGGTGGGAACAGATGAGGAAGAGAGACTTGAGAGTACAGAATTAAGGCCTCTCTTTGCCTTTACCTTGATGGAGCACTTCACCATTTTAAAACACTCTCAAAGATGCTGTGTCATTGGAGCCACACAATCAGTTAACGTGTTTGCCGGGGTCCACAGTGCTCTATTTTTCAGCTGAGGTAAAGGAGGCTCATAAAAGTTAAAGGACTTCCCCCAAAGTCACACGAGCAGTAGTGAAAGGATCTGCACCAGAAACAACCTCCCAACTCTTACTCCTTTACTTGGCTCTGACTCCTACTTGGACATTTTTTATACTTGACCTAAAAGTATATCAGCCAAATACTTTTACCTATGTTTCTTTTAGGTTTTTTCATCGGTTCACCTCAGGCCATGCTTTTCCCGCCCTTTTAATACAGTTAATTTATTTTTTTATTTTTCACACAGTTCATGTGGCTGTAAACTGTTGAAGGTGAAGGCCAGGTCTTCTCCGTGGTCAGCATAGTTCACAACGTGTCTCTGGCATTCAATGGATCTCCATTTAGTTTTTCTCTTCGGCTAGACCTTCCTTGGGTGCTTTAAATATGGCCGGTGAATACTAACCAATCAAGCAGTTTCTAAGGTTCTGGCAGGAATTCTAAGGCTTGCTCACGTATAAGTTCAGGAATGACAATAATATGTCAGGCTATTTTAAACAATAAATGCAACTGTTCTAAGAACAGACAACACAAGGGTCTTTTCTCATCTCTTTGAAAACTGGAACTACAGATCAATCTAAAATGTCCATCATGTCCCCTAGAAGCTGAAGATTTCGAGTTTTCTTCTCTTAACTATACATCTCATCTGGAAGGTTTGAGCTGACTGGTGTTGAACCAAATACCCTAAAGTGGTATTACCAAACCGTTCAGTGAGAAGGTAAAATGCAAAGCATGTTGGGAAAAGAACTTAACAAGAAGGCTGCACCCACGTTAAAAGTGTAAAACTCCTTCCACAGGGGAGCTGGGACACTAAAACTTCCATCAAAGCACATGAAAATGACATCAGTGGTCTGTTATCCCCTCATAAATGGGCCAGACCTGGGCAAAGACGATTGAGCAATGTCAGCCCTTGTCAAATCCATAACAAAGTTTGACATCTGTTAAATCATTAAAGATACAAATAAAATGTTAACCAAGACGGAGAAGGAAGGGAGAGTGCTGATACTATGTATTAGGACTAAAAGTAAGAGGCCAGAAAAGATGTGATTAATTCCTGGACTTTGGAATATCACCATAGCTTGTTGGCCAAACCTTCCCAAGTTTTAAGTCCCTGGAAACAACTCTGGTAATAAAAAGACTATGGAAATCTGTAATAGATGGATTTAGGGCTTTTCACACTGATATGGCTGTTTCCACAATAAGGGGATATCCTTTGGCTCCTTGTATCTTCCTCCACATACCTGGTTTCAATTTCACGGAATGTGATTCTCCCTGACCTCAAAGAGAACTTTGTCCTTGAACTAGCTCCACAGAGCAAAATCCAAATATTGGCCTATGGTATTCATCTTAGTTTTTGTACCTGATTAAACAGTGTTTTCTATTTTCCTTGTCCTTTGAGTATGAGGCATACTAGTTTGGAAGTTCTCTTGTCCAGAAAAGAGAGGAGTTGCCCTTCAAAACTTGTAACAGAGAAAAAAGTACTTAGACATCAAGTAGCTTGTTTTACTTTCATTTTCCCGGGGTAAAAAAAAAAAGGAAATACTACATTTCCCAGATTCCTCGGCAGGTACACAGTGCTATGGGATTGATTTCTAGCCAAAAGAATGTGACCGGCAGTCACGAGTGTCATTTCCAGGCTGAGGTAATTAAGAATGGGGATGCTTTCCCCACACATCCTCTCTTTCCTTTCTGCATCAACCTTGGAAGTCAAATTCTAAATGACATAGCTACAAGAAGGGGTCAGCCTAGGTCCCTGAGTCACCAACTGGAGGAAAGATGCCACCTCATTTGTATGAGGATCTTAAGTAAGTGAGAAGTAAACTAGTATTGGCTTATCCCACTGTTATTCAGAGATTGTCCAAGAGTGCAGTTAGTATTAATTTCCATGACTAATAAACAACTTCTAGAATGTTGAAATTTTCTAAAATAAGTAAGTCTGAGGCTTACATAATAAACGCGTCATAAATGGATGGAGATGAATATGCATCCATCTGAGCTCAAGGAAACCTAACGGGCCCAAAGGGGAACAGATTCCAGACTTTATATGTGGGTAAATGGGGGCTTATTGCAGCTACAAAGGTGCAAAAGAGGAGAGGTGCACAGGAAGTACAATTCTGGACCCTTGGCCCTGTCAATCAAGGGGAGGACCATTAGAAGGAATAGCCAGAGTGTACTAACTCACAAAAAGGGACTTTCACTGCTGTGTGGGGGTGGGGCTGGGAAAGGAAGAAGGAGAATCCACAGCAGAAGGAAAAGGCAAGTAATCTGGACCACCACAACTCAATTCAATACTGGTAAGAAGGCAAACTTTAGCAGGGCCTCCAACGTGCGAAACACAAGTATGTACCAGGCCTGGCAATGAGAAGTTGGGGTGACCACTGAGAGCACATCAGTAACCTGAGGGCAGTGAGCAATAGCAGCAGAAACTCCAGAAGCACTAGTCTTCCAAGGGGGAAGAGCAGGAGTGTTGAGCCACGTGGGGCAGGCTGAGGCTCTGAGAGGGCCACGGCATGAAGGGTGGTTTGGAGGAGCTCCAGTTTAAGGTAAGCATTGAGGACTGTGGAAAGGGGCAGGACTGCAGGCCCAATGATCCACACAGTGCAAGCAGCAAGGAAACTGTGAGAATTTACCATACGCTTCTCCCACCAGGACTGTTCTACAAGACAGTTTGCTGGTTCTGCCGATAGCCATATTCTAGAATCTGCTAAAGCCAGAAGGGGATCCAGAGGCACACATTTTAATAGAACGCAGCTGTCTTCTCGCTCCTCCTTTCTACCTCCTTCCCCTGGGAGAGCTTCAGGGAGTTGGCAAATGTGGCCAAGAAAATTATGCCAGAGGAATAGGCAGGCCTTGCCGAACCCCCCCTCATGGGACAGGTAGACCCCATTGCTGGCTGCCTACCACATTGCTCCATACTCTCTATCTACACTCATGAGGGGGAAAAGTTCTTCCTCATATGCCTCTCTCTTTTGTCATCATAAAGCCTGTTTTCCTTCTCTCACACTCTGTACATCTGCTAAGGAAAGGGGCTGGATATTTGTTCTAGATCATTTGGCCTGTCCCCCACAAATAAGAAACACAAACCTCGCTATGCACCCGGGCTGACACGGAGATAAGAGAGCAGGACTCCGCAGAGAAGGAGGCCTAGGTGCACCAGCCCTCCCCAAGTTTAGCCTTCCTTCTTTCACACCAAATTAGGGGATGTTAGGAATAACGGGTAAGATTTTATTCACTCAAAAATATTTATGGAGTACAGTGGTGCAAAACGCTGGAGTAGCTCTTTTGGAAACACTGATGTAGACACCGTTCCACTGTTCCCACTGTTCCCACTGTGCCTGTGCGGTGGGCTTATGGTACGACAGAGGAGATAAGGAATAGTTTCCAATAAGTTTAGTGTAAGGAAGGATCTGTTATGTGCCCAAAAGATGGAGCAACAAAATGCCATGAGGGCTTATTCAGAGAAAGATGAGATTACTGTCAGTTGGATTCAGGATCATACAGTTGCGGTGTATGCGATATCACTGAGATCACTTCATCTAAATACTTCAGGTGGACGCTCAGGATGTCAGATGATGACACAGGTTCATGGAGCCAGTGACGGAGCCAACAAAGCCTTGAGACCCTTCCTTCCGAATCCAAGTCTTTGCCCACCCTGCTATGCTATGCTGCTTCTTGGCAGCTAAGTCATGGGGCTGCCTGAAACAAATTACCTGCTGTTCTAGATTCAGCCAATCAATGCATCAACATGAGGAAGTTCGTGAGCTTGGGAAGCTTACAATCTAGCAGAGCAGGTCAAACACGTACAGGTACACTTCCATACTCTTCTAAGATACAACTAACCTCAGAAAACATAGAGACTTAGATTTAACCCATTATCAACCTACAAGATTTAGCAGGAGGAAAAGGGTGACAGTTTAGTGGGTACTGAGCAGGTGAAAGAGGGAAGAAAGAAGAGGGTCAAAAAGAGAAGATCTCAGAGGCCGATTGCCTGGATAATCTTAAGTGGTGAATCCAGGACAGAGAATTTGTCTCCATAAAACCTAGAACCACTCCTGGGTTCTCAGCAAGTACTCAGTTTAAAAGGTCTACACAGTAGCAGACAGGGTGGAGGGAGGATGGGGGAAAAGGGAGTATCACTTGGTATTTTGCTCCTGGCCCCAACCCCCAATTTTTGATATTTAATAGAATACTGACTTTCCACAGTGACCTATAAAACCTTCGTCCTCCCATTCCCCTCTAACATAATACTCAGAGATCTATCTACCTCCTCTTGGAGCTCATTCATGCAGTAACTTATCCCCATATCAAGTGATCCTGACAGCTGCCATCCTCTGGTGATTAGGAGTGGGACTGCTGTATAGGACTCACCAGTGGGCCTGCAGCCTCTGGGACTGAGCCACTCCTATCCTTGCTGTTGCAGAGCAAGGCCTCTCTTACCAACATCCTCTTCTCTTTCCAGAACTTTAACCACTATGGGCAAGTAAGGAGGGTAAGGGAACTCAGAGACCTTGCTCGTTTAACTGTACTAACAAATCTTCAAGTCCAAACATTGGTATTCTTATTTTCTCTGAAGCCCAAAGATAGTAGTACCCTTGAATACTATATATTGCTGTGGAAAAGGAGAAAGGAAACTAACATCTGTGTTATGTTAATGACAATAAAAACCAGCAGTAATAACCTAGCACTTACAAAACAAAAAGTCTCTTAATGCCAGGCTCTGGACTACCCTCTCTATAAGCCTATGGGATAGATTGTTCCCATTTTATAAAGAAAACTGGCTCTCAGAGAGAGAGATTAAGTGCCTTGCTAAGGGCTACAGCAGAACCCTATGTGCAGAAGCCAGCACTGAATTCAGGTCTTCCTAATTCCAAAGATTCTTCCAGACACCAAACTGCCTCTATGTAGAGAAACAGCTTTATTTTAACTGTAACAAAGTAAAAAGATCCCAAATGAGTATCTGAGTGGGGGGGGGAGCTTCTGGAGGAGGGAAGCAGTTGGTCTCACAAATGGAACATTCGAGTATCGTTATCACCACCACCACCACCACCACTACCGCAGGGAATTCCTTGCGTACTGTAAGGAACTCTGTGATTTCTCCTTGTGCTCAGTGAGAACAATGTTTCACTTTTGCTGCTAGGAGGCTCAGAGACAGATTTAAAGTTCTTCTTTAATAACTGTCTAGTACTCCATATACATATCAGAGTTCTTATTTTCTTCTCATCCTGACCCAAGGTTATGATTTCTATTTTATCTTGTTCTAATCAGTTATTCATCATTTTCATATTTATTTCTTACATGGATTCTCATGAGACTCCTTAAAACTTTAGTGGAATAAGATAAGGTATGCATGATATTAATTAAAACATAACTTACCTGGCTAGAGCTTTCATCTGCAGCAATCACACAGATTCTTCAGTCCTTTGAATTCTATTGCTAGCAAATCTGAAAAAAAAAAGAAAAAAGAAAAAATCAAGACACCATCTGGCTGTCTTTGGAAAGACAGAGGTAATTCAGGTCTTTGATCTGCTCCGCACACGGACTGGGAGAGGGAGAGAGGACCAAATCTCCCTGACACAGACAATCGCTTGCTTTATTAAACAAGTGTCTTATATTATACACAGAGAGTAGTGCATTATGTGGATGCACAAGAAAAAATTATGATGAAAAGTAGATACTGAGCATACTGAGTACTCTGGGTTTTGAAACATTAACATCACAGCTGTTTCTAATAATTTTTCTCTAACTGCAAGCTTATTTCCACAATATGTACTAATGTAACTGTAACTGCCCCAAAATGTTTTTCATTTTTTTAAATGAAGTCTTCTTAGAAAGAACTACACAACTGAGAGCCCATAACCATCTTAGATCACTACCCCATACTCAGGTTATATTGCATTCATTTTTTGGTCTGCTATGATTCAAGATGGGGCAGTTCGAAACAGCTGACCTAAACACTTGTGAAATATGCCTTTCTAAACAAAACACCACCACAAAACAAAAGAGGACCTCATTAATAAGAGATGTCAAGAAAGTTATTAGGTGGTGTGCTCTGGGCTTTTAAATGGCAATGGCAATGGGGGAGAAGTGCATTCCTAACCCATATCTGGGGCGATGGTAAAGGTAGGGTCGTGGGAAGCTGACTGAGAAATCTCCGCTGGCTGCCCCAGGGCTTGGGGAGATTGAAGGCTTCCGTTTGAGGGTTGCCTTATATAATTAAAACTCGGGTTTACCTGCAGTCACGTGCAAAGAAAACCTGTGTTACTCTTCCTGTTAGGTTCCTCCTCCTAATTACCTTCCATTTGCACTTGTCTCCTTCCCTCTAGCAGATACTTCCTTTCCCGGATGGTTTTGTGTTTTGGGGAAGGGTTGGGAGACTTCTTCCTTTTAGGGCCTCTCCGCGCAGGTTTGACAGGGTCAGAAGCCCATGACTTCTCTGAGGCTGGTTCTCCCGCGCGACTCGGGGTCGCCTGCAGCGCGTCCGCAGATCCGGACAACCCACACGACTTCCCTTTCGGCCTGAGTCGCCTCGGCCGGCGCCCCGCTCCTGCTCCCGCCTGGGGTCGCGGAGGCCCACGGCTGCTGCCCGAGGCGGCGAGGTGGAGGGGTCGGCTCGGAGCCTCGTACAGGGCGCCGGGCCGGGCCGAGCCCCCGCCCCGCGCTCCGGCTGCGCCCCCCGCCGGAAGTATGGCGGGCTCCGCAGAGCCTGAGCGCCCACGAGCCCCTTCCCGGAGGAGGTCGCAGGCCAGAGCCCGAATTACCTCGAAATTGCGGCACGCGGCGGGATAGCGGACAGCCTCTCGGCCGATCCCACTCCCTCCCCACCGGAACAGATGACCCCAGCACCCCGCGGTCCAGCCCCGCGAGGATCAGCGGCCCAGCGGAAACGCTGCGCAGGTTAAGGCTGGGACGTGGTCAAGGTCAAGAAACAACGAAGTGCGGCACCGCGTCTGGAGCGCAGCTCGTCGCCGCCAGCCCTGCCGGCCCCCGAGTGCTCTGGAGGAGCGGGCCACCGGCCGGGGCGCAGGCCTGGACCTGAGGTCCGGGTGGATTGGGGTTTACGCCCCGGGGTGAGGAAGCGCCGGGCGGCGCGGGCCCGGGCGGCGGGGCGGAGCGCTAGCGGGGCGTGTGTCGCCGAGCCCGGGAGCCACGGAGGCCCAGGCCTGCGCCGGACGCGGCCGCAGGGGTCTGCGCGGGCGCCCAACTCCCGGGCGCTGCCCCAGAATTAAAACTCCCCGCGGGAGGGGAGGGGTTTTCGGTTTTCACTCACGTTGCTCTAAACCTGTGTTTTAAACGGAATTCTTAATTTAAAAAGAAGACAAGAACAGCCTTCCCCCCCGCACTCTAGTCCCTCCTCGGCTCTACGGTGCTAACCCGGCTTGAGAGCCTGGGAAGAAGCCGCACGAGCACGCGCACTCGCACGTACGGGCGCGCGCACACGGCACGCCAGCCACACTCGTTAACCTACGGTCCTCCTCACCCCGAGGCTGCTCCGCTAGGGTGCTGCGGCTTTAAGGTTTGGGGAAGTTTTTGAGGAGTTTGGTGATCCTTATTAGTAGCTCCCTCGCAGGAGCCATACGCCGCGCCAGGCGGTGGCCGAGGCTGCGCACCCTTCTCGCCAGCAAGGGAAGGCGCAGGGGGCCACACTAATCAATAACTCCCAGCGACCACTGAACAGCGAGGGCCTTTTCAGGGCACACGCCCCAAGAAATGATCTATTTATTGTTCGCACTTACTGTGCACTTAGCACCGAGAGGGTTGTTCTTTGCAGTTATCAACAGAAACCCGCGGTCCGCGGCCCGGATTCACTTTGGCCGCTGAGCGCGAGTCCGCCCGTAGCCGCGCGTCGCCGCCATCGGCAGCGCGAGGTCTCCGGCTTCACCATTCCAACAGGTGGCGAGGACCGGCGGCGACCGGTCGGGGCGCCCCTTGCCCTGCCTGACCTGCAGGTCCCGGGGTGCCGTGGCCAGCCACCTCGCTCCGAGGAAGAGGGCGCGGGCTCGGCGGGAGCCGGGGTTCCGGAATGGGGCGTGCGCGCTGCGTAACGAATGCGCAGGCGGCCCCGGACCGCGAGCAACTACGGCGCCGCCGCAGAGAGCTTCCCGGGGAGCCACCCTTGATTTCCCCTAAAAAGAGTTTAATTGTTAATAGCTAAGACGGGATATGCCTTTCAAGTGACTTGGGCAGAGAAGCTCCTCCAGGATCCAGACACAGTCGAGGTTGTGACTCCCTGCTCGTCACCCCCCACACACACACCGTGCCAAGTGTGCCTCCCTTAGTCCTCTTTGATTTACACACACACCCACACACACCCCCCACTGGAAAACTCGAGATGGTGAATTAGGGGGTCGCTGAGGCGTAGCCCTGCCTTTCTCCGCCAGTGTGTCCCGTCTGGGATGACTCGGAACGCGGGACCGAGTCCTGTCCCCGCTCGAATCCCCGCGGCCAAGCCCACTCGGGCCAGGCCGGCCGAGCGGCTGCTGAAAGTCCCTGCGGCGCGCGGCTCCGAGGGAGCGCGCTGCTTCCCGAAGCCGCCCGCGATGCTGATTTATGCTCCAGCGGCTCGCGAAAACCCCAACGCTTTGGCTGGGTTAATTTTTGTCAATTGTTCTTCATCACACTGAGATAGTTTGCAGCTCGAGGCGGGTCTTATTTATCACCCTGCACATTTGAAATACAGTCAGACATAAAAATAACTGACTCTGGGACTCTGGCGCAATATTGGAGCCGTCGGGGAATAATTTGGCTAACTGACTTGGACGTTTCACCTTCTAAACAGAAATGCAACTCTCAGTCAAACTGTAAATCAGATTGTCTTCGGCAATGGGGGGGGGGGGAAGCACCAAACCCCAGAGGGGAACGCAAACAAAATGAAAGAAAACGCAGATATTGACCAAAGCAAAATGAGCTTTAGAAACCCAGACTGGATCTTAATTTTAGGCGTGGGACCTCATCGGGAATGTGAATTCCTAAATGTTTTACCAGCCAGATCCGTCCCAGAAATTCTACGGTGCCCCGGAAGCTGAACTGATTTCTTCATTTCTTTTTACCGTTATTGCTGTTTTTGTTACTAAATAATAACGAATTATAAATGCTGTTTTGGGGTCTCCTTGACGAGGTCTAATTATAAATGTTAACGAGAGGGCGCAGAACGGTTTGGGAAGGACTGGGTAGGAGCCACGAAGTGACCTAACGCTTGGAAAAGAAGAAAATCAGAAATTACCCTTGCACTCTCCTTGTTCACAAAGTTCTGTGAATAGATAGAAAATCTGACAGTCTTTTCTACGCCTCAGAGATTACTTTCTCCCCGCCTATGTGGAAGCCCCTAATAATGAAAGCTCAATTTCTTACCGCCCCACTTAGACCAAGTAGTTTAAAGCCTAGCCATGTCTAGCCTTCGGTAAGGCAAGAACTGGAAAAGAAGAGAAAATCCATGCAGTCGACCACTCAACAGTTGATCATAAAGGGAAACTCAGAACACAAACAAATAAAACTTATGCTGGGGAAGGGTGCATCTGCTATTATTCTGCATTATTTCTACTCCCAGGTAAATTTCGTTCTAGCACAACAAAGGGGAGATCATCCTCCTGCTTTCACAGAGGAAATTTGAGGACCGTTTTCTTGACCTGAACCCACAGCGACCTTACCTGTAGGCACTTGCCCCACTTTTAGGGTATTTAAACAAGTATATATTTGTTTAAACTCCTTTTTTGACCAAGTCCTTTCACATAACTTGCTTCTTACATTTCCCCAAAGAAACTTGAATAAGAGAGCTGTGACTTTTAAACTCCACAAATTAAAATTAAATTTAAAGATACCACAGGGGGCTTCAGGTAGAAAATTGGAGGGATTATTTTAAAATAACTTTGAAGGGTTAAGAGATAATACTTTGGTAGTTGATAGTACTTGGTATCCATTGATAATACTGAATATATAATATTATGATTGCAATCAAAGTATGTAGTTTCTAAGGTGTTAAATGAAATAAAATTTAATCTTTTGATGGGAAAAAGATCAGCAAGTAGTGGGCTTTTTTTTTTTTTCTCAAGAGTAAAGTGAACTACTGTGTTTTTGACATTTGTAGGATCCAATTCTTAATCTGATGGTTTTTATATCGGCCCCAACCTGGATTTCCCCAAGTTGACATCTCTGCTTCTTTGAAGGGGGATCTCAATAAATTCAGAACGCTATGCTGATGGGCAGTTCCCCTGTTGTGAGTCATCCTTTGCCAATAGAGGGTCGGATGTCCTTTTCAGTATAACCAGCTGGGAAATTAAAGGGAATGTGTCTGCTTTTCCACGTGTTTTTTTTTTTTTGTTTTTCCCCCTTTATTTCTAACACATCAAGACGAGTTCTTTCTCTTAGAATTCCAAACCACAAATATCTCCAAAAACATATATTTCAAAAATTAAATCTACAGATGTACTACATACTGCGAACCCTATAAAATGCGTTTACAATGCTGACTTAAAGAAAAAAATTTATAACTTTCATATGTACCTTCCTTGTGCAATAGGCAACTGCCATATGTTTCCGACTTCCACAACTCAGTTTTTCCTGGACATCTGTAGCAGGTAGTGAGTGCTTCTTAAAGTACATTTTATGTAATTTGAGAAGGAACCCGCACCAAAGACTAAAGGTTAACATAAAAAAGCAGAAGTCTTTCTAGAAATGCTAGTTATTCTAAATTTACATCACCTATTACCAATGGCCTGAGATGGTTTTTTCCCTCCCCTTCTTCATGAGGTTGGATTTGGAAATGCAGTATTGTATATGCCAAGGATTCTTTACAAGCAACATTTCCAAAACATCGAAATGTTTGGGTAGATTTCCTCTTGTTACTACTATTCTTTAGGCTTTTGCTTGAAGATTCTCATTGGGCTCTTCCTGAAAACCCGGGTTGGAAATATATCCCAGTAAGATTGTTTTATTTAAGACAAAGTTTAATATTTTTATATTCCCCCCTAAGTTTTTAGAGGGAAAAGAACTCTAAGATTTTCATTTTTCATTGATCTCAATTGTTCATGATACACTGCTTAAAGGATGGAATGGTTCACACAATTAAAAGTGAAAAAACAAAACAAAACCAAAAGTCATGCAGAAACGTCATAGTTTGTTGTCAAATATTTTGCGCACGTGTTTAAATTCAGGGTTCATTTCCACTGTTAATACAATTTTTCAATAGCTCACTTCTTTTTGTGCAATTCCTATGCTAACTTTAAATTATTGTTAAAAATCTTTTCATTCAGCTGAAACTGAAATGTCTCATCTGTCAGTAAAAAATATGAATAAATCCCAGACACATTCTTCATTGTTTATACTTTCAGCAGATTATATAAATGTGCACAAAATTTCCACTGTTTAAGAACTTTGGTATCTACAGTTGTGAAAAATGAGAACAAGGCCCAATTTACAGCCAATTAAAGGATGTAATAGTTTTTATAAAAAGCTAAAAACCATAGCTAGTAATTATTAAATGACGCTTAGTTAGGAACACTTAGTTCCATTTTCAATTCATTTTAGTAAAGTAGCAAGTTCAAGATAATCTTTGTTTGTAGGGAAATAGTATTAAATATTTAACTCAAAGAATATGAAGGTACATATTTTAAAAATCAATTTAAACAATTTTATATAGTATGAGCTACTAAAATGCCCATTAACTATTTAGAGGATATAATTTAATTTCCCCATTCACTGTCTCAGTTGGATTTATATCCAAATCAGCCTGTTGCAATGTTGGTATCAGCAAGGTCCAACTACCCATCCTTGGGTATTCATTTACATCTGATGTTAATTCTATTACTTCCTTCAAGCCATCTTATATTTGAATCAGGTTTTAGTGATAAAGTGTGACCTTCTTGGACATTTCTGTTAGTAACCCCTAACTGTAGGGCTGTGGGAGGAGTGTGGGTCAATGAATGAGGAAGTGAAGCAGCGATTTTTTTCAGCCCAGGGTGAAAAATAGTTGCAGTATAGTCTGGAGGCAGAGCAGATACTGCTGGAAATTGGACATGAATGGGGAGCTCATTCGCCCAGCAGAGTGAGTTTTGCTCTGGACACCTCACAACCCCTCCACTCCGGAGGTCCGAAGCCCCATCTCTCTCTTCCTTTCCCTTCTCCAAGCTGGAGAACTTGGAGGTGGGAGAAATGGAGGAATGAAGACAAGCTTAACCTCAGAGGGCACTTTCCTTTGGCTTTACCAAAACCTTGCACCTCTTCTAAGCCCCAGCGAGAAATGAGCCTTGATTTAAAAACCAACATTACAGGACATTCTCTCTGGGTCCCCTGGAGCCCTGGAGGGCTCTTCCGTAGGCTGCTGGAGTTCCTTCGCAGATGGACCCAGTCTCAGATGATCAGAATTGTGAAACAGACTGGTTGTTGAAGAGAAGAATGGTAAACAGGCGCCAACCCATGAGAAGGTGCTGTCTGTGTGTGCTATTTGCTGCAGAAGCGAGCAGGGAGGAATTGCGGTTCTGGATGATTTTCTCCGCGGGGCCTGGGTTTGCAGCTGGAGCCCGAGACTCCGCAGAGAAGCCCGCGAGAGCGCAGCCAGACCGACCCTGGCTGCCTGCATCTATTCCTGTAGACTTTGTAATCTTGCAGATTATACTTTAGTATTTTTATTAACCCAAATCGGAGGGAGAAGCAACAAGAGTATGTACAAGGAGAAGGAAGAGAGTGGGAAAGGGTAGAAAGGAATGGAGGAGAGAGCGGAGCCCCAGCCCACGTGTGTGGCGCGGACCTGTGACTGGGCGGCTGCCGGCATCCCTCGCCCTTCCCAGATCAAGTTACAAAGCAACACAACCAAATAAGTATCTCTCTTGGGGCTTGGATTGGGCCTTCCTTCACCCGACTTCCTTCACCCCATCTATTACTCTATTTCTTGCTAGGTTAGTATTTTAGCAAATAATAAAATGTCTTTCTATGCGTGGGAAAGAAGTCCAGATCCTGTCTGTCTGGAAATTCGGAGATTATGTGGTGCATCTCGAGTTCAGAGGCAAAAAACAGACCCTCCTGTATGCCAGGGTAAACCTCCCTGTGTCGGATTGTTAGTCTGGGAAATCAAATATGAGTTTGGAAACTTACAACGATGTCAAGTGTAAAAGAAAAAAGAAAAACAAAAAAAAAAAAGAAGAAAGAAAAAGTCTATTTAGAGAATGAAATCCTCGTGCATAGGACTTTAAAATTTGGAATGAAAAATAAACATTGTTTATAAATAAAATACAAAAACATAAGACAAAATACAAAAATATAAACATTAGTAACTTGGGTAAGAAACAGCAAGCTATGTCTAAACATAGATAGATAGTTTACAATGAAAGCACAGCAGGAGCCTACCGAAAGAATGAGCTTCAAAAAAGAATCTTTCCAACGATCCAATTTTAAACCGCGAAAGAAAGAAGAGAAAGAAAGGAGAGAAAAGAAAGAAACAGAAGGAATCAGATATTCTTTTTAATCGTCCCTCCCCGCTTCCCTCCTCCCCCAGTTAGTTTTGCTGTCTGTCTGGATACAGATCCCACTAGGTACCACTCTCCCAGACCTGGGTATCCAAGGCTGTTATGCCCTTTCCCCTCTCGCCAAGTCTCTGAGACAGACCCACTCTGATAATGTTCTTCCCTGGGTGGCTTTTATTTGAAATAGAGCCTTGCTAGTCTTGCCAGAGGGCTGACAGTTTAATTCAGTTTTAATCATTTCCTTAATGTAGCACAACCTGGGAAAAGACGTTTTCTCTCTTAAAGTGACAGGAGGCGCACGCTCCCTGTACATCCGCTCTCCTCCACGTTTACACGTGCGCAGGTGCACACACGCGCATCCGCGCACACAGGCCCATACCGACAAGTGCGCACACAGACAAGTGCGCACGGGCGTACTCACGTGCACACAAGCACAGACATGTGCACAGGCGCACACGTGTTCCACCGAGCTTTTCTTCTGCCAATTCGAGTCCTGTCCCGTTTCTTTTGCTCTCTCGACAGGCAGAGTGCAAGGCCCTGGCTTGGCCCTGGCACGCGCAAGCCACGCTTTAGAGAAAACGCCTTGTGAGGGCGTTGGCTTCCCCTTCACTCCGAAGGCCAAGAACCCTCCCGCCCGCGGACTCTGGGAGAAGTGAGGCGCCTCCTCTCCCAGAGCAAAGGCCCTGGTGCGGTGAGGTCTGCGACTAGGGGCTTTGCGGGGTCGAGTACAGCTGGTCCTGCTAGGTCCGGAAGCCTGAGCCAGATTCAGCGCGAATCAGAGGCCACGAGCGGCGGCGGGGCTCTACAGCTACGCTTCCTGAAGCCTAGTCTAGACCTGTGCTAAAGGGACCGACGCTTCCTCCTGCCCTGGGCACCTAGCGCACACCTGGATTATTGCTAAGGGCCACGTTCTGACATCCTGGGTATCTGCGAGGCCCAGCTTTCCAGCTTGTCGTCTATGTGGACACAAGTACTCCAGTGTCTGTGCGTTCCGGGGTCTGCGCCCCTTTCTGCCCTGGGTAAAGGTGAAAGAAGTGGCAGAAGGATAGAGGAGGTCTTTGAGCAGCATGACCTTGAGCGCGACGTTGCGGGCCGTGTAGTCCCTTCTATACCAGTTTGAGCTGCAGAGCATATGCACCCATCTACAAGGCAAGCTTCACGTCTGGAAAACGCGTTCGTCCATGGCAGCCTCAGGTTTTTCAGGATGAATGGCTGTTTCTCGGGCCCTTGGGCGGGTATAGGCCTGAGGATCCTGGCGACTCCACCCATAGGCCTCACAGCCTTCTCCAAGGTCTCAAGGGCTGCCCGAAGGAGCCTTGGGTCGCTCCTTCGCGTCGCTGAGTCTGGGCCTGCAGTGGGGGGCTGGGACCTCGCAGGCTGCTGATGAGGGCTTCAGACGCCCGGTGCGCGGAGCTCCAGGAGCAGCCTCCAGCCACATTTGCACACAACCCCCCTCTTCCACTCCCACTCCCAGCGCGAGCCCTCCAGGTGGCCTCTTTGCTCTCCCCGGCCCTCTTCCCCTTCCGCTAGGCTTCAGAAACTGGGTTTGCGCTTACATTTTAGGCCGTATTACCCGCCTGGGGCGCCCTCCCAGGTCTGCACAGCTCCAGACTGTTTGCAAAGCCTTCTTTTACAAATGCAAAACATCTTCCAGTAGACTCTGTTTCTCAAGCTTTTAGAAAAGCCCTCTTCCTTGAGGGTGTTACCCAGGCGTTTTGACCCTGGCTGGTGGGGCCCCGCCGAGCGGCGAATTCCGAATTCGTAGATGCTCCTGGGCGCCGCCTGCTCAAGGTCCCCCGGTTCTAGTTACCTCGGATGAATGGCGCGTTCCCCCGGAGCTACGGTAAGAAGATCTCAGTGGCGAAGCTACTCCCTATCACTCTACTGAAAGCTTAGAGAGAAGTCAGAGGTAACGAGGAAGCCAGCAATTGTGGAGGTTGAATTGAGCGAGAGAGAGGGGAAACTACAACAACAACAACAACAACAACAACAACAACAACAACAACCCTTCATCGTGTCTTTCACACCAAAGATTTAAGAGTAATATGTATCAGGAATTTTCTTCTACACGAGATTTGCTCTATTTACACCAAAACCATTTTGGGGGTTAGTCCTGACCAAAAAAAAAATCGAGTTGAAACTATGAAGTCTATGGATGCATGATTGGTGTTTTTTAATTAAAACACGTTCTTTTTTTTTTTAAGGTTTGCCTTAAAGAAACAAGTTGGCTCTTTAAAAGCCTGAGAAAAGAAGTGGCAAATTGTTTAAAGCAGGACAAATACGGAGTTAGGTTAAATCACAGAGACGTTTTTAAAAACAGCAGTGGAAATTTTATTGTATCTTAAAACATCTCACCTTGAGAAGTTTTTAGCAGATTTAAAACTAAATCTTTATCATTGAAGACATACAGAATTAAAATCCCACGATTTAACGTTTTAAAGTTAATTGTCATCACGCTTTGAAAGGAAAGGGAGGCTCCGGAAAGGGCGTGCTTTTACATACTAGTAAAGATGAGGGACTAAGCGATAATGTAAAATGTTGCTCTCCGAAATGTAAAGGATTGAAATATACCTTGAATTCCCACACCCTCCCCAAGAAAAAGCCAATAAGTAAAATGTAAACATAGATAAATAAGCAAGTCCGATGCCATTCGTGGCAGAGTGGGCGCTACTAAATGCAGAAACGTTTAAATGAGAAAACACGGGCCTGCTGGCTGTGAATTGTTCCCACTCAAAAATGTTCTGAGTTGTAGCAATATCAAGTGATAAGGGAGTGGGACTGGACTTTAAAGTTTCTCGGAAGATTCTTGATATTCTAACGTGGCGATCATCTCGCTTTAAAGCCGGAGCCTCACCCTTTCCAGGTCTGGGTGAGGAAAACTAGAGACTGGGGCTGGACTGGGATGTGGCAGCCAGAGAGACTGACCGGGTTCAGCGCCCGGGGCTGGCACTTCCAAGCCAGACGGCGGCGCTTTTCTCTCCCTCTCTCTCTCTCTCTCTCTCTCTTTTTTTTTTTTTTTTTGAGACCTTGTAAGGAGGTGGGCGCGGACTGCACGCAGTCGGCTCCGCCTGATTGGCTGGACTTCCGGGTGATTGACAGGGCCCCAGACTCCACCTCCGCCGCTTTATTGACACTAATGAGCAAGTTCTTCCCACCGCTCTCCTGCCTGGAAGTGCTGACAGATCAAGGCAACAAATTTCAATTACAATCCCTAATTTGTGTCCGCAGAGTGTTTTTTACCCCTGTTAGTCCTCTCTGGCGCATCAGTCGAAGCAGATCTTGGAGCAGCAGTAGGAGGTGGAGGGGGTGGGAACGAAGGAGAGCAGCAGTGAGAGCGCGCGCGAGAGACCGAGGGAAGGAAACTTGGCGGGCGCGTCGCTGGTTCCTCGGATCCCGACACGAGCGAGAAAGAGGAAACGCCAAATTTGTTTTTGCCTGCGGCAGGGCAGGGGGCAGATCGGCCTGCGGGAGGCCCCGAGAGTCGTTCAAAGTTTGGCGGGGGAGTCGAGCGAGTGTGCGTGCGCCCGCGCGGGTGTATGTGCGTGAGGGGCGGGCGGGCGCCGGGCGGCGGGGATGGCCGAGAAGCGGAGGGGCTCGCCGTGCAGCATGCTGAGCCTTAAGGCGCACGCCTTCTCGGTGGAGGCGCTGATAGGCGCCGAGAAGCAGCAACAGCTTCAGAAGAAGCGACGGAAGCTGGGCGCGGAAGAGGCGGCCGGGGCCGTAGAGGACGGAGGCTGCAGCCGCGGCGGTGGCGCCGGTGAAGGGGGCTCCTCGGAGGGAGACGAAGGCGCTGCACTCCCGCCCCCGCCTGGGGCGGCATCCGGGCCCGCCCGGAGCTGCGCAGACCTGGAACGGAGCTGCGGCTCCCGCGGAGCCGCGGGTGAGTCGGCCCTTTCCCGCCCAACTTCTTCCCGCCGCGTCCCTCCCGGCCCCGCGGGGCCGCACGGCCGCGGGGACCGGAGCGTCTGCGAGTGAAGGGCGAGCGCGCGCCGCGCCCCCAGCGCCTGAGGCAGTTCAGCCTCCAGCGCTTTGGCCTTGGGTGTCGGGGCGCGAAGCTCACAGCCGCCCCGGCCGCTCTCGCCGCTCGACTCGGGTCGCCCTCCAGACGGTGAAAGCGCCGCTCCCAGCCTCGCTCCCGGCTGCCGCCGCCCCCTTGGCGACCCGCGCCGGGGCCGCTGCTCTTCGCGGCTCCCGGCGCCGCAGGTCTGTGCCTTCCGCTTCTGCCTCCCTTGGGGTTCCAGCCAATGGGTGCTCTTTTTTCTTTCCTCACTTTTAAAAGCGAGGGGGTGGGGGGAGCCACGGCCTAACCCCCCCGGCACCGGAACGAATGCCCTAAACAGTTCGGGCGAACCAGGAAGAGGGCGGCGTGCTCGCAGACGTGGTTTCCCGAGGGGCAGCGAGCCCTTCCTCCCTCCGGATTCGGCTGCCGGGGCCGTGGGCCTCCGAGGGCTGGCTCTTCTCGCCCCTCGCCGCTCGGCGGAGGGGCTCAGGGCGGTCGGGGGTTGGCGGGAGCCGAGTCTGAAGAGCTCTCTGGAGGATGCCGCTGCCCGGGCCCCAAACGAGGGGCCTCGCACGCCCGACGGGAGAGGAGGCCCGCGCGCTTCGGACCGGGGACCGGACGCCGGGCGGTTTTGCTGCGTGCGTTTCGGGTCGCGGTGTGTCGGGGTCCGCGGTGGGGCTCTGGACGCGGGCACCCATCTCGGGCTCAGCCGGCACGTATCCTAGACCCCGGGGGCCGCGCGGACCTTGTCCGGGGCCTTGACCCGGGGGAGGCCGGGAGGGAGGGGTGGACGCGGCCCTCCCGCTACTGCGGGACTCGGTCCTCGGAGGCCCCGCCGGCCCGTCGAGTCCCGTCGGCGCGCAGAGCCGGGGCTAACTAACCCCTGGGCCTGCTCCTTAGAAGAATCCGAAGGCACGGGAGCTTTCCCTTTTCTTCTGGTCCTTTTCGCCTCCCAGCCGCCCTCGGGGGTCTCCCCGTCCAACTTCCTCTCTCGCGAGCCCTCACCGTTACCCCTTTTTGCCCTTTGCTGCCCAGGCGGCTGTGAGGACGGCTTCCTGCAGGGCGCTTCCCCGCTGGCGTCCCCGGGAGGATCCCCGAAGGGGTCCCCGGCGCCCCCCCTGGCACGGCCGGGGACCCCGCTGCCCTCGCCGCAGGCCCCGCGGGTGGATCTACAGGGAGCAGAACTCTGGAAGCGCTTCCACGAGATCGGCACGGAGATGATTATCACCAAGGCGGGCAGGTAAAGGGCGACCTGTGCGGGCGTCGGGCCTGGCCTCACCCCACCCCGTGATGGGTCAGGAAGGACAAGGGCCTGCAGAGCTGTGCAGTCTCCGGTTAGCAGTTTTGCACAGACAACACAAGGCCCGGGTTGTGGTTCACTTTTGAGACTGGCTGTGCCTGCCTACACCCGAGTGCCGTCGGTGAGGGGCCCAGCTCCGCCGCCCTCTTGGATGTTGGGGAGAAAATCCCCGTCGTCGCCCGTGCGGCTGCGGCTGCGGGTGATACCCCGCGTGCTGTGTAGTTAGACACTCCTGCTTATGCATACGTCTGTCCAGGCGTGTATTTAGGCTCTAGTTACCGTTTCTGGAACTACTGAACAGATGACTTTCCTCAACCCCCCCCTTAAAACAAAACAAAACGCAGTTTACTCTTGAGAAAACTATGATTTGTTTTTTTGTTTTGTTTTGTTTTGTTTTTTGTTTTTTTGCTTTTTTTTTTTTTTAGATTCCAGACTTCCAGGCTGGTTCTTTATCAAAAGATTTCCTAGCAATGTAAGAACGGGATGTCTTGTGCTATTTTGCTATGATACTAGAATGAAAAGTTACTGGAATCATCAGTAATACATGTATAATCCCTGCAAGAATAATTACCCGTTTTTTAAAAACTATTCTGTTTGTAGATCCAGTTACATGGCTGTATAGTTTTTTTCTAAATGAAATCCAACGCATTCGTCTAAATTTGCTGAAGAATACTAAAAAAATTGTAAGAAGTTATATGTATTTTTTTAAAGTGTGAAATGTGCACATCCATTAGTAAAATACATAGATTTGTTGGCTAGATACTACTAATTTGAAGGAAGCATAGAAATTTTTGCATTTAAAAGCTTTCAGTTCATTTAGTGCAGTGAAATCGATGAATAATATCTTCCTTAAAAGGAACTTTAAAAAGCACAGGGACTCTTTCAGGGAGTACACATGGCAAAAACCTGGATAGCATAAAAGTATCCAAACTTATTAGAAATTACAAAAACATATTTTATTGAATCCATATGCTACCTTCTACATTTTCACAGAGCTTTTATTAATGATCCAAATTCAGTCTTCAACAGCACAAAGCAACAGTTGTCTTATAAAGGACGTAGTTAAAGACCTTTACTCTTTATCTTACAGGTGCACTGAAACAACACTAAAACAGCCAGCATAGTAAACTGTTCTCATGCCTAGTTAGGAATAATGGACTTTCTTTTCACTGGAAGTGGTCTTCAGTGGCATTATTGTTATAGAAAAAGTTTTTGGTAAATAACGGTACTAAAATCTGTGTTATAAGGTTAAATTAGTAAAAATTAGATTAACTGGAAGGGTCCCAGACATAAATCATTAGAAGAAAGTTAAAAAAAAAAAAGAACGAACTGCTGTATTTGTTTTTCATATACAATAATTTGCTGTTACAGTCTTGCTGTTGTGTCCTTTTTAAAAGATAGTGGCGTGTACTTTAGCACCCACTTTGATATGCATCTTTGTGAAGCCTAAAGAAACGCAGATTTTCATTTGTTTTAATTAGCAAAGTTTTGAGTAAGTGTGGTTAAATAAGAAAGTATTTCCAGGGTATAGTGGGGGAAGGAATGATTTGGTAAATATACATTGTGTTTAGTTTCTGCTTTCAATAAAGAAGTTTTACTATACCTTTCAAATTTAGAGCAACTTTTGCACTTCACCTTTACCATGCTGCAGACAGGAAGTCCTGTCTCAATAAAGAACATATTGTTTGGTTATAGCATGGCACATTGGCTCCTTGTGGTTTTTTATAACCCTTTTAAAATTTCACATTATAATGTATTTTATCACTTGTACAAATTCAAATTTTCTATTTCTACCTTCGGAACATTTTTCTCATTTGTATTATTAAAGTAAATATGCTCATTGATTTTTATTTAAAAAATAAACTGCTTTTTTTGTGCTATTGCTCCTTCAGCATACAATTCTTTTCCTTTTAGCTGTACTGACGTTTCAGTAAACACAGTGCATGGCAGAGTACAACAAATTACATTTAAAAGCCTCAGTTTTGATACGTCCTGTATTCTGATTCTTTGAATTAACATTATCAAAGTGAATGCTATAAATTTGTCCATATGAAAAACAGAGAGGTTTCCAGAGATTTCTTCGCTTACTCATTCTCCATGCTTAATCACAAACAAAAACAAAACCCATGCCCTGTTTCCTCCCCTCCGTATGAATAGGCGCATGTTTCCAGCAATGAGAGTGAAGATCTCAGGACTAGATCCTCACCAGCAATATTACATTGCCATGGACATTGTGCCAGTGGACAACAAAAGATACAGGTACAGTGATCAGATGGATACTGGAGGATAAGAATACGCTAGCATTTTACAGGCTATGCCTGCTGCAACTGTGATGACTGTGATGTTTGTTTCCAGAAACCTGTAGAATTTCTAGATCTCTAACCCAACTAACTGCCCGACAGTTCCAGTAGCCCAAGCGGTGCCTTCCCTTGTAGTACATGTGGAAACTTAATTTTTGTTTTGCTTTTAAGGGGTACAGAAATGTCCTTTAAGTATTGAGAAAACTTTAAATAGGGGCTAGTTTAGGGTTGCTAAACTGTGTCTTTTATAATGATTCACTTTTCAATTAGAATTTTGAGAGGAAATGTTAAATTTGTAGGTACACGTAATATTCAACGAAATGTTTCATTTTCTGTGATTATTTTGAGCTTTAAATAAAGTCCCTTTTTCTTGTGTTCAAAGTCATAACTGTTGGCAGGCTTTTTTCCTTTAATTTTAGGAAATTATTGAATTTAGAAAAATAAAATCTCATAATTCATTACGATATTAGGACATCTTTAAACTGGTAATGAATTTGTTAATTTATTGTTGTTTTTTGGTTAGTAGTTAACACAGTAGATTAAAAAAAGAACATTGTAGGATTTAGATTTTGAAAGAGGATGTATTATCCGGATATCAAGTAAAGTTGGAAAAGATACATATTCTAAAGTTTCAAACCAACCTTTGCTCTTTTTCTTTTGCAAGTAAGCAAATCAGCAATTTTCAATGGACAAAGCTTTTTACTTTCCTGAGGAGTTAATAATGCTGACATTTAAAAAAGGAAAATTTGAGTAGAAGATCAGAAGATGCTTGCTTTAAATTTTGGTCTTCTTTCTTTTCTTTTTTCTTTCTTTCCTTCTTTCTTTTTTTTTTTTTTACTTTTTATAAACAGCTAGAACATTTAATAAGTTTTTAAATGAAGTCAGATTTGGTTTTTATCACTTTTTAAAACTTAGGGAGGTACTTTTTTGAAACAGGCATACCAGTGTCAAAAGTATACAGATTTAATTAGTACAGGCACATATGGAATACTAAAAAAATGGGTAATAAAAAAGACAGTTTTATTGTTTGTGTTTTATATTGTATTGCTTATTTTAATTAAATAACTCATTAGAGAGTTTGCTAAAATTATCTACTACATGGTAGAAGCTAGAAGGCATTGTTTATTCTTTAAATATAGTTGATTTAAAATCCATATTCTAATTTGGGTTTTGTGTTGAGAAAGATAATGTAATTCTTAATGTGCTTTGAAATTATTCCTTTCTCTTCCAAATTTCTCTCCTATTTCTTCAAATATCTTTCATGTATTTTGGAAGGTTTATTTTACTTAGTTGATTCTTATTATT
Organism: Ursus arctos; assembly: GCF_023065955.2. Lineage (NCBI taxonomy): Eukaryota > Metazoa > Chordata > Mammalia > Carnivora > Ursidae > Ursus > Ursus arctos. Next base: position 36,595,019 of record NW_026622974.1, on the reverse strand, counting down.
CTCACATAAAGCAAGAAAAATTTCAAGTATTGGTAGTAAGATGTCAAATTTTAAAAGATCAAACTGTAAATTTGTTTTCACTTAGAATGCTTCCGAAGAAATTGGGTTTTAGCAATTGTATTTAGAATGTTTCACGGAGAATATGTAACATGTAACATTTATTCTCTTGATGAGTGTGGATTTTTGAACTATTGAATATGTGTACTTTCTCAAGGTTTTGATAGAGCATATTACTCCATTTATTTTGGGAATAACTATAGTGCAGTTTTTTTTCTTGCATTTCTGAGATTTACATTTTATTTTCTAACTTTTAGCAATAGTAGAAAAAAGTTTTTGGCTTATTCTCTGCTGTCAAAGAGTGGTATTTGGTCAAACTAAAAGTGCTTGTGGTGCAAAATTAATATTCACAGAAGCCTATGCACTTAGGAATTTATTTACTGAAATTATGCTATACCAATATAGGGAAGTTTTAAAAAAATTATTCTTAATTTTGTGATTATGTATTTTTCTCCCAAGAAAAGGAATTAAAGAATAGAAGGCATATTGAGCTCAAAAGAGAATGAAATATGTGACATTAGTTGAAACACAGGACCTCACCAGAGATGTTATGAAAATATTTCATGCTATTTTTAAAAGAAATTTGCATACTATACAGGTACAATTCTCTGAGACTATACACAAATTATTGCTTTAAATTGCATGTCATATTTTAAAATACAAATGGAAGGAAAACACCTAAGTATATAATTTCATTTTATACCCTTTTCTAAGTGAATCATCATATACTAGTTTCTAGTTTTTGAATTAGTGAATTTTAAATTAACAATTAATAAATGATAGTCTGAATATAGAATTAAATATTATGATATTATTTATTACCTGAAACATTGTTATTTAAATGTATTATTCTTACAGAGTCAATATATTTGACATATATAAACAAACAGAAGAGGGTGTTTGGTCCCTTAAATAGAAAAATAATATTAATTAGATATACCCTCATTTTCAAAGTTTGGTGTATATTTTGATTAGTGGTATTTGCAAACTAAAGAATTTTCTTATAAGGGTTGAGAAAGAGAAATTTAGGAGATAAAGACCTACATTTTTTGATTATACAAAAATTTTAAGTTAAACTTAAGACATTATCTACAATTTTTAGTTCAATAGAATTAGAAAAATATTCTGAATGATCATAGCTAAAACTCTTTTTCTAAGAAAATAAAAGTTATAGAACTTTTGACAGTTTCCCCTTGCCTTTCTACCAACTACCTAATTCATCTGTACGTTGCCTAAAATGGAAAGTGGTCTTAAAGGAAGTGTGGGACACTTTAAGGTATAACTCTCAAGTATTTTGGAGATTTACTTAAAGGTGAGCTTGACAACTTTAAGCTTGACAACAGTAGTTTCTTCATGTCAATTGAATATCCAGATGTAAAATGGAAAATATCAGAATACAGATGGAATGTCTGATGTGAATAAGTGTGATTCATAAGAATTCAGATAGTTGAATTTATGGGGGTGATAGTGTGCATAAATCCTTAAGGCATCACTTACTCTGAGAGGTCAGAAGGCCACTTGCTGCCTCAGAGTTTTTGAAAAGTGCTTGAAATCTTATTTTATGTGTATTGGATGTAAAGAGCAAGTTGTTGTTCTTTAGACTTAAAAATAAAAGATATACAGTTGTCTGATTCTACGGACTTGGAAATTCCAAGAAAACAATAGTCTGTATACTGAGCCTCGTCATTGCCTTCTAGGTATGTTTACCACAGCTCTAAGTGGATGGTGGCGGGTAACGCTGACTCCCCCGTGCCACCACGCGTGTACATCCATCCAGACTCGCCTGCCTCAGGAGAGACTTGGATGAGACAAGTGATCAGCTTTGACAAGCTGAAGCTCACCAACAATGAACTGGATGACCAAGGCCATGTGAGTAGACGGCCTCCCCGACGTGCCACCATGGGGTGGGGTAGCCATAGCTATGCTGTGTCCGACTGAAGGGCATGAATTTCTCTCCAAAGCTGTTTGATCGGCATGTGCCTAATTTGTGCAAAATCAAGGTTATATTTGCATCAGAGACTATGCCTGTTGCCTGAAGCGTATCCTACTAAACATTTAATAGGCTAAAACTAGATATGCATTTGTATTGAAATGATAGAATCTCAGGCAGACATTTTTAGCCAAAACATTTGTTTGAAACCCTATGAGGTGCTAATTATTATGCTCCGAATGTGAATACTTGGGAGTTGGGTTAACATGGATAATGGTGTATTGTGTCCTGCCTGCATTCAGCTCTTCCTGATTGAAGCTTATTGCTTCTCAGTAATGGCCCAGGCTTACGCTATTTGTATATTCCATCTGCACGTTCCCAGGTGTTTTGTAATGGCATTGAATGTGTCAAAATATGTTACAGTAACAATTCCTTTTAGTCTTAAAACTGCTGTAGCATGATGTGTAAGTCAAAGTCAGTCATTCCAATAATATAATGATTTTTAACACCTTATTGTTATGCAATATTGCTCCTAGGCAAGATTTCTATGTTATTATTTTAATAAATAAGTAACTCTGGATACATGCTGATGTCCATCAAAAGCTAGCATTTCTATTAGGTTTTTGTTATTTGAGAGGGTTTTGATTGAGGCAGGATTGAAACGCCTTCTGAAGAGTACGTCATACATACTCACTAGATCATTTTTCGAAGGGTGACATAAAGATAGTATATTTATGAGCAAATCTTTTATTTTATTTTTTATTTTTTTATTTTATTTTTTTTTTTTTAAAGATTTTATTTATTTATTCGACAGAGATAGAGACAGCCAGGGAGAGAGGGAACACAAGCAGGGGGAGTGGGAGAGGAAGAAGCAGGCTCATAGCGGAGGAGCCTGATGTGGGGCTCGATCCCATAACGCCGGGATCACGCCCTGAGCCGAAGGCAGACGCTTAACCGCTGTGCCACCCAGGTGCCCCTTGAGCAAATCTTTTAAAACCGAAATACAAACTGTCATAAACTAGTAATACAGTTATGATGGGATATGATTTGCAAGTTGCTAGACAGTATCTTAAGCAGTTGACCTTAATAAAAACATTTAAGTGTGAATTTCATTGCAGTACTAATTCAGTATCTAGATTGTTGAGATACATGTATTTTACATTGCTTTTGTTTGTTGCCTTTCATGATTTAAAACAAAACCAGAAGAGTATCGTAGTAGATTTCATTTCTGAATCCAACTTCATGCCCTATATTTTAGTGCATGACTTCATTTCTATTCTTTTTGTTCTTTACGTACACAGTCAAGGAGTAACGGTTATTTTTCACTTGATTTCAGGGAAGGAACACTAGTTTCTACTCTCATTGAGGGAGCTGGCTGAAATTTTGCCAGCATGTTCATTGAGGGGTCTTTTATTTTTGGAGTAGAAAATTTAAAAAGAATGCCATTAAGCGTGACTCGTTTTCAAAAGCTTAAATATCCTCTACTTTCCTGAGTTCTGTGGTTTGAGAACATATCTTTTAAAGAGATAACTGGATCTAAAGATACATACGGTCATATATAAGGTACACTTCTTTAAATCAGTATGGTCACTTTCTAGTTCTAATTCTTTCAGAACAAATTATTGGCTTTATATATAATAAAGTATCTGTAATATTTGATATAGTAATTTGTTTCTATAATTTTAACTTTGTAAATTCACTAGACTTTATATAAAACAGTATTATCTAGAGGAACAGAACCAGTAAAATGTGTATAAATATGTACACAGAGAGAGGTTTATTTAAGAAATTGGCTCACGTAATTGTGGGGGCTGGTAGGTCGCAGATCTACAGAGCAGGCCAGCAGGCTGGGGACTCAGGGAAGAGGTGAGGTTGCATCTCAAGCATGAAGGTGGTCTCAAAGCAGAATTCCTTTTTTCTCGGGGGATCTCAGTCTGTTTTTCTTAAAACCTTCAACTGATTGGATAAAGCCCACCCACATTATGGAGAATAATCGGCTTTACTCAAAGTCTACTGATTTAAATGTTAACCTCACCTAGGAACGCTCAATTTGTTGAGCGTCTGACTCTTGATTTCTGCTCAGGTTTTGATCTTAGGGTTCTCAGATCGAGCCTGGCATTGGGCTCCACACTCAGTGTAGAATATGCTTGAGGTTCTCTCTCTCCCTTTCCCCCTCCCCCTGTTGCAAGCACTCTCTCTGTCTCTCTGAAATAAATGAATAAATAAAATCTTATAAAAAATAAATGTTAACCTCATCTAAAAAGTAGCTTCATAGCAACATCCAGACTTGTGTTCGCCCTAATATCTAGGAAACTTGGCCTAGCCAAGTAGACACATACAATTAATCAACAAAGAGCATTTATTTAAACATAAAAGAATACATTGCAAACTGAAATTCAATTGTTTATGCCTAAATAATTACAATATTTCACTTTTAGGAAAAACAATAAAATATAGCAGAAAACAGGCAACATTTCTAGTGAAATGTGTCATCTATAGTTAAATTTTTCTTTTAAGGTTGTGGCAGGATGTAATACTTTAATACAGGGATGTAATTAATGAATGTGGAAACGGAGAGAAAGTTATATACCTGTACACTTTGGAGGCAAGAAAATTGCTTTTGCACATGGTAAAAATGTATGAATCAGTTGATGCCAGAGGAAAATGCAGGAGGAGAAATGCTCTCTTCCATTATTTATTTTAAAAATGTATATTTTTTAAGACTTTGTAAAAGGTAGTACAACGTAAAAAGCCACAGTCTCTGCCTTCAGTGATCTAGCCTCGATGGGGAGAGAAGACGTGCACACAGATAATCATGGTGTTGGCTCAGAGAAGTACAAACGCCACATTATTCCAGCCAGGAGAGATTGGGAAGGTTTCATGGGAACATGTCTGTTGTGTTTATTTACTCAGTTTGATGACCCAGATGAGGTGATATTAGAGATTAGGCATTTGTTTCTTAGTCCACTGTTGACATGATTCAGCATCTAGGAAGACAGTAGTACCACTATGGTGGGACTCTCTCATTCAGTAGTCCTTTTCCTGATGCAGAGACCTCTTAGGGACTCACCCCTCTGCCATCCTATGGTTGAGGTTCTCCTGACCGCAAATTCTGAAGGAAGTGACACTAATTTCTAGTTATTCAAGCTGTACACTCAAATGAGAGGTGATTTTTAAATTTACTTTCTAACTTGCTTTCTTACTTTTTTTTGGCCTCTCAGTTCAAGTTTTACTATGCAAAAGGTATGTAAGCATTCAACATAGTGCCCTGAGAACTGCATGTAGACTTGGGACTTCTATTAAACACGGTGTGTTTAACATAGATTCACATCCTCACAGGGCTGTGACTGGACCTAGACCTGTATGAGACGTGAAATTATATGGCATTGGGTTTTCCTCAATGTGACTTCATCTTCTTAAATACCAGGGATTGTTTAGAGAGGAGTACTGGTGAGAATCTAGAGTGGAATGTCCTACTACTCCACAACTAATCTTTGAATGTTGTAAAGACTTTATAATCTCTACTTACTCCTTGGGGAATCTGTAGCCAGCTTTATGTTAGATTGTATGCAGTCTAAGACGGGTCCTTGGGCTACCAATGTGCAGATGGTTAGCATGCTTCTAAGATATTTCCTTCTCATCGTGTGCATGTTTCCTTATTCATCTGGAATTTGTTGTCTGGACGGAAACATTTAGATGAGCATTTCCCTAAAAAATTGGAGGGGCACCTGGGTGGCTCAGTCAGTTAAGCGTCCGACTCCCCATTTTGGCTCAGGTCATGATCTCAGGGTTGTGAGATCAAGCTCCACCTTGGGCTCTATGCTCAGCAGGGAGTCTGGTTGGAATTCTGTCTCCCTCTCCCTCTGCACTCCCCGTTCTCTCTCTCTTTCTCAAATAAATAAATCTTTAAAAAATTAGAAGACATTTAACAGGTAATGGCACCTTTAAACCTTGGCAGGACTCATGCCCCAGTGCTGGGGTACTTTGGAAGGAAGCGTGGCCAGTCTGCCATAGTCAGGGGACCTGTGGAGGGTCTCTTTCTCAGCTGCTGAGGAGTCAGTGACATAGAGTCACCCTAGCTCTGAGTTTGCCCTCATCCTCTTCCCATTTCTGCTTGAGAATCGGGGGGGCGGGGAGGCAAGGTACTACAGGGGAGATTGCCAAGATCTCCTTTTTGAAGGAACTTGCAACAGCTTGGAGATCCAACAGGTTCATGTTCATAAGCATGTCAGTTTGGCTCTCTAGGGCTTGGTTTTCTCATGTGTTATATTAAAGCCAGAGAATTTTGAGTGAATCAGATGAGCTGATGAACTTTAACATGCATATGTATAAGGAGTGTTTCATATACAGTGTGTGTGAAACAAAACCAAGGCCATCTTGCTATGGAGCTTGTGATTCGGTGTCACTGTCTTGACCCCTGCCATTTACAGTGAGTCAGGGCTAGATGTCATCAGTAATGCAGGAGCCAAGGATCTGCTCCTCCTTGGCCCTTTCCTTGACTTGTGCCAACACTGGCATTTAGGTCATCTAGAAAATTTCCAGAGTCAGCAGGTAATGTTTCCTTATTGAGCTGTTTTGTAAGGCACAGCTGGCATGTCTATCAAATTTCAGGCGCGTTAGGCCCTTCACATTAAAGATAAATAATATGCTTCTTTTGACTCAAAACTAGTGTCTTTAGAGTAGAAAAAACATGTATTAACCTGCATATGGACAGCATTCTGTATTTATGAACATTAGTCCATGTGGCTATCTGTGTTACTAGGTAATGCCAAAAAGAAAAAAAAAAATCCTCCTTTTAAACAGAACAGAGAGCATGGAAAATGCAGATCAGATATAATTATTTGAGTTTCAGCGTTATCATTGTGGTCTCCTTGTTTATAAGGCCAGGAGTTCTCCTGGTTCTGCTTGTTTTATTACATAAGCAAAATGTTATTGACCACTCATCATTATAAGTTTGATAGATCATTAAAAAGCAAATAATGCTATTTTATGCAGAAGAACTGAGGCTTGTTAAGCATTCCCCGAAAACATCCGGAGATGTATTAAATCCCTATAGATAATATTGAAAGCATGTTATTTTGCTGGAAAGATCTCCAAATTATTGTTGGCAGTTGCCCTTTAATGTGCAGACATAGGCATACATCAGCTATTTCTTTTTTTTTTTTTTAAGATTTTATTTATTTATTTGACAGAGATAGAGACAGCCAGCGAGAGAGGGAACACAAGCAGGGGGAGTGGGAGAGGAAGAAGCAGGCTCATAGCGGAGGAGCCTGACGTGGGGCTCGATCCCGTAAGGCCGGGACCACGCCCTGAGCTGAAGGCAGACGCTTAACCGCTGTGCCACCCAGGCACCCTTACATCAGCTATTTCTATACCCTACCTCAGTGTACCCCACCTTATGTCAGTTTGGAAATTCTGTAAGGATAGAAAGAAATAAAGTTTAAATATGTATAGCTATGTGGAGAAATCTGCTCGAGAGAACAAAGACTTCATAAAACAAGAACCTATGTTCATTGACTAGTAAACAGAAACCCAAATCAGTTTTTATTTCCTTCAACCCAAGGCAGTTTGTTTTAATCTTCTGAAATGAGCTATGTTCTTATTTTTGTCTGTTTGATGTAAAGTGGCTTTCTCCAATTTCTCTTCTACTCTGGAATTTGCTGATCACTAGAATCATTAGAATCAGTCTTGCACCTATGTTTTTAAGACGTTTTACCTGACTCACATGACCAGTTGTACATGTTGTGTTATGACCTGGTGTAAACACGCGCAAAGAAAATCATGTTTTGCAAAACAGTACTGAAGGGTTACTGAAGTTCTGTCCTTTTTTTAGACCTGGAAAGAGACTTTTCCAGAGCTTGCAGATTCATGTGTGTATCCGCAGGTGATACTCACGCTGCCCCCCATCAAGCAGGTCTGGTGGGCGCCGTCATCAGATCTGCCATCCAGGCATCTCCTCCACCAATAGAAAGAGAATTTTAGGGTAAAAAACAAAACAAAACAAAACTGACCACTGTGCTGGTTACTGCCAGAGGGGAAAGACATCCTCTGGTGGTTGCAACCACGCTGTCTAGGTCTAGGGCTGTTTGTTTTGGGGCTGGTCAAATATTCTGAATTTGGCTTTGTTAAACTGCTCATATCCTGAAAAACACGAGGCAGGTCAACCACTGTGCTTTTCCAAGACTTTGTTTAAGGATTTCTCCTCTAGGATAAAGAAAGGGGGGGTCATCAGAAGGGGGAATGAAACATGAGAGACTATGGACTATGAGAAACAAACTGAGGGCCTCAGAGGGGAGGGGGGTGAGGGAATGGGATAGACTGGTGATGGGTAGTAAGGAGGGCACGTATTGCATGGTGCACTGGGTGTTATACGCAACTAATGAATCATCGAGCCTTACATCGGAAACCGGGGATGTACTGTATGGTGACTTACATAATATAATAAAAAATCATTAAAAAAAAAGAAAAGGATTTCTCCTCTAAACTCCCAACTCCCCAAACCCGAATTCAAATCGTGTAACTCAGGGAAGATACAGCTCTATTAACTGAACTCATTGATAATACCTGAATGTGGACTCCCAGCAGCCAATAGAAAATTTCACTGGATAAGGCTATTTTTTAAAATTTTATCTCCTATACCTTGAAAGCATAAAATATAAAGAAAAAGAAAAAAATTCACCCACAATCTCATTATCCGGAGATGATCACTCTTCTTATCTTTCTGTGGGTCCTTTTTACTGTCTTCATGTCGTTGTGATTAGTTTGTAAACAACTTGGATCATTTAAGGTTTAAAAAGAAGCATTTTATTTTGTGGTTAAAAATGTCCTAAATAGCACTTAGTCGTGGCTGAATAACACCTGTCCCACTGTATGGACTTTCATTTACTTAACCAATCTACTCATGTAAGTGGTTTATGGTTTCTCCACTGTTACAAGATGGTGCACTGCCCATCTCTATACATGAAGTGCTTTTTTTTTGGATTTGAAATATTTTCTTGGCTAAATTCTCAGAAGTGGAATCATGGGGTAGAAAGTAGTTGAACCATATTATCAGATTGCCCTAGAAGAGTCTGAGTGCACCAGCTTTTCCATCCCCAGGTGCCTGGGTTTTGGAAATTTTGCTGTGATGGAGACATGGACATTGGGTTCTCCAGGCAAACCAGGGATGTTGTAAGCCACACACAAGGCAGACTCTTGGATATCCTTAGAATTCCTTTTGCCCTTGAATAGACATGTTACTGTCACCAATAGAGAAAAAATGTTCTCTGAAGAAAACCGTGGTGTGCAAATACTTATTTTTAGGAAATGGGTGTGGTGGAATTTAAATAATCATTTCAATCTCATTTTTAGTTTTACTGGTTTGGACTCTTATGTTCCATTTGGCTCATTATAAATAAAACGCAGATGAATTTATTCTTGTATTTTCAGAAACAGAAAATTAGATGTTAAGTTCATAGTTGTACACAGAGTTCCACCAAAATAATGACTTTTTTCCTTTAGTATTTTTATGCGTATTTTACAAATAACTTCTTAGTCCTCCCTTTCCAGTTTTGACATACTTTATTAGATTGGCACTTTTACATCCTTGGAAATTTTCATTTCCAACTGGGATTTATTTTACACATTAAACATTTAGTCATGGTGTTGAGATTGGGCAGAGTTCTTGATATATTTGGCTTTCTTTCCTTGACACAGATTATTCTTCATTCTATGCACAAATACCAACCTCGGGTCCATGTCATCCGTAAAGACTGCGGGGATGATCTTTCTCCCATCAAGCCTGTTCCATCTGGGGAGGGAGTAAAGGCATTCTCCTTTCCAGAAACTGTCTTCACGACTGTCACGGCCTATCAGAATCAGCAGGTATTGTTCTCAGAATTGCTGTCTTTCTAGACTCTTCATTTCAGGTGTCAGTAGAAAGCTAGTTATCTTTTTCATGGTATCTAAATGTTATGAAGTGTCATAAAGCATTTGCCATATAAGACATCCAGGATGTGTGTATGTGTGTGTGTGTGTGTGTGTATCTATATAAACAATTTTTTATCCGTGATTCCCCAAGTAAGGCTACTTCTAGTGAGAATTTCTTAAGAAAAGAATGTGTCTCATGACTAACAGTAGAGGTTTGCTTTCCGTTTTGAGATGTTGAATCATGATGTCATAATTAAAATTAGAAATCATGTGGGGGCTCCTGGGTGGTTTAGCTGACTCTTGATTTGGGCTCAGGTCATGATCTCGGGGTCCTGAGATTGAGCCCCAAGTCAGACTCTGCACTGGGCATGGAGCTTGCTTAAGATTCTCTCTCCCTCTGCCCCTCCCCTCCACTAACTCTCTCTTTCTCTACAAAAAAAATAAAAATAAATAAAAATAAAAAGCATGTATATTGCCTAGGAAATAGACATGTAGAGTATGAAACCTGGATTGTATAATAGAACATGGGATTTGATAATTCACATTGCCTTAAAACTATGATCCATGTATTATAGGAAATATTTCAGAAGCATTTATCTTACATAATCATTTTGGTATATATACAAAAAGGGCTATTTCTTTCAAGATATGCTTTAATTGTGACAGAGGGTGATACATATGCTTATAGTCTGAGAGATAGCAGTTGTGGAGTAATCTTTTCATAAAATTAGTAATAATTTCAAAAGTGAAATATTTCTTTTCAGTATAGGTAAGCGTATGTGTTTCTTTAAGGCTGTGTCAAGTAGGTGGGAAATTGATTCAAGGCAATTATTTAGTCCATGCAGTTATGGCCAGTTTTCATAAAATGTAATGATGTAGTTGAGGCTGATGTGGTCTGTGGTAGACTTTTTTTTTTTTAAGGAAAAATATAACGCCTGAGGAGAAAAGAGGAGAGACATTCAGTACCTTTCAAGCAACCCCAGTTTATCTGTCACTTTTGTCTCTCAAACACAAACAGATTGACAATGTCAACTGTGTATTTTTCTCCCAGCTTCTGTGATACAGTAAACAAGATGCAGTGCGCTTTTGGTACATGTTGGTGATGATTGCCAAGTGACAAACTTAGACAAATCGAGTAATAGGGTAAAGAAATTGAAGAAGGGGAATTGATAATGACCAGACACAATGATGTTCATTTTTTTAACTTCCTGGCTCCTATTTTCAGAGCTCATGGAACACTGATAAGCACCTTAGCCTGGTGGTGGTGAACAGCGCGGCGCTCTGAAGCCCAGGGTCCCAGCCTAGCTCTACGGACAAATAACCTTACGATCATAGGGAACTTAAGCCTTGGTTTAAAAGAAAACATAAGATTGGGATAATAACTACATTTAAGTTGCCATGAGAATTAAATGAAATATGCATATAAAAGTCTTAGTGCAGCATACATAGTATGAACTGAGTAATAAAAATAATGGCAATAGTAACATACCTCTATTCAGACAAGGCACCGTTATATACATCTCTACTCTTTTTTGAAATACTATTTTAAATGAACATTTAAATTATTTAAATGAACAAAGAAGCTGTAATGAACTATACAGAATTCCTTCAGGACAGTATAAGGGGATTGTGGATGACTTTTCAGAGATGCGTTTTCTTTTCCTTAGCGTTATCCAACAGTGTTCATTTGTCCTTAGTCAAAATGGCACCATCGGAAGTATGTTCATTAACTTTGTAGATTCCACTAAACCAAAGAGCACAGAAAACAAAGCATGTTGTGATTCTTAGAAAATAGGCTGTAACTTCCTTTGGGCAAGGCGGAGATCTATTAAGAAATAGATGAGATGTTATTAGTATCAATTATAAGATGGTATAACTAAAAAAATTTTTTTAATGGAGATGATTAGACCATTTGTAAAAATCCCACCCCCAAATTTCTGCTAAACTTAAAACATTTATTTCTACTACATGAATAAGATTTAATCTCATTAGAGCCTTCCAGTAGTGGTTAGCTCTGGTTAGACATTCACTGTAGGACTCTGACCAGGTCAGGACTCAACAGAAAACAGAGGAAAGAATAAAATTTTCAGATGAGAGCCATAAAGAGGATATAAAGAGCGACAAAGAAAAATACAGAGACAGAAAAGTTAAAGAAGCATGTATTACCTAATTCTGAAGAAGAGAGGGATACGTAGGAGCTTAACGGCATTCAAGTGTTGTAAGTAACTTGACTAGATAGAAGTTGGATGTTACCCATTACCAAGAGGAACAGGATTAAACCATGTCACAGAGTCAAAGGGAAGAGCTTTAGTTCAGAGAGATTGTCAAAGGACAGGTTATCAACAGGAGACTCAGACTATGGACTCCGAGAAACGAACTGAGGGCTTCAGAGGGGAGAGGGGTGGGGGAATGGGATAGGCTGGTGATGGGTAGTAAGGAGGGCACGTATTGCATGGTGCACTGGGTGTTATACGCAACTAATGAATCATCGAACTTTACATCGGAAACCGGGGATGTACTGTATGGTGACTAACATAATATAATAAAAAATATTATTATAAAAAAATTAAAAAATAAAATAAAATAGACTTCTGATGACAATGGCCATGGTAGATCTATCCCCTGTCGTATTTAATCAGACCCGTTTTTGGACATTAGGTTATTCTGGGTTTTTTAATCATTATAAATAATGCCGTAATAAACATCTTGTAGAAACAAACAAACAAAAAAAGAAGTTCCTTCTCCAGTGATGTTAAAAGCAAAACATATTTTATTTGCAGAGTGAATAGGGGTGGGGAATGTCTCTTTCATAGCAAATGCATGTGTGGGTGATTTCTGAAATTTTCTTCTAGCTTTGCAGCTAAGATAATAAAATACCTGAGAAATAGGGGAGAGGAATGCAGTCAGTTTTGGAATTACTTGTAGTTCTTCCACCATTTCTGTTTTTAATCACCTTACTTGACATTTATAATACTCAATATGATTTTTTTGTACTCTGCAGATTACTCGCCTGAAGATAGATAGGAATCCATTTGCCAAAGGCTTCCGAGACTCTGGGCGTAACAGGTAAGACTTGGTGAAGAACATTCTGGCTCTGATAAATATATTTGATTTGTTGTTGTGACTTTTCCATTGCAAGGTAAATGGTTAAATTTACTGACATTGTTTTGAAATAATTTTCTGATGAGGATTAAAATTTGTCGGTACCGCTGGGCTTTGGGTGTAACTTATTTTTGGCGTAGTGCTATGGCCTGCCTGTTCCTAAGGTGAATTTTGATGTGGGATGCTGGCTGAAAAGTGCAAGTTCTCAGGGTGCACAGTGCATGCCACCTCTGAAGGGACCTTGAGAAAACCTGTCTTTCAGACTCAGGGGCTTCAGTATCTCAAGTTGAGAGCCTGCCCTTCAGGCCCTGGGGCTTCAGTATTCCAAGTCAATAGCCTCTCTGCATGTTGTTTTGTAATTTGCTTAGTGATGTCACAACAATCTATTGATTCTGTCTTCGGAATATGATGGGGTTCCATTCCCTCTCCGTTGCCTCTGATTTCCAACTGGAATATGAAACTACTCCCCATTGCCAAGAGAGCTGATGTTCTTTAGTTTCCAAATTTGTCTTGGCTGAGCTGACAGCCACACACTTGTTTATTTTTTCTGTGTCGTGTTTTATGGTGTTTGTACTAGGAGGGAGAGCAACCATAATGAATTCCACTCTGTGACTTTTATCAGAAAGCAGATCACCCTTGTCTGGGTGCCAAGGGTTTTTGAATTTATCGATACGATTCTATTCCTGTTTAGTTCAGTGCAACATTTTCTTAAATGAGTATTGATAGTAATAGAGAGTAATAATAGACTAACGCTCTCCAGATGCCTTTTCAGGGGAAGGCTTTGACTGGAATGTTTTTAAAGCTTTTAAAAAGAAATATTTGAGAGATTTTTACTCCAGAAATTATTCTAATACTTCTTGAAAACTTGGTATTCTTGAAAAGTTGGTATAGGCTACGTGTGCAGGAAGTCGAAATCTCCAATTGTTTTGTTTTAGGGACAGTTTGATTTAAAATTGTAGAGAGAAAACAATCAGGTGGTAGTCCAGAGTTTAGTTTCTTTCAGCTGATTATTTGGGCAAGGCTGCTGCACACAGAGATCTTTTATCAGAATACAGTCAAGTGCTTGCCGAATATTCTCATGCAGGGGCATTGTTTAAACACCGTGCAGCACGAGGACGAAAATGCAGCTGCGATGCATTGGGTTTAGTGCGTGTACATCAACAAGACTGACCAGTAATAGGACTGATAATTCCCTCTGAAATTCTTTATTCTGTAGGAAGATTTGCAGGTGTTCCTGTAATGCCCGTTGTCTGATATATTGAAATCATTCTGTCTTTTTAGATGTTTGTTTTTAATGTGAGAACAACTTTGCTTGGCTCTTGTTATGTTACATTAGCTCTTGGTTAACTTTGCTGTCCGGAGGAGTTTCTAAAAGCTGAATAGTAACTGAGAAGGTCACCGGTGTGGGACTAATGGGAGCCTTTGGGGCGACTTCTTTTCTACCTTGACAAATACTTTGATGGAATCATCTTGTGGTTTTGGTTATAGTAGTATAGTATTTATCCATTTAAGGTCTTGCATTACTTTCATTTCATTATTTTTTTAAGCAGTGAACACATTTATTAAAACTCACTGAAACTCCAGGAAGGCAGTACTGAGGCTTGAGGAGCATACAGCCGGGAACCGTGTCCGGGCTCTCCCGTAGGACTGACCTAGCAGACACCTCACTGCTATCGATACTGGGGGAATCACACTGCTTGGATACTGTCCGTTCATTTTTGAAGCAATACATTTAAAAATATTTTTAAAGGTGGATTTTGGGTAGATAACAATAGTGAATAAACCTATAAATAGAAGTGAGATGATAGGTGCCTATGACAAGTTTTCAGGAAGAATTCTAGAAATGTCAGCATAATGGAAAGGCATTTGAATTTGGTAAGTGAAAAAAATCGGTGGGATTGGTGAAAAAAAACCAGCTAAGCTCCTTGTTTGTTATCATGAGGTTAGAATGCTAGGTTTGGTAGTAATTTTTTCCTTCCCTTTGTTTTACTGGTATATAGGTTTGGCATTCGTGGTGCTTGCTATGATTTCTTTCCTGACTCTAAAACTTTTAAAGTTTTTAATGGACATACAGAACATAAGGAATTATGTTTTAACACTTTTTAAATTTTGTTAGATTTTAAATTTTTTGTTTTGCTCCAAATGTTTAAGCAGTATCAGTACAGGAAAATTATGTTGAGTCTATACATAGCTTTCTTATGAGTGAAAGGAATAATTTCACTTTTTGTCTCCTTAAAATTAGTTTTGCTGCTTATGGTAGGTAGCTGTTCAGTGCCTATTTTGGAGTGCTAAATATTTATAAATCAACATTCTCTATTTAGAAATCTAATTTTAACATTTTCCATTGATAAATACAACAACTCATGTATGGAGAAGAGGGAATTTGGTCAGCTTATAGATTTCTAACTTTATGTTATGTATTATTTTCCTTTAAAAAAATTAAAATTATTTTCCTTTAAAAAATTAAAAAAAAATTATGTATTATTTTCCTTTAAAAAAAGTTGAAGTTATAATGTAAGACTTGGAGGGTGCATTGGGTTGAGGGGCTTGGGGAGGGAGTGATATTTTTTCATATAAATAGAGAAGAAAGCCCATGAGAAAAAGTTCATTATATTTCCTTAAAATCCGTGTCTGTTGTCTTATTGTTACTACTTCTTAGTATAAATTCTGTTTTTATTTTCCCCCATATATGAAATAAACAAATTAACCAGGACAAGAAATAAACATGGACTTGTGATTTTTTTAAACTTTATAAAACAATTTGCTTTAATTAAAAATTATCCCTTCCTGGTTATTTATGGTTCTACAGCCTATTTTATAGGAATCAGTAGCTTCAGCCCTTAAAAGCTCTCCTGTAAGACATTTGCTACGTGAAAGAGAATTTATGTGCTGAGAATAGTTTCATTCTTCAGTTAGGCCTTAGGTTTGACCCTATAAAACTTTTTACTCAGGAAGGTACAGAAATTTCTTTGCTTTAAATACTTCAGGAAAAACATAACCATTTTACTAAATAAACTTGGCCATTTGATAGCATAAATTAGGGTGGTGATAAAATGTGGAAATTGTTCAAAGGCATCTTGTATAAATTATCGCCTTGGCTACACTCCTGCTGGAGGTGCCTTTTATCTTTTCTTTAACTAGATGGGAAAAGTCTCCATGACTGGAGAAAATGAAGGCCTTTTTTAAAAAGTCCAGATTCAGCTAATAAATATTTTATAACAGTTTCCTGCAAAATATCTGAAATCCTTTCTGGAACTTGCAGTGTGAAACAGCAGCCTCCAGAAAAATATCAATAGCTCTAAGTCAGATCACTTGTAGATACGACATTTTCAGAGCATGTCTTTAAAGCTTTGGGTTATGTTTGTGATGATCAATGATGTCTCCCCAAGAACTGGGTGTATGGGTTTGTATTTGAAGCACAAGGAAGTTTACACCGCTGAAACAAATAACGCAGGAATGCTCATCTCCATAGTTAATACAGGTCTAATCCAGTGGATGCTGTTTAATTACCTCTTAGCAAACTCCCCTCGAGACCACTCCATGACTGCTTTGGTATCCTTAATATTTAAAACCAGAATCATTAAAACTCATCGATGTGGTAGTAAAAAAGCAGTTTTATACAAAACTGCATCCTGACATGCTTTAGCATTTAAAAAAGCTTGTTTCTAGAAAGTCATAAAACTTAGTACAAGCTAAATATAGAGTAATCAGGTAAATAGTACCCAGCACTCATTAGTTGAGTATTAAATGCAACCTGCAGGCTATGTGGGGTTTTGGGACTGACCAAGCTGCCAAACTGCCCCCAAATCAATACTTTAATGTACATAAAATATTATCGAGTAGATAGATCTTGCTTGCATTTGGCTCATAGTCAGCCACAGATATGATGTCTGGTTTTGGAAAAATCACTTAGGAGCAAACAATTTTAGAGCTGGGAAAGGCTGCAGAGCTTTTGTAGTCTGACCCTCGCTTTGTGGGGAACTGAAGTCCAGGGGTTTAAAACATTTACTTAGGGTCACACAGTGAACTTTAATGAATTGGAGCCACAGCCCAGTTCCCCTGACCCCCATCCAGTGTTGTTACTGTGAAATAGTCCCTCTCTCTGTAGAATACTGATTACATCCAGACCTAGATTCTGCCCTTCAGGCTCGGTGCAGCCCAGGCAGAGGGCAGGTGCAGCTCTGCTCTGTGCCCGGCTCTCCCCTTTGGCAGCCCTGTACTAGCACCTGTGTGGGGCTGCTGATGGCTTTTGGAAGTGCTCCCACAGCGGCGCCCTGTGAACTAGTGACTTGAGAGGTGGGTCAGGGCCCGATGTGGACTGCTACGAGCATGGGTGATGCGCACAAGCCTGTGCGTGCACTCCGCACCACCCATCCACACGCACACTGCTCTCCCCCGTCACTAAGATGGGGTAGTGATGCTCCGTGGAGTCATGACACACATCAACAAACCAATGGAGTCTACACTCTGAACACTAAGGAAGTAAATTCAGCGTGTGACACCTTAGAACAGTAGGGCAGGTTGTGTGAGATGGTTTTATCTGCACATATCCCTTACTACGAGTGTGTAGAGAGTTTTCACTGTGTTTTGTAGGTGGTATGACTCCTGGGGCCAGGGGATTCCTCTAGCCTTAGTTCGTAGTCCTTGAGTTGGGGATGCAAGGTATCCAGAGGAGGTAGCGAGTTGAGCGCAAGTGATTAAAGACCCTCTCTTTAACATATGCATTAAATACAGATTATCTATGTTAAATAAAACTGTATCTAACAACCACAAGAGAAGTCTGAATGTTGTTTGATACTCAGAAAATAGGCATTTCCGACAACGGAGCTCTATGTTTTCGTGAAAACCACAGTGTTATTAAGATGAACAAATTGCTTAGGGTTTTGGTAGTTGAGGGACAACTGATGAGGTCTTAAGAATGGGCTGGTTGAGTGAAGCGCATTTCCAGAACCTAGAGGACGTAGTTATCTGATACAGGAGAGGAGGACTCTCAATCACTTCAAGTGGGAGATGCATACATTTATGTAAGTATCTAGAGTGTTACCCTTGTTTCCAAATACACACACACATATACACATATATATGTCATATAAATAGTTTACAATCAACTTATCCTGTCTCTTTAAGTATCCGTTCACTAAGTGTATGTAGGGGCCTGAAAAGAATGTTTGTTGCTAATACTAGAGCCATAGACGGTACCGGCCTGTGAGATCACCTTTTTGTGTTCCTTCTGCATGTGGGGCTGAGAGGTCAGTGCTGCCTCCAACCCCCCTGGACTCCCTGTTGCTGGAGGGAGAGCCTGTCCTGGCCGCACTGGGTGTGATGGAGATCGTGCTCCCCCAGAGAGAAGTTAGTTTTCTTTGGATGAGCGCTCTTCTAAAGCGACCTACCAAGGCACCAACTGATGGGCAGAAACGCCTCTTCAGAAAAAGTGGCTTTACGGTGTCAAGCTTTGGTGGCAAAGCCTTCCTCGTCAGAGGGAGAAGTAATGTTACAGGGGGAGAGGGTGGGTTCCAGATCACACCAGAGCCTTGGACTCACCTCCGGCCAGGATGGACTGCTTCACTGAGCTCCTTAGCACAGAGGGACAGCTTCTTACTCTCCGAGGTCGGCTTAGTTTTCTGAGAATGTTAACAGCATATCTTGGGTGGTTTTCGTCGTCCTGTGCTCCTGGTGACAGAAGGTAGCCCATCTCTGAAGCATTTCTTTCTGCCTGTGCCAAGCTCCTACCCTACCAGTGTGGGGGGACACTGTCAACACCAGTGATGTGTTCTGAGCTGCTTATTACTGGCGAAAGCTCCAACCGTTCCTAACGAGGCTTCTTTTGTCCACCTCCATCCCAATCCTTCCATTTAGAATGGGTTTGGAAGCCCTTGTGGAGTCATATGCATTCTGGAGACCTTCACTACGGACTCTCACCTTTGAAGATATCCCTGGAATTCCCAAGCAAGGTAAAACGCAAAGTCTCCTGGGTCATATATACAGCCGGTTCTTGACTGGAAGCCTGGGCACTGGAAAATTACACCTGTCGTCATGGGCACCCACCATGGCGACCTCATCACCAACATCCTCTTGTGACAGGATCCATCTCTTTTCTGTGAGGAGTGGGGATGGGGACCAGAAAAATGGCTCTTGGGGTCGTAGGTTAAGTCTTGCATGCTTTAGGCCGTGTATCTAGTTCAGGACCTTTACCTCACCCTTAAACCTCTTGTGGAAATTAGAGCTGGACTAATTGTGCCAGGCCCACCTCACAGGGAGTCGCCAGTGCCGGTCCGTGTTCACCCTTCCTTGCCAACTTCTTTCCTCACTTCCTGCAGCAGAGTGGCCTCTAGGCAGGGTTCGCCCGTTGGATTTATGCTGAGGAGGGCAGGCGCCCTCGGCAGACTTCCCTGGGCTCGCCTCTCAGCGTTTCCCCAAGTTCAGGCTAGTGTTTCCTCCGAGGGAGCTGCGTGCGAATGGACGGCGCTTCCTCCTCTGCTCGCGGGTAGGACTCTCAGCCCGCTCCTGCACTCAGGCTTTTATGCCTGATCCTGCCCAGCACCCCAGTGACAATTAACGGGCTGGGTTTTAGATAATTATCATTGACTGGATTGGGCTTTTAGATTATTTTGAGAAGCTATATAAAACACTGTTGCTGGAGCAATGAAGGCTTTACAACCTGTCCAGCCTGTTGGAATTCTCCTCTCCCCCTACGTTCTGTCAAGTTTGCAAACATCAATCTGCCAGCGAATCCGGAGAGGGGGAGACGGCCACCACCACCGTTATTGATTGGACGCAGGGTCAACCACCCTGTCCGTTTCACAGGACTGTTTATTTGGTGGGCCTCTGCTCTTGTGTTAGCATGTGATTCACCAACCTGTTTTCTGGTAGGAAATGAGATTTTTGAGGTTCTAGACTATTGCCTTCTTGTAACAGCCCCATGTGGTAGCCATTGATGCACACGGGATTTCAGGGGAAAGCTGCAGGTATGTTTGAGGCTGGGTGTGTCTTTGACTAATTTGGCTCTCTCCTTGAAGTTCCTTCTGTTCTCTTGCGGGAAAACGTACTGATCCACAGCAAGGTCTGCTGAAAGAGTAAAATACGGAAAGAAGAAGTGATGGCTATATTTTTGGAACAAGATAGAGTAAGATGAAAGTTATAAAGTTGCCAGGAAAGTCAGTATTTGTAATATTTGTTATAGAAAATCAGAAAACTTGAGGAGAGCTAATGGAGGAAGAAAATGTGAAAATTCTATGTGGCAGTGTCCTGATATCTTCTGCAATAAAAAAAATTATTGCCTGGGGAGATCATATACCTTGGAAATATTGAGAGGATCTGTGTCTAAAATATTTCCTTTTGAATTCAGTTAAATTATAATTCCTTGAGAGCCAAGAGTGTCTCCTTTTCATCGTTCAATGTAGGCTTCCTTGTGACAAGCTGTGTCCAGCTCATATTCACAAAATTGAAAGGAAAACATGGTCATGGAGTCTCTGCTCTTTACATTTCAACTTCTTTTGTAGGAAATACGAGTTCTTCCACATTGCTCCAAGGCTCTGGGAGTGGCGTTCCTGCCACCCACCCTCATCTTTTGTCTGGCTCCCCTTGCTCCTCTCCTGCCTTCCACCTGGGGCCCAACACCAGCCAGCTATGCAGCCTGGCCCCGGCTGACTACTCCGCCTGTGCCCGCTCTGGCCTCACCCTCAACCGGTACAGCACATCGTTGGCCGAGACCTACAGCAGGCTCACCAACCAGACCGGCGAGACGTTCGCCGCGCCCAGGACTCCTTCCTACGTGGGCGTGAGCAGCAGCACCTCGGCAAACATGTCCATGGGCGGCACAGATGGGGACACGTTCAGCTGCCCACAGACCAGCCTGTCCATGCAGATTTCGGGGATGTCCCCCCAGCTTCAGTACATCATGCCTTCACCCTCCAGCAACGCCTTTGCTGCTAACCAGACCCATCAGGGTTCCTATAACACGTTCAGGTTACACAGCCCCTGTGCCTTGTATGGATATAATTTCTCTACATCCCCCAAACTGGCTGCCAGTCCTGAGAAAATTGTTTCTTCCCAAGGAAGTTTCTTGGGGTCCTCACCGAGTGGGACCATGACCGATCGGCAGATGTTGCCCCCTGTGGAAGGAGTGCACCTGCTTAGCAGTGGGGGTCAGCAGAGTTTCTTTGACTCTAGGACCCTAGGAAGCTTAACTCTGTCATCATCTCAAGTGTCTGCACATATGGTCTGATGAATCCTTGAAGTTAAGCCATACTCAGATGGGTCTAATGTATTTTCTTTCCGCATTTTCTTTTTCTTTTTTTCTAAAAGCAATATGAAAAGAAACTATCAGTAGCTTGTAAGATTTACATATAATAGGAAATGAAGGCTCACTGAGTGTTTTGACTTTCTCATGGTGAGATTGTAATTGTTTATGGTATATATGTATACTGTACATAGCATGTGGAGTTTTGCAGCTTACAAAACCACATCCTCCCTCTTTTTTTCCCCCTATTTCATCTAGTTGCACAGAGTATTGGCATAAGTAGTACGTTTAACCAAAATTCTCAGACTCTTTTAAAAACCAAACAGCAAACTTAAAACTTGGCAGTGATACTAACCAGACCAAGACTTATAACTTAATTTATCAGAAAAATGCTCTACACAGTTTCATACTCGAGTGTTGATAACTAACAGTAACCAGCACACAGAGTCTTGTGATTTCTGTTATTCTTGGGCACAGTGTGAGAACCTAAAATGCAGAAGCCAGTTGAGGTCTAAGTATTAGTTCTGAGGTGCTTGTAATCGTGAAGGATTAGCGTTTGTGTTCTTGCTTGCTCTTGTTTGTCACAGATATGAGATGATCTTGGTTCTGTAAAACCCATGATCTATAATAATTATTTACTTAAGTAAGGCGGAAGAGAGGCTTATCCTTTCTTTTCACTTTCCATTGGCTATGTAAGAAGTATTTATTCATCTGCAGAGAATAAATTTCCAGTATTTTGGATCTTTTGCTCATTTTACTTAGTTAAAATAGACCGTTAAAGAATGTTCTATAAACATTTTTAAATTCCAGTTTTTACCGGGGAAGGAATATATGATATGAATGGAATGCCAAAAAGAAAATAAATCCACCTCAAATTCTTTGATTCCAATGAGAAATGTCTATCTTTTTAAATCAAGAGGAATAATATTGTCAGCTATCCCTTAGGTTTTTATAGTGTGGTTTTTCATTGAGGATATATTTTCCATTTTGTTTTGAGATTCCTGACCCGTGGTCTGTAAGTAAGGAAAAAGGCATTTATGCTACTTATTTATGTCTCGTAACTCCTACAAATTGAAACCTCTCCCCTCCTTAACCTTGTTTCTCTGTCTCAGTCTTTCCCGAACAAATAGATTCTAGGCCTTTATGGTATTAAATAACGCTGTAAGGAATTTCAGGGGGTTATCTCCAGCAATCTGTCTTTTGAGGGTTGTAGTGCAAAGGCCAAAGCCCATTACCATAAAGACCCTCTTAGAGGATGAAGGAGGAAGATACTAATTATGATAAAGAATCTATAAAACTTTTAACCTCAATAGCATTTGCAGCCGCAAAACTGGAAAAATGAAAACAGGATTAATTTTTGAAAAATCCCTAAAATAATGTATACATGGTTTAAGATTTCAAAACAAGTAACTTTGATAGCATATTAGGAGATGAATAGGAAAGGCATTACCATATGTCTGTCGAGAAATTAAAATAATCTGTCTGTTCACTGACTCATTACCTTTCATATATTTGTCAAGCTAAAGCAGATTTGCTTTCCAAGCTAAGTGAGATCTCCTTTCGGTGCTAAACAGAGTTGCCTTGAAACTCTCCCTAGTTTACGTGGGGAAAGGGTGTAGCTCCTGATTTCCTTCTTTACTTTAAAACAGCACGGCTGTTAGATATTTAGGCAGATAACTGTTTGAAAAGTATTTGCACAGGATGTGACTCTGTTTATGGATGTTGATAAATTCCCTCATGGATTTTGTAACAGTTCATCAAATCAGTATTGATTTTTACGTTGAAGATTAGCATGAAGGGACACGAAATACTTCCAGTAATCTGTAGAAGATGCTTGTCTATGGTATTGATAGCTTGACAGAGATTTGGGAAAAGTCCTCGTGAGTACATCCCAGCCTTAGTGCTTAGTACGATTCAAGAACAAGAGAGTTGTCTATCTTGAGAAAACAGGGAAAGTAATGATCGAATAGTCATATGTATTAATGGGGAGAGCATTTTCCTTTTTGCTGTTGGTGATTTTAAAACGATACAACAATATGAGTAGAATTTTTTATTAATTTTTTTGATTTAGCAATATTGTACAAATTGCTGTTTCCTTTAGGTTTTACAGTAAATATTAATCACCATGTCACTTCAAAGACTAGCCTTTTATCGTTATATTAAATGACATACATTCATTGATAATTATAATTATATATCTGTATTTTATTAAAAAGTACTTAAGAAATTATATATTAAAGTGTGTTACTAAACCCTTTTATGACTTTGGAGGGTAATCATTTAAAGTGTCTATAAATGTTGTTCCAAGAATAAGCACACATATGAACATCCCAAACACAGATTTTGTGGCTTTCGATTACAAGGCATGGAGAAATGGGTCTGGCATTCATTTTTCATGTGTTAAATATAATTTCTTGGGGCCCTGACCATGTCATTGAAGGTGAAGCCCTGACAAATGTTGAACACATGAAAATTCAAATGTAAGAAGAGGAGGGCATGGTGGTATGTTTTGTTTCTGGTCCAGGGGAGAAGGGCAAGGATACAAGAATGAACTGCTTATACCACTGACCAGTGATGACAGATCACTTCTAGACCCCTTGACTGGAAAACATTCCAAGGGACATTGTGATGAGGTGAGGTTGCTGCTATCACAGCCAGTCACATTTTGAAAATTAACACTTGCTTCTATACAAGCTCCTTCCCCAGAGGTCAACAGCTTTTCACAAGCAGGGCACCCACTTGCTGACCCCTGATTTCTGGAATGTAGGGGGTCAGGAGATGTTCGTGGCCCCCAGAAGAGACTGAAGCACAGTGCTGCTGATATAGCAAAGGATCACCCTCACTCCTCACGTTAATTACTGAAATTTTGAGCAAAAGAAACCTCACCTTTAAAATGTGAATTCCTCTCGAGACATCACTCCCCAGATTTAAAACTATCAGCAACTCACACCTTAGTATGAATTAGATAAACAGAAGCTTTGGAGGTAGCCAGAGGTTTGTTTAGAAGAAAAGAGTAATTTTTGGAGTAGGGCAATTCTGGGAAGATTTGAATGGGGAGGAGGAGGAGCAAGGAGAAGGATCTCTAAGCAAACCTGGTGTAAAGCCATTAAAAAGAATCATTTCATGAGCTTCTTTCAGGAGTCATGGTCGGGTTGGTGGATGCTATGCTGAAGCTCTCTCTAATTAGACGGGTTTGTAAAGAATCCTTTCAAAGTGCAATCATGCTGGGTTTCCTCTTGGGGAATTTATTGACTCATCTACATGGAGATTTTCTAAAGCCTTCCACTGGCAACTAAATAATGTTATTAAATCATTACCACTGTGTTTTAATATCCTTGATAATCATTCTTTAAAATATGTGCTGAGACAAGTTGAGAGTGAGGTTGAATATGTGAACAGTTAAGTAGACATGCATGAGTGCAGCCTTCTGGGAGCTCATGATCCGTGATGGAAATGGACAAATAATATATATTTAAGTATAGAAACACCCAAGAGATATATAAACTTAGTATCCATCTACATACCAATAGACTTTCCAAGTAATTCATTTTCTTTTTTCTTTTCTTTCGTTCGTTCTTTTTTTGGGGGGGGGGATTTTGTTATGGTGAAAACATCATTTTCTTGGGAATTAGGGAGCTTGGTTTCAAACCACGTACTTCCCAATCATGATTTTGGACAAAAACTTAACCAGTTTAGGTCTCAGTTTTCTTATGTGTGAAAGGAGTGGCTGGAATGAGAAATTTTACATTCCTTTCAGTTATAAAATTCATATGACATTGTATAAATATCATTGAGCCTAGTAGGCAAAAAGCTTTATGAAAATATATCTTATAAAAATAGGTCTTTTGGAATATAGATAGGTAGATAATCATATATATGTGTATATCTATTTTTACAAAGAACATGCCATGACCTTGACCAGGATGAGTGATTATTTTAAATTTATTGGATTACTTAGAATTTATCTTTTAAATGGAACTATGCTGTATTAGTTATAATATGCAGGGCATACTTTAGTAGTTCAGTAGAGGAATCTGAACTTAATGTATTTGCTACTTTATAATGAAATTTCTTTTTCATGTTGCTCTTATTGAATAGCGTAAAATTATTTCACTTTGGAATAAGCATGGTATCTAGTAAAGTATCTAGAGAACATTGCAGGTACATTTTTTTTTTTTTTAAAGATTTTATTTATTTATTCAGCAGAGATAGAGACAGCCAGCGAGAGAGGGAACACAAGCAGGGAGAGTGGGAGAGGAAGAAGCAGGCTCATAGCGGAGGAGCCTGATGTGGGGCTCGATCCCATAACGCTGGGATCACGCCCTGAGCCGAAGGCAGACGCTTAACCGCTGTGCCACCCAGGCGCCCCTGCAGGTACATTTAAAATACATGTAAATTGTCATCCAGAAAACACTTGAATTTGTTTTTTTGAAGAGTTTTATTCATGTTGAGATTCAGATACAATAATCTAAAATAGTTGGTTATTCTGGGATTCATTGAATTTATAGAAGGCTGGATCTTCATACATCTCCTGTGTCCACATTTTAAATTATATTAATCAGGTCACTAGACTAATTTAGTAAGGCCAAAACATTTTTCTGAATAACAGCTTTGTTGAGGCATAATTCACAAACCATACAGTTCACCTAGTTAAAGTGAGAAATTCAGTGGTTTTTTTGTATATTCAGAGTTGTACGACCATCATCACAATCAATGTTAGAACATTTTCATCACCCTGCAAAAACCTCTGTGCCCATTAACAGTCACCCCACTTTTCCCTCCACCCCTTCTTTACCCCAAAGCCCTAGGCAACCACTAATCTACTTTCTGTCTATAGATTTGCCTATTCGGGACATCTCATGTAAATGGAATCATACAATATGTGGTCCTTTGTGATGGGCTTCTTTCACTTGTGTTTTCAAAGTTCCTTTGTGTTGTAGCATGGGTCAATATTTAAATTTTTTAAATTGCTTAAATTTTTTAAAAATAAGATTACACTGTAGATAGTTTCCACATTTTATTTATCTATTCATCTGATGGACATTGGGTTGTTTCCATTTTTTTTGGCTGTTATGAATAGTGCTGTTAACATTGTTGTCCAAGTGTTTATGTGGGCATATGTTTTCCTTTCTTTTGGGTATATGTCTAGAAATGAAATTGTGAGGTCCTGTTGTAATGTTTTGTAAAACTTCCAAACTGTTTTTCAAAGTGGTTGCACCATTCTATATCCTGAGCAGCAGTGTGTGGGGGTTCTGATTTCTCCATATCCTTACTAACAGTTGGTAATCTTTTTGATTATAGCCATCCTAGTGGGTGTGAAGTGGTATCTCATTGTGGTTTTGATTTGCATTTTCCTGATGACTGATGAGGTTGAGCATTTTTTCCCTGTGCTTTACTGGCCGTTTGTATATCTTCTTTAGAGAAATGTCTGTTCGGATCCTTTGCCCATTTTTTTTTCATGTTTTATTATAATATCATGTTAGTCACCATACAGTACATCCCTGGTTTCTGATGTAAAGTTCGATGATGCATTAGTTGCGTATAACACCCAGTGCACCATGCAACACGTGCCCTCCTTACTACCCATCACCAGTCTATCCCATTCCCCCACCCCCTGCCCTCTGAGGCCCTCAGTTTGTTTCTCAGAGTCCATAGTATCTCATACTTCATTCCCCCTTCTGATTACCCCCCTTTCTTTATCCCTTTCTTCCCCTACCGATCTTCCTAGTTCTTATGTTCCATAGATGAGAGAAACCATATGATAATTGTCTTTCTCTGCTTGACTCATTTCACTTAGCATTATCTCCTCCAGTGCCGTCCATGTTGCAGCAAATGTTGAGAACTCGTTCTTTCTGATAGCCGAGTAATATTCCATTGTATATATGGACCACAACTTCTTAATCCAGTCATCTGTTGAAGGGCATCTCGGTTCCTGCCACGATTTAGCTATTGTGGACAATGCTGCTATGAACATTGGGGTGCATATGGCCCTTCTCTTCACTACGTCTGTATCTTTGGGGTAAATACCCAGTAGTGCAATGGCTGGGTCATAGGGTAGCTCAATTTTTAACTTTTTAAGGGACCTCCACACTGTTTTCCAGAGTGGCTGTACCAACTTGCATTCCCACCAACAATGTAGGAGGGATCCCCTTTCTCCACATCCTCTCCAGCAATTGTTGTTTCTTGCCTTGTCAATTTTTGCCGTTCTAACTGGCATAAGGTGGTATCTCAATGTGGTTTTGATTTGAATTTCCCTGATGGCTAATGATTTTGAACATTTTTTCATGTGTCTGTTAGCCATTTGTATGTCATCATTGGAAAAGTATCTGTTCATATCTTCTGCCCATTTTATGATTTGTTTATTTGTTTCTCGCGTATTGAGTTTGAGAAATTCTTTGTAGATCTTGGATACCAGTCTTTTACCTGTAGCATCATTTGCAAATATATTCTTCCATTCCGTGGGCTGCCTCTTAGTTTTTTTGACTGTTTCCTTGGCTGTGCAGAAGCTTTTATCTTGATGAAGTCCCACAAGTTCATTTTATCTTTTGTTTCTCTTGCCTTTGGAGATGTGTCATGAAAAAGGTTGCTTTGGCCAATGTCGTAGAGGTTGCTGCCTAGGTTCTCCTCTAGGATTTTGATGGATTCCTGTCTCACATCGAGGTCTTTCATCCATTTGGAGTTTATCTTTGTGTATGGTGTGAGAGAGTGGTCAAGTTTCATTCTTTTGCATGTAGCTGTCCAATTTTCCCAGCACCATTGATTGAAGAGACTGTCTTTTTTCCACCAGATGTTTTTTTCCTGCTTTATCAAAGATTAGCTGCCCAAAGAGCTGAGGGTCCATTTCTGGGTTCTCTATTCTGTTCCATTGGTCCATGTGTCTGTTTTTGTGCCAGTACCATGCTGTCTTTGTGATCACAGCTTTGTAGTACAGCTCGAAATCAGGCATTGTGATGCCCCCAGCTTTGTTTTTCCTTTTCAACAGTTCCTTGGCGATTCGGGGCCTTTTCTGGTTCCATACAAATTTAAGGACTATTTCTTCCAGTTCTTTGAAAAATGTCATCGGTATTTTGATTGGGATGGCATTGAAAGTGTAGATTGCTCTGGGTAGCATGAACATTTTGACTATGTTAATTCTTCCGATCCATGAGCATGGACTATTTTTCCATCTTTTTGTCTTCCTCAATGTCTTTCAAGAGTGATTTATAGTTTCTAGAATATAGGTCCTTTACGTCTCTGGTTAAGTAAATTCCAAGGTAACGTATGGTTCTTGGTGCTATTGTAAATGGGATGAATTCCCTAATTTCTCTTTCTTCAGTCTCATTATTCGTGTATAGAAATGCAACTGATTCCTGAGCAT
Organism: Ursus arctos; assembly: GCF_023065955.2. Taxonomy (NCBI): domain Eukaryota; kingdom Metazoa; phylum Chordata; class Mammalia; order Carnivora; family Ursidae; genus Ursus; species Ursus arctos. The sequence continues at coordinate 36,566,426 of NW_026622974.1, read as the reverse complement.
TGATTTTGTATCCCGCCACATTACTGAATTGCTCTATAACTTCTAATAGTTTGGGAGTGGATTCTTTAGGGTTTTCCATATAGAGTATCATGTCATCTGCGAAGAGAGACATTTTGACTTCTTCCTTGCCGATTTGGATACCTTTTATCCCTTTTTGTTGTCTGATTGCTATTGCAAGGACTTCTAGTACTATGTTGAATAATAGTGGCGAGAGTGGGCATCCTTGTCGTGTTCCTGATCTTAAGGGAAAGGCTTCTAGCTTTTCCCCATTGAGAATGATATTTGCTGTAGGCTTTTCATAGATGGTTTTTATGAGATTGAGGAATGTACCCTCTATCCCTACACTCTGAAGGGTTTTAATCAGGAAAGGATGCTGTATTTTGTCAAATGCTTTTTCTGCATCTGTTGAGAGAATCATATGATCTTTGAATTTTTCTTTCTGGATAAAATCTAAGACACTGATAGATTTGTGAATGTTGAACCACCCTTGCATCCCAGGTATGAATCCCACTTGGTCATGATAGATAATCCTTTTAATGTACTGTTGGATTCTATTAGCCAGGATCTTGTTGAGGATTTTGGCGTCCATATTCATTAGGGAAATCGGTCTGTAATTCTCCTTTTTGATGGAGTCTTTGCCTGGTTTGGGGATCAAGGTAATATTGGTCTCATAGAATGAGTTTGGTAGCTTTCCTTCTGTTTCTCTTTTTTGAAATAGCTTTAGGAGAGTAGGTATTATTTCTTCTTTGAATGTTTTGTAGAATCCCCAGGAAAACCGTCCGGGCCTGGAGTTTTGTTTTTTGGAAGGTTGTTTATCACTGACTCAATCTCTTCATTATTAATTGGCCTGTTTAAAAAATCAGTTTCTTCCTGTTTCAATCTTGGTAGTTTATAGGTTTCCAGGAGGGCCTCCATCTCTTCCAGATTGCTTAATTTATTGGCATACAGCTGTTGATAAAAGTTTCTAATAATCCTTCCAATTTCATTGGTGTTAGTTGTGACCTCTCCTTTTTCATTCATAATTTTATTAATTTGGGTCCTTTGCCCATTTTTAATCGTGTTGTCTTTTAACTACTGAAGGGTAGGAGTTCTTTATATATTCTAGATTCTAGTGTCATGAGATATATGATTCACAAATATTTTCTCCCATTCCATGGGCTGTCTTTTAGCTTTACTAATGACGTCCTTTGCATTACAAGTTTTAAATTTTGAAGATATTCAATTTACCTATTGATTTCTTTTGTTGCTTGTGCTTTTAGAGTGATGGCCAAGACATTTTAAAACTTAAAATTTGCCTTCTCACAATCTTAGTAGTAGTTGTAACAAAAGTCTATTTTATTTTATTTTATTTTTTAAATTATCATTAATATTATTTTTAATTTAAGTTCTAGTTAGTTTACATATAGTTCAATATTAGTTCAGGAGTAGAGTTCAGTGGTTCATCATATAACACCCAGTGCTCATCATAGTAAGTGCCCTCCTTAATACTCATCACCCGTCTATCTCATCCCCCACCCACCTCCCTCCATCAGCCCTCAGTTTGTTCTCTACAGTTACGAGTCTCTCATGATTTATTTCCCTCTGTCTCTCTCTCCCCCATCAATTACCTTTTTTTTTTTAAAGATTTATTTTTTTACTTCAGGGAGAGAGAGTAGTGGGAGCAGGGGGAGAGACAGAGGGAGAGGGAGAGAGAGAATTTCCAGCAGACTCCCCACTGAGCAGAGAGCCTTATGTGGGGCTCGATCTCATGACCCTGAGATCATGACCTGAACCAAATCAAGAGTCGGGCACTTAATGACTGAGCCACCCAGGCACCCTTCATCCATTTTGCTTTTTAAATTCTGCACATGAGTGAAATTATATGGGATTTATTTTTCTCTGATTGACTTATTTCACGTAGCATAATACACTGTAGCTCCATACATGTCATTGCAAATGGCAAGATTTCATTCTTTTTGATGGCTGAGTAGTATTCCATTGTGTGTGTGTGTGTGTGTGTGTGTGTGTGTGTGTGTGTGTGTATCACATCTTCTTTATCCATTTGTCAATCCGTGGGGATTTGAACTCTTTCCATAGTTTGGCTGTTGTTGATAATGCTGCTATAAACATCCAGGTGCATGTACTCCTTCGAATGTATTTTTGTATTCTTTGGGTAAGTACCTATGGTAGTGCAATTGCTGGATTATAGAGTAGTTCTATTTTTAACTTTCTGAGGAGCCTCCATACTGTTTTCCAGAGTGGCTGCAGCAGCTTGCATTCCCACCAACAGTGCAAGAGGATTCCCCTTTCTCCACATTCCCACCAACACCTTTTGTCTCCTGTGTTGTTAATTTTCGCCATTCTCACCAGTGTGAGGTGGTATATTATCGTGGTTTTGATTTGTATTTCCTGACGATCAGTGAAGTTGAACACCTTTCATGTGTCTGTTAGCCATCTGGATGTGGAAGTGCATTTTAGAAGTGATTTTTGGGTAAATAAATTTAATAGTACTTGATAAATTACACCTCTTCCCAACACACCTGAGATGTTGTTCTTGGGTAAATAATTATACATCCTTCAAAATCTTAGGAATAAGTAAAAGGATCTGAGAGCATCATGAAATTTATATAATCATAGCAAAAGTTTTGCACTTTCAAAATTTTTAATCAATAGGTGTTTATTGAGCATCTACTGTTTACTTGGCGTTGGACACTGGCTACAGCAGTGAAAAACTTTTGGTGTCTTCAAATGCCTTGTAAAAGTTGAAATGCTGGTTTCCTGGAAAAACCTTCTTACTAGAATATATCAGAGTTGGCAGGAACAAAAGTGTTGCCTCTTGGCTTCTCTGTGAGTTGGTGCCCTTGCCCTTATTACAATGTTACATATCCCAGATGGTCACTGCAAAATGCTTGCTCCGGTGCCAGGGTACAACAGGGATGCATTATCGCCTTAACTCTGAGTTTGTTTTGTGGTTTTCTTTGGAAACCCTAACATCATTTAAATGCAATTTTTTCAATTTGGCTCTGTTTACAGAACTGTAATAAGATATTTCTCTATTAATAGCAGGAAGGGAAAACCTTGATTGTTTAGGGTTTTGGAAAACTCCTGCACATTTTTCTTGAAGGCATTTGGTGAAATGGATTGCAGGAGATTTGCGGATTCCTTTTTCTTAAGTTGCCTAAATAAATTTCAAGGGAAGATCAGCTAAACTGCATGTTTTTCAAACAAAATAGAAGCTCTCACTCCGCAACAATAAAGAGAATCTTAAAGGAACTTCTATCAAGGAATGTTACAAGGTTCCAATAGTGCCTTGCCTTAGGGAGGGTTGGCTCAGAATGAATGAACATCAGGGTGGGTCCCTTACAGCTTCTGCTTTTGTTTTTGTGAAGTTGATCATCTTGTTGGGTGGGGAAGAGAAGAACTAGAAATTGTGTATGTTTAAATGTCTCCTGCCTGCTCAGTTTTACTCAAGGAAATATACACATTTAGAGCCAGAAGATCCTGAGAGATCAAGTAGGGGAGTTGTGTGTGGAGAAAGAAGTGACCTTCAGAGGTGACCCATGTTGGCCGACCCACAAACTTTGGACAAGATTTTCAGCAAATTCAGTGGTAGTCTCTAATGACAGCAAACATTTTCAATCTTCCTTATCCTTCTTCATGTTTCTCCCTCAGCCCTGAGTGTCCTTCAGACCTACATTTTCATTTTTCAAAGACTGACTCAAGTCTTTCTTCAGTGAAGCTTTTCTAATTTCCATTCCCTCCATCTTCCTTTCCCCAGCGGAAATAAACTCTCCCACTAAAATATTTTCACAGCACGCTGTGCATACTTCTTTTAAAGGGATGTACCTCAACATCTGCTTCTCACGTAGGTCAACTAGCCCAGCTACTATGGGAGGCCGCAAAGGGAGGGGGCTGTATCTCTCTCTCTCTCTCTCTCTCTTTTTTTTTGCCACAGCATATAGTAAAGATAAAAGTGATTAATGAAGGAATGGATACATGAATACATGTGTCAATAAATGAATAAAGTAATTAATTTTGGGATTTTGTAGGCCTCGCATGGAACCTCAGATTCCTAGATCTAGAGGTTTTGTTTGGTAAGCTGCCAATTTGCCATTATCAATGAAGATGCAGAGGACTGTGGCTTCAACTAATCTTTGACAAAGAAGGAAAAAACATCCAGTGGAAAAAAGACAGGCTCTTCAATAAATCGTGCTGGGAAAATTGGACAGCTGTATACAAAAGAATGAAACTTGACCACTCTCTCACAGCATACACAAAGATAAACACCAAATGGATGAAAGACCTCGATGTGAGACAGGAATCCATCAAAATCATACAGGAGAACATAAGCTGTAACCTCTTTGACATCGGCCACAGCAACTTCTTTCATGACACGTCTCCAAAGGCAAGAGAAACAAAAGAAAAAATGAACTTTTGGGACTTCATCAAGGTAAAAAGTTTCTGCACAGCAAAGGAAACAGTCAAAAAAACTAAGAGGCAGCCCATGGAATGGAAGAATATATTTGCAAATGAAACTACAGATAAAAGGCTGGTATCCAAGAGCTATAAAGAACTTCTCAAACTCAATACATGAGAAACAAATAATCAAATCAAAAAATGGGCAGAAGATATGAACAGACACTTCTTCAATGAAGACATACAAATGGCTAACAGACACATGAAAAAATGTTCAAAATCATTAGCCATCAAGGAAATTCAAATCAAAACCACATTGAGATACCACGTTATGCCAATTAGAATGGCAAAAATTGACAAGGCAAGAAACAGCAAATATTGGAGAGAATATGGAGAAAGGGGAGCCCTCTTACACTGTTGGTGGGAATGCGGGTTGGTACAGCCACTTTGGAAAACAGTGTGGAGATCCCTCAAAAAGTTAAAAATTGAGCTACCCTATGACCCAGCCATTGCACTACTGGGTATTTACCCCAAAGATACAGACGTAGTGAAGAGAAGGTCCATATGCACCCCAATGTTCATAGCAGCATTGTCCACAATACTTAATTGTGGAAGGAGCTGAGATGCCCTTCAACAGATGACTGGATTAAGAAGATGTGGTCCATATATACAATGGACTATTACTCAACTATCAAAAAGAACGATTTTTCAACATTTGCTGCAACATGGACGGCACTGGAGGAGATAATGCTAAGTGAAATGAGTCAAGCAGAGAAAGACAATTATCATATGGTTTCACTCATTTGTGGAACGTAAGGAATAGCAGGGAGATCGGTAGAGAAGGAAGGAAAGCTGGGGCTCAGTCTTAGTCTTCTGATGCTTAAATGGTGTCTGACAGCACAGAAGAAAGGAGATTAGGGCAGTAATAATGATTGGGGAAAAAAATCCTGACTGGGAGGGGAGGAACAGAGAAGAGAAGGGGAAGGAAGGGAAAAAAGCAAAGAAGGTACTTCTTGCTGATTTTAACTAAAACACAAAGCTCCTGTCAGAGAAAGCAATTGGATGGCAGGAGCAATCACCAAAACATATCCTTCAACACAACTTCCTCTTTCTACCTGCTTCCCATAAGCAACCCCCACCACGAATGGGTAGCTGAGGGATTCAGAGCTGGGGTGAAGCCAGTGGGAAAGTCTTAGTTAAGAGTAGTTAAAAAGATAAACTGAGGCATATTAAATATTTTAAGAGTTTATCTGAGCAAAAATCAGTTCTAAATGGACAGTACCAAATTGGAAATGGTTAGGAGCACTCCCTGAACAGGAACTTGGGGACAGACTTTTATAGAGGGAGGCAGAAGCCAAGTAAGGAAATGATTGACTGAACGTAGCTTAAAGCCTAGTTGGCTGTTTGTGCTGGTTGTCTTTAGGGTTTTGATTTCCTAACTGTAGAGTTTTACAGGTGCAGATTTTGGCTTGCTTCGGGAGGCTGCCGCATCAGTCCAATGGCCTCTTTAATTAGCAGAGTTTACTACTAGAGACTGGAAAGAGGAGAAATGAACTGTCAGCTGGCCCTCCTATGATCCCCCTGAAAACATGTGTCCAAAACTTCAAAATGCTATGGGAAATGATTGCTAAGAGTCAGGTCTTCATTTGAGAAGATTATTTTTTCTACACCTTTTAAAAGAAGGAGCAAATAGTTTGAGATCTTGAAAATCAGAGGAGAAGAAGAATGGTATCAACTTATTTCTTGAAGGAAAAGTTTACCTTGTGCCAAAGTTCTCTGATCTTGGAGCTGTCTTAGTTGAAGGAAAATCCCACCAAATTTAAATTTTGAGATTGTTTGATGTCATTGCCTAATATTCTTTTAACATGAATTGTGATCCCAGATCTCCTTTACATATTTTAATTTCCAAATTAACAAATATTTATGGACATGATCTGTGAAGCAGGCATCCTTCTAGGCACTAGGAATACTGTGGTGAATAAGACACAGAACTGCCCTGCACACGTAGTGTCTGGTCTAACAGAGGAAACAGACATTGAACAACTCAAATGAATATGAAAGTCACCACAGGGGAAGTGTTCTCCATGAAAAGGACATCCATGGTGCTATGAGAGCATATACTAGGAAGAATGTGATTGAGGGAAGGAATACTGTTGGTCTTGATTTTAAGTTTTAGGCTTAAACCTTCAACACACACACTTGTGCCCCGGGCACACAATACTGCTGCCCCTCGTACCGTGTGGGTCGTACTGGCTTTCCGAGTGTCTCACGTCTGCACACCGAGTACACCGGTGAGGTTGCTTTGCCAGAAAGTATGGGGAACGTCTCTTGTGCAACTGCCAGAGTGTGGCATTAAAAACATACGCCCGCGCCACAAATGAGCCTGACACACAGATGCAGCTGGTGTGTGTTTGCTTCTCACTGTCAGCTGACTAGCAAGCCGTGGATTCTCCTGGCAGTCATGACAGCCTATCAAGATTATTTAGGAAATCTCTATGGTCTGTTAGACCTTAAGTAAGGAAGACGGGAAGATTATTTTATTTACTGGCAAGAGGGCACGGGGAAATTTCATCATTTCTGTAACTGAGTGTTGCTCACCTATAAAAAACCAAGTGATTCATATTTTAAAAGTTATTTAAATAAGGAAATACATAAATTTCATCCAAGCGCCCTCTGTGTTAGAAGGGGGAGCGGGGGACAACTTATTATTTGCCAAGGACAAGGAACTCCCTTAGGAGCATATCACTGGGGCCCAAAATGAACTGAGCGCACAAGCTACTCCCCCTCCTCCCTCCCCCTCTCCCTCTTCCTCCCCCCAAATATATATGTAATTTTTTGGAATCAAACATATATTGTCCTTTTTGGAACCACTAAGCACGAAAACATGATGCTTATTAAATGTGATACAAAGCCTTATCCCTGGTCTTGTGCAACACATGAGTCAGTCACACCAGCCTCTTACTGCTTTGCAGTTTCTTCTGTCATCCGTTGTTTGGCATGCAATAGGCTCTTTTCCTTTTGAGAGGGAGAGAGAGGGTGGGGGAGGGGCACAGGGGGAGGGAGAGAGAGAATCACAAGTGGGCTCCATGCCCTGTGCAGAGCTGGACTCGGCTGGATGCAATGACCCTGAGATCATGACCTGAGCCGAAATCAAGAGTTGGATGCTCAGCCTACTGAGCCAGCCAGGCGCCCCTTTGAACGTGTCTTCCGCAGACTCTAAGGTGGCTTCTTCTACTTGTTCAGTCCCGTAAAACACGTGGTTGTTGCTTTGTGAGGGCAGGTGGAATTGATGTCATTCGTCCACTGATGAGTTTACTGCCGTCAATTTATGCCCCACCTTTCTGTCCGTGTGCCTTTTTACATGCACAATAGCCTTTTGTTTCAATATTGTATCCTTATGTAATCTTCTTAAAGACATTTTATTTTGCAGTTAAATTCAATCCTTGGTGTACCAGCAGTGCACAGAACTCAAAGCGATTAAAATAGGACCAGCATGGCTGAATGGGCACACAGCACTCGGGAAACCTTAGTATAACAGCTCCCTGTAAGATGCCATCTGCTCTAAGAAACATTTCTGTTTGGAAGATGTTAAAAGTGAAACAAGAAAGTTACATATCCTCGTATCTTTGAAATATGGTACATTATAAGGTCCTTAAGATATTTTATAGAATCTTTATGGAAAGTCTTCTATCTGACTGAAAGTTTAATGGAAATGAAATTAATCGTGGTATCTGCTCTCAATTTGCTTGTTGCCCCTGCCCCCGGCCCCTGTGCTCTCCCTCCGCTGTGCGGCTCAAACTCTCCAAGACCTTTCTTGCCTTCTAAGAAAGCAGAGGCTTTGCAGATACCTTCGAGGTGTTGTCATGTCCTTAAACCTGTTGCCCAGATTTTTAACTAAGCTCAGGGAAAGAGCACCTCCAGCAAGCGCTGAACAGCTTTGCTTCCTGCTCTGCGAACACTTGGCAGAAGCGTTGATGACAGTTGCAAGAATGTGGCGCACAGCAGTGTTCTTTACAGCAGTTTAATCGGTGTCATCAAATCCCCAGAAACCATGATTAATAGCAGCACTTGAGTTGTTCTCAAGTTGTATATTTGGCAGGAGTGAACTTTGATCTACGGTTTCACTTTAAAGAATCGTTATGACACGAACTTTTCTGTAATCCTTCCATCTAATTAAGCTGCACACGGATACTATGGAGGGGAACATTTAGTGCCATTGCCGTAAGCTGTGTGTTTATTACACCATTTTAAGCACTTTCGTGAGGGGAGGGGCAAGTGTGTCATGTCCAGGCCTTGAGTAGCCAGGGTCTCACAGAGCAATCTCATCACTCAGAAGTAGCCAGTGCCCTGTTTCGATTAGGAACGTAGAGTGGAAAATGAAACCTCTAGGGAACTGTGAGCCAGTGATGTGATCTCAGATAAAATTATTTTCCTTTCGTAGAGTTAGATGGGCTAAATTAGTAGTTTCACATTTTTCCCTCCTCTACCCTTCTCTCCCTGCACGTCAGCAGAAACTAGTGTAGGGAATCTTTTTATTCTCTTTATAATTATTTCCTAGAGCATTGCTTTGCCCAATAGAAATATAAAATGAACCACATATGTAAATCTAAATTTTCTGATGGCCAAATTAAAAAAAAAGAAACAGGTGAATTTAATTTTAATAAAATATTCTATTTAACTCAGTATATCCTAAGTATTATTATTTAAACTTGTAATTAATATAAAAATTAATAATGGGAGAAATTTTGTTCTTTTTTTTTTTGGACTAAGTCTTTGAACTCCAGTGTCAATTTTACACGTAACAGCACATCTCAATTTGGATGCTAAATTTTCAGTGTACTCCTTCCAAAACATTAAAGTTTTGTTTAATGGAAAAATATTTTACATTGCTTCTGTTTTTAAATTTAAACTTAAGTTAATTGAGTCTGAGTAAAATTAAAAATCAACTTCTGCAATAACATTAGCCACCTTTCAAGTACTCAGTGGCCATGGGTGTCTATTGACTACCATATTAATGTAGTTCTCAATCAGTGAGAGCCAAAGCCCTGTAATTCGGGGATTTAATTTAATTCTGTTAATCACTTGAGCAGTTGCACTCTTATTCCTGAATTATTGGGAAAATGAGAAGTATGAGCATTGAGATCCCTAGGAGGACCTGTATGGGTGTTGGAGCTAAAAGGGCATTTTTTTCTTTAGAAAGTTAGGACCAAAAAGAGCAGTTCATAGAAACAGAACACAGGATCACCGTAAGCACTTAGGAAGCAGTAGCCGTTAGTATGAACTCGTTAGCCTTTTATTGACCGTATGAATTAGAATCCTTGAAGTCACAGAATGGGACTAACACATAACAGGTACTTAGTAAGTGTTGACGTCCCTTACTTCTTTCCTCGTATGCACTGTAGTAGCCATATAATACTTGACCAGTTAAAGGATAAAAACAAGTCCTTTATCCTTATGGGCAGCTAATAGTTGTGGCTCCGGATGAATTCCCATAAAGACAACCATTGGATAATTGTTGGAGAAAAGAGGAATTTCTCTTGTACTTTATGAAAATGATTATTGGTTTATGATAAGCCTTAGGTATACCTGGTGTGCTAGACTTGAATGTATTCTGAACACACACAGTTGAAATGGGATTTTGGATTTATTTGTCACTGTAATAGAAGTGGAGGGGGTCAGGATGGGGCAGGTGGTACAGAGGCAAGGAAAACGGATCCGTGGAGACGTGTGGGCTGGCCCGTGGAACAGTTCTGAGTGTGGCTGGTCTGCTATTGCTTGGACGGTAGAGCTTTGTGCCTAGCCTGAGTCTTCCCAGGACGACATCTTTGGCTTCTCTCTCTGCCACATGGTTTTAGATGCAATCCAGGCTTTCCGAGAGGGCACCGTGCCAGGGTTTCTAGGCTGAAGGACAAGATAGCAGCTTCTGATGGAAGTGTGCCTGGCCTGCGTGATGGAGCGAGTTAATTAATGATGTTCAGAGTACTAAACCACCATCAGCTGTAATGGTTACAGAAACCGAGTCTCCATGGAGAACATTGAAGTAATGGAAATCCAATAAAAAGCAAAGTTGAGTTGGCATTGGATAAGGGGAAAAGGGAGCTATCAAAGAGGAAGCTGGTCTTCATGTCTGTTTAGCTGACCCACCATAAACCTCAAGAAAATCTGTTGGGCCCTGACACCATCTTTCCTCCCAAAGTGAAAATAGGTTGGATAGGGAGGATTATCACTGTGGCTTCCAGAGACTCTGATTTCTTTATGCTGTTACTGAATTTATAAGAATACGAGAGAAAAAATGTGCTGTTGCGAAAGTGACTCATTTCTGGGCTTCTGCATCGAGACGATTCTGTGAGTTCCAGCAACATGTGAACCGAACTGTTCCACCAGGGTGAGTGTCACTTTGAGAGATCGGAGTAAATGCACCGGCCCCCGGGGATTATGGGCCTGTTAGAGTTATTCTTTAATTCCTCCTGCTCTGTTGGCCTGTTTGCCTTGTCTTCTTCAGGCATAAACAAGTGCTTTCATGGACCTTTAAGAGAACAGTATTTTCTTCCTAAGCTCTTTGAAATTTGGTCTTCATGTTAATTCCATTATAGGTTATGTCTCTGTTTTCCTGAGTAAACAGCCTGGGGTTTCTTGTTAGCTCACCCCTCTTCTATCAGGCAATGAGGAGAGGCTTTTTCAGGCACTGTGAAGCATCTGTGGCTTGGAAGGAAGAAAGGCAGAGAGCTGGGAGGTTTCTTCCCTTCCTTCTTCCTGGTGCGGCCATTCCTTCCCCACACTCCTCCCTAACTAATGGGTGGCCAGTGTTAATAATCACGACTGCTCTTTGTTGCACACTCCTGATGCTGCAGATACTCTGTGAAGTCCTTCACGTACTTTGCATGGTGTTGTTTATGTCACTGGGCTAGGAAGGAGGCAACATTATGGCCCCCGTTTTACATCCGAGGAAACTCAGACTCAACCAGATTAAATAATTTACCGAAGTTACACAGCTAGTGAGTACTCAAGGCAGAACTTGCAGCAGGTCTGATTTGTCCCAAACCCACTTTATCAAGGCTTCTTAAATGTTAGTTGGCACTAATAAGTCAGAGTCGTAACTTCAGGACCCTCAGCCCCAGGCCTTCCTCTACTGAGTGACTTTTCTCCAGGCTCCCAGCTTCGTTTTTCTTTTCTGTTTTACAGGTACAACGTGCCCTTTGGGTTCTGCTGCTTTTTGTGTTTTGGGAGTAGAAAGTTTCCAAACTTTATAATACATAAAAGATTGGCAAAGGAAGCTTATGTTGATTAAAAGTTACACACAAAAAGTTGGAAAAACAAGGGAATCAGGGAGTCCAGGACAGAGTTTGGCCAAGTGAGGGCTAAAAAGAGAAGGATGCAGAAATGAGAGTGGGAAGTTTTGGTTTTCACATTTGACAGCTTCAGTTCTGAAATAACACCTTTCGTGTGTGTGTGTGTGTGTGTGTGTGTGTGTGTGTATGCATACATGTGTGTTTTAAAGGCCAATTACTTATATAATACTTTCTATGTGCCAAGTAGAATTCTAAATGCATCATACATAATTTAACACATTTGCTCCTAACACCGAACCTCTGTACTAGGCTATTAATACTATTATCACCTCCATCTTATAGATGTGGACACTGCATATCAAAGAGGGATTAAATAAGGTACCCAAGGTCACACAACCTGTGAGTGGCAGAGTCAGGATTTGCACCCAAGGATTCTGGCTCCAGAAGCCATGTTCCTTGTCACCCTGCTAATCTGTCTCTTGCACTAGGCTGGAGAATTTTAGGGTTTCCAGAGCACCTCATAAATGCTTTCCAAAGCATCTGAGTGGTAAGTGAGGCTCCCTTACCGCAGTTCATTCCAGACCTTCTCTCTGTCCAGTACTCTGTCTGTTCTATGTCACGCATGGTAGTTTCACAATAATATTTGTTGAATAAATGAATATTCTAGAAGGGAAACAGAAATTTTTTTTTTTTTTTTAACATTGTGATACTGGGAATTGGTACTGGGAAACTGTGATACTGGGAGTGGATAGTCTTAATTCTCAGCTGTAGGACACAATCTTCCCACTCCCTCACTACACGTACACACACACACAATACACTGTTTAGTTTCCAACTGGCATCTTATCCAAAACCAACTGATAAGTGTCAAGTTCTTGCACAAATGCATCCCTTGAGAGTTTCTTGCTGAGAAAGAATAAGTGTCATGTTCATGGATTGGCAAGAGGTATTTCTTATTTTGTATTTTTTTGGGGATCACCTGCCCAGACCCCAGCACAAACCCTCAGAGCTAGAGTGGACAGAGAATGACGCTCCAGCAGTGTCCCTCAGATTCCGCAGCTGAGTGGGGCCCTCCACAGTGACCGAGGACAAAATGTGTGAGCCAAAACACATGAGCTCTTGAATGCAGCCTGTTTCTTTCCCCACAGCTCTGTAAAATCAAAGTTTGAGGCACCGCAGGAGCTCTTTTTAAATGTCCTGGCCAGCTTGCTGCAGCCCAGATGTTGTTCCAGTCACTGCACTGCAAGCTCCAATAATCGCATGACTTGTGCCCCCCGGCTGCAGACCCACTCGCCTCCACTGGCACTGCTCCATAGATGTTACAGATGCCACAACTCATTTCTTTGAAGTCAGTGTGTTTTTTAAAAAAACACCTCTTTCGACAGATTTGGCCCAACTTCTCATTATATAAGCTGATCTGTTGGAACATCTGTCACCATTGCGGCTCCGGCCCCCATCCTCCACTGAAGTATAATAACTTGACATTAATAAATAATGAGGCAGTGCTGAGTTTAACGCACATATTATGAGGCATTGAGGCTAAAATGGCAGCCTTTCATCTTTCGGGAAGACCGAAAGCCCAGATTAAGCAAACAAGGGAAACACAGCTAGGGCCCAGATGAAAACTTCCAACTATTGCTCGCTTAAAAAAAAAATTATAATGTACCTCACATAATTGACTGTCTCTTAATA